>NW_024881792.1:0-695577 GCF_019059575.1 Amphibalanus amphitrite | reverse complement strand
CACTTCTGGCGCTTCACCATCTTCATCCTCAGCTTTTGAAAGACCTAAATAAGATAAATTCATCTTTCATCAACGGCCAGCGCCGCCCAATAATGAAAAACACAAAAAATAATCGCGGTGACTATAAATATGAACATAGTATTAATAGATTATTAACACCATATTAAGAATATAATATATAATACCAAATGAATATGATATTAACTGTTGCGCCGGTACGGCATGTGGTAAATATCTTCCCAACCTTGGGCTGTGAAAATGCAGTTTTATTCACCTCGGTTTTTGGCTACGGACCTCGTGCCTACCGGCACTCGGTCCTCCGCACAAAAACCTCGGTGAATAAAACGCATTTTCCCAGCCCCGGTCGGGAATATATAATCCCGTACCGCCGATATCTCTCGGGTGCTTAATGGTGAAGAATTCATTTTAAATAAAAATACAACATATTTCAGACGACGAAATGTCTACTAGACGTTTAAAAGTTTGTTAATCGTTTAGACGTAACAAATCAGTTACACGACATCTGATAATTTTCTCTCTTTACACGTAAAGCAATTGTAAACGCTGTCTACGGTGCGGGATTATATATTCCCGACCGGGGCTGGGAAAATGCGTTTTATTCACCGAGGTTTTTGTGCGGAGGACCGAGTGCCGGTAGGCACGAGGTCCGTAGCCAAAAACCGAGGTGAATAAAACTGCATTTTCACAGCCCAAGGTTGGGAAGATATTTACCACATGCCGTACCGGCGCAACAGTTAATATCATATTCATTTGGTATTATATATTATATTCTTAATATGGTGTTAATAATCTATTAATACTATGTTCATATTTATAGTCACCGCGATTATTTTTTGTGTTTTTCATTATTGGGCGGCGCTGGCCGTTGATGAAAGATGAATTTATCTTATTTAGGGCTTGAAAAAGCTGAGGATGAAGATGGTGAAGCGCCAGAAGTTAGAATAAACTATAAAGATATGGAGTCCAGCAGGAGTGAGGAAACCGCGAGGAAAACTGAAAATTGGGTGAAACGCTGAATCAAACGCGTCTTAGATCCCAGCTGGAACAATATCCAAATGTTTCAATGTGGCTCGTCAAGATGCTTCGCGCATTTAAAGTGTTCGTTTTTTGCGTGCATTATGTTGTAATAATGAGTAGGTACTCTGACTATGTTCTGCAGCAATAAATACATTGGCATTGGAACGATACCTACCCTTGTTTAGTTGAATTACGTTGACAGCAAAACTAAGTGAAAACGCCGTCACTTAATTTTGCTCACTTCTGCTGTTGCTGTTAGTGAACACACAATCCGTAAATATCTTCTTTGGATTTGGTTCTTCCGCTCAGAATATTCAGTAAAACTTTGTCTGGGAAAATCAAAATGACCACGGTCCGAAATCGTTTCCCAAATACCTTCAACATTAGCCACAGCCGGTCCGAAAGCTTTTCCCAAAATCACGTGCTAATACTAAAGGGATATCTCGGCATGTGGTAAAACCGCATTTAAACATCCACGCGCTATCCTCTAAATTACAGGGTGATCAATAAAAGATGACAAAGTCAGTCCTGCCAGAGGCATAAGACATAATGCATAAGCAGCTCACCGTTGGAATGATAAATCTTACATTTTATATCGCGCAAACAGAAATCAGTTGTGTCGCTCGAAGAAAACTTGCTTCTCCGTGCGGCAGACCTCGGCCAAGACCTTCGCTCCGTGCACATCCTTGTATGGAATCAACTTTTGTGGATTCTTCAGCAAAGGAGCCTGTATTCTTCTTGCGGGTGCTTGCTGTAGCGCGAGCCACTTTTCGTCACTCAATATCACCCTTTCGAACCATTCTTCCGCTTCACTGAGCCGTGAGCCAAAAGGTGCACGCTTCCAGCCTCGACACCATGCTGTCAGGGTAGATGACGGTCATTAGGATCGGGCGATAATGTTTCCAGTTCAGTTTCCTTTTGTGGATGATTGTCCATCTTAGAGATGTCAATCGAATACCAACTTTTTGGCATACCGATACCAAACCGATACCAACTTGGTATTTGCCGTTTCGAGGCTAACACATTTGGTATTTTGTTGGTAGGTATTGTGAGTCCTCGCTAATGTAAAAGAAACTGTGACTTTAGTAAAAAGTTGGTATTTCCCTGATATTCCCAAGTCGGTTCGGTTTCGGTATTTTCCCACGGTTCCTGTTGGTATTTGGTTTGGTATCGGTATCACGACTTTCTGTAATTGACATCACTAGTCCATATATTTAAAAATGCCTTCCCAGGGTTTCTTAATCCATTGCGAACGTGAATACTGGACAGATTATTAAAGAATTGCTAGACTCTCATTACATTCGAGCAACTGAACAAGATCCCAGCACCCCTGGTCACTCTGCAGTCTGAATTTTTCCTGCTTGGACTTCACCGTTTGACCTCAAGCAACTCAAGTTGCGGAGCGAACTCAAAGTCCAAGACCCTTGATGAACTGAACGCTGCCGTGTGTCGTCGAAGGCCTCGTCTGCACGATGGCCGGCGATCTTTTGGGGCTCCAGCGGGGGCTTATTATTCGCTAATGAACACCCTGCACCTTGCACCTGTGCACGTGACCTGACCTCAGAGGTCACATGTAGCTCTGACACTTTTAACTTGATTGTGAATCGCTGGGTGTTGTTTTTGTTTGCAAGGCTTTAAGCTTAATTATGGGTGAAACGGCGGCGGGGGTCCAGCACCCCCCTCCCCACTCTAGACCCCTCTCGGTATTCAGAAAGCCAATAGGTCAGACAAGGAAAAACGGATACAACGACAACGAGATACGTGCACTCTTGAAATATGTTTGTTCCGTGCATGAATTTGATTTTTGAGAACGTTTCCTTGTCTTGTTTATAAGCTGAAATCGCCAATCAGCCTATATGCATTACCTAGCTGCATTGCTTCGAGTCCCATCGGTGGGAATGGCTTCTATACTCTACACTATTAGTGCTTTCTTGGAATGATATCACGTTCGATAGAAGTATAAAGCGAACACATAGCGAACGGGGCGAGAGTAACACTTGACATACTGTTTACTGGTTAACCCTGGCCGAAGCTTTTACAATGCAGTTATTGAAATGAACTGTTCAACAGTTGTTCAGTGCAATAAATGAAATTATATGAAACAACTTAGGAAATTAAAAGTTATGAAGGTTGAAATATGCAACCGTTAAGATAATGATATAAATAGTGATTAGTGACGTTGTCAGCGGTATGCCGATCATGACAACATTAATTGCTACGTCCTAAACAAACTGCCACGTCTTGCAGTCTAGGGTGAAACTGCAATGAATGATGTGTGAGCTACATGGTCAGGCATAAGTTTTATCCACTTAAAAAAAAAAATGTTCTCTCTAAGTTGCTACATAGGGAGAACTTGCAGCCTGAATCGTCATCCCTCAGGTGTAGACACGATTAGGAACCGGAAAGTGCTGTTATAGGAAGTGGACTTAATTTTTGCCGAACCCTGTAGTGTCGTCCTCATGTAGTGTCCTTCATTGTCGAGGCGCTACATGGAGTTAAAATGGCGAGCGGCCCTCCCATCGGAATGGTGAGCGTCCTTCTCTGTCAAACGCGGCGCTAGTTTCCGCCTAAGCTCCGCTGGCCCGCTCAACTGCTATGTCATGCGGCACAGTCTACAAGTACAGGTGACCGGTCGTCGCGAGATCGGAGCTCCGTAGCACCGAGCGAGTGTGGCGGAGGTGGGGGTATTCACCGCATCAAACCTACAGGTCGCCTGGACCCTTATCTTGAGACCAATAGTACTATTGGTCTCAAGATAAGGGTCCAAGCGACCTGTAGGTTTGATGCGGTGAATACCCCCACCTTCGCCACACTCGCTCGGTGCTACGGAGCTCCGATCTCGTGACCGGTCACCTGTACTTGTAGACTGTGCCGCATGGCATAGCAGCTGAGCGGGACAGCGGAGATTAGGCGGAAACTAGCGCCGGGTTTGACAGAGAAGGACGCTCACCATTCCGGCGGGAGGGCCGCTCGCCATTTTGACTCCATGTAACGTCTCGCTGACAATGAAAGACACTACAGGACGACACTACAGGGTTCGGGAAAAGTTCTGTCCACTACCTATGACAGCACTTTCCGGTTCCTAATCGTGTTTCGATAGGCGTTTTCACAAGTGTATTCGCGGTCATTGGGGCGACGTAAGAAAAGAAGAAAACATCTGGCCCCAAGAACTTTGAATTATCAGTTAGCATGCAAATTTTCCTTGATGTCTAGATAATTTACGATTAATTATTAGAGAAAATTGCATTTAAAATTTTCTTTTTACCTATATTTTTCCCATCGTTTGAACAATATCTTCTTTTACTAAGCTAGAAACACTTATTATAAATAGTTCCAGCATCATCGTCAAGAACAATAAGGAAGGCTTGAGGTGAATACAATAATCTAAACGGTTTTATAAGATGTAAAGATCACTTCTAAAATTGCCTGTAGAAATATTGAAGGCAAAAGTTCACCTATTTCACAAGACGGGTGCCTATAAAAACATATTCAACGTGTCACAACTCAGCCGGTATTTCGTCGCCAACATCCCAGCTTTCCTTAGTGACCGCTAGAGGCGCTGCTATCAATGTCCACCCGTACCGCCTAACGTACATCTGAGGGATGACGATTCAGGCTGCACTCCTGCATTGCACGGTCCTTGGCCGCAGAACATGAGGTGACGAACGGATCTCGGGTCACGGATCACCGAGCTATGGCCATGGTTTCACAGAGATTGTCCACCTGAACGGCTGCGTCGCTACATGAAGATCTGAAATTTCTATCAAGGGAGCTGAGCCAGAAAGTCGGCATGCTCCAGGCCGAAATGACACAGCGAACTGTCTGCACAGCCCGGTATTGATGGGATAAGCACACGGCTGCTGGCAGTGTTGCTGAGCGTTCCAGTTTGCAGGCGTGCGCCTACCATTTCAAACGTCACAGAAATCGCATTGAAAAAGGCGGCCGGGAAGAGGGGCTAGTAGTTGGCGACAAAACTGGCCAAGCGGCTCGCGCTGAAGCACTATCACATCTCCAAACGGGACCGTGAGACACTATTGGAAGAGCTCTCCAAGGCTCATTACCTACCTTCGGCCCAATACTAAGCCAACGCATGGGCAATGACATGTTGACATTTTCAATCGGGACGGCACGCCAGCTCATCGCTCTGCCGAGGCCTAGCGGTGGTGCGAATTGAACGTGCCAGACTTCTGAAGGAAAGAGATGCTAGCCGGCTGCCATCCAGACCTCATCCTGATCGATGAACTTCGGGCTATCGTCCAGCAGGACCTGGACAAACAGAAGCCGGCGGCCAGCCTCGGCACCTTGGATCGTTACAGCTCAAACGGGCATGATTCCTGGAAAAGAGCAGCAAAATAGTTCGACGGTGCTCCAAGTGCTTTGCGCGCGCCCATAGACACTAATGTTAAACGAGTAAAACAAGAACATTTTGTTGAAACCCCTGCAATTCCACGTAAAGGTTGCTGGACAGGTCAACGTGTTATCACGGACAATAAGGATTGTGTGGGAATACTTAGGACAAAAGGTTAACGTAATCGTCGTAAAATAACTCTTAGCAGAGGACATACAGATGACTCACTGAATATAAGGAAGACGCTCTTGAGCATATTAAAAAGAAACAATGCTCAAAACTTCAGCGACCAAAAATCTCACCACCGACTGGAATACGACAAAAAAGAATGGCAAGCCATATAGGGGATTGTATCGAGAATATTCCAGCGGTCATGCAAAGTAAACATCCTGTTGGGGTGATGGACCTATGGGTGGTCTTCAAGGGAGGTGCACGTGGTGCACCCTACTTCATCGAGCCCAGATAAAATGAGCACCTCTGGTAAATACATCCGCACTGTGGCAGACTCATGTGGAGCCGTCGGAACAGAGGATCACTGACGGTCCAGATCACGTCTTACGAGGACTCTGTCTGTGCTGGTACTGCAGTGAGGACGACATGTTATTGTGTAGGGCACCTCCACCTGAGATGAACCAAAAACTTCTGGTCCTTCAACTCCGCCGATTTAAATCCGACCAAATTCTTTACATGGAGCGTTTTTTGGTAGAAGGTTAATGAACAACTTGTCATCAGTAAAGACGGTCTTCAGTGCAAGGTACGATGCTGATGGGCGATCATGGACAAGCAGGAGGTTGCACGTGCATGCGCGTGCTTTTGGACCCGCCTTGAGAAGGTCATCGACGCCGAGGGCGGTCACATAGGATGAGAGATAGGTAAAAGGTGACCAATTGATGGGATGTTGCTAAAATAGTGCTTGGAGCTGTATTTTTAAATTCATGACCAAATAATCCCGTTTGATATTTATTCCCGATTATGCTGCCCCACCCTGTACATATGTGTGATTGCCCCCAGGGGGTCCGGAAGCGGTGGGGAGTATGTTTAAAAAAACTGATTGTTAATAAAATTTCGTTCATCGGGGTTGTTTTCTTTCCGAGATGGTTGCCGACCTGCGCCGTCCTCTGGAACAGCTTCAGGTGAGTGTTTTAGGCTGGTAGATCCACAAATTGTTGATTAACTAGTTGACTTTCTTGCTGTTTGATTTTTCTCTTGTTCAACCGTAATTACACACCCATTTCCAAGTGATGATCGGTCCGTTGGTTTCAAGTTGATCGATTCCCTTCCGCCACCGTTCCTTGCGCCTGGGCTTCGTCACAAACAATATTTATAATGAGGCTGGCTTGTCGCTTGTCAACATATAGTCTTCCTGCCTGGGATGGTGTCTGCATCGTAAGGAATTTTGGGATGTGGAAGTCTCCCCCTATCAACAATTTTGATGCCTCCCGTAAGGGTCAGCCCTTAGCCACCGTCTAATATAGATTAATTACTGATCAATCCCTCTGTTTCTCCCCCTTTTGTCCTATTCAAAAAATCACTTACATCCCCGTTTGAGGTCACCTTTATGCTGAGGGTCAAATCTCCCGCTGGTCCTTACTCTACCGACGCATACATCAATCTGTTCACCGACGCACACTTCCTTTCATACAACGCTCATCCCGCTACAATGAATTTCCTTCCGAGTTGACCTCTCGGCCCCTCCCAGCAATAATTTACTCCCTCCAGCGGTGCATAGAAGTGCCATAAACGTAAGTTTGTTTGTTGTTTTTTTTTTTGGATTCCGTGCTAAATGTAAGGGAGATTAAACAAATAATTATTGTCTCAATCTTACCTCACAACGACTTATTGCGCCCTACTGTAACCTTGGATCTCTTGGTGCCCGTCCTAGCACCCTCCCTTGGCCCATATCTCGGCCCACTTAGCCTAGAACCCTACATCACTCGACCCGGATTACTTGTCTAAAGGTACGACGCAGTGTAGCGACTGGTTATTAGCGTTCGTCGACGGGTGTGATTTGCTCTTTCTCCCCTGCCGCTCACGGCACGTCTCTGCTTCCCTACTCGTTAGGCGGCACGGGCGTACATCGATAGCAGCGCCTCTATCGGTCACTAGGGAAAGCTGGGCTGTAGGCGACGAAATACCGACTGAGTTGTCACACGTTAAATCGGTTTATAGACATCCGTCTTGTGAAAAAGTTGAACTTCTGCCTTCAATATTTTTACAGGCAATTTGCGCACCGACGGGGGTCTGCGCCAACTTCGCACCGACGGGGGGGGGCGGATGACCGCCCCCCCCCCCTGAGATCTCGAGAACGAAGCAAGATAGCGACAAGCGGTAAACGGCATCGGATACGCACGGACAAGGTCTACAATTTTTACTAAGGTCATTTTCAGGTCAGGTCAAAGATGACGTCACAGGGGTCGAAAAAGTCAAAATGGCGGCGCTAGATATGGAGAGAGTTTTTCTCGAATAACTTTCGAATTAGTCAAGATAGGAACAAACTAAGGGCAGCATCGTGATCCTCTCGTCAATCCGCATCGAATGATATATATGTTGACCTCGAAAGGTCAAGGTCAAAGGTTGACCTCAGGTCACGTGACCTCGAGGTCATCATGTATATCATTCGATGCGTCTTGACGAGCTGAACACAATGAGACCATCCGCGTGGCTGTATCTTGTTCCTGTACGGAGTTATTGGCAAAAAACCGCTGGTGACCTTTGATGACGTCACATGACCTTACAGCTGCCCAACAGCAAAACAGACCTCAAGGTAGTGAAGGTTGATCGTATACGAGGTGTGGCTAAAAAGAAACCGGACTGCTCGTGCTGGCCATAAAGTAGGGGGCCCGAAAACTAGCGAGACACTTGAAATTAATCTTTATCATATTGTTGTAATGTGTGCCAAACGGCATCTCGATATCGCTATTATTCTCCTTTCCACAGCTCTTTGTTTTATTGATGACGCTGACGCCGGTCACTCTGGTCTGGGTGTCTTCGACCGATTCAAAATGGGTTTGCTTGACGACCTTTTTCATTTTAGGGAACAGCCAAAAGTCACAGGGAGGGAGGTCTGGCGAGTAAAGAGGGTGCCTGAGCACCGCGACCTGCTTTACGGCAAAGAACTGCTTGACGCTAATGGCAGAATGCGCGGGCGCGTTGTCATGATGCAGCACCCAGTTCTTGGCTTCCCAGAAATTCCACTTGGTGCGTCCGACTCGTGAGATGAGGCGTCCCGGGTCTTCCTTGTAGAAGTGCTGGTCGACTGTGGTACACCCCCGGCACGAGCTGGCGGTGAACGAATCCCCTGTGATCGAAAAAGACGATCAATGTCGTCTCCACCCTCGACTTCGACATGCGCGCGGACGTTGATGGACCTCCAGACCTTGCGGTCATCACCGACATCCTCACGACCAGTGCTGAACCTCGTATGCCATTCAAACACTTGCATGTGAGACATGACTTGCTCCCCATAAACAGCCTTGAACAGATTCAGCGTCTCTGTTGGACTTTTCTCCAGTCTGGCAAGGAACGTGATGTTCCTTCTTTTCTTCGACGCTCACTGTAGAAGCCTGGCGGTGACAAGGCCGTCAAACATCAATAAAACAAAGAGCTGTGGAAGGGAGAATAATAGCGATAACGAGGTGCCGTTTGGCACACATCACGACAATATGATAAAGATTAATGTCAAGTGTCTCGCTAGTCTTCGGGCTCCCTACTTTTTGGCCAGCACGAGCAGTCCGGTTTCTTTTTAGCCACACCTCGTATGAAGTCATGTATGGTATATGGGGCCATTCCGACCCGTTTTAGTGGTAAAAACAGGGAGTTGATTTTTCCCCCATTGACTTACAATGGGGAGGTCGCGAAATTGACCTGACCTTAGGTCACCGACATCAAAATTCCGAGATATACAAATTGTAGCTACTAATGACCTTATAACATCCTGCGACTTTCAAAGGCCTCCGACATCTACTGTAGCTCTGGCACGGTGACAAAGTTGCAAAAAAGTGACTTGAGGTTGGGTCATTCAAAGTGACCTCGTGACCTGACCTTGAAAGTTAGGAGGTTCAAACTTGCACACCATGTGCAAAATTGATGAGAGAATAGTCGTACCAAATTTCGCGGCGCTACGCGCCGCGTTTTTTCCGCTATCCGCGAAAAACCTCAGGGGGGCGGATATGCGCCCCCCCCCGTCGGTGCGCGGGTTAAAAAGTGTCTTCACATAGATTAAAAACCCGTTTAGATTATTGTATTCACTTCAAGCCTTCCCTATTGTTCTTGACGATGATGCGGGAACTATTTCTAATTAGTGTTTCTAGCTTAGTAAAAGAACATATTGTGCAAACGATGAAAAACGCATAAATGGAAGATTTTAAATGCAATTTAATTTTTGCAATAAATTTAAATGCAATTTAAAGGCTCATGCCGAACTCAACCGAGTTTGCCAGTCACCTTCGGAGTCTGTTGAAGACTTCTCAGCCAGGATCAGAGAGCTGAGTGGGCTAGCCCAGCCGGCTCTGCCCAGCGATCACAGCGCTATGGAGGGATTCCAGTGCGGCTGATTCATCTGTGGCCTCCGTGACACGCAAATGCAAGAGAGGTTAATCAGCCAAAACGTATCCACACTGACTGACGCGGTACGCGTTAGTAAAGAATTCGAGGAGACGAGGAAGACGATCAAGGCAGTGCGAAATCATGAGATCGACGTCATCGGGGCGGTCCGCCCGGTCGGGGTTGAAGCAACCGCAGAAAAGACTGTGACGAACAACAACCGGCTCACAGCCATCGAAGATCACACTCGCGGGCTACACGAGTCGATATCGGCCATCACAATGGCGCCGAAGACGACAACTGATGCGAGTAAGTCTCGCCGACTTCCCCGGTGCTACCGCTGCGAGCAGCCGGGTCATTTTCAGCGAGACTGCCCCGAGCGTAGCCGTGGTTCACCTAGCGTCAGATGCTTCGGCTGTGGAGAATTGGGTCACCTCAAGCGACACTGCCCCATTTCATTGCCGTCGACAAGGGACGGGCGCGCGCTGCCGTTCTGCTTATGTTGTGGGCAGCAGGGCCACTGGATGGCGGGGTGTCAAAACTTCCAGGGTGGCAGCACTGGCGGAGGCCACTCCGAGCCAAGAGCTGCTGGTCCCCGGCGGGGCGCCGGTGCGCATCAGGAAAACTGAACCGGACTGGAGCCGTGGGACAGGTCCCAGTCCTCTCTAAAGCGTCCCCACTCACGGCGTCGGCCGTTCGGGTCGTCATTCACGGCGCTCCGACATGGGCGCTGGTGGACACTGGTGCCGACTTCACCATGATGCGAAAAGGATTTTATGAGGGGAACCCAGCACTGAGAACAATCCGGCTCAGCCCGAGCGCGCGCAATGCTATCGGAGCGAGAGGTACCTCCCTCCAGATAGTTGGTGAGTTGGAAAACCTCTCATTATGCATTGATGGAGTCAGCTTCCGATACCCGGTAGTGACCGTGGCAGACGACCTCGTGTACGACGTGATACTAGGTCGCGACTTCACGTGCATGCATCGCACGGTCATTGACGACGACGCTGGCTCATTCAAGATTGGAACCATGAGCGTTCCCCTGCCGAGCCGGGAGCAGGTTCGACCAAGACGTGCGCGAGTGCGATTACTGTCGAAGAACGTCGTCATTCCAGCACGGTCAGAGACCGTGGTAGCTGGTAAGCTGGAGAGAGTGGACGGCGTGCAGAGTGATGAAAAGGGTGCAGCCGGGATATTCGAGCCATCAACCGTAGCGGAGCGGGAGGGACTCCTGACTCCAAGGGCTCTGGTCGTTGCAGACGACGACGGGTGCGTCTCGATCATTTTGACAAATGTTGGGTCTGAAGAAGTCCGTGTTCTCAGAGGCAGTGACCTAGGGACATTTTATGATGCTGTGACCGCGGGTAGCCGAAAGTGAAAGTGTACGGCCGCCCGCTTGAAAGGGAAAGTGACCACCATATGGCAGTGGTAGTGTTGTTGGGGGGCGCTAGCATTGCTGGTACTTGACTCGGACAGCTGTTGGCTGGAGGCAGCGTCGAATTATTTCGTAGTCTCGACATGCCAACCAATGCCTTCGAATGTGGCGCGTGTTTGTATAGTTTGTACCCACCGCGTGGCACTACCCCGGCACTTCAGACTATGCACTGCGGGCGTCCCGCTACAACGTAAGTTAAAAGTGAAATGAAATATGGAAATGGTGTGATTGTTCATTGTATGTTATCGTGTGATATCTTTGGTTCGGTTATTTATTATGTTTATGGTCTTTTTTTTCAGTATTACGGCATAATACAGCACAGGAGAGAAAAGGCGGATTGTAGTCTAACAGTAGCTGTTACAGATGCCACAAACGAGAAGGACTGCGAGTACAAGCTGTGCCTGGCTGCAGACGGAGGCGTTGGGGACAGTGATGATGATGACGTTGATGATGTGAGCTGCAGAACAGAAAGGCGTCAGAATACGACGGTGACAGAAGTACTTGATGTGGACGGATCTGACTTCTCAGCGGAAGGAAAGAAGAAGCTCAGAACCATTCTCAGCGAATACGCAGACATCTTCAGTCAGTATGCGGGTGATATCGGCAAGACAGATTTGCTCGAACACCACATCGACACAGGGGAGGAGGCTCCCGTGAAGCAGAGACCACGGCGGGTACCAGTTAAACTCCGCGAGCAAGTCGAGATGCAGAAGACGCAGATGATGAAAGATGGAATAATTGAAGAGAGTACAAGTCCGTGGTGCTCCCCAGTCGTCCTGGCCAGAAAGAAAGATGGAAGTTTCCGCTTCTGCGTCGATCTCCGCGCGATCAACAGCCGAACTCGCGGATGTGCGCATCCTCTGCCGAGGGTCGACGAGGCGTTGGATACCCTAGCGGGGGCAACGTGGTACACGACGCTCGACATGGCGACCGGTTACTGGCAGGTCCCGCTGGCCACAGAGGACCGAGAAAAGACGGCGTCCTCCACGGGCAAAGGACTCCATCAATTCAGGGTGATGGCCATGGGTCTCAAAAATGCTGGAGCCACATTCCAGCGACTCATGGAACTGGTGCTTGCGGGTCTGGACTCGAAACGCTGTTTAGTCTACCTTGATGACATCATCATATCAAGCAGATCCGAGGACGAGCACATCGCAACGCTCCGTGATGTCTTCAAGCGAGTGAGGTCGGCGAAGCTGAAGCTCAAACCAGAAAAGTGCCGCCTCGCAAAGCGTGAAGTTACGTTCCTCGGTCACCGGGTCGCAAAGGAGGGACTCCTACCGGACCCACATAACATCCAGAAGATACTCGACTGGGCTCCACCGAAGACGGAAGATGGCATGAAGAGCTTCCTCGGATTGTGCGGATATTACAGCCGTTTTGTCCCACAATACATGGATCTCACGAAGCCGCCGAGGGAAGCCAAGGTGGTGGGTGACCACCTGACGTGGACGCCGGAAGCTGAAGCAGCTTTTGAGAGTCTGAAGCAGGCGCTGACTGCACCTCCAGTGTTAGCCCTCCCAACGTTCCGTGGTACATTCGTCTTGTACACGGATGCATCCGACTCTGCAGTCGGTTCAGTGCTCGCGGAGCGGGTGGGTGACACGGAGAGAGTCATCGCCTACGACAGTAAGGTGCTGACAAAGCAACAGCGCAGATGGCCAACATATGATAAAGAACTCTGGGCCATCGTTCACGCCATCCGGCGATTCAACCAGTACACAGTTGGAGCAGAATTCGAAGTCGTGACCGATCACAAACCACTCACGGGTGTACCGGAGTCCATCAATGTGGAACGTGACGGGACGAGAAGACGTGGCCGGTGGGCCATCGAGCTGAGCTCTTACCAGTTCCGGGTGGTTGTCCGGCCGGGCCGTGATCACGGCAATGCCGATGCGATGTCCCGGCAGCGACCAGTCAACGGCAATATCTGGACGGGCAGGCGCAGCAAGTCTTGTCCCGCCGAAGCCGGTCAAGCACCCGTGCATACCGCAGCTACAAGAGCCCAAGAACCTGCTTCTGGTGGAGAGGAGGAATGTGTGGGGAAGACTCGAGGCGCAGCAGAACTTGACCAAGTCTGCGCACTGCCTACTGCGCCACCTAGAGCGAAGGGTGACCATGCGGGACGCCTAATCACTGAAGCACCAGGACAATCGGAGTTGCAGACGGCGCAACAAGAGGACGGGGTCCTCAGTGTCATGCGGAACGCCTGTCTGGGCAGTCGGGAACCACCGCCCGATCACCCTCTCGCCGAGTGGGAGCTACTGCGTGGGAGCTGGACGCAGCTCGAAGTGCGGGAGGGCGTTCTCGGCATGAGGACGAAGTGGGGCTTCCGGGCCCTGGTCCCCGATTCGATGAGATCAAGAATCATGACGCTCGCCCATGACCATCCGACGTCCGCACACTTGGGACGGAGTCGAACAACGGAAAGAGTGCGACAGCGCTTCCTCTAGCCCGGCATGTTCGCGGACATCCGTCGGTACTGCAGCACGTGTGACCTTTGCCAACGGCGCCATCGCCCTGCACCGAAGAAACGAGCTCCTCTGGTGACGGAGGTCACGAGTCAACCATTCCGCAGAATTGCGATTGACATCACTGAGATGCCGGTGTCGGAGAATGGCAACCGATATGCAGTAGTCATCATGGACTATTTTTCTAAATACGTCCGAGTGTACCCAGTCAGACGGCAGGATGCCGAAACCGTAACCACGGTGCTGTTGGATTGGGTTTACGATATGGGGGTGCCAGACAGGATTCACTCGGACCAAGGAGGCCAATTTGAGTCTGCATTGTTCCAGTGCATGTGCAAGCGACTGGGCATCCAGAAAACGCGTACAACGCCCTATCACCCTGAGAGTGATGTCATGGTAGAGCGTTTTATGAGAACACTCAAGGACATGGTCGCCAAATACGTTGACCCTCAAGGAGCGAACTGGGACGCTGACATCAAGGCGTACTGCATGGCCTACAACACCTCTGTGCACAGCGTCACCGGATATTCCCCGTTCTTTCTGCTGCACGGATTCCACCCGAAAACGCCACTCGATGCGGTCATCAACCCTCCGGATCGGGCGGTAAATATCCGGTGCTACCTTGAAGAGCGTCTAAAGGCCATTTCAGAGGCTTATCAGACGACTATCAGGAAAACCCGGGCCAGTGCTACGGAGGCTGCGACCCGATTCAACCAGCGCGCGAGCGGAAAAGGGTTCGAGGCTGGTGACCGGGTATGGATTCGGGATAATAGGGTCTCGGTCGGCGGGAAGCCGAAACTGGGACTGTTATTCAAAGGCCCGGGCACCATCATCGGCCGCCTCGGAGGAGAGAGAGGAGTAACGTACCTCGTCGACATGGAGGCCCCCTGCCCGCGGGGTCGATGCCCCCCTCGACGGAGGGGGCGAAGTGCCTCCAAAACGCGGACTCTCTTCAGCTGCCGCCACCACGACAGAACACCAAACAGCAGTCGGACCGGAACCAGGGTTTTCGGCCGGGGGTTGAGGTAGCCCGGCGTACCTCGCCCTCATACGACTCCGAGCCGGTGACATCGAGTCGAACCCTGGCCCCACTGGCCGGAGGGAAGCCGATGCCTCAGCGCGCGCGGCACGCCGGGGGAGCCGGCGCCGACAGACAGCTCAGCGCGACCTGCCGGAGACCGGGCGGGTAGGTGGGCCGGGGGAACTCAGGATCATGCAGTTGAACTGCAACGGAATCTACCCCCGGCTCACCGAGCTCAGAGCAAGGCTAGCCTCAGAGCGCCCGCACCTGGTCCTCCTGCAGGAAACCAAGCTCAGCGCGAGCCAAGAGACGCCGGCCTTCCCCGGCTACAACATCGCCGCGCGCGAAGACTGGACGCCGGCTCCGGACCCTCCCCCTGAGGCGGAAGCACCCCCGACGCCGGTATTATCGCCGTGCCCACCACCACCACAGGCACCGGCGGAGACGCTCGAGGGAGCAGAGGCCAGCACCAGAACTGCTGGCCTGGGGGCGGCCCCCCCCCCCCCCCGTCCACACGGGCCGACCCGAGAGGCCCTGCGGGACGGGGGAAACCCAGGAGAAGACAAGCCTGCCCCCCAGAGCTGCGCTCCCCCGAGCATGCCGGACATCACTGCTGGACCGCACGCAGTGGTGCCGGGGGTGCAGGAGCCACAGGGGGTGCGACCTTCGCCGGACATGGACCACCGGACCATCGGCGACAGCCGTCGCCGCCCCCGATGTGACTGCGGCGGCGGGAGGGGCGCCAGGGGCCCCGACCTCCAGCCCGGTCATCGGAGGGCGACGGTGGCAGGAAGACACGGGCTCCATGGGAGGCAACGATGAGGGCGGCACACCAAGAGGCGAGACCTGCCGGGCGCGTCTTGGTCCCCAGCAAAAGGATCTGTGGTGCCGGGGATGCCTACAGAAAAAGCGGTGCGGGGCGAGAGTGCCCCCGCTCCCCCGGCCACCACTACCACGGGTCCAAGGGGACCACCGCCTCCACGAGAATCACCGCCTCCACGAGGACTACCACCTCCACGAGGATCACAGACAGCCGCCCCAACGAATGCCACCCTTGGAGCCCCAACCGGCATCTTCGGTCTGGTTGTGCGCCAACGGGACGCACCGGAGCCGGGGCGACCAGGGCCCCAGGGGCGGAGAATTGTCATAATCCCAGGGGGTGCTTTTCTAGCATCTGGCGAATGGAGGTTTCGAATTCTTGCGTAGAAAAGCGTGTGTAGGTACGTTTTCCAAGCAGCATCACTCTCCTCGCGGCTTACGCAAAGCAGTTTGTGTCTCAGACGTAAGTTAAGCACCCCTGGGGCACTATTGCACGGTGACTTTTGAATTTCAGGGGGTGCTCGAGCACCCCCAAAACCCCTAATTCTCCACCCCTGCAGGGCCCCCGGCACCGAGACCTGCCAGCAGCAGGCCGGAGCGACCCGACGGCGCTTCGCCCGCCGCACAGCCTGCCGCCGCCGCACTAGCCGCGTGTCGGACTCGCTTTAAGAACGACCGCGAGAACTTGTGCCGCGGCTGTCGCAGCAAGAGGCGGTGCGAGGTGAGGGCCGGTGCGAAACCCCCTCCAATCGCTGCCCACCCTGAGCAAGTGGCGTCCTCCGCTGGCACAGCAAGCCCGGAGAGAAGAGACGCCGGGGTGCGAGACGGCGAAACGGAGGCGGGACCCGGAGGGGGGTCGGGGTCGGCACCAACAGGCGCAGCGACGCGGCAACGTCCTGCAGCCGGACCGCCACCCGCCCCCAAGGGTCAAGGGGGTGTTCTGACACTGGTGAGGGACGATATCCCGTACAGTGTCAACCCCTCTCCGTACCGCCCCACCCGACCAGACCCCAACACCTACTGTGTCTCGGTGACGGTGCATGCGTCAAAGACCCTTGGCCTGTCGGTCTACAACATCTACGCACCTCCAGCGCGTTGGACAACAGGCCATGGGGCACCCAGGAGCAGGGATTCCAGCCGGACGGGATCAGACTGGAGCACCCCGCCGTGGTGTGCGGTGACTTCAACGCACACAGCCTCAGCTGGGACACCTACCAGCCCGAGACAGCACTCGGAGAGGCCATTGAGGACTGGGCCGTCGACAACGGCATGACCAGGGGGGCGACACGGCTATTCGCGCAATGTATTAATTTATGGGCCGCGCGGGGCCTCGCGATGACGCGGCTGGAGGCAACTGCTCAGCGCGCTAGGATACTTCTGGCGGGGCGGGGCGCTGAACGGTGTGCAATGAATGGGTTATGGTCGGGCCGACAGAGATGAGGTATTGAATTTGAATTGACATCAGCAATCGGGTGGGGAAGGAGAACGTTCCTAATCGAGCTTGGGTTGGGGAAAGCCGAAAATATCGCGATCGGCTCATAGCTCAGACAGGGCCGGGTGCCGTACCATGTGTTGTATATGTTACAGGCAAAGTGAAAACTCGGGCATTTTGCAAAATGCCTAGGCAATTTGCAAAATGCCTGACCGGCCAGGCATTTTGCAAAATGCCCAGGCAATTTCCAAAATGCCTGACCGCCAGGCATTTTGCGAAATGCCTAGGCAGTTTGCAAACTGCCTGACCAACCAGGCATTTTGCAAACTGCCTAGGCAGTTTACAAAATGCCTGGCGGGTCAGGCATTTTGCAAAATGCCTGAGTTGTGATTGATTTATTTTACCGTTTTTGTTTACCACAGGCGTTGACCATGTCGCTCCCATGTGCCTGAGCCCCAATCACATTCAATATTTACAAATATACCCACGTCTTGCGCCACTTCCGTCGAGATGGAACCACTACATGGTGTAGATTGAGCCAACGTCTCCCTAAAATTTTCGTATACGGAGTTGTAGCCGTTCGTGTGTAGGAATGCTGCGATGGGGCGAGGAGCATGACACAGAGAAACATGGGCGCGGAAAAACGCGGCGACCGGCCGAATATTGACCCGACATTCTTCGCTTCCCGTGCTTATTTACATCACGGCAAGAGAGCGCCGCAGCGACACGGGGTTACCAGCGATCGATAGAACAGACAAGCGTATCCAATAAACATTTTTGTTAATCGCGTGTCACGTGGAAGGAAATTCTATGTCTTGAGAAATCAGTCATTTTTCGTACATTTCAGGAAAAACAGCATTTAAAAAACAATGGCAATGCATTGGAATGAGATGAGATACATTACATAGACACCAAGAACATGTGGCTTTTCCGCTTTTCCAGAAAAGCAAGTTTTTGGTCTTCCACGACCCACGTGCACACCTTTGTAATAAAAAGACGCTTAGAAATTACAAGTTTTACATGCAACGGGCATGTTCATCTTTACACAGTCACAATGCATTGATAATGTAGACGTGTGGCTCGCCAACCAAGCTACCATACATCGAAATAACATTCTTTTCTGATCAATATCCACACAAAGTATTTCCAGAGTCATCAAGGCTCTTAGAAACATAACCGTGTTTAACGCGTGTTTACTGTATGCCTGGCCTATTCAAATACATTAGCCTGAGGGGTGTGGTAATAACTGGTGTAAGCAAAGTGACCACGGTCAAAAACGAATTACCAAGTCAACATTTTGGGATGGCCTCGTTCAAAAAATGGCTAAGAGCTTCGGTCTAGACAATTGTTTTATCGGTGGCAAGCAGTAAAATACATACCAAACTCGGCCGGTGATAAATTGTCAAGACCTCAGTCCTTACTGATTTTTGAACGAGGCCGAAGGCCGAGTTCAAAAATTCAGTTAGGACCTCGGTCTTAAAAATTTATTTACACCGGCCTCGTTCAGTATTATATATTACCGATAAAACCGCGCCGGGCGCCCGGTAGCCGGCGCGGCGGCCGGGGCTCAGTGACCTTGAACTCGGCAGCGCTACCCGGAGAATGTCTCACTGTGTGTCCTCCCACTTGGTGCGTATCGCTTGTGATTAACCCCTGTTGGCGGCACTTACAATGATGCTTACGCATCGTCGCTAGTGTGAGTTCGATGTCAGGCATTTTGCAAACTGCCTGAGAAAATAATTTCAGGCAGTTTGCAAAATGCCTGGTGGGCCAGGCAGTTTGCAAACTGCCTAGGCATTTTGCAAAATGCCTGGCCGGTCAGGCATTTTGCAAATTGCCCATGGGTGTAACTTTGTATACTTTCGAGGTCCCATGTGGGACCCCAATGCGAACATTTGGGACCCCAATTGTCATTTTGGGACCCCAATAGTGGAGGCCCCCGAGACGCATCAGCTTCTTTGCAAACGGAGGTCCGATATTCATATAAAAGGTTCTCTGTTTAAATAGGAGGCCCCTTGGACAAATCGGAGGCCCTGTTGGACAAATAGGAGGCCCCCTGAACAAGTAGGAGGCCCCCTGAACAAGTAGGAGGCCCCCTGAACAAGTAGGAGGCCCCCGGAAAACAGGAAGTCCCCTGGAGAAATAGGAGGCTCTCTGGACAAGTAGGAGGCCTCCTGGACAAATAGGAGGCCCTAGACAAATAAGAGGCCCCTAGACAAATAGTAAGCCCCATGGACAAGTAGGAGGCCCTCTGTACAAATAGGAGGCCCCCCTGCAAAAATAGGAGGCCCCCTGGACAAATAGGAGGTCCTAGACCTAGACAAACAGGAGGCCCCTTTCACAAAAGGAGGCCCCATGGACAAGTAGGAGGCCCTCTGTACAAATAGGAGGCCCCTGCAAAAATAGGAGGCCCCCTGGACAAATAGAAGGTCCTAGACCTAGACAAAAAGGAGGCCCCTTTCACAAAAGGAGGCCCCCTGGACAAATAGGAGGCCCCTTTCACAAAAGGAGGCCCCTGGACAATTAAGAGGCCCCCTGAACAAGGAGGCCCCTGGATAAAGAGGAAGCCCCCTAAAAATAGGAGCCCTCTGGATAAATAGGAGGCCGCTTGGAAAATAAGAGGCTACTTTAACCAATAGGAGGCCCCTTGGACAAATAGGAGGCCCCCTGAACATGTAGGAGGCACGCTGGACAAATAGGAGGCCTCTTGGGCAAAGAGGCCCCCTAGAAAAATAACAGGTCCCTTGGACAAATAGGAGGCCCCCTGGACAAATAGGGGACCTCTTGAACAAATAGGAGGCTCCATGGACAAGTAGGAGCTAGAGGCTCTCTGTACGAATAGGAGGCCCCCTGGACAAATAGAAGGCTCCCTTAACAAAAAGGAGTCCCTTCAAAAAAAAGGAGGCCCCGGGACAAGTAGGAGACCCTTGGACAAACAGGAGGCCCCTGCACAAATATGAGACTCCTAGTCGAATAAAAGACCCCTGGATAAATAGGAGGCCCCTGGACAAATAGGAGGCCCCTGAACACGTAGGAGGCCCCCTAGATAAAGAGGAGGCCCCCTGGAAAATAGAAGCCCCCTGGATAAATAGGGGACCTTCTGGAGAAACAGGAGGCCTCCTGGACAAATAGGAGGTCCCATAGACGAATAGGAGGCCGCTTGGACAAATAGGAGGCGCCGTTAACCAATAGGAGGCCCCCTAGACAAACAGGAGGCCCTCTGTAACAGTAGGAGGCTCTCTGTACGTACAAGAGACCGGCGCTCGACCTGTAGAAGCTTAGCCGTATGTACGCTAGGAGGCTCTCTGTGCAAGTAGTCGAAGTAGGAGGCTCTCTGTACTGTACCTACAATTACAAATAAGAGGCCCCCTGGGTAACTTAGATGCAACACAAATCGGAGGTCACCTATAAAAAAGCGGGACTCTGTTGGAATACCTGATTTAATAAATTATTTTCCTGATATTCAAATTACTTAGGTAATCCTCGTCCGCACATGGGGGGGGGGGGGCAGTGGTTGCCACACCCCCCACCCCGACCTAGGTAGTTTTTTCTGCTCTGCACTAAACATTTTGATTGCTAGAAGTCGGATATTTCGTATAGCTGCTGCTCTATCCTTTTTTAGCGTCCACTGAAAATTTCAAGTTTCTGTGGTTTTTGGTTTCGGAGATATGACCTTATTCTTCAGGTAATGTCATAACCCAAATGACAAATACCCAATATCTTGCGTTGGCGTTGGGTCTTGTGAGCTTTTGACACCTTGATTTCGGCCTTTTTTGTCAGTCTTACCTCCCACCTATCATGGAACATGTTGTTCAATGATGTAGAGATGCCAGGGTCAGGGTCAAGGTCAACCTAGGTCGTCTAAAAATATTGCGTTTTAGGCAAGCTGAATTTACTTTCGTGAAGTTTCTTTGACTGTATTTTTGGCAAAAGCTTCTCAGTTCATGATCTCATGTAATATGGACACATTCACTCACAGTCGGTGCACACATCAGTATACTCGTACACACAGACACACACAGACATACAAACACATGTCATTGACCTTGAGCTAACTTGACCTGAAATGACCACAGCCAGCAAAAACCTAGTCGGATAGTGTGACAAAGAGGTTCTAGCTGGCTTGGCACCACAATACGGCAGCGTCATCGGTACATGATGAGCAGCGCACGTGATATTCCAACGGGCAACGGTGACCCCAAACAGCAACATTCTTTAGTTTGACCTGACCTGGAAGGTCAATGACTGACCTGATGAGGTAAAATTGGTATCATTGGATTCGTCACTTCCCAAAGAATCTGTTGCTCTTGACCGCAAGGCTTAAAATCTTGTAAGAAAAAATTGTGGTGATGTCGAATAAGATACCTACACAAGCAGCGGGCCAACCCATCATATACCGATGACGCTGCCGTATTAGTGCCAAGCGAGCTAGAACAGCTCTTTGTCACACTATCCGACTAATTTGCTGGCTGTGGTCATTTCACGTCAAGTTAGGTCAAGGTCAATGATATGTGTTTGTATGTCTGTGTATGTCTGTGTATGTACTGATGTGTGCACAGATCGGTTTGTGTGTCCCTATTACACTTGATCATGAAGTGAGAAGCTTTTACTAAACATACAGTCAAAGAAACTTCACGAAAAGTAAATTCAGCTTGCCTAAAGCGCAATAATTTTAGATGACCTAGGTTGACCTTGACCCTGACTCTGACATCTGTACATCGCAGAACAACATGTTCAATGATAGGTGGGAGGTAAGACTGGCAAAAAAAAAGCCGAAATCAGCGTGTCAAAAGCTCACAAGGCCCATAGCCATCGCAAGATATTGGGTATTCGTCATTTAGGACATGACATGACCTGAAGAACAAGGTCATATCTCCAAACCCAAATGCCGCAGAAGCTTGAAATTTTCAATGGACGCTGAGAAAAGATAGAAAAGCAGCTATACAAAGAAAATCAGGTTTCTAGCTTTAAAAATGTTAAGTGTAGAGCAGAAAAACTAACTTGGGGGTGGCGACCCTCCCCCCAGGTGCCGGCGAAGGTTAACCCTCACACTTTCTGGGGTCGGCTTACGGCTAGATTCCTTGCGCAATGCTGTGCCGTTAATTTTTTTTCTATTATAAAGGCATTGTGTTTTATTGTCAAAAGTGAAAAAGCCAGAAATTTTCGTCGATTTCGGATGCCGCGGGGGATATTTGCATACAATGTCACCCTGCTGGCCTGGATCCACCAGTAGGGTCAGGTGACCTACCATTTCTTTATCGATATTAAAAAAAAAATCATGGCATCAGAGCTGTGACGAAAAATAAGTGGCCTAAATCCGATGAGAAAACTGGATTTGGGGGTACCCCATGTTTGGCTTCTGAGCCTCTGGTCCCCCAATGAAAATTTCTTAGAGGAGGCCCTGGCGTGGCTCGTAAATTACCGCTTCCGCAATTGGAGGCCCCTAATTGCTTGGAGGCCCCCACTAAATGGAGGCCCCCTTGGACGTTTGGGACCCCAATGGTGATGTCAAAGTTTCACCCATGAAATTGCCTGGGCATTTTGCAAAATTTCTAGCCAGTCCGGCATTTTGCAAATTGCCTAGGCATTTTGCAAAATGCCCGAGTTTTCACTTTGCCTGTAACATATACATATTTAGGCGGGCAGACAGAGATGAGTTATTGGATTTAAATTCACCTTACCATCGGTTTCTGGTGGGGTTTGAAAATGGTTTTAGTCAAGCTCGGAGTGGGGCAACCCACTGGCGGATCCAGGGGAAGGCATTTGGGGCAAATGTCTTCCCCCACATTGGCAGCGCCCGAAATCGCTTTTCGAGAATCAAAGAAAACTTCACAACTTTTCTGAGGAAATGTTGGTTAATCACACTGCACAGCAGTGCGCAAGGAATCGAAATCAGAGTTTTTTTTTTATTAATTCCGAGAAACCTTTTTGGGGTAAGCCCCCGCAGTGTCCAAGACCGCTTCCTGGATCCGCCAGTTGTGAATAAGTCACGGTCGATACCGAGCTTCGGCGGGACCAGGCGCTGTATACGTTGTTCTTTCAATGAAGAGGTGGACAGACACCTAGCCCCACATCCTACTGCTATGCCCGTGCTTCTGTGGGTGAAGCACTAAAGCATCACGGAATCCCACAGGACCTGCGAGTCGACGAGGTGGGCCGCTTTGGCCGCCGGGTACTGCAGCTCCCTGGAGTTGCCTGGGACCGATGGCAAAACAACAGCTCCGGCGGTGCCCCTATGGGCCGTAGTAATTAGCGAATTCCTGTAATGTAGAGATCATATCCTCAATAATCTCCATTACCATTTTATATTCCTAAACAGTATGACAGAACAATTATGCTTGCCTACGTTCAGGCATTACCTCTGATGGTCATACGTCCAGTACAACATGTGTTGTCTGTCAAACAACAATCGACGACGGGATCTCTTCTCATTATCTCTTAAGCCATCGGTTGTCAATTCACCTACCCCGTTTCCCTAAAAATAGACGGTCAGATTCGGCCTGGGTCCTTACGACCCCTCTAGATTCGCCAGAGACGGGATCGGATCGCCGTTATTGCACCCGTCTTAGTGTCTTTAATACTATGACAGCTTCGACCACGGACTTCGGACGGGGTGATCGTTCCACGAATGTACGAACCATCCAGGCCTAGAGTGCATCGAGGTTTAAAAGAATGCAGTCTGTAGATCAATAAACATAACAATGGTGGTATACAACCACATTAAAATATCTCCCCGGCTCCCGCAACGTTCCAACGCCCCTCCGTTATGCATTCGCCTTGTGTGTCCGCCGAGCCGGCTTGCCTCCAATGACGTCATCGGCCGGCCGGCGGCGTTCAAGTTCAAACGGCTGGTGTCCTTACCTGGAGTTCTATAGCCTTGGGCATGACCATCCTCAATGACGGCGGGTGCACCAGGCAAAACCCCAGCACCGGCGGAGTCTCTGCACCAGACGTCTCACTGGTTTCCAGGGACCTCCTGCGATCAAGAGACGTCACCTGGGTGACGCAGCGAGGAATCGGCTCTGACCATCTGCCGATCCTCGTCACACTGTCTTCGTCTGTGCAACGTCCACGACGGGAAGGCCGAGGCCGGTTCTCCCACCGGAGTGCGGACTGGCCCAAGTTTCGGGAGGAGCTGGATCAGCTGATCAACGCCTGGTCGGCCCAGCCAACCTCCCTGAACGAGGCCGCCAGCAGGCTAGCAGCCACTATCCTGCGGGCGGCCAGGGCCAGCATCCCCTTCGAAGACGGCCGAGGGCGACGCCCGCCCTTCTGGAATCAAGTCTGCCAGGACGCAACCGATCGACGGGAAGAGGCACGGGTAGCCGCATCCCGTAGCCGCTCTCACGCGGACGTCCTGCGCTACCAGGAGGAGCGGGCAGCGGCCGACAAAGTCGTGGACAACGAGAAGACCGCCTTCTTCCGTCAAAAGGCGGCAGAACTCAAGCCGGACGGAGACATGTGGCACCTGATCCGCACCATGGACGGCCGGCGTCCTCCAGCTAAGCCGGCCGTAGCCATCTCAAGACCGGGCACGGAGGGACAACCTGCGCAACCGACGAGACCAGCCGTCACTGACAAAGAGAAGGCAGATCTCTTTTGCCAGGCCTACGCGCAGGTGTCCCGCCTGCCCAAGGACAAGACCTCAGATCATTCCATCAAGATCGAGGCTAGACGAGCCACGAGCCAGACGGGCTGCAACGGCGGTCGCGACGCCTTCTGCTCGCCCTTCTCCCGCAGAGAGCTCCTGCTCGGCATCAGGAAACTGCGGAAGGGACGCAGCCCCGGGGTCGATCAAGTGACCAACGACATGCTCCACCAACTCAGCCCTTCAGCGGAACGCCATCTGCTAGAGGTGCTGAACTGGAGCTGGCGCACCGGGGAGGTTCCCGCGTCATGGAGGGCGGCGGAAATAGTCGCTATTCCCAAGAAAGGGAAACCGCCTAACGAGACCGGCAGCTACAGACCGATCAGCTTGCTAAGCTGTATCGGAAAGCTCGCTGAACGACTCGTGCAGCATCGCCTCCAACACTGGCTCGAGCGCGCCGGAAAGCTGAACCGAAACCAGGCCGGTTTTCGGAGGGGCCACTCTACACTGGACCAGCTAGCCCGAGTCACCCAGACCATCTTTGACGGTTTCGAGTCCAAGAAACCGCAGCGAGCCATCCTCGTCCTCCTGGACTACGCGCGAGCGTACGACCGGGTGTGGCGGGATGCGCTGTACGCTAAGATGCGGCGACTGGGTGTGCCGGGTTGCGCCACACGCTGGATCAGGGCCCTACTCAGCGACCGGCGCGCTAGAGTGAGATGGGGTACGTCAGCCTCCCGGTGGCGGGTCTTCCAGGAGGGCCTGCCGCAGGGCAGCGTGCTCGCCCCTCTCCTCTGGCTCATCTACTGCAACGACATCGACGACCAACTCCGGGCCGGAGACTCGAGCCCAACGGTCTCCCTCTTCGCGGATGATGTGGCCCTTCTCGCGACGGGCCGCTCTCTGCAGGAGTGTGCGGACAGGCTCCAACCGGCCCTGGACGAGGTCAGCCGCTGGGTGAAGACTTGGAAGGTCCAACCTAGTCCATCCAAGTGCGTGATGACCACCTTCACGCTGGACCCCAAGGAGTGCGGCGGCAAGGTCAAGCCCCAGCTCAGCTTCTGCGACCATCCGCTAGGCTACGAGGAGACGCCCACCTTCCTCGGCCTGAAGTTGGACTGTCAGCTGACCTTCGCCGCCCACATCGCCGCCCTTAGAGAGAAGATGGCAAAGCGCCGTGCTTGTCTATCAGCGATCGCCGGAAGGAGCTACGGAAGCCACCGTAGCACACTCCGCATCGCCTACAAGAGCTACGTGCGCTCCCTCTTCGACTACGGGGCGGCCATCTACTTCACCCATGCGGGACCGGCTGTCCGCGAGCGCCTGGAGGTAGAGCAGCGGAAATGTGCGCGCCTGATTACCGGCTGCATCAAGCTCACGGATAAGGAGACCCTGGTGGCGGAGGCAGGCCTCCCTCCGCTATCACTCCGTGCCAAGGAGCTAGCAGCCGGCGAGTGCGCGCGCATAGTCCGTCTACCTCCGGGAGACCCCGCTCGCAACCTACTGGACAAGACACCACCACCGAGACTCCGCTACCGGGCCCACGAGGCATGGAGGCGCGCGGTGACGTCTGCCGAAGAGGCGGGTCTGCCACCGCCGCCACCGGCAGACGAAGACGTGACCCTCTCATTCAAGCCATGCTTCCGTCGGGTCGGTAGGTGGATCTGCGACAGGGCGGGCTTGAGCGACCTCCCAGTGGAGCCCCTGGCACTTTACCAGGGCGCACCACCCTGGCACCACTGTGGAGACGCCGTCCGTTTCGTGCTGGACCTGCCGCAGCCCACAAGGAGGACAGACCTGCCGGAAAGGAGAAAGGAGGCGGCGTTAGCGGCGCTGGCCCTCGTCCCCGATCCAGACTGCACCATCTGGTCGGACGGATCCGCCAAGGAAGGCACCATCCAAGGCGGCGGTGGAGCGATCCTGGAGCTTCACCGCGAGGGACGCACAATAGAGTGCGTGGCACCGGCCGGTCGAGTGTGCAGCAGTATGAGGGCGGAGCTGGTGGCAATGACGGAGGCCCTGACGTGTCTCCATGAGCTACCGGCCCCCTCTAAAGCACTCATCAAGAGAGTGCTGCTCTGCACAGACTCCCGGTCGGGGCTCCAGCTACTTAGCCGCGGCCCGAATGACCAACAGTCGGCCATCGGCCAGCGCGTCTGGGGCCTAATAGACGCGCTGACAGCCGCAGGGAAGGACATCACCCTGCACTGGGTCCCGGGCCACGCCGACCTCGCCGGCAACGAGGCAGCCGACCGCCTCGCCAATCAAGCCGCCGCCGACTGCGCTCAAGAGGAGGCCCCGATCGACCTCTCCAGCGCGCGGACAGCCATCCGTCGCTGGACATCGGAGCTGGCCTCCGCAAGGGCGCAGCGGCACCCACATCGAGAACCTACTCCGAGCCACGATGAGCTGGACAGGTGGGGCCAGGCCACCCTGTCCCAGCTTCGCACCGGCTACTGCCCACTGGTGCGAGCCACAGCTCATCGCCTCGGCCTGGTCGAAGACCCGACCTGCCGAGCCTGCGGCGAGGAGGAGGAGGACGTGGAGCACCTCCTGGCCGGGTGCCCTGCACACGTGGCGGCGAGGGCCGGTTTTTGGGGGCACTGTCCGACCCTGGCGGAAGTGCTCTCGGGGCCGGCCCAACACATCATCAGCTACCTGAAGAGAGTGGGGCGGGTGCAGGTCGCCACCGACCCGCCCCCGCCGGCCGCGCCTTAGGCGCGGTCCGCGACCGCGCAGAAGGAAGGAAGGAAGTAACGTACCTCGTCCGTGACGACAAGGGCAAGGAAAAGGCTCTGCACTTCAACCAGCTAAAGCCAGCTGTGGAACGGGAGTCCCACAAACAGGAAACGTCTGGAAGCACCCGGAGGGACGACGCATCGGACACAGCCACAGAAACGCGTCCCAGGAAGCAGACGGGGTCCGAGGAGACTGGACCGGATCCACTGGCGTTGTACTACCTCTGCAGGCGGGGCCGAGATCAGATGGGGAATGGGGGTACATCTGTGCGGGGCGCGTATGTGACCAGGTCTGGCAGAGTGTCGCTCCCCCAGATCGTTTTCAATCCTAGGCCTCGGATGCTCTCGATGTGCATCACCAGTGTCTCAATCAGTTTGTATTTCCGGTCGCGTTCCGGTCGCGTAGTGTGCAGCGTTTCTTTGTTACTTGATCAAGTGGAAACGTTTCTTTTATGGGGGAGGAGTGTTGGGATATTGTGACCGCGGACCGGCCGTGTGGGGCCGTGGAACAGGATGGGTCGGCGGCCCGGCCGTCCGGCCGGCGAGCCGCCTGACCGCCGCGCGGTCACCGCGCATGCGCTCTGTGCCGTGGTTATATAAGGGCGCGACCGTGACCGGACTGGGTCAGTCGGCGGGTCGCCGTGTCCGTGCTTGGTCTTCGGTCGCTGGAAGCACAATACACAGTGTCGTGGTATATGCAGCTTTACTTGGCCCTAACACACCGTGTTGAATCGAGCAGCCTGGGTTGAGTGTGATCAGAAATTGCAGCTATCACCACAGGGGGCGTCTTCACCTCGATGTCGTCTGAGCTCAGAGTAGACTCGGCTTCAGGCTGTAGCGGCCAGTCATCTCTGTCCAGCTCCAAGAAGATGGGGCCGCACCACCATTGTTGCATATCTCTGAGCTTGCCTATCGATGCCCCTCGGGAAGCGATGTCAGCGGGATTGCATTTTCCTGCTACGTGGTACCAATCTTCAACGTTGGATGCGTCTTGAATCTCTGAGATTCTATTCGCAACAAATGTATGGAATCGACGACTCTCGTTACGAATATACTGTAGAACTACTTTACTGTCGCTCCAAAACAAAGTCTCGTCGAATTTATAAGTCATCTCTTGTTTGATAGTGACTGCAAGCCTCACAGCTAGAACAGCAGCCTGAAGCTCTAAGCGGACTATAGTCAGCTGCTTGAGGGGAGCGAGTCTTGTGCGTGACATCACAAATGAAATGTGTTTGACTAGGTCAGTCGTGACTGTGCGAATGTAGGCGACAGCGGCGAAGGCATTTTCACTTGCATCACAAAATATGTGGAGTTCCCTACGTGCCATCTCGTGGCTTCCTGCGCCTGTAAAGTACCTTGGAACTGAAATATCTTGCAAATGACCGGCTTCCGCGATCCACAGTTTGCACTCGTCTAATTCGTTACCGCTGAGCTGTTGATCCCAAGTATATTTTAGAGCACAGAGTCGTTGGATTATAATTTTGGCCTGTAAAGTAAATGGCGACACAATTCCTAGCGGGTCGAACATCGATGCCATGCCTTGAAGCATTCCTCGCTTTGTCACGGACCTCACGTTCACTTGAGAATGGATGCCAAGTACATCTTCGGACGGGCTCCAAGCACAGCCTAAAGCTCGTTGCTGGTCCTTCCCTGTCTCTTCTGGGTCTATAACCGGATGGACTCGCTCAGAGACTTCAATATGTTCTACAACTCGGCCGTCATTACTCATCCATTTTGTCAGACGGAAGCCACTTTGAGATACCAACTTTGTTACCTCAAACTGCATTGACGTCGCTGCCGCGACGCTTGGCTCCGAGCTTAGAAAATCATCCATATAAAAGTTGTGCTTAACTGCTCAAACTGCTGATCTTGATATCGCCGTGTCCTCCACGTGATCTTCAGCTGCTTTCTGCAATATGTAATTGGCTATTGCAGGACTGCACTTCATGCCGAAAATACTCACTGTCATTTGATACACATCTGGCTCCTTGGACGTATCTAAATCCCTCCAAAGAAAACTCATTGCCGGTTGATCTTTCTCTATGACACGGATCTGGTGGAACATTTGTTCCACATCAGCGACTAGTGCGACCTGTTCTTGCCGAAATCTAAGAATAACCCCCAGCAGATTCTGAAGGAGATCTGGTCCTGTCAAAAGTTCACTATTCAAAGATTTTCCATGAAAACTTGCGGCTGCATCAAACACAACTCTCAGTTTCGGATTGTTCGGATTTATGACCGCATGGTGGGGCAGGTACCACCGTTTCTGGTTAACAATGGCCAACTCGTCAGGCGGGACTCTTCTTGCGTGACCCTTTTCGATATAGCCTTGAATCACTTCTTGGTAAGTTTTCGCCTTCTCTGGCTGACGGAAAAGACCGCGTTCCAGTGACTTCAGCCTGCTGAAAGCCATTACCTTGTTGTCGGGCAATTCCACCGATGGATCGCGCCACAAAAGTCCCACTTCATACCGGTTTCCACATTTGTGCGTTGTCGCTTCCAGTAAAGATTGTGCCATAACATCTTCCGTCGAGCGTGTTTCAGTTCCAGTATATTTCGTGCCAAATGATTCGGTGGTCCACCACTGTTTGATGATCTCACCAAGCTCCACCTCTGGGCTGGTGCATTCAAGAAACAGGACTTCCTCCATGCCGTCTGGAACAGACTCTGTCATCGAACCCGTTATTGCCCACCCAAACGCTGTCCGAACTGCTATGGGTTGGCCCACACTGCCGACTCTGACGTCCCGCTGTAATACTGCTTCAACGACGTTTGCCCCTAGAAGGAGTTCAATTTTTCCTCCGCTACAGTCCGGGATTGGCAATCCTTTCAAATGGTTAAAATGACGTTTGACCTTTGTAGAGATTATTGGCGTTTTTACAGGGTGATTTTTTTTACTTGTTAAAAAGTAAATGAAGTCTAGTGGGGTTAAAATGCAAATATATCTGGCAAAATTATATGCCAAGATGACGAGCATTCTGGGACATTTTGATTTCATGCAGACACGATGTGAAGGAACGTCCATCGTGTATTTTACTTGTGCTTGAAGTTACCCCCTCTCTCACCGACACGAATCAGCCCGCCTGAGCACGTGTTGAACAGCACTATGGACTCCCATACTCATTTGGCGGACTGAAAAGGCTCCTATCGCCCATTTTCAGCTCTGCCAGATATTTCCACTGTTTTCTTGTTATATCTGCCATAGCTAGGTCCAAAAACTAGAAGTTTAGGGAGGGCAGGTCGAGGATTTTGATATTGGCGGACCTGGTGGTGTCTGATTCGCTGTTTTTCTTTCTCCCTGAAGACTGATTCTTCAAACGCTGCACATACGCCAGATGGACCGTTTGAAGGCTATTTATGACTACAAGCTTGTTCATGCGTTATTTAACGTCTTTCTGAGGTATCTCCTTGATCATCGTATGCTTCGAACTGGCTCAATGCTTCAAAATCATCGTTTTGTGTCATTCCTTACTGAACGGTAGTGGACCATGCGTGCCCGATTGGTGGGACATTTTCAGGCTCCATTGGGGCCGAGGCCGTCGGTTAAAAGGGACAAATGATGACACCATACAAAATGTCCCAGATTTATCTATCACGTGCATTGCTTTTCATGGTGTGTCAAAAGTGGAAATAGCCGGTGCGCCGTCTGGCAACCCGGCAGCCCGCCGCCATAGGGAAATTCATGCTTTTTGTCGTTTTTTTTCGCTCCCTATGAGTCACTTGATCTAATTAGAGCTTAACTAGGAACGAGGCGGGTCACTTGGACGTATTCGGGAGCCGAATACGGTGTTTTGGAGCCAATACCTGGGAAACCCTACCCGCCCAATGCGAGTTTTTAAGAGTCTGCATGCCCAAATTAACGTTGAGCGCGGCCGTTTTCGGTCGGCTTTCCCCGACCTTGTGGCGAAATCGCCTTATTTATTCAACCAGGGTGGGCTAATTCGCTTAACTAGGAATGAGGCGTTGTAGAGAATTATTCAAGGAATAGAGCTGTGCAAAAATATTTTTTTTGTATTGTTAAAACTGTATCCGCCCTCGAACGATAAATATTGTTGACCCATCAGAAACACATCACCTGGGATGCGTTTGGACTTGGCTGGATCTAATATTAGCGAGTATCTGCTAAGGCAGTTTCTTGGCTTACATAATACGCACACAAGCATACATACTTGCTGCCCTTGGTTATTCCTCACTTGAATGAAAATTTTGCTATAATAACTATTCCAAGCAGTTAACAGGTTTTAGTGCAGTGCCAATTCGGAACCGTTCAGCGCCGCCAGTCTCCCAGGCGGCGCGTAACGGCTGCCGCCGGCCGCCGCGCCGCCGCTCTGGCAGAGTGTTTGACTTCATATCTCTGTTGCTAGAAAAGTTGTGGACCGATTTACTTGATTCTTGCATGAAAAGATCCGCCATTCAATTCTTAGCAGATAACGAAAATTTGACGTCAATTGCACGATCCGCTGCCCATATTGTGATACTGCCATCTATTGACAAGGCTGGCGAACTAAAGCCGGGCGGCTATTTCCACTTTTGACACACCATGTTGCACGCGATTTTTCGATTTAGGGACCACCATTGACGTTTACTTTTTAACAGTTAAAAAAATCACCCTGTATATTCACCTGGGGTACCGAAAAAGCCTCGTGGACAATAACATCTTTCTTCTCCTCATCTGTCAAGGGGGTCAAAAGTAACTTTATCTTCTGTGATCTCTGTGGTGGTGCATCGCCTCCAATATGCCTAAGAAGCAGTTGGGTATCCGCGCCTGTGAGTCCCAGCTCATTCACAACTGCATCAGCGCATAACGACGTTTGCGATCCGGGATCCAAAAGAGCTAGTGTGTCTCGGGTAGCTCCTTTGGGTCCGTGCACGCGCACCGGGACAACTTGCAGTAAAGTTTGAGAAGGGTTTTCTACGACAGCCACTGATCTGTCTTCCAGCTTATCCCTTGACGGTTCTGGTTGCACATCGTGTAACATTTTATGATGTATTTGGTTGCAACCTGCTACACCACAGCTAGCTTTGAATTTGCAAAACCGTGCTAAGTGACCCCCTTTGAGACAAGAAAAGCAACGCCGATTGTTGAAGACATACTTTGCTCTTGTCGCAACATCCATCTGCGCAAAAGATGAGCATTCATCCAGCTGATGCGCTCCATTCCCACAGCACAGGCAGTCTCGGGTTGTAGATGCTATGGTGGTCAATGTACTCCTAATATGATCCTGTTCCAGATGCCTGTCAGATCTGTCCGTAGTACGCTTGCTATCCGATGACGACACAGTGGCATAATTTAATGCGATGCGAACTTGCTTTTGTAACCATATATCAAAATGAATCAAGTTTGGCTTCCTGATGTCCATAATATACTCCCCCCAGTTGCGTTTCAGTTGAGAAGGAAGTTTTAGTGCACCGCGCGGCGAAGGTTTTCGGTCGAATGTAAATCTCCCTCGTAGCCCGTATTTTGAAGCACCGTTACCGCGCAGTGGACTGATCCGTGGAATTTCTCCAAACTCGATGGGTCGAGATACACCGGGGAAGGAGCAGAAAACACCCGAGATAAGTTGGCAGAAATGATGTCTTCCTCGCGGCCAAAACGATCTTTAAGCGCTGCCATGGCGGCCTGATACAGATTCCCGTCAAAGAGCATTCCACCTATCGTGTGGCGCGCTAACCCAGTAACGGAGTTCTGTAAGTGCGCCATTTTCTCGTCATTCGTAATTGGCTGTTCATCAACTAAGGATTTAAATAAGGAGAACCACCTTGGCCAAGTCGAAATGTCGCCATTGAATGTTTCCAGCTCCAACCGTGGCAGACTGCTTCGAAAAATCACCGAGGGACCAGGTCGATTGTCGTCAACTTGCCCGTAATGTCGTTCACTTGCGTGTCGTTCTAGTCGTCTTCGTTCGTCATGTTCGTTCAAATGGCTCGAGATTTGTTCGTCTTCACTACTATCATTTCTCATTGCGTCGTTTCGTGTTCGCTGTCGATGTACGTCCGAGTCTGATTCGACTGATTCATATGCTGTACCTAATTTTGACTCTGATTTTGAAGCTATCGTCTGGTCTTTAACACTCGCATCATTTTGTCCTTCGCGTAATCGGGCTAGAATAGAATCTTGCAATTTTGTACAGGGCTCGCGGGTTTTAGCGGTAGGTTTTGCACCTAGAAAATTTAGTGTACTTCAGGCTATATCTTCGTCGTCTTAAGCTTTTAAGTGTTGAAGATGCGATCGACTTGTTGGGTAACAAGCCGGCCATGATCGTGTAAAATGGTTTCATCGTGGATCGATTAGTTTCTGAGATATAACCGGAAATGTAAAAGTGCAAAACCTACCGCTTAATCTCGCGAGACCTGCACATTTGTCTGCTGCGTCTTGTTCGTAGCGTTCAGCTCGCTCTCGTTCGAAGTCGTCATCGGCAATGCGGTCGACGTACTTCCAATTGGCATCCTGTAATTTAATTAACGCATCATCTAACTCTTTCAGAATTGCCCACAGTTCAGCACGTGTGCCATTAATTTCCAGAAGCACTGAAGCTCTACGACTCACCCGATTTAACGTAGCCAGCTCCTGTCCCCGCTTCCGTCTCAAATCCGACAGCGAACGGATTGACGTGGCCATGGCGTTTCTTTAAACTGTGGAGTCTTCTTGGGTATTTGGCCTTTTAAACGCATCGATTTATTGTCTTCTTTATATTTCTTCAAGTAACACAAATGAAATTTACTAGACGTCACAGTCTCAATGGTTTAAAGAAATTGCCCTTACCCACAATAGAAGACTCTTAACAAATAAACCACAAATAAAACAGCTACCTCAATAAACTAATCAAACGCTGATAAATTCAAATTAGCTGCGCCACAAAACAAGCATAATTTTACAATCGCTCCTCGTATTTCGTTCGGCACCTCTCGTATTGCGGTCGCGTCGTTACAATGGGCCTCCTGCAGGGCATATTTTAACAAATTTTTACTGCGTGCCAAAGTTGAGCAGAGGGCACGCGCTACGACTAAGGGCACAGGGCAAGGAAGAGAGTAGGGCACTGAGGAGGGCAGAAAGTAGGGCACGGCAGGTTACAGGGCATGGCACAGGACATTTTAGAGGGAAGGGTACAGGTCAGGGCACACAGCAGGGCACAGGTCAGGGAACCGGACACGGCACAGGGTAGGGACGCAGTGGGCCAAATCAGCAGGGGCTACGTTCCAAGGCGAGGGGGCTGCGTCCCAGAATGGGACGCAGTAAGTGCCTTAAAATATGCCCTGGCCTCCTGACAGGTATGGTTGCGGTTGGTGGCAGGCCGTAGCCAGGCGAAGTCAGCGAGGGGACCGGCCGTGCGCGGCTTTGTGCGCACGTCAAACTTTGGACTCTAAATTCTGCCATAGAATCGGAATTGCGCGATCGGAGGGTAGAGGGCAGGGTCATCGCAACAAGCTTTGCTTAGCGGTGGGTCTGTCCTTGTGAATCCTTCCCATCAAAAGGTTCGGACTAAATTAAAAAAAAATTGTCTATCGATGTATTGGGATGAATAATTAATTTATAACTTATAACAGCAAGATCATAACTATGAAGTGCTTACTATGAAGCGAAAAATCTAGAATGAACGAACTCAGGCAGCTGTACTTTGCTATGCAGATGGTAATGTGCATTACTCAAGTGTCTGGCAAATGAAACTTTGCATTTCTTGAAAAAGGATAAAAAATTGTCAATGTGACAAGCCATGCAACGATATGATCATATGATATGTGTTAATAGTCATTTGTGATAGTGATCTTTGGTCCAATATACAATAGCAAAGCTCTCAGCGCTTCTTTCTGTGGATGGCCAGAAGTGACTCAGGACTTAGAAGCATTAGTTTTCTTCACAGGGCTGGGATAAAATGTACTAGAGGGTAATCTTCCAGCAAGGAACTTTATTTTGAGTTGGTATGAGATGTAGGCACAAGAACTTAGGTGCTTAGTACCTTAGGTTTAGTTCGGTCAGCTTAGATTAGGTTACGCTAGTTTTTATTTTCAAGTGTCAAATAGTCATCAATCCTACATACATATGTCTACTGTTGATCCTTCTATGTACCATCCTACCGGACATGAGCACCAAATAGACCAAGTCTAACCTAGCTCATCAACCTTAACCTTAACCTTTATTTAATTTGCCAAGTGTCCATAAAAAAATGTGACATGACTTACCTAACCTAACCTCAATCATCACACATATTTGCAACCTACCCATAGCAGAAGCACCCAGTTGAGTTTTATTCACGATCGATGGCAACACAAGTCAAATTCCTAAAACCAGACGTTTCGGCCACAGGGTGCCTTCGTCAGTGGACACTAGTGATTAAATTAAAAACACATAGTATCAAAAACAATCGGTATAAATCGTTCGAAGTCGACACATCGGGCACAGGTTTCGAAATGCATTCTTTGGTTCAACATTAAAAACCTAAATTGAGAACGGCATTCATCACGCTATTGTTCTTGTCGCGTTCTTTTGATATGCTGAAAATTAAATTATATGATGAATGTACCTACAGGTCACAATGTCAATGTCGGAACGTTTAAATCGCTCGCCTTTTCTCAGAGTCTTTCAAAGTTCGCCAATCACCTTTCGTTTAGAAATCGTTTACGTTTTGTTTCCTAGTGCCATCATTGCAGCCGTTTCTGCCCAGGTAAAGAATCCAGGTTTTTCGTTCACTGTATCTTGGAAACTGATGTGAGCTGCTTCCAGAGCTTTTCTCATCGATTTTGACATGCCTTTTTCAATGACATGAGCACTGTTCCAATTTGGTAAATTTTGACATTTTCCTATTTGGTAAAATTTGACATCAGTTTCCAAGATACAGTGAACGAAAAACCTGGATTCTTTACCCACTGACACAACCAAGGCCATGTACCCACACAACAGAACCTTCTAAGCAAGGAGACGCTACAACGACCTGCGCCACGGAACGATCATCTGCGCCAGACCGGCCGCGCCATCACGCGGCCGGCGAACGCTGCCGGGGCATTCCACGATAGATCGACCAAAATTTTATCAGATTTACACCCGACCATTTTTGATTTTGATGAAATCTTGTCTACAGGGTTCTCTTATGCCCTGAAGTCAATGGTGACAACGCCAGACCCCTACGGTCAGCGGTTTAGGAGATATAGCCCCGGGCATTTTGACGAGGTCACTCTGCAGAGTGATTTTTGAAGTGCTATATCTCCTAAAGGAATGAAGGAAATGCATTAAACCTTTGCATCGTTGTGATCGTGGTGAAATGGGCAATTAATTGGCCATCTCGGATTTAAAAAAAAAAGATTTTGATTTTTAGCTGTGACGTCATCAATTTTTAAACTTTCTGGCTACCCCCCTAGTACATTAAAATTTGCCATTATTTTTGCTCAGAAATAAAGTTCCGTTAATTTCCTTTCTACTGGGAAAAAACAAAAATGTTAATCTTTCTACAAATATTTTATTTTATTTTTTGAAAATCGCACTACAAACTCTGATTTACAGAATCGGGTTATTAAGCAATATAAGACACATCTGCGAGGACCAGTTACTTCCAAAAAGAGGTTATCTGGGTTTCGGCATATAATATTCTTCTCTTTAACTTCACTTTTGATAACAAAAAAAGAACTTTAATATTACTTGCACAGGAGTCAATATAATGGCAAAATTATACATACTTTTGAGCTGCCACAGCTGCCTTGTTTATCAACGTAGCTCAAATGACCAACCGACAGTCGATTTGCAAAGCATATTTACGAACCGACTAATTATAAACGAACAAAATAATTGGTAGTTTCAGGAAGGCAAAAGGTGGTGTATGGTGGTGTAATGTGACTAGGTATTTCATCAGCGAATCATCATTTTCAACGCTGGATGCAATAAAAGCCATAAACAACGGAGTGCATTTCTATTGCAGTTGCAATAACAGACGGCAAAGCACCAAGACAGGAACGAGATCACGGCCACACAAACACACTTTTTACTTGGAACGTTTCGTCCGAGCATGCATGCTCACGACACGACCCTCATCCGTTGAGAGTTCGTGAACTCTAAGAGATGATACAGTCACAGGTGTAAATCTATGGTAGCGCTGCGTTCCTCTGATTGCAACAGCTTTAGCGAAGCGGGCCTTGAGCATCTGCCTCTTTTCCGCCACTCGGACACTAGGAACGAAAATGAATCGGATAGCTGACCGAAATTGACCAACCAGGTAGCTGTGCAGTGCTTCCACATCCAAAATTTGGTCACTGTAAGGCCGCCTGAGGCTCTCCTGGTACGCTGCTCGCTTAACAGTACCGCCAATGCCATCGCAAGCACCCTTCCCGTGCGAGGTCGCAAAAAAATTCCATTCACACTTCACACCAAAATCCTCCTCATGATGGCAGATATTTACAAAATTGTACCGGTTCTTATACTGGGCTGCACAGCCGTCCGTAAAGTAGTGAACCTTCGTGAGCTGCGGAACAACGCCACGGATCTCTCGAACAACTTCGTCACAAAATACATGCACCATAGCGGGATCATGTTTCCTATCATCCGTGATACAACAAAAGCTCTTATGATGCACTTCGCCCTGGTCCCGCCAGTATGCGACAAAGGGATGTATTGTGCACTGCGAGGTGTCCCAATGGAATCCTTGGGCCTCGTCTTGGACAGTGAAGGAGAAGTTTTCTGAGAAGTCGCCTTGTATGACCACCTCTCCGTCTGGTGCACTGTCCTTGAGCTGCGCGAAATACGCACTCTGAGTATGGGCCCGATAGTGGTGCACTGTCAGCGCTCGTATTTGCCTACATAACAATCTGACACATTCGCCGCGCGTTTCCACTTTCTCGATAAGCGTGCACCTGTCTGTGCTTTCCCACTGCCTGTACCTAACTTCCGCGTCATCGTCGTCATCTTCTTCGTCGCTGTCATCACCGTCGCTCGTCATGGCTTTCAAGAAACCATATATACCCGCCTCACCAGGACACTCCGTGCACTCATTCATCATGCACTGCCGATTGGTTACATCGCACACACAGTGATTCATGAGGTCATGATAGGTCAGTTTGCCGAGGTCTAAGGCGGCGATGAGAAGTTTGGGGTTTTGGTGATAAGTACATACGCACACGGCATGCGTGCCAGCACTTCCTGCCAACACGCAATTTCTTGGGCGAAGCGCAGCAAAACGAGAAAATCCTATCTTTGGGTTGCTTTGATCTTTTTTGTAAAGTTCATAAATTTCCGTGAGACTGCCAAGGACCAATCGTTTCTGCAACTTCTCCTTTGACCCATCCTTTTTACGAACAGTTACATAGTCTTTCTTGCCTGGTAGCATTCTACTTACTTCGTCCGACTCATAAAATTGCCGAACTTTCATCTGATTGTCCTCGCTGATGCGACGGCCTCTACTGTCGGCGCCGATGTCAGGCAGAACGCCGCTGGACTCCCGAAGTTGGCGCGCGCGTTTTACCATGTTCGTGCTGGCGCCGAAGAACTTCGCCGTCTCGTCGATCCGGTACGGCAAGAGCGTCAGAATAGACAGCCGCTTCTTGTAGTCCGTCGTGGACTGATATGTTTCCTTCAACTCCTGCATCAGCTGTCGATACCTGCCGAAATACCAACTTGTTGAAGCGACTGATTAACTTAACCGGCAGTATCCACGCTGCGCACAGATAGCCTTTTTTATGGATCCACGTAGCCTTCTTTAAATCGATTTTAGGTATATATACGAGCATTCGTAGATATCGTTAACAACATACCCCATGGGTGGAAACTGCCTCAAAGCGGAAAAACTTCTGCGTCGTCGATTTCAGATACATTGCCCATATTTTTGCTCCCCGGAAAGAATTGCACATGCACGAACTTACATATACCCAGATCATCCTCATTTGCGGATGTGATCATAGTCAATCGAAATATAAAGGTTATTATTATTTGCAAGTTAAACTCTTTCTGTCGATTCCATGATCAAAAATCGCTAACCAGAACTAAACGTCGCCATAAACGCCTGACTCCATATTTTTCTCACCGGGCTAATTCGTCGTCGTCAGCAGCTTTCCGTCTCTTGGCAGGCGTTCCTTCAGGCGTCGGGATGTCCGTCTGCAAAGCACGCTGAAACTTCCGCTTCAGCGACGTTGACGCCCTTTTTTAGCTTTTCAGACGCAGAACCACGCTTCTGCGGCTCGTTTTTTTCCTTCTGTAAAGGTCGTAATGGAGCCGTTATTTTCTGAGCTTTGCTACACGTGAAAGAAATATGACTTCTTTTCAGCATAGATATCAACTGCCGAAGCTCAACTTCGTCTCAATACAGGTCAGATTTCACACACACACACACACACACACGCACGCACGCACGCACGCACACACGCACACACACACACACACACACACTTGTTTTTTTAGCGCAGGAATGGTGAAACTAGTTACACACGCTGGGAAGAAAAAAGGTAAGAAATTTTTTACTTACTTGTCGTCAGAGGAGATACGCCAAGAAGAGGGAGCACGTCTTCCGTGATTTGTCGGTTGACCTCCACCTCAGAGAGTGATGTGTCTGCCGATGGTGCTGAATGATCTTCATCTTGACTTCCAGAATCACTTTGGGGCTGTGACACCAAACTTTCCTCCACGGGTAAACTTTTTGGTCGTTTTGTCAGCCTGACCTTACAATCTATACACAGGTAGTCGTCTTCCTTTAGCCGCGGATCGTTCACCTGATCGATCAAACTCTTGCTTGCAAGCCGAACCTGTCGGCTTATTTTTCTTTTGTGACGCTTGAATGGGTCAGCACAATAATTCCTGGTCATGGCGCAGTCTTCAGACCGTCTCTGGCACAGCCCTTCACCAGACTGACACGCAAATCGCTTGCGTCTCCGATGATAACGTCTTTGTCTGGCGGAACGTGTGGGCTGTGGACCGACGCGCCGGGGGAGGGGTGTTTGTCACGGAGCGATACCGACCAGGCGGTGTAGTGTTCCCCCATTGTTTGTTCACAGCGGGTGGGTCGCAACTAGGGCACAATTGTATCACAGTAACTCGGACTCAGCTTCAAGGGTTTTCCCCTTGATCGTCTGCACTCATTACTACAAACAAACTACATTGTTTTACGTTATTGTAACGCTCGATCAATTTAAATCATACTTTTGGGAAATACAGAATGTTAAATTAAAATATCTTGCGCTTTGTTCCAGTTGCGAAAAATATTCAAGAAAATATTATTTAGGTGTTTTATAAATCCAGTCCTTCCACTGTCCGTGCCAGCTGCACCTATTTGTCGTTTCAGAGCAAATGTATGCAAATTTCATATTACAGAGTGGTTTTCAAAAAATAAAATAAAATATTTATAGAAAGATAACCATTTTTATTTTTTGACAGTCAAAAGAACATTGACCGATATATATTTCTGAGCAAAAATAATGACAAATTTTAATGTGCTAGGGGGGTAGCCAGAAAATTCAAAAATTGATGACGTCACAGCTAAAAATCAAAATAACTTTTTTTGGAAATCCGAGATAGCCAATAAATTGCTCATTTCACCGCCATCACAACGATGTACAGGTTTAATGCATTTCCTTCATTACTTTAGGAGATATAGCACCTCAAAAATCACTCTGCAGTGACCTCGTCAAAATGCCCGGGGCTATATCTCCTAAACCGCTGACCGTAGGGGCCTGGCGTTGTCACCATTGACTTCAGGGCATAAGAGAACCCTATAGACAAGATTTCATCAAAATCAAAAATGGTCGGGTGTTAGGCCTTGGTCGATCTATCGTGGAATGCCCCTGAAGGCAAAAACGGCTGCAATGATGGCACTAGGAAACAAAACGTAAACGATTTCTAAACGAAAGGTGATTGGCGAACTTTGAAAGACTCTGAGAAAAGGCGAGCGAATTAAACGTTCCGACATTGACATTGTGACCTGTAGGTACATTCATCATATAATTTAATTTTCAGCATATCAAAAGAACGCGACAAGAACAATAGCGTGATGAATGCCGTTCTCAATTTAGGTTTTTAATGTTGAACCAAAGAATGCATTTCGAAACCTGTGCCCGATGTGTCGACTTCGAACGATTTATACCGATTGTTTTTGATACTATGTGTTTTTAATTTAATCACTAGTGTCCACTGACGAAGGCACCCTGTGGCCGAAACGTCTGGTTTTAGGAATTTGACTTGTGTTGCCATCGATCGTGAATAAAACTCAATCATGTCTGATTGTCGTGCATACGACCGGGCACATCTGATGGCGGTGCGTGACCGACTAAGCAACGACACCACTCGTGAAGTAGCCGAGATTATCCGGCGCAGTCTTCCCGCGTATCTCATCCGCCGTCTTAATCGATCACGCCCCCTCAGCCCTGCGGAAGCGGCATGTGGACCCCGCCCCGCATCGAGGACTCTCCAGTCCAGCCGGCCGACCGACCCGCCCAAATTGCTGATCGGCGCCCTAAATATTCAAAGTATCAAACCCAAACTTCAAGAGCTGACCTGCGAACTCGCTGGTCGCAACTACGACGTAATGGTGCTTTCCGAGACCTGGCTACGTCCGTCTACCCCGAAACGCCTCCTGGTCATTCCGGGCCACTCGCTCAGTCGAGTGGACCGCCCAGATGGCTGCGGTTATGGCGGCGTAGCCATCATCACTAAAAACAGTTTGACGTCAATGACACTGAAGATCCCCGGCAGCGGGAGCTCCGAAAGCAAGCTGGAGTCGCAATGGGCGCTGCTGAAGCTGGACAAGGGCCAACAGATAATCATCTGCTCCCTTTATCGGCCACCCCGACACTCTGAGGCTGCCCTGCTCGCCGACTTCACGGACCTCGAGGCCCAGCTGCAGCGGGTCCTCATCGATTACCCCACAGTTCCGTTCGTTCTCTGCGGGGACCTCAACTGTGACCTATTGAAGGGGCCGAGTTTCCGCGCGTCTCAACATCTGATCAGCTTCTTATTGAATTATTCTTTAGATCAACTAGTAACAAATCCAACTTTTACCTCCGGCTCTCTATTGGATGTATGTATTGTTAACAAACGCGAACTTGTGTGTGACACCAGCGTTAATTATTGTCACTTCAGTCCCCATAAAATCATCGACGTGATTGTCAATGTGCCGAAAGTGCGTCAAAAGCCCGCCGTTATCTCATCTCGCTCTTTTAAGCGCCTAGATCACCCTGCACTGTATCACGACTTACTCGATGTCGACTGGGATTATGTTTTCTCTGCCGAAACTGTCAGTGACAAGAAGCATGCTTTCTTGTCGTTCTTCGTACCTGTTTTTGATGCCCATGCCCCAATCAAGCGTGTGTCTATCCGTAACCCGACCGCTCCTCCCCTCTCCGCCGCCACCCGTAACCTCATGTCTCAACGTCGCGCTGCGCTTCGCCATCTAGGCCGCAACTCGAGCGAATACAGAGACCTAAACCGCTCAGTCCGGGCGGCAGTGCGTCGAGACAGGCGAATAGAGATACGGAGGGAAATTGGGGAGCGGGGCCCCAACAAAGTTTGGCAATGCATCAGGTCAGTGGTAGCCGCGAAGAAGGACGGCCCAGACATCCAGCCCGATCTATCTGCCGATGATTTAAATTCATTTTTTTGTATCTGTCGGTCCTCGTGTCGCTGACGAGATCCGAGCCCAAAACACTCCCACCGATTTGGATGTGCGTCTCACCCGTGTCGGCGCATGCAGTTTTCAACTTCGTGAGATAACACTGGGGGAGCTTGAGCGGATTATTTTCAGCATGCGTTACTCGAGTGCCTGCGGCTCCGATAACGTCTGTGTCCGCATGCTGAAATTCGGATTCCCCGCTATTGGTGGTGTCATCCTGCATATTATCAATACCTGCTTAATCCAATCTGACATCCCCGATTCATGGAAACATTCCATATTTCACCCTCTGTTCAAGTCTGGTAACCCTTCAGACCCCGCAAACTTCCGACCCATTCCCCTAGTTGGCCTAGTTCCTCTAATCATGAAAGTAGTTGAACGCATTGTCCATCAGCAGCTCTACGCCTACCTCTCCCATAATCACCTTCTGGCATCCTCCCAGCACGGCTTCCGCCCCCGGCACTCCACGGAAACCGCGTTGCTGTCCGTCACTGAACACATCCTGGCCGCCACTGATAGGGGGGATTTGTCAATGCTATCTATGCCTTCTCGATCTCAGTAAATGTTTCGACGTGATTGACCACGATCTTCTGATGCAAAAACTGATGTTACACGGCATTGAAATTTCCTGGTTCGCCGCCTATCTACATGGACACACTCAGAGCGTGTCTTTGAAAGATGTATCCGGACGTAGAGTGCTGTCTAGGCCTCTTTCTAATGCCATGGGTGTCTTCCAGGGCTCTGCGTTAGGGCCGCTTCTTTTCACCATTTTCTCTAACAACTTATCGCTATACGCGGGCAACGCAAAAGTGTTTCAGTATGCCGATGACACTCAAGTATTGGTTAGCGGTCCAGCTCGGGACCTCGAAGTTCTCATCTCGCGCATGGAGGACTCGCTCGCGTCTCTCAACGACTGGTTTTGCGCTAACGCCCTCAAAGTGAACGCAAGTAAAACACAGCTTATTGTATTTGGCACTCGTCAAAATCTTCGCAAATTACCAGACTTTAGAGTACCATTCCGCAACGCAGCGTTGCAACCGTGCGCACAAGTCGGGAACCTTGGCGTCACTTTTGACAGCACTCTGTCATGGGACGCACACGTCTCTGAACTCTGCCGCCGGTGTACGGGACTGTTGATTGGTCTTTCACACGCGCGCCACTGTCTCCCAGATGGCATCATTCGAACGCTCGTGACGGCACTCGTTGTATCGCGTATCCAGTACTGCCTTTCAGTTTATGGTAATGGGTCCCAAAAAAAATTCGATCGACTCCAAAAAATTCTTAACTTCGCCGCTAGAGTTATTTTCGGCCGCCGTAAATTTGACCATGTCTCCGACCTGCGAACAAAACTCGGGTGGTTGTCCCCGCGCGGTATGTCCGATTTCCACACCCTTGTCATCGCACACAAGGTCATACAGCGCCGAGAACCTGAGCAACTAGCAGCCCTGTTCGTCGCTAATAGCGCTATCCGCGAGAGACCATCCAGGCAAGATCACTTCTTCCATCTTCCCCGTCCGCGGCTGGAAACGGGCAAGCGGCGGTTTGGCTATCGAGCTGCAGCTCTGCTGAACAGCCTGCCACCTCACCTGTCGCAGCTGCCTCCCGCCCGCTTCGCCCGCGCTGTTAAAGCCGCAATCGTGGACGATGAATCAGCACATCGTCGCTGACCAATAGGATAGGGGTGGGTAAAAGCGATAAGGCTGTCCTGAGAGTGTTTTGTCCTTGTTTTGACGTGAGTGAATGTGCAACTGTTTTGTATGATTAGATTAGCAACCGCGGATACAAATTCTGAGCAGTAATCGCCACGCACTTTGTATGTGGATCGCTCTTAAATGTAAATACAATACAATACAATACAATACAATACGATTATTTACAGGCACCCAGCTATATGATAGATACTCACCCTAACTCAATTTTACCTGCTAACAACTTAAAAACAGTTAGCTCGCGTCAAGCCGTTGCCAAGTTAGCTCACCTTTGCCAAGCCGCATCCAGGGAAACAGCCAAATGAGGAACTGGCTCATTGGGTGGCTGGTGTGAGTCTGTGCATTGAAAGTGTTTCTTCTCTGAAGCTGCTCTGCACTGCTGTATTGCCATGTTAGATGCTCAGAAAATGTGGGAAATGATAAGCTACTTTAGTGCTTTGTTCATGCTCCAGACATCAACAAGTACAAATTATGCAGGGTACACCTATGAGCTAGGTGAGTATTTTATGTGAATGTGATGTTTGACTGTAGTAAATACACAAACAAACACAGGGTCACAGTTATATTCAATCTCCACATAAACACAACAAAAACGCCCATAGCCTCACTCCGCGAGCAAACCACAAATAACGCAAGCCTTTGCAGGCACCAAAATGCTTTGATTTACAGGATAGGTACCTATACTTTATATATCCTCTATCCTTGGGGATCTTGCTGCTAAGTTGATGTAAGATGACTGAACTTCAGTATTTATCAACCTTTTCTTCTTAGCCACTACTTATATACGAGAATGACTAAATGCTTGGTTTGGTTGATTAAAGGGACTATCCCACCTTTAACATGGGGTTTGAGTTGAGATAGCCAAGTTTGCGGCGAGGTTCAGAAACCACTATCTATCTAGGTTGCAACCCCCGCGGCCTCTTGGTGTTGAAGAAATTCGTTCCCTTCATTTGAAAATGGGCCTTGTACAAGGCCCTATCTTAAACATGGAGCGACCGTTAGTGTGACGTCACCTCGTTTAGTCATTCTGATTTAAATGGGTTTGTTTGTTGAAAAATCGCTTAAAACTTGGTCTGAACTTTGTTGTGGTGCCTACAGAGTAAAAAGAATCAGCTTTATGACAGTAATGTGGCCTGGGGAAGGAGGTAATTTTGGGCTGTGACGCAGGCACGTACCCAGGATTTCGCCCAGGAGGGGGCCACTTGCTTTCGAGGGGCCCCCTAGGTCACCCGGGGGCCCCCGGGAGTCATGCAGAACCTTTCGATGGTGGGGGGGGGGGGCATAGTGGGTCCGGTCTCTCCTGCAGACGTAGGTGAGAAAACGCAACGTGTGTCGGAAAACGCAATTCAGTTCTTTACAACCTAATGTAGCATTTGGTTGTGATTTCTCGCGTTCAACTTCATCAAAGTCATTAAAACGGTCTCTGTAACGTTCTAAGCCTTGAGAAAATGTGGAAAATTGGAAAGTAAAAATATTTTTGCTTGAGGAGTGTGCATGAAACGCACGGTATTTTATGAGCGAGCGCCTCAATTACCGAACATCCTCAAATTCCGGATAATAGGTACCTATATAATATAATAGTGTGGAATAAATGTCTCGTTATCGGAATTTCACTATCTGGCAACTACCCCTGTGTAAACGCGGCTATTATATGTTTTACTAGGAATCGAGCGCAATTGTACTTTTAGCCAGAAAATAAATGCTTGGGTAATTCTGGGACACCCTGTATTCATTGGAGGAATAGGACTTAGGAGGAAATGCGATTGCAAATCGACCCACATCCCTGTGTTAGTCAATGACGCCTTTGGGGCCAAGGTTGGGGGATATTCAGTTTAGCCTTTTTGTTTTTTTTTTCTGTGATATCTCCGGCACCGTGAAAGATATTGGCTCCTTCAGATGAGTGTCTACTCCAGTCTCTACTTATATCCAGTAGCCAGTAGCAACTCAGATGATTTGGGATCAATCAGGTGATAAGCGTTCTTTCAGACGACCAGGGGCCCCCAGGCGACCAGGGGGCCCGGGAGACCAGGGCCCCCAGTCGACCAGGGGTTCCCAGGCGACCAGGTCCCCCAGATGACTAGGGGCCCCAAGCGACCAGGGCCCTCCAGGCGACCAAGGGCCAATGCGATCAGGCCCCCAAAGCGAGCAGGGACCCCGGGCGACCAGGGGGCCCCCATGCGACCAGGCCCCCGGCTACCAGGGGCCCCTAGGCGACCAGGGGCCCTCTAGGTGACCAGCACCCCTCAGGCGATCAGGGGCCCCCAGGCGACCAGGGGATCCCAGGCGACCAGGGTCGTCCAGGCGACTAGGGGCGACCGGGGGCCCCAGGCAACCAGGGGCCCCCCATGCGACAAGGCCCCCGGCTACCAGGGGCCCCCTAGGCGACTAGGGACCCCCAGGCGATCAGGGGCCTCATGCGACCAGAGGCCCCCATGCGACTAGGCCCCCTAGGCGACTAGGAGCCACAGACTATTAGGGGCCCATACGACCAGGCCCACGGCTATCAGGGCCCCCTAGGCGACTAGGGGCCACCAGTCGATCAGGGGCCCCATGAGACCAGGCCCCCGGCTACCAGAGGCCCCCTAGGCGACCAGGGGCCAGGAAACTGGGGGCCCTTGGATGACTGCAGGGGCCCCTCGGGTAACCAGGGCACATAAATGAAACTTTAATATCAATTTTTCTTCCGAGTAAAAGACGTTTTATCCAGTGTTTAAAAAAATATCATGGGGCCTGAGGGGCCCCCTGAGCGCCGAAGGCGCTCAGGGGGGGGGCCATGGCCCCTGTGGCCCCCCCCCCTTGGGTACGTCACTGCTGTGACGTCACATATTTGAAAGTTTATGTTTGGAATATGGGAAGCCTAAGATGTTTAATGAAAAATAAATGCCAGAACCGTGTTCCTGGTCATCCAATCTATAAAGTCGGGCACAAATTCCTTTAACTGCTTTGAAAATTTAATGATCGATCTTCAATTCTCAATCAAGGCACAAATAAAATAGTTCCCTCTCCTCTTGGAATACACAAAACAAAATATTTAACCCGCGAGTTGCTGGGGGGGCGTTTAACGCCCCCACTTTTTTCGCCGGGCCATAGCATAAAAACGGCGCGCCGCAGGCGCGCCAAATTTTGGGTACCTGTAGGGAATTGATTGAAGTTTATCGTGACAAAGTTTCAAAAAAATCGTTTGGAAAATTTTTGAGATATCGAGGTTTTGGTGACGTCATGATTTCTGAGTTTTCGAACAAAAAACGGCATATGTTCAAAAAATCATATAAAATCACAGAATAGACATACAGACATGCCGTAAACGCCATTAGACTGCCAATACCATGAACAATCAAATGGCTATCTTCGATTATTGATTATCGTTCCGCATTTTCCAAAATCTTGAACTGAATCTCGGCAATTTCTCGTGACTTCTTCACGACCATGGTACATGCATTTCTTAAATTGAACTTTTTGAGCCAAACACGTACACATATGATAAAATGAATGTCACCATCGTGTTCTACGCCCCAAATTACCCATAAAACATGTGTCACAGGCTGCGAATATCAGTTTTGATTTTCGGGGATATTTGCCTACCCGGTTGACCTGACCTTGACCCTGACCTATGCTTGACTGACCCCTACATGGAGCTGACACTCTTGTAGGCCTTATATGATGGATTGTGCGCCGTTTTGACAGAGTTTATGACGAGAGGCGCCCATTGCGAAGTCTTGAAGTCCAAGCTACTGAAAGCCCGGTTTCAGGCGTTTGACCTGACCTTGACCCGACCTGTGACCTCAAAATTCAACTTTAAAGTACTCATCTGAAGCGTCTCGTCGCGTTCTTTCGTTTGCCGCCTCGTGCGTTTCGCTGCGCCTATTGGTTCTCGAGTTATCGGCTGGGGGCGTTTAACGCCCCCCCCCCAGCAAACGGTGGGTGGCGAAATACCCCAGCAACTGCCGGGTTAATAACTTCTTAGTGGATGGACAAGAGCAATTATCGTAGCTTCCCCTCAAATTAACCTCTGACACTGATGAATTATTTTGACACCTCTGATCCAAGATAAACTTGAAATGTGTTAATCTGTCTACTCGATCATGCAACGGATGAGCTTGAGGTCAATATGATATTTTGCGATATACATCAATGTTACTACGCAACCGAAGTGTGACGTCATGACTAGTGGCTGGGGCATAATCAGCTGACGGCCCTGTGCTAAAGCAATGGGACGAAATTTTATCGGTATTATTAGAAAACACTGGACCTAGTTAGATAGTTTCGGGGCCAGTTTCTAAGAAAACTGAGTATATTCTATTTTTCTACGCCTAAAAAATGCTATGTTTTAAAGCGGAAAGGGCCGAACTTCGCGAATTTGTTACGGGCGGCGAACTTGACGCACCAAATACATGACCTTGAAGACGCGAACTGCGACCACGTTGTAGGATTTTGGTGCGAAAGGTTTGACATATTTGAGTTTGAGCTGATTTAATATATTTTTTATTTGTAAAAAGCAAAGGAGAAAATTTACCATATTAGTTATTTCGTAAATCTTTTTTATTTTTTATCTATGATTTTAAACCTCTTGATTGGAAATGTTTTGTATTTCTGCGCAACTTCGCCGCAACTTAGGTTTTCACCAAATTTTGTGCTTTGCGTTATTAGATTTTGCAATATTTTTCCATAGAAAAATAGACCATACATCGTTGTCCTAAATCCAGCTAGTGAAACTATCTAACTAGGTCCAGTTTTTTTTAGGAAAGATCGGCAAAGTATTGCCCCATTGCTTTAACACGGGGCCGTCAGCTGATTATGCCCCAGCCACATAGATATACAGACTGACAGTCTGTATATCTCTCTGTATATACAGAGTCTGTATATACAGACTGACAGTCTGTTTATCTATGCCCAGCCACTTATCGTGACGTCACGACTTTGGTTGCGTCTTTGGAACCTGTTGCATGTTCGCTTCATATTTTGTAACAAAAGCGCAAAAACTGCAACATAACAGCACTATATGCTTCTAGACAAAATGCAATCAGGCAGTAAAACCTTCCCTGATGGCATTCATTCTCGGCCAAATGTAATTACAAAAATATTTTGTAGTAACTATTAAATTCCAGCTAAAAACAGTGCACGGTTTGTAAAAGAATCATTCCAATGACGGTCCATTCTTGCGGTCCACTGAAATCGCCACTATTTCCGGCCTCTCCAACGCAACTCCTTACCTTATCTTACCTTCACAGTGATCGGGAGGGAAAAGGCCACTTGGCCTGGAGATCCCGTTCTCACAGGGGCGGTCGCAGACTTGGAGTTTGGGGGGGCCAACTTGGCAAAGGGGCCCTTGCGCTGACCCGTGGGGCCCGGTGCTAGCTTAAAGGGACCCTCCCACCTTAACATTAGTTTTGAGTTGAGATAGCCAAGTTTGCGGCCAGGCTCAGAAACCACCATTTATCCTGGTCGCAACCCCCGCAGCTTTATGGTGTTCAAGAAATTTCTTCCCTTTACTTGCAGGGTGGGACCAGCGTGGTCCCTATCTCTTAACCATTACGGGAATCTGATGACGTCATCAGGCTTCCGAACGTCCGTTAAATGTTTGACTAAAACGTTTTGTAGCACGCGGTGGTATATGCTGCTTTGCGCGCAACAAATGCCGCACTTTCAAATAAATTCGCTAGGAACAGCGGAGATCCCAAAAAGTAAACAAAAGTAAAAGTCTAATATCTTGAAAACCGGTGAATATTTTTCGATGAAATTTGGTAGATACTCGTTTTTGCTCTTTCTGAACCGAGCGACATCACTTTCATGCCAATTCATTAACTTTTTTGAAGGTGGGAGGGTCCCTTTAAAGGGGCCCACGGGCGTAGTGCACGGGTGCAGAAATCCAGGCCATGGCCGGTGAAGCGGGGGGGGGGGGGGGGTAGGGAGCGGCACCCGAGCGGAGGGTCATTGCGAGCTTTGAGGATGTACCATGTCGAAAAAGGTACCGATAAGTGCATTTTAACCCTCGCCCGCACATGGGGGGGGGTGGTTGCCACCCCCCAGGTAGTCTTTCTGCTCTGCACTCAACATTTTTAGAGCTAGAAACCTGATTTTTCGTATAGCTGCTCCTCTATCCTTTCTTGATGTCCACTAAAAATTTCAAGCTTCTGTGACCTTTGGTTTCGGAGATATGACCTTGTTTTTCAGGTCATGTCATGACCCAAATGGCTAATTCTCGACATCTTGCGTTGGCTATGGGCCTTGTGAGCTTTTGACACCTTGATTTCGGCCTTTTTTACCAGTCTTACCTCCCACCCATCATGGAACATGTTGTTCGACGATGTACAGATGTCAAGGTCAAGGTCAAGGTCAACCTAGGTCATCTAAGATAATTGCGTTTTAGGCAAGCGGAATTTACTTTTTGTGAAGTTTTTTGACTGCATTTTTGGTAAAAGCTTCTCAGATCATGATTTCATGTAATATGGACACATAAACAATCGGTGCACACATCAGTATACACACAGACACACACAGACATACAAACACATATAATTGACCTTGACCTAACTTGACCTGAAATGACCTCAGCAGCAAAAACCTGGTCGGGTAGTGTGAGAAAGAGGTTCTAGCTGGCTTGGCACCAGAAAACAGCATCGTTATCGGTATATGATAAGCAGCGCACTTGATATCCAACGGTGACCCAAAACAGCAACATTTTTTAGTTTGACCTGACCTGGAAGGTCAATGACTGACCTGAGAAGGTAAAACTGGGTATCATTGGATTCGTCTCTTCCCAAAGAATCTTTTTGGACTTTACCGCTAAGCTCTATCTCCAACAGGAACGAAATGGCGCGGGGGGGGTGGCAACCACCCCCATGTGCGTTCTAGGATGGGAAAATGGCATGTGCGGGCGAGGGCTAAAGCATTGATAATGCCAATAACTCACGCAAATGTGAATGGACTACCGCAAAAGTAAAGACGGCTAACTTTGCCATTTTCTGAGATCATCGTGGTAAAACTTTTGACAGTGGGCCATCGGTATCTGTTCACTGTTCAATCACACGTGTTCCGTTTCATTTTTGTTTTTTAGGTACTTGAGCACAAATGTAAGTGTTGAAGACCATTACAGTAGCAAATGCTTCGAAAGATGGATAGTGGGCAAAATATCCTAAATTTGTCGTGCTGCATGGAAAGTAGTGTTGCTGAGAAAAGGGGGTTTGTTCCAGATCATTGTGGATGCAGAATACATTGTCTGCACCCTATGCAGAATTATTGTCAAGGGCGGCGCCACCGTGGGGGCAGTGGGGGCAGACTGCCCCCACTGGCAGGAGGCCGTGGGGGCAAGACTATGTTTTTGCCCCCACAAAATTTGGCTGATGTTGAAATGGGAACAGAAGACCGGTGCAACATTCATGATAGGCGGTTATAATAGTACGCCTGTTTTTGACGATCCCCGTATCAAGTGCATCAGCAGAACGTTCGTTCTCAGACCGTCTGTCGCATATCTCCTACTCCCACTCAATCTCCTACTCATTTTCATTCACCAGAAGGCTGCCATCGAGCTTGACCTCGAGGAGGTTGAGAGGCAGCTTGTCAAAATCGACCAGAGAAGAGTTGCACCCTCTTTTGGGAACCCTCAGACTGAGACTGAGCTCAGAGAGGTATGACAAAATGTGATAGGTAGGTAATAACTAATAGGTATGTATATATGGGTTATCTGGAAATGTATGTGGATCGCCCTAATAGAGCTTATTCTGGTATCAATCGTGTGTGAGAGAATCGCATATATTCGCACTACGGTAAAAAAGAGAACTAGGTACTGATAACTGTTTTGAGGAATACACCATTTTATACATCTCAACATAACGTTTTCACAGGTTTCTGTCTCGCAATTTAGTTTTATAGTTTTATTTGCTCGCGACCTTAACCTGCCCGGGCCCGGGGGTATTCCCAACCATCGCAGCCCGGGGTACCCACCACACCTGTCTAATTCCGTACTTAAATAAGGAAATAAGGCAGCTACGGAAACAAAAATGGTACCAAACGAAAGGTATCTACGATAAGATTTTATAACACCCAAAGTTTTTGACCTCAGGTCAATTTTCAAGGTCAAAAGTCAAGGTCCAAGGCAAAAACCGGCACTTTTGTAGTGGTCTCAAAGTACGTGTTCCAGAGGACGACATGGTGCATAAAACCGGCTAAAATGGATGTTAAACGAAAGAAGAGAGTCTGGGGATTCCGATGACGCGCAGTGCATAACATTCAAATTCAAGGTCACGGTCGTGATCAAAATTGACCATAAACTTTGCACTTTTTCTTATACCTTGTATACTAAATTCAGAGATGTTTTGAAATGTTTTGAAGCTTAGCGGGCCCCTATTTGTGCTTTAGCTTACGATACAAGGCTGCTACAAGGTCAAAGTCACAAGGGAGTATCCTTGCTAGAGGCTATTTCACTGATTTAAGTCAGGCATAATAATTAAGACATGTTTTGCCATCCTGAGGCTCTAAATTAATGCTTAGAGCAAAATGGATGCCAGAATCGTGATCCGCGGCTACGAAATCATCATTAACAACCTTTCATGTGTCAAAGTCAACCAGACGTCATTCGAGGTCACGTGAGGTCAACATAAAACTTGACCTTTTCCAAACAATATATATGACATTCGACGCGTCTCGACGAGACAAATGCGAAGGTACCTACCGCTGCCGTAGCTATAGGACTATTTTTGTTGACGTTATTTGCGAAAAAAAAAACTTAAGCCTTAGCTCGAGGTCGTTGACCTGACCTCTGACCTCAGGTCACCAAAGTTACTTACGTATTTTTTCTAGGTCAAATGCTACACAACGGTGCTCGTTATTTGTCTTTATCTCTAAAACTCTATTTTGGCAGCTGGTTGAAGTTCACGTCTGTGACGCCGAAGTTTGCCGTGCAGGAGTCTAGAAAAAATCGGCCTTGAGACGTTATCAAGAAGGCTAGGTCCAATTTGTTTTGCTTCAAAAGATTTCAAATTAATGGGGGATAAGGTACAGCAAGTTTCGTATTTCTACTCCTAAGCGTTCATGTGGTATCGCAAATATTCGCCAGGGGAGGCGAAAAACGCCCCCCCCCCCCGTTCCGGACCCGGGAGGGTTAATGCTTAAGCTCAATACGTATGCATGAAACCTGAAACCATGATAATTTCTAATTGGCAACATCTAGGGGCAAGGAGCTCATGGATTTTGCATATCGGGTTATCAGACAACAGTCGGGTCACCTGAAGCTTGCCCCCACTGGCGAAAATTCGTGGCGCCGCCACTGATTATTGTTGGTGCAATTGCGCCCACTGCACCCATGGTTCCCACACTTATGGGCCCATCGATAGCGCTTCGGCGATACCTATCGACTATCGCCTAGATGCTGCAATGGGGCCCTTATAGTACAGTGTCAGACCCCCAGAGGCCGGCGTTGTATCCAAGGGTCAGCAAAGGGCCTCAAAGGCCCCAGGTAGGGCCCCAGAGGCTGATGTGGGCCTTCAGAGGCAAGTGCGTGACGTCCAAAGGTAAGGCTTGAGCCCCCAGAGAACATAATAGGGCCATCAGTGGCCGGTGTAGAGACCCCATAGGCCAGTTTTGGGCCCTCTCAGAGGCTAGTGTGGGGCCTCAGGTGTCGGTATGAGGCACTTAAAGACCGTTATGGGTCCTCAGAAACCGGCATCGATCCTTCAGAAGCCAATGCGGGGCCCTCAGAGGCACATAAGGGTCAGTTTGGGTCCCAGAGACAGAAATGGGACCATCAGAGGCCGGTGTGGGACCTTTAGAGGCTGGTTTGGGCCCTTAGGGGCCAGTTTAGGGCCCTCAGAGACCAGTACAGGGCCTCCAAAGGGCAGTTTGAGACCATCAGAGACCGAATTGGGCACTCAGAGCCTAATCTAATGTGGGTCTTTACAGGCCAGCATGGAGCCCTCAGACTCAGAGGTTAGCGTGGGGCCATAAAAGACCGACATGGGCCGGCGTTGGACCCCAGAGGCCAGTAGAGGGCCCTCAAAGGCCAAGATGGGCCCTCAGAGGCCGATGCGGGCCCTTAGAGGCCGGCATCAGGTCTTCAGAAGCCCGTGCGGGGCCCTCAGAGGCTAAGGTGGGTCCTTACAGGACAGCACGGGCCCTCAGAAGTCAGTGTGGGGCCCTAAAAGATCGGCATGGGCCGGCGTTGGACTCCAGAGGCCAACAGAAGGCCCTCAAAGGCCAATATGGGCCCTCAGAAGCCGATGCTGACCCTTAGAGGCCGGCATCGGGTCTTCAGATTCCAGTGCGGGGGGCCCTTAGAGGCTAATGTGGGCCTTTACAGGCCAGCATGGGGCCCTCAAAGGTCAGAATGGGACCCTAAAAGACTGGCATTGGCCGGCGTTGGACCCCAGAGGCCAGCAGAGGGCCCTCAAAGGCCAAGATGGGCCCTCAGAGTCCGATGCGAACCCTTAGAGACCGGCATCGGGTCTTCAGAATCCAGTGTGGGGCCCATAGAGGCTAATGTGTGTCCTTACAGGCCAGCATGGGGCCCTTAGGTCAATGTGGGGCCCTAAAAGACCGGTATTGGCCGGCGTTGGACCCCAGAGGCCAGCGGAGGGCCCTCAAGGGCCAAGATGGGCCCTCAGACGCCGATGCGGGCCCTGAGCGGCCGGCATTGGGTCTTCAGAATCAAGTGCGGGGGGCCCTTAGAGGATAATGTGGGTCCTTACAGACCAGCATGGGGCCCTTAGAGGTCAGTGTGGGGCCCTAAAAGGCCGGCATGAGCCGGCTTGGACCCCAGAGACCAGCGGAGGGCCCTCAACGGCCAAGATGGGCCCCAGGGCCCAGAGGCCGATGCGGGCTCTCAGAGGCCGACATCCGGTCTATAGAATCCAGTGCGGGGCCCTCAGAGACACTTAAAGGTTAGTCTTGGGACTCGAGAGACAGAAATGAGGCCACCACTCACCAGAGGCCGGTTGGGCCCCTGAGGCCGGTTTAGGGGCCCTCAAAGGCCAGTAGAGGGCCCTCAGAGGTCAATGTGGGTCCTCAGCGGTCAATGTGGACGCTTGACCGCCACTGAAGGGCCCTCAGAGGTCAGTGTAGGACCCTCAAAGACTGGTGTGGGAGCTGTTAATGGCTGGCGTGGGTTTCTCGAGCCTCGTGACAATCGAATACGGGCCAGGGCCCGATACGGCCATGGGGGCCCATCGGTTGTTTGGGGGGGGGCCAAATGATATGATGGCCCCCCCTGATTTGCCTTTGGGGGGGGCATGGCCCTGATGTCCCCCCCCCCTGCGACCGCCACTGCGTTCTCATCGAGCTCTAGGACTAGGACAGTCTGGGCTATTATGGGTATGGAATGTCATACTTCAGGCTTTTCCAGTGTTCGTCCAGCCTGGCCTTGAACTGATTGACGCTGCATGGCAGACACTACAGAAGCTGGCAGAGAGTTCCAGTCATTCACGACTCTTGTGCTGAAGGTGTTCCTCCTCGTGAGCGTTCTTGCGTTCGGTTTCTGCAGCTTCCACTGATGTCCCCTTGTGCGGTTGTTGTTGTTGTTGTTGTTGTTGTTGGTCTCCCCGGGTCGGCTCACGGCCGACCGTAGCCCAACGGCTCTTGGTGACTGAGGTAGCCGCGGCTCAAGGCCGCCACGGCCCCGCCGTCCCGAAGCTGCGTAGGGTCCGGTCTGATATTCCCGAGTAGGCGGAGCCTCGCGCCAGCCAAGCACGGGCACCTCAGCAGCACGTGCTCCGGCGTGTCTGGGCCCTCGCGACACACCAGGCAGCGCGCCGCCGGGCAGTCCAGATCACTGCACTGTGGGCAGTCGCGCTCGGGGCGGCGTCCGATTCTGTGAAGGTAGCTCTGCGAGCGGCTCCAGTGTCCCGCCCGCAGCTGGTGGACGTTGACCGCCTCGTCGCGAGACTCCAGGAGCACCGGCATCGGCATCCGGTCTCCCATGATGGTTTTGAAGAAGCTGTCTGGCCAGCTGCGACGCCATGCCTTGGTGGCGGAGCGGCCGACTGCCTTCACCATCGAGCGGACGTCCGTTGGGACGGCGTCTTGCGACAGGCTGGATGCCTCTTTAGCCAGCACGTCCGCTCTCTCGTTGCCGGGTATTCCGCAGTGCGCTGGGATCCACTGCATGAAGACTCGGCGTCCTCCGTCCGTGAGCGCGACCGTCCGAAAAGCCTTCTTCCAGGTCGTGGAAACGGCGTCGCAAGGTTCTCCACAGAGCAGCAGCCACAAACGACGGACCACCGGCCAAGGCATCACGTCTGCATGGTGGGGAGGTCATCAGGCCGCAGCCTACCGGTAACCTGATGACGGTCAGTGAGGCGGTGCGGCCACCGGAGCGTCAGTGCCGTCTACAGCCTCCCCAGCCTCCAACGCCGCCAATGACCCTGGACCGAACTCAATCCCAGCCAAGGAGAGTGACATGCTGCTCGACATGTTGGCCGTGGAATATCGAGGGTGTGCAGTACCCAAAGAGGAGATTCTGCCACTGCTCTGCAAGCCCTTCAGATGACTCCTGCCACGAGTGCTGAACCCTATGATGTTCCCATATATTGGTTTGCCGAGAAACGTTAAAGTAATGATTGTTTTCAACCACCCGTGAACCAGTTCATTGTTTCTGTGTCCCCTTGCATTGCCCTCGTTGCAACCAGTTTATGTGTTGGTTTATCGCTCACATTGCGTCACATTTTGTCGACAGAGCTGCCTAATTTCCTTTCCCGGTCGGGGCTTGAGGAAGTCGCTCGCTGGCTCCGGTGCCGGGCTGCTGAGATGGCGGAGTCCGAGCTGAGCGATTCGGCCGCCACCCGCACCGCTCGCCGGTCATTCGTCGTCCACTAGACGCCTCCATCGGTGCAGCTCGAGGCTTCCACCGAGGCTGAGTGGCGACATGATCACCAGCCGGTGCTGGTGCTGCGCGACTGCTTTCGTTTGGTCATTCTGAGACCTTATCAGGCGCAGTCGAGTGAACGTCGCGAGTGATCGACTGGTACCGGACAGTGGTGTGCGAGGAGTGTCAGATTTTGGTTTCGTGTCGAGCGACGTGTCTTTGTGTTGTGTTTCGGGAGTTCGAAAATCGCAGAAGCCTGCGATTTTCGGGTGGGGAGAATGTCGCGGAATGTTGCGGTTATGTAACGCTCTCCGTTCGGCGACCAAATGTTGCGGTACGGTAACATTGTGCGTCCGGCGATCGTGGTTCCACCCGGCGCGGCGGCCGGGTGCACCGGTACTTTGAGCGCGGCTCGCGCGGCCGCTCCGCGCGGCCGCCGGCTCGGTGCGGGTGCCCGCATACGTCAAACGAGTGACCTGTCACGTGATAGACCGAGCCGAGGTCGGGGTCTCCCGCCGGACGGTGCGTCAGTTAGTATTCAGTACTGACTCGGACACCACCTCCCGCCGATCCCCGACCGCTACCCACCTGATAGGTCACGGCTGAATTATTTTGCACCATGAAGGCTGCTATCCTCTGCCTTTAAAAACCTGGGATATCGCTCCGGGTTTTTAAGCATCTGTTGTTATTTTACCGTTCATTTTATTATATTGCTCGTTCGTTTTGCCCGCATGTTTCTTGCCCGCACGTTTGAAGACAATACAGACCTATTTTGTATACATTCTTTCCGTTAAGGAGTATATCTAAGATCACGACACACGGCGTCAGGTATTTTGTACCTCCTTTCGCTGACGTTAAAGATACAGTCCACGTTCTCTCACACGCAGCGAGCCGCCGGCAACATTTGGTCCTCCGGGCCGGATGTGCTCGCAGTACTGATAAAATCAACAGGTGCTGAATAGCCAGAACCACCCAGTTCATTCAAAATGAATAAGACGGGCAGTAACGTAACTGAGATTGAACAGTTTAAACTCAAACGCACTAGGGAGCGCACAAAGGCCACAAAATTAACAAACGAGTTAAAGTCTCTATTCTCCCAAGTCCATGGAGATAGCGACAGCATCGCGCGGTACGAGCTCGACTACAACATCGAGATCGGCGAGGGTCACCTGGAGGTACTGGAGAACCTGGAGTCGAAGCTGAAGGCGCTCGGCGTTGAAGATGAGTCGGCGCACATCGCAGACCTCCACAAGGCCATCGGTCTCGGGAAACGCCTCCTGACGCAGACGGAGCAAGCCGAAGCCTCACCAGTACCATCCGCGCCTTCGGCGATGTTCAAGCTGGACATCACCGTGCCTAGGTTTAAAGGTGACCTGCTGGCCTGGCCGGAGTTCTGGGAGTTCTTCGAGGCATTCGTTCACACGAACAGGGGTTACTCCTCTGTTCAGAAGCTCTGCTTCCTGCGTCAACATCTCGATGGACCTGCAGCCCGTGCGATCCAGGGACTACCGCTGACAGCCGATAACTACATGGTCGCTGTACAGATCCTCAAGGACCGGTTCGGGAAGGACGACATCCGCAAGGACCTCCTCATCACCAAGCTTCTGAACCTGCCGGCCGTCACCAGCGCGGACAACCTCAAAGCTCTGAGGCGCTTGGTGGACGAGGTGACGGCAGGTGTACGCTCACTGGAAGCCATGAGGGTGCCAAACATCGGAAGCGTCTTACTTCCGGTGCTGAAGGGAAAGATTCCCGCTCCCTGGAGGCTGCAATGGGCCAGGCAAAGGCGAAGTCAAACTGCTGGAGATCAGGGCAGCGAGTTCGCCACATTTCTCCAATTTCTTCAGGCGGAGGTGGAATGTCTAGAGGAGTCAGTACAATTGACCTGCACCAAGGCGAGTGAAGATACGGACCCACTCGCGCTGAAATCAACAACCAGTGTCCTTCATGCTCAGAGGGTGCAGGGGCAACCGTCAAGATCATGGATATGCACAGTCTGCAAGCAAGATCAACATCGTCTTGACAGATGTGCTCGCTACCAAGAGATGTCAGTCGACGATCGCTGGAGGATCGTCAAAAGATCCGGAGCATGCTTCAAGTGTCTGGGTCGACACTACATCAAAGATTGTAAGAGCGGCACGTGCAGACTGTGCCACGGCCCTCATCACACATCACTTCATCGCGACCAGACACCAGCAGTGGCTCCAGTGCCCACCCCAACATCGGGCACCTCCCATCATCAGACTGGAGGACAGCCTGTCGCAGCACCACTTGCTGGACAGCTGGGCCAGGATCCAGGTCGAGGGGACGGCAACCGCTTCACTGACACAGAGGTCAGGAACGGTCAACAACATCAACCAAAGCATCGATACAGCGTCCAGAGCATCAAACAATCCTGCTATCTACAGGCAGTACGTGTCGAAGGACACGGTCCTACGAATTCTAGGATGCTGAAAGTGCCGCTGGATGAAGGATCCGACGCGTCCTACACCAGCAGCTCAGTGGCCGAGGAGCCGGATCTCCCAGTGATCGGCTCCGGCACACTCGAGTGTGTCGGGCTCCAAGAGCGAACCGAGGAACCACAGCGTCCCTCACAGCAAGGTCTCCAACAGAAGCAAAAGTGTGATCTGGACACGCCCCGAAGCCCGCACACTGATGAGGCCCCTTCTCAGGAGCCACAACCGGTGATACAGCCACCGGAACTGGAGCTGCGACCGTCCGAAAAGCCTTCTTCCAGGTCGTGGAAGCGGCGTCGCAAGGCTAACTACCGAGCAGCAGCCGCGAATGACGGGCCACCGGCCAAGGCATCACGTCTGCATGGTGGGGAGGTCATCAGGCCGCAGCGTACCGGTAACCGGATGACGGTCAGTGAGGCGGTGCGGCCACCGGAGCGGCAGTGCCGTCTACAGCCTCCCCAGCCTCCAACGCCGCCGATGACCCTGGAACGAACTCAATCCCAGCCAAGGAGAGTGACGTGCTGCTCGACAAACTGGCCGTGGAGTCTCGAGGGTGTGCAGTACCCAAAGAGGAGATTCTGCCACTGCTGTACAGGCCCTTCAGATGACTCCTGCCACGAGTGCTGAACCCCATGATGTTTTCCTACATTGATTTGCTCATCGCCAAGTGAAACGGTAAAGAAATGATTGTCAACTACTTGTGAACCAGTTCATCGTTTATGTGTCCCCATTTGTTGCCCTTGTTGCAACCAGTTTATGCATTGGTTTATCGTTCACATTGCGTCACATTTTGTCGACAGAGCTGCCTAATTTCCTTTCCCGGTCGGGGCTTGAGGAAGTCGCTCGCTGGCTCCGGTGCCGGGCTGCTGAGATGGCGGAGTCCGAGCTGAGCGATTCGGCCGCCACCCGCACCGCTCGCCGGTCATTCGTCGTCCACTAGACGCCTCCATCGGTGCAGCTCGAGGCTTCCACCGAGGCTGAGTGGCGACATGATCACCAGACGATGCTGGTGCTGCGCGACTTCTTTCGTTTGGTCATTCTGAGACCCCATCAGGCGCAGTCGAGTGAGCGTCGCGAGTGATCGACTGGTACCGGACAATGGTGCGCGAGGTGTGTCCGAATGGTCTCCGTTCTGAGCGAAGTGCCTTTATGTTGTTTCTAGGGAGTTCGAAAATCGCAGAAAATCTACGATTTTCGGGTGGGGAGAATGCGAGCCGCCGGCAACACCAGGAGCAGTCGCCATACGGCGGCGCCGAGTGCTGTCGCCTGGCTCCCAGCCCCACTCGCCAGTGTGGCGAGCGCCGCCTGCGAGTCGGCGCAGACGATGACCAGGCTCTCCGCCAGGCCGCCCTCCAGCCGCAGCAGCATCTCCAGTGCCCCGCGGATCGCCACCAATTCGGCGCGGGTGCTGCTGCATATCCTGCCCGCAGGGGCTCGGAGCTCGTGTTCCTCGCCTGAGGGGAGGATTATCAGCGCTCCACTCCCTCCGGCTGAGACACCTCCCTCCGCCGAGCCGTCGCTCCACACCCATACGGCGTCGTCTGGGAGGGTGGCCAGATGCTCCTCCGCTCTCTCCCGCCGGACGTCGGGTGGTGCTGTGCGGCTGATGTGGTTGCCGATGTCAAGTCTGAACTGGACCCTGGTGTCATCGATCCACGGCGGGATGGTGACGTGCAGGCGCTCCTCCACAGGTACATCTCGCACGCCCGCGCTCACCAGGGCGCGCGCTCCCGTGTCGCGCCAGCCGGTGGTGGTGCGGAGCCGCCGTGGGGCCGTTGCTTCGGCCACCGCGCGCAGTGGGTCGCCGCTTCTTTGTGAGGCTGCCAGACAGCTCAGTCTGGCAGCGAGCAGGTCCCGGCGTGCTCTCACGGGAACCAGACCGGCTTCCGCGAGGAGCGGGTCCCTCGGCGTGCTCACGGGGCACCCGGTGATAACGCGGGCTGCGGCGCGCATCTCAATCTCCAGTAGCTCTACGTGGGACTCGGACGCTGCAGGGAGCCATGCAGCCGCCGCGTATTCCAGGGCACCGCGGATGTAGCCGTTGGCTACTACTCGCAGCTGTGGCTCCCGCAGACCCCAGGAACGCCCGGTCATCTTACGGAGCTGTGCGATCCTCGGCTTGGTCTTCTTCCGGACGCGCGCGCAGTGCTCGCCCATGTGAAGTTGCCGGTCCAGGGTTACACCGAGAAGGTGAAGGTGTCTCCCAGCGTCCACTCGTGCCCCGTCTACGTGGATGTACAGGTCCCGGGCGTCGACGTAGTGCTGCGACAGGGCTAAAACTTGCGTTTTGCTTCCTGCCAGCCGCATCTTCCAGTCGCGGGCCCATTTCGCTATGGCATCCGCCGCTTGTTGAGCCCGGTCCCTGGCTTCCGCTATCGTACCGCCGGAACACAGTGTTGCGGTGTCATCGGCGTACAGGAAGACAGAGGTGCCCGGGATCCGCTTCAGCGCCGCCACGAGGTCCGCCGACCACAGCGTGAACAGGGTTGGTGCGAGGACGGACCCCTGCGGCAGGCCAGCTCGGAATGGGCGGTTCCGGCTCCGTGACCCATTGACCTCCGCGATCGACCCATTGACCCATTGACCTCCGACCCTTGTGCGGTCGGAGCTGTGTCTGGTCGGAAGCGCTTCAGGAACCACTGACATGCCACCATGGAACAGCTGAAACACTGTCACCATGTCCCCTCGGCGACAACGATAGTACAGCGACGGTATGTCGAGTCGGCGCAGACGCTCGGTGTATGGGAGATGTCTGATGGTGTCAACCATGCGAGTCGCTCGACGTTGTACCCGCTCCAACCGTTTTTGATTGACTCTGCCAAATGGCCCCCATACAATGTTGCCATACTCGAGGAACGGTCTCACCACAGACTTGTACAGCAGGGGCAGCGTAATCACGTCGAGGGTAGCAAATGAGCGCCTCACAACAGCCAACAGCCAACATCACAACAGCCAACTCGTTGTCCAGACGTTTGTTTGTTTGTTTTGTTGGGTTAGGCCCTTTCGGTCGACAAGACCATTGCAGAGCCGGAAGGATGATAGGAATTAGGGGGAGACATTGGTCTGGGCAGGCACCCTAGTGAGTCGCCGGGGCTGAGCCCGTCCAGAGGACAGGCCACCCAGCCCCAAGGCACTCACTGCACCCGGCTACGGGGTGCGCTCCCTCGGGAGCAGCGGTGCCGCTTCAAGGGAGCAGCCCGCATGAGATAAAGTTGCCTGTCCAGCCCGGAGGGGGTTGCGGCGTGGAGGAGAAGGATTTCAGTATCCTGAGGATAGAAGCATGGAAAGGTGTCCAGAGCCCTGATCGGCGGCCGGCTAGTAGGGGAGAGTGGGGCTATGCGATACACTTTTTGGTCTTCTGCACTTAGTGGCCAAGCTATTCAATGAAATTGCTCCAAATTTGGTCACATGCTAGCTGAATCAATTTGGAAAGCACATGCAAACTTTCACTTCTTTACGACTATTCACTTTTATGTGAAATTCAGAAAACCAAAGCAAGATTTTTGGGGTAAGTTGAAAAATTGTGGGGCAACTTGATACACGATATGGGGTACGTTAGGCGGCACGGGCGGACATCGATAGCAGCGCCTCTATCGGTCACTAGGGAAAGCTTGGCTGTAGGCGACGAAATACCGGCTGAGTTGGGGTGCGGTTATTTTTTCTCATCTTAGTTTGCTATTTTGGCGCGATTTTGACAATTTCTGGCGCATTCCACTTATTTACTTTAGCGGCCATAGGGCAATGGTTTACTAACGGGAGATGTAATGAATTGCAGCAGCAATACTTGGAATATAAAGAAGAAGTGAAGCAATTATGATACCTATTATTTTTTATAATGACAGAAGGAACGTGGAAGAAAAAACATTTTGTGCAGCATGTGAAAACAAGGTAATAGAATGGAAGAAGGGCTGCTACTTTTCATGCGCCCGAGACCAGCCACCTCATCATCAACGCATGGTAATGATAGTTTAAGTTTATGTTAAAAAAGAATAGGAGCTGCTGCAAAGGTGATGTCTCAAAGCCGTTAAGTCAAGTCAGGCATGCTCTTACAGACCGAACGTTCAAGTTGCGAGACCCCATCATACCGCTCCAGTGGCTGGTGCTTATATTGATATTGTGCAATTTCAGATACTTTGTTTATTTTTTGTGGCATAATATCTAGAAAGTTTTTGCAAGTCTGGTGATGACTGATAATTCAAATAAGTGATTTAGTAAAATTAAGTTCAGTGGGTACAAGTGCTTTTTTCTGTAGAAGAAATGTTTGATTTTGTTTTTACTTTGCTTACCTACTGTCATGATCATACACTGTAAAAAATATTGACTAGCCCCTCGTCAAATGATTCTCAACGCTAAATGTCGGGGGTACAGGCTAGTTTTGCATCCTACTTTTGACACACGGTGCGAGCCCCTGGCTTGTTTTGTGTTCGTCAGATGACAGTTACCAGGTGTCGGTTAGTTTTTACCACGTCCCAAAAATAGCTGGAGCGTTTCTGCCTTGTTTTGGAAGCAGGTCCTCGTTAATGCTGTGTATGATAACAACCTACCTAGTAACAATAATAACGAAAAACAATGTCAAAACGAGGGCGGCTTGTTTAGTGACGATGCTCAAAAGAAGCATCGTCTTGTTCCTACTTAACGAATGAAGCTCAAACTAGGTCAAAACTAACGTATTGCTCAACCCATAGTCAGATGACCAGCAGATCCTACGCCGCCCAATCCAGTCATCGAATTTGCCAGCGAATTCGTTTGAAGACCATCATATTATTAAATATCGGTGGTCTTCAAACGAAATCTCTTACCAGTTTGATGACGAATTCATCCGGCCCATTCCAAAAACGCTCAAGATAAAATGAAAGTGTATTTCTGAAATAATATGCTTTCTTGCAATGCACCTTTCGTATATCAAGCGAACCTTTCACTTCCAGCGCCCGTCAACAGTTATCAATCGAATCAGAAGCATGCACATATAGATAGATCTGAACCTAAGAACACAGAAGACATTTTGTAGAGTACCTGTCTGAGCCTATGCAGTGGAGCCCGTGAGCCGCCCAACCGCAGCTGCCTCATGAACTTGATGATAGGTCTGAACCTCAGATTGGCCAGAGCTTGGCCGTCAATAACCAGCTTATTTATATCCACAATTGTAGTGACTTAGGGTTTGGAATTTGCCAAACCTAAGTTTTGATTACCAAGAGAAGTTTTGTACTTCTTGCACTTGCCTTTTCTTCATAACTTTGGCGGAAATCGTCGTAGTGAAACTTCAGTGATCCGTTAGCTGTCGGTTCTTGAGAGAGTTGGCCAGGCCGGACACCGGGGGCGGCTCCACAACTTTTGAAAAATTAAACCAAAGTCCTATTGCACTGCATGGAGAGCAATTCATTTAAAATCGCTCTTGTTCCCCCCCCCCCTCGACAACTTTGCAAACGTCTCTGCGCGATTTAGTTGAGAATAATGGCTTATGGCAAGTTATTGAATCAGAACGTCGATCACTGCAGGTCATATATCGGCAAGCAATTCTTCATAACTAGACACTGCACAAATGGAAACGATACAGGTTTGCCCAGTGATAAACACTCGCACTGCACAGACGCGCGCACCTCCGACCGAACGCGGCACGGCACAGCGCAACTGGCGCCGGGAAGCCGGGAACGCATTAAGTGAAGGATTCACGGGTGCGCAACTTTATTGCGAACAATAAAAACCTACCGCAAACGATTAAAAAAAAAGTTTTAGGGCAATCGGAAATACAAATGTATTGACTTATAGAAATAAAATTGTCATTCACCTTCCAAATAACCCAACAATTTATTTGCCGTAAAAAGTGTCTGGAAATGGAAAGTTGCTAACATGATTCAGCAAGTAGGGAAACGCAGCAGCTACCTGGCGAATAATCTCAGGCTGGTTTAGTGACGAGTGCATTGCTACGGCTTGTTCCTCACCCTTCACAGATTACTATGACAAAACTACCCTTAGTATTTTGATCATCCTGAGGCTGGCTTTCACCTAATAATTTGATGAGGGTCTTCCTCGTTTCGGATTGAGGCGAAAACAAACGTCAAACAACCTTGATAGTTAATTCAGCACTTCAAAACAAAGGTACACCTAGGGTATCATCACAATACCGGATCATAACGACCTGGATAGTTCTCAGCCTGTAAGCTAACTAAGCGGTAACTAGTCAAGTGGTAGGTACCGGAAGCATTGACAACCTGGTGACTGTTTCGAGACCCTTGTTTTGACACATAGCTCGTCAATATTTTTTACAGTGTAATTGCCTCTATTGAGCTGGGTATTTCATTATATATTGAACTACCAAATTTATATTTGAAAAGTAGGTATTTAATCTGTAACAACTAGCATTAGGCTGCATGGCACTGGCAGTAGTCGAGCTTGTCAAATACCTAAATGTTTTGCTCAGAAATTGTTTGCTTTATTGGTTTCTTGAGTTTCACCAGATAAAGATACAAGGTTGGCTGATTTGGTGTTAGTTATCCATATTAAGTGCACTGTTTGTGAAAAGATTATGGAAATTGTAACCTCAATAATGAAATTTCATGCTGTCAAAGCTATGAGATGTTGCCTTGAGTTTGAAATCAGGCAAACATGGATTGAAGCTGTTTTCTAAAAAAAAAAACTGCTTTTTAGTAACTTTCACCTCATAATTTGTATTTATTCAATCTCAGATGGGAGCAAGGCTGAATCACAATTATCTTTTGGGAAATGCTCTACAAAACTGCATTGTTTTTATTTCTGTGGCATAATTTTGTGCCTAATTCAAAGACTTTCTCTGGTGTAGTTTGTAATAAGATTGTTTGAACATCTACTTTCTGACCTGTTTGGTGCCAATTAATCCTGCAACCTATTTAGCTTATTCACCCATCTCTCTTGCCATTCCTACATATTTCATGTCAGTCTATTGCATAAATATTGTGTAGTTAACATACTTCATGATATACAAATGAATGGTACCTATAGAGGCTCGATGTGGGTAAATGAGAACCAATGAACCTATATTTTTTTACAATGGCATCAAGTCCTCTTGTCACGGCCATGGATATCACAGAAGATTTTGCTGAACTGCGCAAGAGAATCCTGTGCAAGGAAATGTTTTGCATGATTTAGCTGAACAGCATAAATTTTATTTTCCCAGTTGCATTGGAGCTCTGCTGGAGTTTGCTGATGACAGGATGCTGAAGGGCTGAAGCTGGTAGCTCTGGCAGGAGTCCAGTGTCCACCAGCTCAAGATCCGACGCCGCCGCGTCGCCGCCGTGCGGCACTCCGCGGAGACGGGGACGGCGGTCATGATTGAAGACAACGCATTTCCCGCCTGGACTGTCCGGTCGGAGACTGATAATCCCTCCGTTGAGCCGCACACCGTGGAGCTACTGCACCGCGCGTGTCCACCCGCAGTGCAGTGCCAGCAACGGTGCCGTGAGTGCGACATCTGCGTGCATATGACGCAGTGCGACTGTCACGACTCGCGGCTCAGTGTTAACTGTCAGTGTGACAGTGCGGCTCGCGCTCGTTTTAGCGAGGTGCTCTGTTGACTGTTGTATATAACCACCTTGATGGAGACCTATGTGCTGCCGCTTGAGTTTCAATGTACAGTTTTATGCATCAAACTAGCGTAAGTAAATGGCTGTCAGAGGTCAATTTGAAGCGCAATTAGTACCCATAGCCTAGCTGGGTTGACCGTGTCATGTGACTAGTCCCGATGAACGTTCTGTTTCGATGTCGTCAGTCGTTGACTTTTGTAAACCATTCGTTTCGGAGCTCTGTGTTGTGTTGTTTGGGATCGCAGTTGTTTGAGCAGTTTGCTTTATGCGTCGTACGCTGACAGAACGCTGGTCGTACACAAGTCATGTGTTTCCTTTCGCCCCTAATGGGTTACTGCGGTACCTATGCAGTTGGAATGTGTCTCGAGACACTAACTGGTCGCACTTGGTTGTGAAAATGACACTAGCTGGTCGCACTTGGTTTCAAGCTGCGCTTGGAAATGGTGCAATATTATTTGCATTTTGCAATGCAATTTTATTGCCGTAACCGTATTGGTAGATAGTGTCAGAAGTTGGCCATTTGATGCGTTGTCACTTGTCAGACGCTGTTGCCTTAGTACTGACAAATTGATGGGCCGCGTTTGTGTTCCTGTTAAGATACGGATCTCAATATAAGGTGATTCAGAGGTAGGAACCTGAATGCATTTGTTCAGACTTTTCATTTTATGGGGATGCACTGTTTCATGAGCAAGAACGAGCATGGCTCTCGTTGAGCGAAGCGGAAGCGCAATCGATATTTGTTATCGTGTTTGTAGACTGTGGCCACATTTACATCACTATTCAACACCACGCACCAACATTATTTAAAGTGCTTGAACCTATACTTCATTTCGCTAAATTTCGGGGTCGTCAACCTACGGTCCGTGACTCCGTGGTCGTTACGTTTGGCCAATAACTAGACTTTATACATATTAACTGGTTCATATAATCACAGCATGATGCCCCGGACAATTTTTATTTGATTCACTGATAATGAATGTATCCCAGTACCGCACAAACTGAGACTGAAACTGGACAACTCGCTTTTCGAGGTTCAAGTTCATTATCTTCAGATGTTATGGTATGGTAAGCATTTCATGTTCGAAGAAAATGGTCAGCGTTAGCAGTGCTAGGCGGGTATTATGAGCTTTCAGTTATTGCAATATTTGTTTAGGCTATTTTAATTGTGGTATCACCTGTCAATTTCACGCGGAATATGTAGTATTATCTTATACAATCGCGGTAACTACATATTTTCTGCCGGTTACTGTTATTATCATTGATTCGTAATATATCGCTACGAGCGTGGCTCGATTCACATTGTTATTATATTGGCATTCAAGATTCAAGAATAAACATCTTTTAATGCATTCCAATTCCATCAAAATGTCGATATGCACAAAAAAAAGTTCTAAAAATTGCAGCAGTTTTGTGAATCAAAAATAGCTGTAAAATAGGCCTGTGTAACTTCAACAACAGTGCGCCGAAAAACGTCTAAAAACGCGTAAACAAAAACTAAGATGTAAAAAAAATAACTGCACCCCTGAGTTGTCACACGTTGAATAGGTTCATAGACATCCGTCTTGTGAAAAAGTTGAACTTTTGGCTTCAATATTTCTACAGGCAATTTTAGAAGTGTCTTCACATAGATTACAAAACCATTTAGATTATTCTATTCACTTCAAGCCTTTCCTATTGTTCTTGACGAGATGCGGGAACTATTTGTAATTAGTGTTTCTAGCTTAGTAAAAGAACATATTATGCAAACGATGAAAAAAGCATAAATGGAAGATTTTATATGCAATTTTCTCTAACAATTAATGGTAAATTATCTACATATCAAGGAAAAGATGCATGCTAACTGATAATTTAAAGTTCTTGGGGCCAGTTGATTTCCTCTTTTCTTACGTCGCCCCAATGGCCGCGAATACACTAGTGATAACGCCTATCGAACATGTTACACTTCTTTTTTCGTAGTTTCTTCATCATTATAACGGTCATTGGCCGTCCTATCGGAACCGATCGTAAGCCTCCCTAATGGATAATACTAAACATGCTTTCCTTTCTCATTGAAAGGCAAGAACAATAAAGCATAAACCATTACTGTACTCCATACGCATGAAAAGGCTCATCAAACATGGCTCAATATCTGATTTGCCTTTACTGCGACGCCAAGGGCACCATGCATTGCCAGTTTAATTTTCTGCACGAAATTTACGCCCAGGTGAAATGGAGCACGCTATAAGCAGTCTTGGGTAGCCATCTTTAAACATGCCCCGGCCCTGCGGCGGCCGACTTTCACAAGACTGAACTCAAATGTTTGTTTACATGAAGAGGCTAGTGCGTTTTACTTGGTGATCTTACAAAAGAAATCATCGCTTAATTTTGTGAACATACATTCAACATTCTTACACATATAACCTTGACAAAAAACGACCCAAAGTGTTGGCCAGCAAAAAATACTTTTGCTGTCACAACTTACCCCAGTGCGCCTACAGGGCGACATGGCGTTCCACCAGGTCTGAGCCTGCAGTGACATCGGTAAAATGTGCGTAACCTTTCTGCTAGCGTAAATATTGGCGCCATATCAAGAGTATTTTTAAAGATATTTCCTTTGTAATAACTTACCCCTGTAACAACTAGCCCCACTCTCCCCTACTCTTGCCCGCGCTCACATACGTGCACGTTACCCCGGCAACGGGCTATTGACCAATGAGAAGCGAGAAAAGTGTTACGTCACTGCGATTTTTCATATACCTGTGCCCCCCGGACGTGACGTAGTGTGCTCGCGCGCGTGCAGGGTCTCTGCGATCGAAAAAGAGCGCTAGCAGCGCGCCACTTGACGCCGCAATTGTCAAAAGCGGCGTGTTAGTATGCTTTATTATGAATGATGTGTGTAAAAGTGAGTTTTTATGTTGTTTATTTGTAGGAAATGGTTGGAATAAATTAAGTTATTTTTATTTCTGTTGGTTGGAGTTTTTATTCAAAAGATTTCGGTCTATACTATTGATATTTACTGAAAATACCTTCGTGTAATAAGATGGCGAAGTACTAAAATGAGCAGCATTATTGAATATCGTAGAAGAATAACCTTATGCTCACTATCTTTAAACAATCCAAAAATTAGCCTAAAATCAATGAATATATTTCGGAAACGTTCCTTCTTCAGTTCAAAAAGTTAACTATACAAGCCACAGAAATGTACAAATAATTGAACGTCACAAAAGCGCCGAATTCACTGATCCCACCAACGAATATTAGTCACATTCTCGTGCCATATAAGTAGAATGGCCTCTTTTAATCAACGCAAGACTAAAATAACAGGTATACATAAGGTAGCGTAACCAAATACAACTGTAGGTATGAGATCACTTGTGATCTAACGAATAACTAATAACTATGCTAGTCAATTTAGAAACACACAATATAATTACAACTAACATGCAAGGTGTACACAACCAACTACTCAAAAGATCGATTGTCTAGCCAACAAACTAGCCATTCAACCAATTATTCAATCAACTAGTTACACCCATTACATGGGTTACACCCATTACATGTAATGGGTGTAACTAGTTGATTGAATAATTGGTTGAATGGCTAGTTTGTTGGCTAGACAATCGATCTTTTGAGTAGTTGGTTGTGTATACCTTGCATGTTAGTTGTAATTATATTGTGTGTTTCTAAATTGACTAGCATAGTTATTAGTTATTCGTTAGATCACAAGTGATCTCATACAGTTGTATTTGGTTACGCTACCTTATGTATACCTGTTATTTTAGTCTTGCGTTGATTAAAAGAGGCCATTCTACTTATATGGCACGAGAATGTGACTAATATTCGTTGGTGGGATCAGTGAATTCGGCGCTTTTGTGACGTTCAATTATTTGTACATTTCTGTGGCTTGTATAGTTAACTTTTTGAACTGAAGAAGGAACGTTTCCGAAATATATTCATTGATTTTAGGCTAATTTTTGGATTGTTTAAAGATAGTGAGCATAAGGTTATTCTTCTACGATAGAAAATACCTTCGCTTGAATAAATTGCAGATATTTGGCAACTGAAGTGTTAGGTAAGCCTAAATGATATGTAAAAAGGTAAGAGACACCCTGATTATCATTTGAGAAACGAAAATATATGAATTTTCCTTATAAGACTCGCTCAATATGCTACTCCGCGGTTTATGCCCCGAGGGTGTCCGAAGGTTCCCGTTAGTTTGTCGTTGGCGCTCGGCTCGCGCGCGAGCCGACGTCACCGCCTGTGACGTCGGCTCGCGAAATACGTCATACCCTGCACACAAAATAGCCGGTTGCCGAACAGCGCTCAGACGTAAATATGCGGTTTTTATATAGCCATATACGGCCTTGATATACCCCGCGTTCGATGTCTCTCGGACGGCGTATTTACAAATTGCAACCGAGCTCCGCCGTGGGGTAAGGTGGGCAGGGGTTTTCGCACTACGGCTGCGGTTGAACTACCGTCTGTGGTAGAAACTTCAGGGCGATGGCGCGTTTCATACGAAATGTGGCGCAATGTTTGTTTGCTAGTTCTGCTCTACGTCTGTCAAACTAGCAGCGAGCAGCGAGCAGCGAGTCCAGCAGCGAGAAACGGGCCATCCCGATTTAGCTGAAATTTGGCTCACAGAGCCTTCTCAGCACGCTGATTCCGAAAATCATGGTCTCTAGGGTGGAAATATTGACCGTTCTCGAGATAGAACCCTCTAAAGTTCTTACCATCCATGACCGGGCCATCCCGATTTGGCTGAAAATTGGCTCACAGAGCCTTCTCAGCACGCTGATTCCGAAAATCATGGTCTCTAGGGTGGAAATATTGACCGTTCTCGAGATAGAACCCTCTAAAGTTCTTACCACCCATGACCGGGCCATCCCGATTTGGCTGAAAATTGGCTCACAGAGCCTTCTCAGCACGCTGATTCCGAAAATCATGGTCTCAAGGGTGGAAATATTGACCGTTCTCGAGATAGAACCCTCTAAAGTTCTTACCACCCATGACCGGGCCATCCCGATTTGGCTGAAAATTGGCTCACAGAGCCTTCTCAGCACGCTGATTCCGAAAATCATGGTCTCTAGGGTGGAAATATTGACCGTTCTCGAGATAGAACCCTCGCAGCGAGTCCAGCAGCGAGAAACGGGCCATCCCGATTTAGCTGAAATTTGGCTCACAGAGTCTTCTCAGCACGCTGATTCCGAAAATCATGGTCTCTAGGGTGGAAATATTGACCGTTCTCGAGATAGAACCCTCTAAAGTTCTTACCACCCATGACCGGGCCATCCCGACTTGGCTGAAAATTGGCTCACAGAGCCTTCTCAGCACGCTGATTCCGAAAATCATGGTCTCTTGGGTGGAAATATTGACCGTTCTCGAGATAGAACCCTCGCAGTGAGTCCAGCAGCGAGAAACGGGCCATCCCGATTTAGCTGAAATTTGGCTCACAGAGCCTTCTCAGCACGCTGATTCCGAAAATCATGGTCTCTAGGGTGGAAATATTGACCGTTCTCGAGATAGAACCCTCTAAAGTTCTTACCATCCATGACCGGGCCTTCCCGATTTGGCTGAAAATTGGCTCACAGAACCTTCTCAGCACGCTGATTCCGAAAATCATGGTCTCTATGGTGGAAATATTGACCATTCTCGAGATAGAACCCTCTAAAGTTCTTACCATCCATGACCGGGCCATCCCGATTTGGCTGAAAATTGGCTCACAGAGCCTTCTCAGCACGGTGATTCCGAAAATCATGGTCTCTTGGGTGGAAATATTGACCGTTCTCGAGATAGAACCCTCGCAGCGAGTCCGGCAGCGAGAAACGGGCAATCCCGATTTCGCTGAAATTTGGCTCACAGAGCCTTCTCAGCACGCTAATTCCGAAAATCATGGTCTCTAGGGTGGAAATATTGACCGTTCTAGAGATAGAACCCTCTAAAGTTCTTACCACCCATGACCGGGCCATCCCGATTTGGCTGAAAATTGGCTCACAGAGCCTTCTCAGCACGCTGATTCCGAAAATCATGGTCTCTAGGGTGGAAACATTGACCATTCTCGAGATAGAACCCTCTAAAGTTCTTACCATCCATGACCGGGCCATCCCGATTTGGCTGAAAATTGGCTCACAGAGCCTTCTCAGCACGATGGTTCCGAAAATCATGGTCTCTAGGGTGGAAACATTGACCATTCTCGAGATAGAACCCTCTAAAGTTCTTACCATCCATGACCGGGCCATCCCGATTTGGCTGAACGGTCAATATTTCCACCCTAGAGACCATGATTTTCGGAATCAGTGTGCTGATAAGGCTCTGTGAGCCAAATTTCAGCTAAATCGAGATGGCCCGTTTCTCGCTGCTGGACTCGCTGCGAGGGTTCTATCTCGAGAACGGTCAATATTTCCACCCTAGAGACCATGATTTTCGGAATCAGCGTGCTGAGAAGGCTCTGTGAGCCAATTTTCAGCCAAATCGGGATGGCCCGGTCATGGGTGATAAGAACTTTAGAGGCGTTCTATCTCGAGAACGGTCAATATTTCCACCCTTGAGACCATGACTTACGGAATCACCGTGCTGAGAAGGCTCTGTGAGCCAATTTTCAGCCAAATCGGGATGGCCCGGTCATGGATGGTAAGAACTTTAGAGGGTTCTATCTCGAGAACGGTCAATATTTCCACCCTAGAGACCATGATTTTCGGAATCAGCGTGCTGAGAAGGCTCTGTGGGCCAATTTTAAGCCAAATCGGGATGGCCCGGTCATGGATGGTAAGAACTTTAGAGGGTTCTATCTCGAGAACGGTCAATATTTCCACCCTAGAGACCATGATTTTCGGAATCAGCGTGCTGAGAAGGCTCTGTGAGCCAATTTTAAGCCAAATCGGGATGGCCCGGTCATGGATGGTAAGAATTTTAGAGGGTTCTATCTCGAGAACGGTCAATATTTCCACCCTAGAGACCATGATTATCGGAATCAGCGTGCTGAGAAGGCGCTGTGAGCCAATTTTCAGCCAAATCGGGATGGCCCGGTCATGGGTGATAAGAACTTTAGAGGCGTTCTATCTCGAGAACGGTCAATATTTCCACCCTTGAGACCATGATTTACGGAATCACCGTGCTGAGAAGGCTCTGTGAGCCAATTTTCAGCCAAATCGGGATGGCCCGGTCATGGGTGGTAAGAACTTTAGAGGGTTCTATCTCGAGAACGGTCAATATTTCCACCCTAGAGACCATGATTTTCGGAATCAGCGTGCTGAGAAGGCTCTGTGAGCCAATTTTAAGCCAAATCGGGATGGCCCGGTCATGGATGGTAAGAATTTTAGAGGGTTCTATCTCGAGAACGGTCAATATTTCCACCCTAGAGACCATGATTATCGGAATCAGCGTGCTGAGAAGGCGCTGTGAGCCAATTTTCAGCCAAATCGGGATGGCCCGGTCATGGGTGATAAGAACTTTAGAGGCGTTCTATCTCGAGAACGGTCAATATTTCCACCCTTGAGACCATGATTTACGGAATCACCGTGCTGAGAAGGCTCTGTGAGCCAATTTTCAGCCAAATCGGGATGGCCCGGTCATGGGTGGTAAGAACTTTAGAGGGTTCTATCTCGAGAACGGTCAATATTTCCACCCTAGAGACCATGATTTTCGGAATCAGCGTGCTGAGAAGGCTCTGTGAGCCAATTTTCAGCCAAATCGGGATGGCCCGGTCATGGATGGTAAGAACTTTAGAGGGTTCTATCTCGAGAATGGTCAATATTTCCACCCTAGAGACCATGATTTTCGGAATCAGCGTGCTGAGAAGGCTCTGTGAGCCAATTTTCAGCCAAATCGGGATGGCCCGGTGATGGATGGTAAGAACTTTAGAGGCTTCTATCTCGAGAACAGTCAATATTTCCACCCTAGAGACCATGATTTTCGGAATCAGCGTGCTGAGAAGGCTCTGTAAGCCAATTTTAAGCCAAATCGGGATGGCCCGGTCATGGATGGTAAGAACTTTAGAGGGTTCTATCTCGAGAACGGTCAATATTTCCACCCTAGAGACCATGATTTTCGGAATCAGCGTGCTGAGAAGGCTCTGTGAGCCAAATTTCAGCGAAATCGGGATTGCCCGTTTCTCGCTGCCGGACTCGCTGCGAGGGTTCTATCTCGAGAACGGTCAATATTTCCACCCAAGAGACCATGATTTTCGGAATCAGCGTGCTAAGAAGGCTCTGTGAGCCAATTTTCAGCCAAATCGGGATGGCCCGGTCATGGGTGGTAAGAACTTTAGAGGGTTCTATCTCGAGAACGGTCAATATTTCCACCCTAGAGACCATGATTTTCGGAATCAGCGTGCTGAGAAGGCTCTGTGAGCCAATTTTCAGCCAAATCGGGATGGCCCGGTCATGGGTGGTAAGAACTTTAGAGGGTTCTATGTCGAGAACGGTCAATATTTCCACCCTTGAGACCATGATTTTCGGAGTCAGCGTGCTGAGAAGGCTCTGTGAGCCAATTTTCAGCCAAATCGGGATGGCCCGGTCATGGGTGGTAAGAACTTTAGAGGGTTCTATCTCGAGAACGGTCAATATTTCCACCCTTGAGACCATGATTTTCGGAATCACCGTGCTGAGAAGGCTCTGTGAGCCAATTTTCAGCCAAATCGGGATGGCCCGGTCATGGGTGGTAAGAACTTTAGAGGGTTCTATCTCGAGAACGGTCAATATTTCCACCCTAGAGACCATGATTTTCGGAATCAGCGTGCTGAGAAGGCTCTGTGAGCCAAACTTCAGCTAAATCGGGATGGCCCGTTTCTCGCTGCTGGACTCGCTGCTCGCTGCTCGCTGCTAGTTTGACAGACGTGAACTTCTACTGTTATTGCTGTGAATTCTTGAAGTGGGAGTGTTTCAATAACAATTTGTGGATTATTTGAGTTTCTTTATATAAACATAAAATAGTATTATGAAACATTGTGTGGAAACTGCAAATACTGATATGATCAATTACTTAGTTTGGGAATTGATACACATTTTGTAGAGATTTGTCTGACAAATGGTGTAACAAACCTCAAGCATATCATGATCTGAAGCTGTTGCAACAAATCAAAATTGCTTTGTTGGAAAGACTGGAGCATGGTTCAAGATGATGTGTAAAAATTCAAGATTTGTGGGAAAGCTTGTGACTGTAGAACGGAAACAGTTCTATATGATGGCTCAATCAAACATGGAAATGGACGACAAAAGTAGAGTTTCATCATTCAGCATGTGAGAATAACTTCATAGATTCACAATTCTTGTAGTATTTCATTCTTCTTATGTACAGTTATAGGTGTTGTTAGGGTATTTGAAATTCATTGTGTCAGTCGAGATATAGATGGATTGCGGACAAATTTTAGAATCATTGCATGGAAGCTAGGTATAAGGTACTTGTTCGGTAGAAAGTTATTGATGAATGCCATGAGAAGGTTTTTTTATGATTTAATATATGGTCGTTGTTGTGCCTACAAAAATGCAAGCTTACTAGCAACTAGTTTCTGAATCAAATCGAAAGTATTTGCCATGAATGTAAATATGTACCTGCAAAGTATGTCAATAAATTTGTGTGTTGTTGACCAGAGAGCTTTATCATCTGGGCATTTATGTCGCTTCTTGCATTAGGTGTTAAGCATAGTAATTACGGATGAGCTTTGTGCCAATATCTTCAATGCACAATGTATGTAGCATGTCTACAACCCTCACTGATCCTAGCTATAGGCATTTGGCACCAGCAAGACCAAGGGCATGAACTTCACAGTTGCTCAACCTTTTGTCATGTACCACCAGTCACTTTAGGTGCACATAGCAGTGCACAGTGCACACAACAGTCAACAGTCAGGAGTAATTATTGAATATCACATTTATTATACATCACTTGTCAAACCAGAGGTCGATAAAATCTCTGACCATCTGACCCTAGTCAGAGAAAAATAAGCGAGCGAAAATCATATAAAGAAGAAAATATCATGGAAGAAATTCTAAGATTAGCAAAGCCAGCATTGTTACATCCATACACCTATGTCATCGACTAACAACAGCACGAGTAACAATTTAGTGATGACAGTTTTCTACAATTTCTCCACTTTCTCCCTAGTCAGACCTGGTCTGATCCGGTCAGAAGCAGCTCTGTGCCTATAAGGTCGGTTTCCCTACCAATTCATAACCAAATATCGCTCTTATTGGCAGTCGGAGAAAGTGGTGTTTTTGTCGACCGCTTTGTTTTCTTCAGCTGCCAAACGCTTGAGACAAGAGAAAAATAGTTGAGATTTATCAATAATAGTCGCTAATTCTTGCGATGTTTATTGCGAATCTGAAGGAATTTCTTCAAATACAAGGAAAAGTCTCAATAACGGGAAATAGCCACCTTAGCGGCAAAGACGCTAAGGCAGGGGTCGGCAACCTCTTTTTGGATGGGGGCCTTATATGTGATTTGGAAGCAACCGGCGGGCCGGAGCATGGTCACAATTTGTTACAATCACGCGCAGGAGCAACGGACCGGAACACAATGTTAGTTACTGATGCCAGCCGCGGGCCGGATCCGGCCCGCGGGCCGTAGGTTGCCGACCCCTGCTAAGGGCCCGACAGCGACGCGCGGTGAGGGAGGGAGGGAGTGGGTAGGGGGACTAGGAAAAAGGGGAGATGAGACGCGGGGCAGGAGGGCAGGAGGCCGGCGCTGGCTGCGGGGAGGGTAGGGGTTGGGGGGGGGGGGGACTCGCAGGAGCAAAAGACACCCGGGTTTCAGTCGGCAGAGGACTGCGTGCGCGTATTGTATTGTATTGTATTTTACATCATTGGCACTTATCTGTGGCGAACAGTCGGCGATACCTTGGCAACAAGTCGGCGCACGCAGCGATATGTAGCCGCCGACTCGGCGACTGTTTGGTGATTATATTCGTTTATCACAAGTTCGGAGAACGGCCACGAAATTTTCATTTTTCATGAAAAATTTGTGGCGGTCGTGACGAGCCGTAAAAGTCGCGCGGTGGACACCGAATGGTCTGCGAAATGCCAAGACCGGGGAAGAAAGATCCCGAATCGGTCCGCGACATAGGATGACCTGCATAGTCGTGCACATTCGTGTACCAAAATTTGGCAGTGTAACAAGAGCTTATGACTGCCGTATACCAGTGTTTTGGGTTGCGTGGATAGGTATCCAAATTCATCATTTCTCACAATCGCGAAGAAAAGCCTGGAGAAAATTGGCAGGTAGTCGGAGAAACTCCATGAATTTTGTCGACCTCTGTGTCAAACAAGAGCATGATGACACACATTTTGACAAGCAATCATGGTAGTGTTTCAATAAGTTGGACAGTCATCTCCCTGGGCGTCATTTTTCCAGGAAGGTATGTACCTCTGCACTCTGCAGGTGTTGTGGTAGGCTAGGTTGAACTGGGTCAAGTTAGGCGAAGTAAGGTGGTTAGAACCCGGTCGGACCGTAAGGCCTGGTGAGGTTGATTTTAAACTTTCATTCTAATTTGACATAACCTATTACCTATGTTTTTGCTCCAGCCTGAATTTCATTATGTAATGAGTTAATTTTGCTTTGTTTTTATCTGTCTTGTTTTGTGTTTTTGTCCCTTTTATTTTGCCCCATAGGCAAGGGTGGAGCTTTTCCAGGGAAGGTGGTGGAGCATGATTGGAGGCGCTCAACCAGACGGCATAGGAGGGCACGGTTTCTGAACGCGCACTGATGCCTGATTCAAGCCACGCTGTCTTCATGCGTGGCGGCGCGCTACTTAAAAGTCCCTAAAAGAACGGGAAGTGATGCCGATAGAACCTTCAATCATTCTGGGCTAACGCTTATGACTTGGAAAAAGTCGCGATCCCAATTCAATCGAAAACCTGTGGGCTCTTGTTCAGCAGGAGGTGTATGAAGAGCCACCCGCCATAAGCACTGCTCAACCGCAGGCACAGGTTTAGACGGCGTTGGTCCGCATCAAAGCCAGTGTGCTGGAGAATCCATTGGCTGAAATGCTCCAGAACATTCGCCACTGTGTGGGTTCCTCATTTCCTCTCTGACTGTCCTTTGAAACCACTCAGATATGCAGAAACCAACGAGGTGAGTAAACTGTGTTTTTATGAAAGGTGGCTACAAGCTCAGTTAAAAGAAAAAGTACCAGATTGTTTTGCTTTTACAGCGGGAAGAAAGGTGTCTGGATAATTTCGTTACACCCGCTGTGATGTTCAAATGGTTGCTAAATTCGAAATCAGCTCCAAAAACTAGCCTAGAAACATGTAATACTCGAAAAAGTGAACCGAGGTCATCAAAGGTCATTGAGCTGACCTGACCTTCAGGTGACCTTGACACCTACCCTAATGCATGGGACCAGCATCATATCACATGTTTCAACGCTTGAAACCACGTGAAAACTGCAACCGCGCGGCTAATGCGAGCCGACATACGCCGAATCGCGATTCGGGCCAAACATGGTCTCGAGAAATAGGTCACAGGTCAAAGGTCATTTGGGTCAGGGTCATGAAATTTTCAGGGTAGGTGTAAAATTGATAAAATCGGGGGTATTGAAAGTTTCGTCGCGATCGGACGGTTTTTACGCGAGTTACTCGCGAAAAACCGATAAAGCGCACCCAAAAAGGCAGAAATATGCACATGCGATATCCTATACTGCGAAAAAAGGTGCATCATTTTCGAACGTCGCCGATAAATTGTAATGGGGATGTTCGCGCTAAGAGTTCCGAAAAGTCTCGCCAGGTGGCAGCACGGTATGCTTTGGACACAACGCGCCGGCCGGGCGCCGGCCGGGCCGGGGATAACATGCGGGCGGCGACGGCGGCCGACGCGCCGCGAACGGAAACTGCGTTTCATGTCTTTTTCAGGTTCATCATTTTGCTAAAATGAGTAGCTACAGTTGATTTCGATATTAGGAAGACAATGACGCGTGTGAAAGGCAAACTACTACATCGTCATTGAGCGGAAGGAAAGGGAGCTGATCGAATGGTCACCAAAAGCTACGGAGTACGAAAGATACGATGTTATCACATATTTTAACTTACACAGTTGAAATTAAAAACCTTATTACATTCAACATATATTCACACGCATGAAACAATCGATTTACAGCACACATTCCATGACAAGAACGCATACCTACGGTCTTAAGTTGACCTCTAGCGCTCGTCACTGTCAGATAAGTCAATCACATCCCTTTAGTTTGTACAGATTATTGACTTAACCCTTCATCCGGCATGCGTTCATTCTGTAATGATGGGCAACGAATCACCGGCGATTTCTGCGTGGCTCTATATGACATCCTCGTCCGTTCCCCAGGTCAATTGGTTCGGTGACTTTCAAATTATAGCAGGCCCTTCCTCGGTCAGGCTTGATGGATCCACCGTCACTTTGCGCGGTACTTTTAAGGCAGACTGTACCTTCTACCAACACGACTGACTGATTACAATCTGATGCGAAAGGGACAATATCTCGTCGGTCTATCAGTCAAAGTTTAATATTCAGCGACACAAGTGTGAAGGCTGCCTGGAAAACTTGCAACGAACTAAGTAAACTAAGCTTGGCTTGTAATGGGCACAAACTTGTAATAAAGAGGTACTTAATTAACAAATCCACAATGTTCTGTTCAGGCAAGTATCCTTCACATATGAAGCATTGCTATGACGACAGCTCTTCTAGAGCTGATTGATAGCTTTTGAAGGAAGCAGCTGAGTGGCTGAGCCCTACCATTCACCACTTATCACCTTCAACAATTGCTTAAGGCATGCAGTTCTCTATCACTAGAAAATATCTGCCAATTTGCTGGCTCTCATTTGTGTATGATGCAACACGCTTTGCATCAGTGATACTACGACACGAAATGTTGAACACTAGCATAGGTTGCAATGTAGATCCAAGGTGTCCCAGAAGCCAGAGCAAAAAAAAAAATGACACCTTAATCAACTTCATGATTGTGGCAAAACTCCACTGCTTGACTACACAGAGTACCAACTGTTTGCTCCTCTAAACTTTCACCAAAGGAAGTGTTGCTGATGTCATTTGTAGCAGCAGTGACACTGGTAGGTAACTTCAAATCACAGGATCTGGTAGCATCCATGCTCTTGAATCTGGATCTTATCAATGCAGCATTGCACCTGTGGATAAATGAAAAATGGCATAAGACAGTAGGGAAAGATCTCGGCAAGTCATAATGAGATACATATGTTTAACATGCATGGATAAAAGGACATTATATACTGAAGCAATTAGCAAAACATTGCAGTTTAAACACAGTTGAAATCTGATATGATGAACTGGATACAGTGACATCATCAAGAGCCATGAAAAGTATTTGCAATTTTGAAATGCACTTTTATTGCAGTTACATATACAAATATTTTAGAAGGTGAAAATTTATTTTTAAAAACAACAAAAAACTTGCCCGTATTTTGTTGCTAAAAAAGCTGAGTGAATATTCTAAAATATTGTTCACTTCAGTGTGAATCAAAACTTAGAGTAAACAATTATTTACCTGATGAAATTAAGATATTATATCAATAATGAGTAGCTTTAGGTGGTGATGAGTTAAAAAAAAAACATTTTGCAAGAAAGGCTATCAGTTACTTCTGGATGATATACTGCAGTGCACAAGCTTTTCACCAACTCCTACCTGGTCTTTCAGTGGGATCCCTCTGTATGCACCTCAGATCTTCATCCACAGGGCTGGTTCCTTCATACGCAGGTCCTCTGCCTTCCTTGATTCCTCGGACTCCATCCTGACAACTCCGCACCAGAAGCATGATTGCACTGGGCACCTGGAACACCATGTGGGATGATCAATACTTGTAACAATTCATAAATAGTAGGTAGCTTAGTGTTCTATTACATATAGGTACCTCCTGGTTACTGGTGTCAAAATAGATCCTAGGTATTTGTCTTTTTCCATCATAACCTTTATCTGCATGCAATATCTTTGGTACCAGACAAAAGAACACTGCTAAAATGCTTGCAATGAATCTTATAAAAATGCATTGAATTTATATAATCATTCTCAGCAGCATGTATCATCTTTTAATGCCTTTCTCAAAGGGCAGGTCAACTTCCTATATTGATATGCCCATAAACTTACACAGGTGAATTACCTCATATGGGCAATACAAGATCCAGCTATGAGTTAAGTTAGACTATTTTATACTCTTAATTATGCTCGCCATAAAAAAATGTCGGGAAACGTGTTACATCGATGGAATTACCGTTTGGAGTCTGTCTATCTTCGGCTTCTCGCCTCTCTTCGGCTACGTCAATTGAAGCCTTTCCAAATCTCCTGTCCTTTGTAAACTTGCCTTTCCATGTTTGTGACACTTGCTGAATATAAATTCACAACCCATCTGAGCAAAATTCAAATCAATTGCTATCAAATTCACCGAAATTCAGTCCCTCGGAGGACCGACACCGCACCGACTCCACACAGTGTAAAACACAGTGGCGCATTCGCCGCCACAGTTTCTGTGTCCAAAGAAGGCAGTGCTGCCACCTGGTGAGGAAATAAGCCGAACATCCCCATTACCCTAAGCTCAGGCAGATGTATGGTAGAAAATCCCCCAAGTGAAATACACTACGGCGGAAATAAAATACCCTACGGCGGAGCTCGGTTGCAATTTGTAAATACGCTCTCGGACGACGAAGATTCTACGTCGTCCGACCAATCACGTTCAAGGTTAGCGGGGGCTCGGCTGCGGTTATGGAACGTGATTGGCCGGACGGCGTAGAATCTTCGCCGTCCGAGAGACATCGAACGCGGGGATAGCCTTGGTCCGGCCCAAGATTCTTATAGATAGTCCGGCCACCGTCCGACAAATTCAAGAGCTGGTTGAGGTCAGGGCTGTCTCATCCCTATCTCCGTAACGTGTCGTGTGCGACCAATGACGTCACGGCATTGCGGCGTTCTGATTGGGCGGCAGCTCTGAATCGCCCGACTGGTGGTCCCCGCTCGACAAGCGCACGTGCGCCGACTAGACATTTGTAGTGGCATTGACGGCAGAAAAAGTGAGGTAATGCTGAGCTCTGAATATACTTGAATAGAGTTTAAGCCGTTAGTATTACGTAAAAACGTCAGATAGGTTTCTTGTTCGTCTTGATTTGAGCTTTTATGTGATATAACTTTTACCTTAGTGTCGAGGTTGGCAGCTATGTGGGAGAGCCCTAAAGTTGGGTCATTTTCCATAGGATTGCATTACAGCCGTCCGACCCTTCGTACCAGTGACGTCACGGAAATCGCTGCTTCGGCCTAATGAGCATACCTTCTATATAGGGCCTTGGGTTGAGGTGTATCGTTTTTATAAATATTTTTGGGTGACTGCTCTCAGAGCAAGTGAGTTATCAACACATATTTTTGCATGATTCGTATCTTATTCACGAACCAGCAAGCCATATCGGAGAGGAAAAAGCAGTTGTTGATATCGCTTCCTCAGTTAGGGGAATGTGGGGTAAGACGGACACCTTAACTTTGGAGCCATTTTTCGGCCTGTAAGAAACAATATCATAGAAACGGGCAACTGAGTGAAAACCTTTTTTAGACATTTCACTTCCATTTGCCAGAAGATGAGACTTAGAGCTGATTCAACAAATAGACTGCAGCTATTTTTGCAAAACCTTGCAAAAACCTGTCTTACCCCACTCCATGGGGTATGACGGTCACATGGGTAGCAGGGGCGGATCCAGGAATTTTTGGGAGGGGGGTGGCATGTCAAAATAGGGGTGACATGGCAATCCGGGGGCGCTTCATACGAAGGGGCGCCAAACTCGTCAAAATCGAGGGTCGTCAAACCCGCGCTGTGCTGGGGGATGTTGTCATGCCCCCCCTCAGGTTTTATGCAAATATCTGGAAAACAGCTGTGCGCAGCGCCCCCGTTTTTAACACACCTTATCATGCATCTTTTCTGCACATGTTGTAAAAATGTGAGGCCCGGGTCATGCAACGTCAGGTCACCAGGTCGGACGCTGGTGAAAACAGGGCGCCAGAGGGCATATTAGTCACGTGACATTTGGAACTTTTCCCCCTCCGTGGGCCTTCTACATGCTAAAAGTCGCGTGTGAATTTCACGAACCTTGATCAAATCGCCCCAGGCGCCCTGTTTTCACTGTCGTCCACCAGGTCATCGTAAGTGACATAACCTCAGAAAGTTAAAATGCTCACCATTGCTATTCCGAATGAATGATCGCTTTTAAACTGTCAGCAATTGATGAAAGCAACAATATTCATGAAATGTATACCGTAAACAGGGTTGACTTTGCCATGTTTTCAACTTAAGATGCTTGTATTATTAAAACTTGTTAACATATTGGGATGACTCTATGTTCAAAACATGGATGAAGATTAGCTCTTTTGGTTTTGCTATTATTGTATTTATATCTTGCCTGAAAATATAGTTTTTTAAAGAAAATGAGTTGTGGCAAAGTTAAACCGAAAAAGGGGTGACTGCCACTACAGTGTTCTAAAATTGGATATTGGTTGGGTGTGCCGATGAAGAAAAAAAATCCAAGGATGAGAAAAAAGGAAGTAAATAACTGAAGTATTTTTGCACAATGGTGCCCAATGCCAATTTTGCACAATGCCAATTTTTATTCCAACTGATAAACTAGGATTTCATGTCAGGATCTTGACAGGGTGTGAAACAAAAGGATGTGGGTGCATCAACTATCAAGTGACGTGTAAACTGGCTGTTGGGACTACATGAAACTTTTTTTCAGAGATGAAGTAATGTCGGTCATTCATATTTCAGGGATGAAAATATTTTCCCCATTAGGTGTGATTTGCCACCAAAAAGTCTGAAAAATGGAGCACTGTGCCACTATGCCAAGCAATGGCTTTTTAACGCTAACAAATATTTCCCAAACATTTTTTTCAGTTGTATGGGGAAGGGGAACCATCCTTAATTGCTTAATTTGGGAAAAATATAAAGCCATTCGATGATGTTCGCTCTTAAATGATGTACAAAAAGGAGAGATACATTGCTTTTTATAATACATTATACTTGTTGAAAATAATTGACATTTTATAGTAAAAAGAAAATGAAAAATGGTTCAGAATAGAGAAATAAGTGAGAAATATGATTGTATCGGTACTCTATGACCTTGCCGCTTTCTTCCAGTGGCATTCAGAGGAACAGAAAGAGGACGTTCTTGTGGCAACTTTCCGGCACCCTTATTATCAGCGTTTTGATCTATAAAATGGTACATATTTCTTCAGCCAGTCATACTGGCCAACTCAAATGTATATGATCTTGGAATAAGGATGTGCTGAAAAATTTGGCCCAGCTTCATCCATTGTTTTATTTTGGCAGTTTTTGCTTTTCTATACTACCACTGTGCATTCCTGTGCTAATTTTTAATATATACACATAGCCTACACATATATACACCGCGCTGAAGTTTGCGCAACTCATAGAACAAGGATGGACAACGTGCCTTTGATGGGTCTCAGCTCGATCGGATCGATAGCGAGCGCGTGGCGCGTGCCCAAAAAGTGCAAATTCGCGTCATAGACTTTACATGTATTAATCGGCTGGCAAAAACGGGCGAAAACAGCCAAATTTGCCCGACACGGGTCCGGTCCCGGTGCAATATCTCGGTAACCGTGGGCCCGACCGGTACGGGGAAAACAGCATCGTGTAGAGAATCGAACGGGCTATCGGGCTATCGTTGTAGACTTTAACTTTCTAAAAACCAATTTGGAGATCAAAATGATGCTACCTTATTTTTTTTTTTTAATTGCATCGGACAAGTGTTTCATTTTTGCATTGATAACATGGTGGCAAAGTCACCCCATGTGGCCTGCGATTCACTTGGAAAAATCTCCACCAAAAATTTTAGCTAAATGAAGTGACAAATGCCAGTTTTGTTGGATATGCTAACCATGGATTAGGTATTCCATGGATTAGGATTAGGATTAGGAATACTTCATCCATATGCTAACTAAACAGCATTGTCATGATCAACCATCAGGGGTGGATTTTTATATCAAGTTGGGGTTCCACGTGCCACGGGCGTAGGAACGTCATGAAAAGTGGGCGGGCCACCCTGTTGAGGGGCCTCCTTTTCCAGGGGGCCTCCTATTTTCAGAGGCCTCCAATTTTTTCATCGTACTGCTTTCAAGTATGACCTCCAAATCTAGCTTCTGAGATCGGGCAGATGTACCCAGGGGCTAGGGGCGTAACCGCTGAAGCGAACAGCGCGGAAAGTCCGCACTATTTTTAAAAGTTATTCCCCTCTCCGATTTTTTTTTTACTTAGAATCTATTTGTCTTAAACGGCGCATGACCCCTGAAACCCCTTATACAAATGTCTTCCTCGTTTCCCAGGCGCCCCTAGCTCCATAGGCGCCCCTCTTTGGCATATAAGCACCCTATATTCATCATCAGAGACATCCCTATATGACCAACAGGCGCCCCTTGTTGCATAAAATGTGCCCTTGTCTTAGGCGCCACTCTTTTATTGACATTGGAGGCGCCTCTCTGCCATGCCGGCGCCCCTGTTTCGTATGAATGCACCCCTATGGCATTGATAGGTGCCCCTCATAAGAGCTATTGCATGTGGACGCCCATATACGTAGGCCTCGGAGGCGCCCCTTTATTGCATGTAGGTGCCCTTACTGCCTCAGAGCCGCTCCTCTTTGGCATGCAGTGCAGACGCCCGTCTTTCGTACGGAGGAGCCGCTATGGCATTGGCAGTCGCCCCTCAATTGCATGTCGACACCCTAGTAGGCATCATATGTACCGTCTTTCGCAATCAGACACCCCTATGAGCATCACAGGCGGCCGTACTGGGCATCGCAGGCGCCATGGGCGTCGAAAACGGAGGGACAGGGAGACGCGTCCCCCCGGTTGAGGAATCCGAGGGGCAAATCCCCCAAAATAAACACCCGAGGATGCTTAAAAATGACTATTTGCAGAAAAGTAAACTCCGACCGTCTCCGGCTTCAACCCCGCAGTTGTGCAGACTTACACTAAATTTCCAGCTTCAAGGAAACAAGCTGCACGGTTGATGCAGGACCACAAAACTTAGAGGCTGCTTGACTCGGTGACCGGACCTTAGGTGTTCTGACCTCTTACATGCTACAAGGCTTGCAAAGGCTGTGTTTTAGGGCTGTATTTTGACAAATTTTCTTGCCATTTTTCGCGACGCTTCGCGCCGCCGATTCCTACAGCAGTCAAAAAGAGAGATTGTGGCTGTAATATCTCCCCTCCTCCTACACGGGCATATGAATGCATTATGTATCAGATTCAGATTGGTGGCATGCGTCAACATTTGGTACACCTAAATGGGACTTTAAAATCATTTTTTCTTTTACTCAGGTTATTCCATGTAATTTCGCATTGAAAAAGGCTCCTCAATGGGGGTCGAAATATTTGCCATCATTTAAATAAAAAATACATTTACTCTTGAGACTCTGAAAAGTATACCATTAAATTGGTACACCCTAAAAGAAGAGCAGCGGCTTTGTCCCTAATTGTGTCAAATTGAATCGGACTTCAGATGTGTACTGTAAAAAAACCGGCTTGTATGACCTTTAACACAGATAGTGTATTGGGCTAAGGGTGCGGCGGCAATACCTACTTTTGGGTTTTAAGTCTGCCGATATGTCCCCCCCCCAGTCAAAAATCCATGGCGACGACCCTGGCAGGCGCCGTTCTCTTGCACACAGGCGGGCGCCCCTTTTCCTATGAATTCATATCAATTATCAACTCTCTTTCGCATGTAGGAGCCCTTATCACCTAAGCGCCGGCGTTGGACTGTTATATGCAGAGGGCGGCATGAGACTTATCAGAGCTAAAGCGTTAGAACTTGCCAGGCGCCTTCAGAAGCCCTGTGTGGTTCTTAGAGACACCACGATGCTCTCAGACGCAGGTGGGGCCCTCGGAGTCGACAGTGTCAGTGTGGGACCTTCAGAGTCGCCGATGGGTGCCCGACAGATGTGGACCCTAAGGGACGCCGGTATGGGACATAAGAGCTCAGTGAGAGCTTGTGTGGTGCCTTCAGTGGCCTTTGAAGCCGTTAAACATCAACATGGTGCTCTCAGGCGCCGGTGAGTCCTCAGAGTCACCGGTGTGGGGCCTTCAGAGCTCAGAGATACTGGTGTGGGGCCCTCAGAGGTGTCGGTGTGGGTCCTTCTGATGCACCTATAGAGCCTTGAGATGCATAGGTGTGTGGCCCATTGAGGCGTCGGTGTGGGGAGTGGGACCCCAGAGCCACCGATGTAGGGCCTTAACCCGGCAGTTGCTGGGGTATTTCGCCACCCACCGTTTGCTGGGGGGGGGGGGCGTTAAACGCCCCCAGCCGATAACTCGAGAACCAATAGGCGCAGCGAAACGCACGAGGCGGCAGACGAAAGAACGCGACGAGACGGTTCAGATGAGTACTTTAAAGTTGAATTTTGAGGTCACAGGTCAGGTCAAGGTCAGGTCAAACACCTGAAATCAGGCTTTCAGTAGCATGGACTTCAGGACTTCGCAATGGGCGCCTCTCGTCATAAACTCTGTCAAAACGGTGCACAATCCATCATATAAGGCCTACAAGAGTGTCAGCTCCATGCAGGGGTCAGTCAAGCATAGGTCAGGGTCAAGGTCAGGTCAACCGGGCAGGCACATATCCCCGAAAATAAAAACTGATATTCGCAGCCTGTGACACATGTTTTATGGGTAATTTGGGGCGTAGAACACGATGGTGACATTCATTTTATCATATGTGTACGTGTTTGGCTAAAAAAGTTCAATTTAAGAAATTCATGCATCATAATCGTGAAGTAGTCACGAGCAATTGCCAAGATTCAGTTCAAGATTTTGGAAAATGCCGAACGATAATCAATAATCGAAGATAGCCATTTGATTCTTCATGGTATTGGCAGTCTAATGGCGTTTACGGCATGTCTATATGTCTATTCTGTGATTTTATATGATTTTTTGAACATATGCCGTTTTTGGTCGAAAACTCAGAAATCATGACGTCACTAAAACCTCGATATCTCAAAAAACTTCCGACCGATTTTTTTGAAACTTTGTCACAATAAACTTCAATCAATTCCCTACAGATACCCAAAATTTGGCGCGCCTGCGGCGCGCCGTTTTTATGCTATGGCCCGGCGAAAAAAGTGGGGGCGTTTAACGCCGCCCCCCAGCAACTCGCGGGTTAACCCGCGCTTGGCTGGGGGTCCTGGATTTCCACGCCCTGCTGGGGGGGGGGTGTTTGAACACCCCCCCTTGTAACTCGGCTCCTGGGCCACGTAGCGATACGCGGAAGGCGGCGTTCGAAAGAGCGTAAAAAATAATGACGAAATCACTTCGGTCAATTTTTTGGTCAGGTCAAAGGTCAGGTCACCAGAGGTCATTGAAGGCAAAATTTCGCCGATTTCCAGGTAAAATGTTGAAAATTTCTAAGAAGCCAACGCATAACTCGAGAACTGATAGAGCTACAGCGCCGCGGTAAAGCGCATTCGATAGCCCTATTAAAGCCCTTTCTGAGTAATTTTCTCAGATTTGACCTAACGTCAACGGTTTGCCTGCAGGGGGCAAAAACTGCAAAAATAACCGATTTTTTCGGAAATAGTTTTTCTGCAATAACTTTTGACCCAAGCCTTGTACGAGCTTACTTTTACCGGCATTGTGTTCCTCTCGTCAAGACGCATCGAAGGAACTATAAGTTGACCTTGAAAGGTCAACTTGAAAATTTGACCTCAGGTCAAGGTCATGACCTGACCGGAAAGGGTCATGTTGCATATCAGTCGATCCGTATCGTCAAGCTGAACACATCTAAGGCGTTTTCATCGCTCTAGTATGCCTCTATCAAAAGTTATTTGCGAAAAACTGTTAGATACCATTCGTGACCTAAGATGACCTCAGGGCATAAACAAGGGTCACGGACACCATTTTCATGTTCAGTGTGTCTAAAACACTTGTAATTCGGTGTTTGGGAGTGTTTATAATGTCTTTTGTCCAAAAGAGGCGCATTTCAATTTCTCCCATTGACTTATAATGGGGAGGTCGCAAAATTAACCTGACCTTAGGTCATCGATATCAAAATTCTGAGATATACATTTTGTACATGCTATTGCTCTTAGAAATCGCTGAAAGTTTCAAAGCGATCGGTCACTCGGTGTAGCTATGACAGACATTGAAACTTTTTATGAGGTGAGGTCACTTCAAGTGAACTGGTGACCTGACCTTGAATGACCTTGGTCTGAAATTTTCACAACATGTGTAGAATTGATGTATGATAAGGTGTACCAAAAACGGCGGCGCGGAGCGCCGGCGTTTTTGAGATATTCGCGAAAAACCACAAGGTCAGGTCAACCGGGTGTTCAAACACCCCCCCCAGCAGGGCGCGGGTTAAGAGACAGTGGTATGACCCTCAAAGGCGCCGGTGTGTGGCGCTCATAAACACTGGTGTGGAGCCATCACGGGCGGGTGGGGAGCCGTTAGAGACCGGAAAGGGCCCTTAGATGCCTACAAGGAGCCTTCAGAAGCCGGCGTGGCACCCTTATGGAGATGAGCGTGTCTACTTAGGAGCCCTTGATGTGCTCTCATGAGCTCTGTGGGGCCCTAACAAGCCGAAATATGGCCCGAGTTCTTTTTTCAACGGCCAGTTGCCGCCACCTGGCTCTTCGGGCTATTATTCTCAGGCGCCTCCTCTGCCTAGTTTGAATAGAAGGGCTTCTCAGACCATCAGTCTCGGAGGCCTATTCTGGACACCATCAGTCTCAGGGGCCTCCTTTTGCAAGTATTGATAGAAGGGCCTCTCAGATCACCAACCTCAGCGGCTTGCTCTGGCTAGTATAAAAAGAAGAGCCTCTCAGATCATTAATTTCAGGGTCTTCTCTTGGCTACTTATGAATAGGAGGGGCTCTCAGACCCTCAATTTCAGGGACCTCCTCTGCCGATTAAGAATAGTAGGGCCTCTCAAACCACCAGTCTCAGGTGCCTCCTCTGGCCAGTATGAAAAGAAATGCCTCTCAGACCATCAGTCTCATGGACCTCCTCTGGCTAGTATAAATAGAAGGGCCTGTTAGACCATCAATCCCAGGGGCCTCCACTGGTTAGTATAAATAGAAGAGCCTCTCAGACCATTAAGCCGGCAGTTGCTGGGGTACCTATTTCGCCACCCACCGTTTGCTGGGGAGGGGGGGGGGGGCGTTAAACGCCCCAGCCGATAACTCGAGAACCAATGGGCGCAGCGAAACGCACGAGGCGGCAAACGAAAGAACGCGACGAGACGCTTCAGATGAGTACTTTAAAATTGAATTTTGAGGTCACAGGTCAGGTCAAGGTCAGGTCAAATACCTGAAATCGGGCTTTCAGTAGCATGGACTTCAGGACCTCGCAATGTGCGTCTCTCGTCATAAACTCTGTCAAAACGGTGCACAATCTATCATATAAGGCCTACAAGAGTGTCAGCTCCATATAGGGGTCAGTCAAGCATAGGTCAGGGTCAAGGTCAGGTCAACCGGGTAGGCACATATCCCCGAAAATCAAAACTGATATTCGCAGCCTGTGACACATGTTTTATGGGTAATTTGGGGCGTAGAACACGATGGTGACATTCATTTTATCATATGTGTACGTGTTTGGCTCAAAAAGTTCAATTTAAGAAATGCATGTATCATGGTCGTGAAGTGGTCACGAGAAATTGCCAAGATTCAGTTCAAGATTTTGGAAAATGCGAAACGATAATCAATAATCGAAGACAGCCATTTGATTGTTCATGGTATTGGCAGTCTAATGGCGTTTATGGCATGTCTGTATGTCTATTCTGTGATTTTATATGATTTTTTTTTAACATATGCCATTTTTGGTTGAAAACTCAGAAATCATGACGTCACTAAAACCTCGATATCTCAAAAAATTTCCGACCGATTTTTTTAAAACTTTGTCACAATAAACTTCAATCAATTCCCTACAGGTACCCAAAATTTGGCGCGCCTGCGGCGCGCCGTTTTTATGCTATGGCCCGCCGAAAAAAAGTGGGGGCGTTTAACGCCCCCCAGCAACTCGCGGGTTAATCTCAGGGGGCTTTTGTGGCCAGTATAAATAAAAGGGCCTCTCAGACCATCAGTCTCGGGGGCCTCCTTAGAACAGTGTGGATAGAGGGGCCTCCTCAGATTCACTATAGGACCTCTATGACCACCAGTCTCAGGGGCCTCCTGTGGCCAGTATGAATATAAGAGCCTCTCTGACCATCAGTCTCAGGGGCCTCTTTTGACTAGTGTGGATAGAGGGCCCTCCCAGGCCACCGGTTTCAGGGGCCTCCTGTGGCCAGTATGAACAGAAGGGCCTAACAGCCCATCAGTCTCAGGGGCCTCTTCTGCCTGGTGCCTCTCCGACCATCAGTCTCAGGGGCCTCCTCTGCCTAGTGTGAATATAAGGGCTTCACAGGCCATCAGTCTCAGGTGACTCTTCTGACTAGTGTGGATAGAGGGACCTCCCAGACCACAAGCCTCAGGGGCCTCCTGTGGTCAGTATGAATAGAAGGGCCTCTCAGTTAATCAGTCTCATGGGCTTCCTCTGCCTGGTGTGATTATAAGGGCCTCTCAGGTCATCAGTCTCAGGGGCCTCCTCTGACTACAGTGTAGATGGAGGGGCCTCCCAGACCATCAGTCTCAGGGGCCTCTTCTGACTATTGAGGATGGAGGGGCCTCCTCTGACTACTGAGGGTAGGGACTAGGGGGCCTCCCAGACCTCCAGTGTCAGGGGCCTCCCCAGACCAGTGTGGATATTGGGGCCTCCTCAGATCCACTAGGGCCCCTCAGGCCATAAGTCTCAGAGGCCTACGCTGACAAGTATGGATAGAGGGCCTCCTTGGACCCACTAGGGTCCCTTTGAGTCCGTGCGTGGGGATTCGTGGAACTTATTTTTACCGAGTTTGTTTATTCTGGAAGGTGACGACGTCCTCTCAACTCGAGACGGGAGGGCCTCGAGTAAAAAGTGTGTGTGTGTGTGGGGGGGGGGGGCAAAACACATGGTTGGCCCCCACCTCAAAAAGTGGGTGGGCACTTGCCTACCTGCCCCCCCCCCCCCCGGTTCCTACGCCTATGGCACGTGCAACCCCAACTTTGAATTGTGCAACCCCAACATCAATTTGTGCGACCCCAACTTCAAAATTGAAATAAACCAGCGGTGTTAAAGGGACTATCCCACCTTTAACATGGGGTTTGAGTTGAGATAGCCAAGTTTGCGGCGAGGTTCAGAAACCTATATCTATCTAGGTTGCAACCCCCGCGGCCTCTTGGTGTTGAAGAAATTCGTTCCCTTCATTTGAAAATGGGCCTTGTACAAGGCCCTATCTTCAACATGGAGTGACCGTTAGTGTGACGTCACCTCGTTTAGTCATTCTGATTTAAATGGGTTTGTTCGTTGAAAAATCGCTTGAAACTTGGTCTGAACTTTGTTGTGGTGCCTACAGAGTAAAAAGAATCAGCTTTATGACAGTAATGTGGCCTGGGGAAGGAGGTAATTTTGGGCTGTGACGTCACATATTTGAAAGTTTGTGTTTGGAATATGGGAAGCCTAAGATGTTTAATGAAAAATAAATGCCAGAACCGTGTTCCTGGTCATCCAATCTATAAAGTCGGGCACAATTTAACTGCTTTTAACAACATTTTAGAAGGTGGGATAGTCCCTTTAACACGCGCACTGCAGCGGGTCTGAGCCGAACACGAACTGCAGGGGGGGTTGAAAACAACCCCCCTGAGATATCGAAAACGGCGCAACGTAGCGACAAGCGGTAAACGGCGTTGGATAGGTTGAGATGAGATCTACAAGAAATACTTAGATCATTTTTGGGTCAGGTCAAAAACGAGGTCAGCAGAGGTCACCAAACTCAAAGTGTTGCGATTTTTTAGCGATCTCGACATCCCTCCATATTTCCCGCTTTATCTCGGGAACTAGATGAGCTAGAAAGTTGCGAAAAAAAGCATTCGATAGCTGTTGAAACGCTCTTTCGCTAAGCTGTCCTCAGATTTGACCTAAGGTCAACGGTTCAGCCTATAGAGGTCATGTAATGTCAGATCAATATTGCAAATTTTCCGGAAATGTTTTTCTGCAATAACTTTTCTTCCCAAAGAGATGGAGAAATAATTCACACACCATCGTTCCTAGCTCGTCAAGGCGCATCGAATGGTATATAATATGACCTCGAAAGGTCAAGTTCAAAAGTTGACCTCAGGTCAAGGTCATGACCTGACCGAAATAGGTCATGTTGCATATCATTCGATCCGCATTGACGAGACAAACACGATAAACGTCAAACGGAGTCTCTATCTCTATTCAATTAAAAGTTATTGAAGAAAACCCGTTGGTGACCTCAGGTGACCTGAGATCGAGGTCATGTTAGGTCAAACATTGACCAAACTAGGTCAAGTTGCATCTTGATCGACGCGTCTTGATAAAATAAGCGGGATGGTGAAAGAATGACGTTTCTATGTCCCATACTTCTCGAGTTATGTCCGCAATTGCATGCCGGGCCCCAAAAAGTGACCTGACCTTAAGTCACAGAAATAAAAATTTCGAAATATAGAAAATGTTTCTTATGGTGTCCTAATATGTTTCTGAAAGTTTTATAGCATTCAGTCAAATGGTGTGGATGTAGCACAGCGTCAAACTTTGTATGAGGTGAGGTCACTTATCGTGACCTGGTGACCTGACCTTGCACTACCTTACACTAATTTTTTTCAGAGGTGATGTAAAATTGTTTGATGAACAGCTATACAAAGTTTCAAAGTCGTAGCTTCACTGGTTTTTGAGTTACAGCGAAAAAAACAGAGGGGGGGTTGAAAACACCCCCCCCCCCCCTGCAGTGCGCGTGTTAAGTTTGTGTTTGTGTTTGGAATATGGGAAGCCTAAGATGTTTAATGAAAAATAAATGCCAGAACCGTGTTCCTGGTCATCCAATCTATAAAGTCGGGCACAATTTAACTGCTTTTAACAACATTTTAGAAGGTGGGATAGTCCCTTTAACACGCGCACTGCAGCGGGTCTGAGCCGAACACGAACTGCAGGGGGGGTTGAAAACAACCCCCCTGAGATATCGAAAACGGCGCAACGTAGCGACAAGCGGTAAACGGCGTTGGATAGGTTGAGATGAGATCTACAAGAAATACTTAGATCATTTTTGGGTCAGGTCAAAAACGAGGTCAGCAGAGGTCACCAAACTCAAAGTGTTGCGATTTTTTAGCGATCTCGACATCCCTCCATATTTCCCGCTTTATCTCGGGAACTAGATGAGCTAGAAAGTTGCGAAAAAAAGCATTCGATAGCTGTTGAAACGCTCTTTCGCTAAGCTGTCCTCAGATTTGACCTAAGGTCAACGGTTCAGCCTATAGAGGTCATGTAATGTCAGATCAATATTGCAAATTTTCCGGAAATGTTTTTCTGCAATAACTTTTCTTCCCAAAGAGATGGAGAAATAATTCACACACCATCGTTCCTAGCTCGTCAAGGCGCATCGAATGGTATATAATATGACCTCGAAAGGTCAAGTTCAAAAGTTGACCTCAGGTCAAGGTCATGACCTGATCGAAATAGGTCATGTTGCATATCATTCGATCCGCATTGACGAGACAAACACGATAAACGTCAAACGGAGTCTCTATCTCTATTCAATTAAAAGTTATTGAAGAAAACCCGTTGGTGACCTCAGGTGACCTGAGATCGAGGTCATGTTAGGTCAAACATTGACCAAACTAGGTCAAGTTGCATCTTGATCGACGCGTCTTGATAAAATAAGCGGGATGGTGAAAGAATGACGTTTCTATGTCCCATACTTCTCGAGTTATGTCCGCAATTGCATGCCGGGCCCCAAAAAGTGACCTGACCTTAAGTCACAGAAATAAAAATTTCGAAATATAGAAAATGTTTCTTATGGTGTCCTAATATGTTTCTGAAAGTTTTATAGCATTCAGTCAAATGGTGTGGATGTAGCACAGCGTCAAACTTTGTATGAGGTGAGGTCACTTATCGTGACCTGGTGACCTGACCTTGCACTACCTTACACTAATTTTTTTCAGAGGTGATGTAAAATTGTTTGATGAACAGCTATACAAAGTTTCAAAGTCGTAGCTTCACTGGTTTTTGAGTTACAGCGAAAAAAACAGAGGGGGGGTTGAAAACACCCCCCCCCCCCCTGCAGTGCGCGTGTTAAGAATCCGTCCGTTCTTTGCGCAGGTATACACAGAACAGAAATAGAATTGCCCTCAGTGCTGTATTGGGATGCAACAGCTTCGTCACCAACAGGTTGAGAGGTAGTCACCGTATCATTTAACGACCAGGCACAGTAATGATCAGGCACTAATCAAATACAGCTCATTGCTTTCTCTCTTACATCCAAGGAGGGGCTTACGGACAGCCCCTCTAAATTCGCCGTGAAACGTGCACTGTAACGACAGGCACGATTACATTATACTTGTATCAGGTAAAGGGTGCATTAATGATGCATCGTGAACGGTATCAAAGACACACGTCTGATCTGTATCATATAATGCCCCGTCAGGATTTGGGTGCCAAAGAGGGTTAGGCGTTAATTTTGTCCGAGTGAGGCTCAGGAAAAAACCGCTAAGTCCGTTTCCTACACTCGGCGGCCACAAGCTGAAGCGCTACAGCCAGGAGAGCCGTGCAGTGCCACTCCAGAGGCTAGCGCGCATTGAGACCGACCCGGTCCAGACGAATGCTGAGACACGAGTGGCTACGAGAGACACGGACAGACTGGAGGTCACCGCGGGTCACGTGACATTCGAGCGACCGCCAATTACCGCCCGCCAGAGCACCGCGCCGGCCGCGCGCCCGCAAACATACTGTCAGTGGCGGTCGCAGGGGGGGGGGGGGCCATCAGGGCCATGGCCCCCCCAAAGGCAAATCAGGGGGCCATCATACTCGAGGGCAGCGCTTTTCGAGGAGCGCTGTGGCCCGAAGGTTTGGACTTTGAATTGTGAAAAACGCCCGCCCGCCGCAAAACGCCAAACACCACAAAACGCGCAAAACGCACGCCCGAAACGCCAACGCAAAGATCGCGAAAAATAAACAAACGCCCGCTCGCCGCAAACCGCAAATAAAAAAAACGCAAAAACGCCGCAAAACAATAAAGCCGCCCGCATGGCACGCCCGCTAACCGCCAACCGGAAACGCCTAAAAATCGCCCGCCCGCCGCCAAAAGCAAACACCGCAAAAAAAACAAAAAAGCGGCCGCCAACCGCAAACAAATTTAACACCGCAAACGACGCAAAAAAAAGAAAACCGCCCGCATCAACCGCCCGCCCGCCCGTCGCAAAAGACAAACACAGCAAAAAAAAAAACACAAAACGCCCGCCCGCCGCAAAACGTAAACACCGCGAAACGTGCAAAACGCACGCCCGAAACGCCAACGCAAACGGCGAAAAAAAATCGCCCGACCGCCGCAAACCACACAAAAAAGGCCGAAACGCCGAAAAACATGGGCGTCACTTCGTATGTGGTTGGTATGGAGAGCTCCACACCAACTTGAAAGTTGGTGTGGATTTTCCACACCAACTTTAAGTGGTGACACTTCTCATCTCATGCACTTTTGAGTAAAACAAAAAACAACAAAATATGATTCAAGGCCAGAAGAAATCAGTATGGGTTCTTCATAGTCCACAAAGGCGGATAATTGGGGGAGGGGATGGGAATGCTCGAGCACCCCCTGAGCCAAAAAAATGCACCCCTCACTGGCAGAAGCAACCCAAAATCTGCAAGTCTACACAAAAATATTTCACATTCTAAGTTAAGGAAAAATATCCAAAAAGCATGTCATTTTTAATCAGCAGTAAGCAATAACTGTATGAAGCATTTAATGTAAGCATGCACCCACTAGATATCACAGTTACACAATATGCTTGATGAAAATGATTATTATTAATCAAGCCTTTATCATTGTCCAACTGCCCTGGTTTTTATTTGTAAAAGAATTATGCCTCAAGATGCTGGTTTTTTACCCGCTCTGGTGTCATCCCCAGCCTGAAAAACAGCAGTATTCGACGAGATTTGAGGAATAAGTTAGCAATTTTTTTAACAAACCTCACATTCAGCAGGGCACAATTACCTTCTCCATGTGCTTTGGCTCTACGATTTTTTTAATAAGAATTATGTATTGTTGGTTTGACTGCCACTTCACTTGACTTATGCACATGTGCATAAGTGGCCTGCGCCATAATCGTTGCAATAGCGCAGTGATACCTAATTTGTTGTTCCCGCCATATGAAAGTTTTCCTTCATCAGGAAAAGACAATTTTCATGCATTTTGTATTTTGTATTTTTTTTGCGTAAAAGCTGGCAGTGGCTTCATTTTGACTTTATTTACTTGCCTTTTTGTGATATATTACATTTAAAAAGTGAATAATTTTTATTCAGAAGATATTGTTGTCTAAACATTGCAGAAACGTGCATGCTCGTCAATCTAGCAGTGGATCGATATTCGCGAATCTGCTGCTGGTAGACACAAGACCAGAGCCCTGTTCGGGTCCGCGCAAAATATTTTGCTGAGTATGAAGTCACACATGCGATGATGTCAGCCGTCTGGCTCCGCCGATGCTCCGCCCCCTCTCCGCCGGCCCGCAAAGCCGAGGGCCACGCGACACGCGGCGAACCGTGGCGCGGATGGACTGGTGTGTTTCGTTCAATTACTGAGTAAAATGCGTTCAAATGTGGTTGATAGCAATGTGCCACTGAAAAGAAAGATAATGATACCAAAATAACACCTTACTAACCACTTACAATAAGAAATATATGAGGGTAAACTTTAATCCGCGCCACTTTCGCCTCCTGCAGCTACTATTTTCTTCTTGCGCAAAACTGAAAGATTTTGCGCGAGCCTACGTCACACGTGTGACGTCATACGCCGAAGGGCGGAGCTTGGCACCCGAGAGACCCCAACTGCGCATGCGTGGTGCAAAATTTTGCAATAGGATGCGCTGCCCGAACAGCACTCTGCATTCACGGTTTCCGAATGTGCTGCTTTTGGCATGAAATAAAAGTTAGCCTATTCTAAGCTCAGACTAATTTTAGCCCTTCTCACTCCAAATTCGGTCCAAATTTAGATCTAATATGCAAGGAAAACTTTTCACATCCACTCTCTGAGACAATGCATGGTCTTCAGGACGGTGCAAGCATGGTCTCCATCCTGCTGAAACCACTGCTGGTTTATAGTGTCGGCACAGCTGCGCTGCGGCGAGCGGAAGAACCACTGGAGGATCCTCGGCCACCTCTCTTGGTTTATCGTCACAGAATTTCCGCTATCGTCCTCAGGACCTCGAAGGACAGGAAGCTACGATATGCATGCCCTGTACCCACGCACATTCCACTTTTTTTCTGGCGTTTTGCCGGTTGCGACGAAACTATGAATGAGTTCAGAGATAGGGCAAGATGATAGGGTCTTCTTTCTTAGGGCCGAAAACTGAGAGGTATTTACGCTTTGTTCCAATGACGAACCCTCTCTTCGAGTCGAAATTCGACCACTTCAGTTTTCGGCTTACCTACTGTACTGTTCATCATCAAAAAGAGGAAAGATCCTTCCTCGCTGCATGAATGCTGGGAGACGTCACCCCCTCGGCTCTTAAGTTGGGGGCAATCGCCCTCGCTCCCCCCCCCCTGTTCCCGGGTCTATGAGCTGATTGGCAAGGCGATAAACGAGCTGATTGGCGTTTCCACCCGAGCTTGAGCATGATCGGGTCTGTTCCAGAGGTTGCTCAAACCTCCTCTAAGCTCTTATAGCCAGTGAAGGCTTTCAACACCATTAGCGTCGCCACGGGGGGGGGGGGGGGGCAAGCGGGGCAGTTTGCCTCCCCCAACCTCCGACCGAGTACCCCCTGAGATGGATGCAGATCCGATGAGATTTTGGAGTTGGCAAAAAATGGGGGTAGTTTTCGAGAATGGCTGTAAATTCCACACCAACTTTGAAAACGTTTCTACACTCATGCCGAAAAATAAAACCGCCCGCACCGCACCGACGCTAACTGCTAACCGAAAACGACTAAAAGTCGCCCGCCAGCCGCCAAACGCAAACACCGCAAATAACCGCCCGGCCGCAGCAAGATAATAATTTATCAACGACTGGCATACCGTTAGGTTGGTCATTTTCGCAAATCAAAAAGATATCTGCAAAAATCTCCTAGATGAAAGCGCCCGAGTAAAAAACGGATGGCACGTGCGTGTTCCTTGCCCCCAACTTCCTTCAGGTCAATCGTCATTTGGGTCACCTAACGCATTGACGACCGGCTGGGTGGAATGAACATTGCGCCAAGAAACGTAAGTTTATTGTCAAAAAGAATCCCCAGAATGGTGGATCCCAAAAGTTTGAAACTACCACTTTGACCCACTGGACGACACCTTAACCCGCGCACCGACGGGGGGGGGGGCGGATATCCGCCCCCCCCTGAGGTTTTTCGCGAATAGCGGGAAAACCGCGGCGCAAATTTGGTATGACTATTCCCTCATCAATTTTACACATGGTGTGCAAGTTTGAACCTCCTACCTTTTAGGGTCAGGTCACCAGGTCACTTTGAATGACCCAACCTCAAGTCACTTTTTTGCAACTTTGTCACCGTGCCAGAGCTACAGTAGATGTCGGAGACCTTTGAAAGTCGCAGGATGTTATTAAGTCATTAGTAGCTACAATTTGTATATCGGAATTTTGATATCGGTGACCTAAGGTCAGGTCAAGTTCGCGACCTCCCCATTATAAGTCAATGGGGGAAAAATCAACTCCCTATTTTTACCACTAAAACGGGTCGGAATGGCCCCATATACCATACATGACTTTATATACGATCAACCTTCACTACCTTGAGGTCTGTTTTGCTGTTGGGCAGCTGTGAGGTCATGTGACGTCATCAAAGGTCACCAAAGGTTTTTGGCCAATAACTCCGTACAGGAACAAGATACAGCCGCGTGGATGGTCTCATTGTGTTCAGCTCGTCAAGACGCATCGAATGATATACATGATGACCTCGAGGTCACGTGACCTGAGGTCAACCTTTGACCTTGACCTTTCGAGGTCAACATATATATCATTCGATGCGGATTGACGAGAAGATCACGATGATGCCCTTAGTTTGTTCCTATCTTGACTAGTTCGAAAGTTATTCGAGAAAAACTCTCTCAATATCTAGCGCCGCCATTTTGACTTTTTCGACCCCTGTGACGTCATCTTTGACCTGACCTGAAAATGACCTTAGTAAAAATTGTAGATCTTGACCGTGCGTATCCGATGCCGTTTACCGCTTGTCGCTATCTTGCCTCGTTCTCGAGATCTCAGGGGGGGGGGGGCGGTCATCCGCCCCCCCCCCGTCGGTGCGAAGTTGGCGCAGACCCCCGTCGGTGCGCGGGTTAAACAGTTGCCGACCGGATGACACCCATTGTTTGGTCACCCACGCCATAGTATGCATCATGGGTGCGCCGAAATGACCAAAAGTCCTAATTTCCGGTGTGCAGGGTCATTTTCAACGGCACGTGGCACGTGGTTCTGGACTTTTCCGGCCACTTTGCGACATACCCATGGGTAGTGCACCGAATGGTGGTTGATCCGCATGGAAGAAAATGGGGGGTCGTTTGGATCGTTTTCGAGCAATCTGCCGTGGAACGCATTTTTTCATTTTGCCCATTGGCTTAACACGGGAATTTTCAAAGTCACGTGGCACGTGCACCAGATGGTCCGCGGAGGGGAGACCCATACCAGAACGTAGATCACCTGGCCCACTAGAAATCCTGAAAAAAAATCAGATTTTTTTGGAACAGCCGTTTTCTCGAGCATCAAGTTGTACTGATCTCAGGCAGCTTTTGCCAAATTGTCAGGGAACTCAGATTTGTTTTTCAATAGAAAAACAATTCTAAAGAATAGTGTTTTAACTATTGACAACAAACCTTCGGTTATCATTTGGCCCCCCCAAACAACCGATCCCATGGCCGTATGGGCCCTGGCCCGTATTCGATTGTCACGAGGCTCGAGAAACCCACGCCAGCCATTAACAGCTCCCATACCAGTCTTTGAGGGTCCTACACTGACCTCTGAGGGCCCTTCAGTGGCGGTCAAGCGTCCACATTGACCGCTGAGGACCCACATTGACCTCTGAGGGCCCTCCACTGGCCTTTGAGGGCCCCTAAACCGGCCTCAGGGGCCCAACCGGCGTCTGAGAGCCTCACACCGGCCTCTGGTGGCCTCATTTCTGTCTCTCGAGTCCCAAGACTAACTTTTAAGTGTCTCTGAGGGCCCGCACTGGATTCTGAAGACCCGATGTCGGCCTCTAAGAGCCCGCATCGACCTCTGGGGGCCCATCTTGGCCTTTGAGGGACCTCCGCTGGTCTCTGGGGTCCAACAACGCCGGCCCATGCCGGCCTTTTAGGGCCCCACACTGACCTCTAAGGGCCCCATGCTGGCCTGTAAGGACCCACATTAGCCTCCGAGGGCCCCCCGCACTGGCTTCTGAAGACCCGATGCCGGCCTCTAAGGGTCATCATCGGCTTCTGAGGGCCCATCTTGGCCTTTGAGGGCCTTCTGTTGGCCTCTTGGGTCCAACGCCGGCCCATGCCGGTCTTTCAGGGCCCTACACTGACCTCTGAGGGCCCGTGCTGGCCTGTAAGGACCCACCTTAGCCTCTGAGGGCCCCGCACGGGCTTCTGAAGACCTGATGCCGGCCTCTAAGGGCCCGCATCGGCCTCTGAGGGCCCATCTTGGCCTTTGAGGGCCCTCTACTGGCCTATGGGGTCCAACGTCGGCCCATGTCGGTCTTTTATGGCCCCACGCTAACCTCTGAGGGCTCCATGCTGGCCTGTAAAGACCCACATTAGCATCTGAGTGCCCAATTCGGTCTCTAATGGTCTCAGACTGCCCTTTGCAGGCCCTGTACTGGTCTCTGAGGGCCCTAATTTGGCCCCTAAGGACCCAAACCACCTCTATAGGTCCCACACCGGCCTCTGATGGTCCCATTTCTGTCTTTGGGACCCAAACTGACCCTTATGTGCCTCTGAGGGCCCCGTACTGGCTTCTGAAGGATCGATGCCGGCTTCTGAGGACCCATAACGGTCTTTAAGTGCCTCATACCGACACCTGAGGCCCCACACTAGCCTCTGAGGGGCCCCAAACTGGCCTATGAGGTCTCTACACCGGCCACTGATGGCCCTATTATGTTCTCTGGGGGCTCAAGCCTTACCTTTGGGCGTCACGCACTTGCCTCTGAAGGCCCACATCAGCCTCTGGGGCCCTACCTGGGGCCTTTGAGGCCCTTCGCTGACCCTTGGATCCAACGCCGGCCTCTGGGGGTCTGACACCGTACTCTAAGGGCCCCATTGCAGCCTCTAGGCGATAGGCATCGCCGAAGCGCTATCGATGGGCCCATAAGTGTAGGAACCATGGGTGCAGTGGGCGCAGTTGCACCAACAATAATTCTGCAGTGCAGTGGGTGCAGACAATGTATTCTGCATCCACAATAATCTGGAACAAAGCCCCCTTTTCTCAGCAACACTACTTTCCATGCAGCATGACATTTGCAGCGCAAAGCCTTTGGAACGCACATGGGATCGTTTTAGGCAAGATAAAAATATCTCCGTTATTAACTTCAATATCATGATATGCAGGTATTCACCGTCCGGAGTCGGAGTCGGAGTTGGAGTCGGAGTCGGAGTCGATTTTTTAAGCCGGAGTCGGAGTCGGAGTCGGAGTCACCGTCCGCAGCCCTGGATCTAAGTATGCCAATTTTACGCACTGTGGTAAAAGGCAGATTCGAGAGGATCTAGCCTCTGATAGGTCGTCTGAAATCACCTTATCAATCACCTTATGTTCTGCCATTTCGATCGAAAAAGGCTTATGGGACTCAGAGGTGCTGTCACGGCCATAGTCTTGAAGCTGAAAAAATGCTTTAGGTTAACAGAAACAAGTGTAGAATTTAACGAGCTACAAAAAAGCCCACCGTCATTTTTAACATTTGCATTTGAACCATCTGAAGTAAACATTCTATTGGGTATTCAGTATGCCTACCTAGGCTAGTACCTACTACCACACAAATCCATTTTCCCCCAACTTACCCCAAGACGAAGGTAGGCACTATTTGATGGGCAACTTATACTGGCGTCCACAGCGTCCATAACGCAAAGCATGTGAACTTTTTTGGAAAGAAAAGTAACCGGGATAAAAGGATGCATGATTTGTTCGTGATAGGCACAACAAAAAGGCCCCACTGCTGGGAGGCCCCCTTGGTGTGAGCCCCCCGGAAGCTCAGCCCCCCCCCCCCCCCTGGACAATATCCGTGGCGCCGCGCCTGCATGATACATTTGAACCAGGCTCGTTTTATTATGTCGGACCATCGCTAACATAAAGTTTGAAGCATGCAAATTAAGACTGGATAGACTATTTGAAGTTCTCTTTGCAAGATTATGAGCTGAGATGCTACGCGCATTCTGGCGTCCTAGCCGAGAGATTCATGCCGCCCACCCCCGGGGGTCCTAAATCAATGAAATGATGCATTCAGTGAATGCCCTCTTCAATAAGTTTTATTTTGGTCGCACAAGGTCGAAAATTCAACTACAAATTGCATTCGAACATAAAAATATTCGTCTTATTTCATGGAACATTATTGAGGCCCATACCTCCGGGTCATGGCCCATACCTCCCTGGCCATGGCCCATACCTCCCGGTGTATTTTGATTGATCGTAAAAGTATGTGATTTATTGAAAGTTATCTCGAGACAAAATAGTCGATCCAGATGCCTAATATCAGGCACACTTAGCAGGCGAAAGGCAGCTTCACGTACACAGAGTGAAAAAAGACAGGTCTAGCCACTGCCCACTGGCAGAAAATTGCCTCTTCACAAAACCGGCACATACCTCCCACCCCGGGTCTCCTCTACCTGGGGCATTCCACGATAGATCGTACCAGGCCCGTCACCCTCAGGGCCTCATCTCTCGGATTTTAATGAAAATCGGTCCTAGGGGTAATCATAGGCCCCAAAGACGCCTGGCAAAATATCAGACTTCTCAGATCAAAACTTTTTGAGTTAAATTGCATTACATTTTTTAACTTCCGTTTGTAACGGTGAGTTTGATGGCCTGTAAATCAAAAATAGGTTAAACAACCAACAAATTGTAAACAACACTAAGCTTGCGATGAATCAAAAATTAATATTACTATTCAAAAATTCCAAAGGAAAATTTTCATTATTGAGCAAAAACTTCAATCTTTTTTCATTTGCCTCTAATGACTTTTGGGACCAAAATTTTTCACATTTTTATTTTTCAAAATAAACTTCATGTCTGAATTGCTGTTAGCACTGTTTTGAGAGACATGCTTAAACATATAATCAAGTAAAGTAACCGTACTCTCATAGCTAATAAAAATGATAAAACATCATACGTTAACAAAGTGCACACGATCCTGGATAAAGAAACAAATTATGAAAAACTTCCCAGCAACCCAACGGCGAAAATTGAAGCAAAAACCAAACAGATATTCAGACAGGCAAGTAAAGACAAGCTACCTGAGAAGCTCATTCAAAGACCTCACCCCGACGAACTCCAGAACGCCGGTGTTCTATGGTTTACCCAAAAACCACAAAGCCGGGGTACCTCTCAGACCCATCATCTCAACATGCGGCGGGCCCACAGAAAAACGTCGTGGCTTCTGGACAGAATACTAAACCAGCTTTTGGAAAAGGTTCCAGCGCACCTAAAAAACACAGACGACTATCTCAAACGCTTAAACGACAAGTACCCGGGATATCAACTGCCCGCAGGTGCCATAGTTTTTAGCATCGATGTTGTAAATTTATACGGAAGTATCCCTCTCGACGAAGGAGTTGCAGCGGTAGCGGAGATGGTCATGGAACATCAGCATGAAATAGACCTAGGCGGCCTGACACCTGATGACATCACACGTCTCAGCTGTCTCACTGCCTCGAGAGTCGAGAACAATATATTCCGGCTTGATAAGGAGTGCTGCAGACAGCGAGTAGGGATCGCAATGGGCAATACAGTGGCACCAGCCGTAGCAATACTGTTCATGCACAAGTTTGAACAGAGTTTCCTGGAGAGTGCAGCGCTTAAGCCAGAGTTTTACGCGAGATACATCGACGACTCCATCGGAGTCTGGACTCACGGTCATGAAGAACTGCAGAAATTCATCGACTACATCAACTCCGTCCACCCTACAATCAAGTTCACTCTTGAAGACAGTAGCAGTTCAGGAAAAGTGGCGTTCCTCGACACGCTCATCACAGTGACCTCGAACTGCAAGTACCAAACTGAGCTGTATATCAAGCCAAATCATTCCGGGATTATCATTCATCAAACATCAGCGCACCCGACGAGAACAAAGCATGCCGTTATACGAGCTGAGTTTCGCCGAGCCATCAGACTGTCGTCTGGCGCAGATGCTCGAGCTCGCTCCTGACAGAAGATCCAGCAGCTGTTTGAAGAAAACGGCTACAGAAAACAGCTGATACGGAGGCTGCAGCGAGAAGCCACCCAGTCACATCAGCATCCCGACAAGAACCAGCAGCCCAAACAAGCCCGACGCACAAAACACGTAGAGTCTTAGACGGGCATCTAACTCTTCCATATGTCGATAAGGGACTGTGCGCCAAAGTTAACTCTATCGTTCGAAAGTGCGACCTCAATTTGAGAGTGGCTTGGCAAAACACACGCACTTTAAAGAGTCACCTAACTCGCTCTGCCTTCTCGCAGCCGGGGTGTCCGGCGGGTACACGAGTCTGTATGCGTGCGAATCAGGACTAAAGGGGAGGTGCTTAACCTCGGGAGTCGTGTGCATGGTAACGTGTGTCATATGTCAGGGCAGGGGACAAGCACAAGACATAACGTACATTGTATTGAAATGGGATAAACAATGGGAACTACTTTGAATTATATTCTTTTGAATTATATTCAATACTACTTGTCCTAAGCTCTTATCAATAACGTACATTGGTGAAACAAAACGGCCCATCAGGCTGAGATTCAATGAACATGTCCTAAGCGCTAGGAACAAAACTCCGGATACTCCAATTGGGGACCACTTTATAGCCACTCATCATGACTACGAAGTTCAACGGAGAGAAATACCATTAACTGTACAAATTCTGCAGAAGACGGGTGACCACCCACACCGAAAAATATGCGAATCCCTCCTCATTCGAAAGTATAGACCGCTACTGAACCGAAATCTATCATCCTGGTACATAATGTGAGACCGGCAGTGTGTGATAGTGTGATAACGTTTGTGAGAAAGGTATAGAGCGCAGTGAATAGTGATGGTGGGAGAGGTAAAAAATGTGATAAAATGTGTAACTATGTATATGTAAGATCCTGAATGTTTAGGCCAACACAATGACCGCCTTTACACTAGCTTATCACCTGTTGTATTGTACTCACTATATTCATATTATCTCTGTGTAGGGTCACTAAAGTGTGTCCCACATCATAGTCACGTGTAACCATAGGATGAGGAAAACTGACGAAAATGTTGTTTCTTTGGCATTCTCTTTTTACACTTTTGACTTTGCTTTTGACTATATGTATATGTGATCATGGCCCGTGGCCGAAAATTCATACTAGATGCCGGCAGCGCTCGTGCGTTGCCTTGGGCCAGAATTGGAGGATCCATAGCCCAATGACTTCATTAATAGCGGCTGCGCCATGCCATCTTTCTGTTTCTAATAGCGTGTGTCTAGTTCTATCAGTGTACCGACTTTTGTGTCGCTAGATCGACGTATCCCGGGATCAGAGGATCCCTCGTCAAAACCGTTATCCGCCCCCCGCACGCGCAGCTTGCACCCCTCTGATATTATCTCGCCGGAATGTCGTGATCAAATGTATTCTTCTTATGACCTGCAAGTTTTGAACCAGTTAGAGCTGCCGTTTACCCTGCAGGCGTGGCAACGTACGAAGGGGTACAATCGGCTTGCACGTGCATAGCTCATGCACCACAGAGTTTAGCTCAACCAAATGTGCATTATTTTGGAGGCCTTACCTGGGACTACCATTGAACCGATTTTGAGGTTGATAGCTTAAAATTTATTTGAGCCAGAGGACCTCACGTCAAAACAGTTTTCCGACCCCAGCACGTGCAGCCTGCACCCCTCGCAGACGGTGACCCGCCTGGAAACTGGTTCAAGGTGTTACCGATGTGTCCCGCCAGTATGGCTTTGCCCGTGACCTCGGGTTGACCTGTAGCCTTGACAAAAAAATTCGTGTCACCGAAACTTTGAAGCGGAATAGCATGTGCCACGAAGCACCGAGCGAACCGAGGCCAGCACCAAAAGTTTACCTCGCCGGAGACGAATCAAACGGTCCCACTTTCGTCCCGTTCGGTCCACCCATTTTGACTCCAGGTCCAAAAAAGCTTGGACAAACTCACATACTCACTGACAAACAGGTTCAGCCGAACTTTTTTTCAGCGACCCACCAATGGGAATTTCCGGATGCAAAAGCATGCTATCGCATGCTTTTGATCCTCCAATTCTGGATAAAAAATAAACGAATTAAGATGAAAGTTTCATTATCATTGTAAGGTCATTAAAGTAAAAAAAAAAAATAAAAAACGAACAATTGGCATTTGAATAATCCGTCTTAGAGTTACAGCCCGCCAAACTTAGCGCTGCAAAACAAGATCCAAAAAATGTTATACACCATAACTCAAAAAATACTTTTCTGATAAGCTTGAAATTATTACAGGTGGATTCAGAGCCCCTGATTACCCCTGAGACCAATTCTCGTCAAATCCGAGAGATGAGGGTGTCAAATTGGGAAAAAAAGTGGTACGATCTATCGTGGAATGCCCCACCTATCAAACACCAGCGATGCCATGCACCACACGGTATCTCGTAATATGACGTCTGCTTCAGATTGAAAAGAGGCCAGGGCCAAGACCATGAAAGCATTCCAATAAGACCAATGCAGAGCAATGCATTATGCATATGACATGATACCAACACGAAAGTAACACAGAATAAGGAACATTGACCTCACTACATAAAAAGTTTAAATGTCAGCCATAGCTACGAGTAACCGATTGACGGAGGTCATTATAAACACTCTAAAACACTGAAATGTAAGTAACTTTGATACAGGGAACATAAAAATGGCATCCGTGACCCCTTTTAAGGCCCTTAGGTCATTTCAGGTCACGAATGGTATCCGAGTTTTTCGCGAATAACTTTTGATAGATGCATTCTAAGGCGATGAAAACACCTTAGTTGTGATTGGCTCGACTGTACCGACCGACTGATGTGCAACTTAACCCTTACCGGTCAGGTCATGACCTTGACCTGGGGTCAAGTTTTCAAGTTGACCTTTCAGGGTCAAATGATTGTTTATTGGATGCCTCTTGACGAGAGGAACACGATGCCGGTAAAATAAAATTCGTGCAAGGTTTGAGTCAAAAGTTATTGCAGAAAATAAAATTCCGATTTTTTTTAATGTTTGCCGCCTGCAGGCAAAACCGCTAATGCTAGGTCAACTCTGAGAAAATTAGCAGAAAGAGCGTTAATAGAGCTATCAAATGCGCTTTTCTGCAGCGCTGTAGCTCTATTAGTTTCCGAGCTGTGCGTCGATTTGTTGAAAATTGGCGATATTTGACCTGGCAATCGGCGAATATGGGCCTTCAATGACCTCTGGTGACTTGACCTTTGACGTGACCAAAAAAGTGACTGAAATAGTTTCTTCCTTAATTTTGACGCTCCTTCGAACACCGCCTTCCCCGTATCGCTACGTGGTCCAGGAGCTGAGTTAGAAGGAGGTGTTCAACCCCCCCCCTCCCTCCAGCAGGGCGTGGAAATTCGGGATCACCAACGGGGCGCGGGTTAATTGAAGTGACATGATTGTAATGAGCCACTCCCTTTTTTCCATCGTTGGATGGACTGCAAAGAAACATTTTAGCGTGTAGTTTGAATTATGTGCGTGTAAACACAAAATTGTGCTTGCCGCGTTTTCCGCATCGGCCGATCCCATCTCAGCCGGCGACACCATGTTTTTTTTTTAACTTTTAGCAGGCTTCTAATGGCCATATATTCTGTTTGAGTAACTAGAAATTCACTATGCATACTCAGAAATGCCTGTTCTTTTGTATAGTGAAAGAAACATGCAAACCAGCTGGTTACTTTAGCTATTGGCGTGTAAACGCAAAATTGTTTCTCATATAGCAATGGTAACCAGTAACCACATCTGACCTCATTTGACCTTTAAGATATTGTCCTAGGGTCATGAAATTCACTCATAGCAGAGTTCCTTACGGCCTCCACCTACCCTCCGAATTTTGTCTTTCTAGCCTTAGTGGGAGCTGAAATATTTCGTCCCCTTCCACGGGGCTAGATGCAATCCACCTAGATGCATTCCACGATAGATCGACCAAAGCCGTACACCCTCATATTTCATTTTTTGCTTAAAATTGGTCTAATGGGTTGTGATGGGCGGGGAAGCCAGCTGTGCCAAGGATTTTTTTTCTTCGAACAACGGTTTCCGAGATATAGCCTCAGGCAATTCCTGGAGGTCACGCTGCAACCCTATGTTTGGCGGCTTATAACTCAGAAACTATTGGTTTTCTATAGTAAAAACTTTATATGGTTCAACTCGCAATCAACCAACAAACGTTTTGGCTATCTCGGATTTTCGATTTTTGAAAATTTTGATCACGTGACATCTTGACCTTTTTTTCGAAGAGTGACCTTGATATTTTCCCAACTGAAAGTCGCAATTATGTCTGATGACGATTAAAGCCTTATCAATTGTCATTCATATGCGCAAATAAAAAAAGTGGCTATCGCCCTGCGTTGACCTCAGGTCAGGTCATTTTTATGACCTGTCCATTATTACGAGCGGGAGCGACGCGAGATCTCGAGAATAAAGCAAGATAGCGACAAGCGGTAAACGGTACAGGATTCACACGGATAAGGTCTACAATTTTTACGGAGGTCATTTTCAGGTCAGGTCAAAGATGACGTCACAGGGGTAAAAAGGAAGTCAAAATAGTTTTGGCTGTACCTTTTGATCTAATAAAGAAAGAGACGTGGAACAGGCACCATTGTGTTTGCTTTCGCCTAGCGCCAGTTCGTTTTGAATTTCAATACCGATGACCTAAGATCAGGTCAATTTCTTGACCACCCCATTATAAGTCAATTGGGGAAAAATCAGTTCCCTTGTTTTTACACTAAAACGCGTCGGAATTGCCTAATATACCATGAGTGACTTCATATACGACTAACTTTGACTACCTTGAGACCTTTTTTGCTCTTGGTCAACTGTGACGTTGCTCTTGGGTCATGTGACGTCATTATAGGTCACCAAATGTTTTTTTGCTAATAACTCCTTACAGGTTTGAGATACAGCCGCGCGGATAGGCTCATTGTGTTCAGCTCGTCAAGGCCCATCGAATGATATATATGATGACCTTAAGGTCACGTGACCTAAGGTCAACTTTTGACCTTGACCTTTCGAGGTCACCATACACATGTTTCGATGCGGATCGACGAGAGGATCACGATGGTGCTATTAGTTTGTTCCTGGCTGGGATACTTTGAAAGTTATTCGAGAAAAACTTCATATATATGTAGTGCCGCCGACTTTCTTTTTACCCATGTGACGTCATCTTTGACCTGACCTGAAAATGACCTGAGTAAAAATTGTAGACCTTATCCATGTGTACTTTGTGCCGTTTACCCCTTGTCGCTATCTTGCTTTGTTCTCGAGATCTCGCTGTCGCTCCCGCTCGTAATAATGGGAAGGTCATAAAAATGACCTGACCTGAGGTCAACGCAGGCCGAAAGCCACTTTTTTATTATCGCATATGAATGACAATTGATAAGGCTTTAATCGTCATCAGACAAAATTGCGACTTTCAGTTGGGATAATATCAAGGTCACTCTTCCGGATGAAGCTCAACTCCAAGAAGACGCAGATGTTAGTGCTACTGCTAGGTACCCCCTCAATGCTGCGCAATGTACCACCTGTGACGTTGACCTTCAATGGAGATGTCATTCCAGACTCAGGAGTAGTTAAAAACCTCGGTGTTCAACTTGACAGGTATCTAAATTTTGAGGCTCAGATAGACAATATGTCCCATAAGTGCGCCGGTATTCTGATAGCCCTAAGTCACGCACGTCACGTCATACCTAGACCTGTGTTAAAGGGCATCACAGAAGCTCTAGTGTTATCCATTGTGCGCTACTGCATGTCGGTGTATGGGTCTTGTACTAGCACACAGCTGCACCGTGTACAGAAGACCATCAATTTCTGCGCACGTGTCGTGACCGGGAAAAGGCGATGTGATCACATCTCGGGTGCCATATCGAGCCTCGGCTGGCTCACGGCCGAACAGTTGGTGGCTTACCATACCTTGTGTGCAGTCGAGCGGACGATGAAGTCAGGTCATCCTGACTTTCTTCTTAAGACTTTCGGACAGCGAGCCCACCAGCGGCATGATCATAACACGAGGCGAGCGGACTCGTTTACCCTTCCGGCCATCCGTGTGGAGGCCGGCAGGCGGCGACTCTGTTACCGCGGTGTGTCGCTGCTGAACGACAGCGGCATTGAGCCTGGCACTTTGTCTTTCCGGGCAGATGCCAGGCTGTTCGCTGGATCTCTCTGATTCACGATATCGTTTCTGGTGCGAGTGTATGCATGGTATGCGAATGTTTGTAGTCATTTCCGTGTGTCTGTTCCAACTTCCCATTGTATTACCATTCAGACGCGAGTAAGTGAAAAGCCATGTAATCGTGGATCTTATTCAAATAAATCTGTTCTGTTCTGTTCTGTTCTTCGAAAAAAAGGTCAAGATGTCACGTGATCAAACTTTTCAAAAATCGAAAATCTGTGATAGCCAAAACGTTTGTTGGTTGATTGCGAGTTGAACCATATAAAGTTTTTACCATAGAAAACCAATAGTTTCTGAGTTATAAGCCGCCAAACATAGGGTTGCAGTGTGACCTCCAGGAACTGCCCGAGGCTATATCTCGGAAACCGTTGTTCGAAGAAAAAAATCCTTGCCACAGCTGGGTTCCCCGCCCATCACAACCCATTAGACCAATTTTAAGCAAAAAATAAAATATGAGGGTGTAAATTTTATTTATTTTTGGTCGATCTATCGTGGAATGCCCCACCAAGTTTAAAACCTTTCTGACAAACACTGCAGGCTGGACAAGATTGCAAACTTTTTTAGGCTCGGTCAGTTAACTTGACCTGGTGACCTGACCTGACATGACCTGGGGTCAAAAATTTCACACGTCCAAAATTGATGTACAGAAAGGTACTCAAAGCGGCTCGGCGCTATGCGCCGCGGTTTTTTATTCACACGCAAAAAAACGCGACAGGGTGGTAACATATGCCCCGCCTCCCCCCCTCCCCCCACTGGGGCGAAGGTTAATCCCGCCGAACGGAGGGCGGATCGAGTTCTTGCTATTTACCTTGCTTAGAGCTGTTGCACAACCGCATACAATGTGCATACAGTTGACTGTTTCTCTCTGTCCACCAGGTCGTGAGAGCAGAGACGCCTTCTGTCGCGGTGACGTCATGTATACATTACTATGGTTTGAAAGTATCAAATCATAACGTGTTCAGCAATGGCAATGCCACGCGTGAAGGCCGATCTCTCCGAAGGCACCACCAGTGGCTGGGAGAGGCTGTGCGAGACGGAGGCGCGCGCGGCGGCGCTGCGCTGTGCAGAGGCGTTCCGGCGCTCCGCCACGGACCCGGCCGCCAGTGGACCGCTCTCACACACCGACTTCTTGCACCGGTTCATCAACAGTTTTCAGCAGACGTTCGAGGATCAGATTCGCCAGTACAGCCACCTGAACGGGTACGCCACCAGCGTGGTGGCGACGGCGGCCGGCCTCGAGCCGCCGCGCCACGCTGGCCCGCCGGCCGGCCGCACTCTTCGGGAACGGTTGGGCTCTTTGAAGAGTACGCTGCGCCGGGGGCGCGCTGTGCTGCTAAGGCAGCGCTCTGACGAGTTGGATGTGTCGCCGAGCCGCCGGCGGCGCGGCCGGCTCGCCAAAATGGTGGTGGAGATCAAGCACGAGGGCACGGTGAACTACCTGACGGGCGACAACCTGGAGGCCTGGAGGCGCTGCCGTCTGGCTCTGGTGCGCACTGGCGCCGGACACCTGCTCGAGTTCTTCACGCCGCCAAAGGTGCGCCGAGCATGCTAGGCTTGCTCATCTCTTTGGCTAGCTATGGAGGTTACTAAACTAGGTGACTGTTACCGGCTGTTTGATGTCAAACAATAATGCAGGTTATGTTGCCATGATCTTTTCTGACAGGATCGGATTAGTGATCAGATCATGCTATCCCGATTTTTAGGACATTTCCATTAGGTACCAATTATGTCAAAAATGGATTAGACCAGGATTGACCGATCCGGATCGGCAGCTTTAATTTCAAATCAGTAGGTAGACATAAATTGCGTGGCTGTAGCGATTCACTTAAGGTCTATAGTCTGTTCCATTTAGAGGCGGATCCAGCCGATTCGTTTGGGGAGGGCAAAAGTTTCCGACCCATTTGGCGACCCCGACCCAGCGCCGCACCGGTGACCAAGCGACTTTATAGGGCCATACTACATCAGAGGCCTGTTTCACTAACGAATAAAACTTGTATTTACAAAGAAAAAGCTTGAGTTTACAAGAAATAATTACCAACATTTGAGATTTGGATTTCACGAAACCTTTGAACATGAATTTTGAGTTTAAAATTTGCAAACTTTTTTACAAGAAAAAGTTTGCTAGAAAACATGGGAATCGCAAACTTTCTGTTTCACGAAGACCAGAAACTTGAAAGAAAATATCGTAATTACAAACCTGAAATTCCAGTGGTCCTGACTAGAGGTGGAAATGACTAACGTTTTTCAAAATCTTGACTAATGACTGACTAATGACTAATGACAATTTTGGTTGACTGACTTTTGACTGACTATTCTTTCGTCTCAAAAAGCTTGACTGACTAATGAATGACTAACGCCATTTCTCTTGATTTTGACTAATAATTGACTAAATTTCAGAAATTGCTAGCACTGCTTAAGTAAAAATCTGCCGATACGCTAAGAAATATAAACGATAAGCAACACCATGTTTCGTTTTAATGTTTATTCCATTCAGCATTGCAGAACATACAAGTTACGCATCAAAGATAGCCGCGTTGCAGGCGATGATTACCAGCCCCTCGAACACCTTATCTGACATCCGCGCCCGTCTGTCCCGCATAATGTTGCCGGCGACTGAGAAGAGCCGTTCGCTGGCGGCGGACGTCGCGGTCAGGCCCAGAGCCTTCTGGCCACCTCTGCGAGCAGCTTGCTGTCATTTTCTTCCCCATTCCTGTGCACATCTTTCCAAAAGTCGAGAGGATTGGCGATGTTGATCCTTGGAGAGGAGAAATATTTGTCGACGCCGCTTCCCCCTGCTCCACCTCACTGTCGGCTGGACTGGCTAGTAGATGGGTACTCCACGTCCAGAAAGGCGAGGAGTCTGCTTCGCTTCGGAGCCGACGTTTCGCCCCTCGTTTCGTCACCGCTTGGAGTATCCAAGTCGTCATCAGAGCAAGTGTTGGCTTTCAAGACGTCGACGCGGCGCCGGATCTCCTGTCGTGCCTCTTCGTCAGCAGACGTGCCTGTTCCTGACGTCTTCAGTCTTGGGTCAAGGACTGCCGCAATGCTGTTGTCAAGAGTTTTGAACTGCTCCAGACGTGTCCTAACTGCCTCCGAGAGAGCAGCGACGATCCCAGAGGTGCAGCGAGTGGGGCGGTCAGCGATCAACTGGAGATGCTTCTCAATCCCAACAATGCTCGGAACAATGGCACTGACCGTCACCACTGCGTCACCTTCAGTCATGTCTGTAGCCTCCGCGAATGGCTGAAGAAGATCGATCAGTTCTTGAAGCGCAGCGACATCCGTGGGTTGAAGCGGACTGACCCTTCGTCGCTGCTCTGCTCCAAGGAGGGAGACAGCTCGGTTTGTTGCTCCAACATCTTTGATGGCGCTTTCAATCATCTTCAGCTCCGAGTTCCACCTCGTCTTTACCGCCACGTGCAAGCTGACGCCGGCTTCTCGTAGAGCAGGAGCGGCCACCGTCGAACGGCGAACAGACTTGACGATTTTGCCCACATTCTTCAAAGCTCTGCCCAATGGGCTGTCGCTGTCGATAGTCTTCAATCCATCTTGCACAGCGAGCTGGAGTGTGTGAGCAAAGCAAGGTACACGCTGGGGGCACATGGCTAGCACGTCGTCGAGATCTTCTTCCCGCTCAAGGACGTCATCGTCTCCCTTCTCTTCATCGTCGCCTTCCTCATCGTCGCTCCCCACGCTGGCATCTCGGAGAAGTGGTAGGGAAACGTCAAGCGCCTTCTTCATCGAGGATGCATTATCCGAAACCACCTTCTTCACATTTCCCTGGAAGTTGTACTCGGCGCAGATGTCAAACATCTGGGCGATATTCTCTGCCGTATGCCGCCCTACAAATTTTCGACATGCGAGGATTCGCTTTTTGAGAACGAATTCCGCGTCAATGTAATGCATGGTGAACTCGAAGAAAGAGTCATTATTTCTGTTTGTCCACGCATCGACTGTTGCGTACACTTGTGTGATTTCCGCCAGTTCTGCCTTCATTTTTGCCACCAGCTTGTCGACTTCGCCCGGGAGAAGCTGCTTTCGAATGGTCGGGCGGCTGGGCACAGCGAATTTTGGATCCGCTTCCTCCATGAGTCGACGAAAGAATGGCTTTTCAACCACGTTGAGTGGAAGTCCGTCCGCTGCGATTGCGCCGAGGAGGGATTTCGTCATTGAAATCTGCTTCGGGTGGTTCGATGAGTATTTCACCGTCGAGATCGTGGGGAAATATCCCGTGATTTTCCCTGCATCTATCTGTTTTTTAACCTTGGTCTCTTTCGTGTCTTTAATCTTATTCAAGTACAGCTGGTGCTGAGAAACATGCTTCTTCTGAAGATGACTGATCAGATTTGACGATCGCCCACTGTGCTTGACACTTTTTTTGCACGACAGACACTTGGCCTCATTTTTACTCTGCACAGTATAAAACAGCTTCATGACGTTGTGCGACGGTAGCGTCGTCTGTCCTGTATCGCCGCTCAAGTCGCTGCCCGACGTCTCGGGATTTACGTTACCGGCCATTGTTGGGCGGCCAGAGAAATGACGGCACATCGAGCGATGTTTTTCTACTCAGTACTCAAGTCCTTAGGTATACTTGATAATACCCTCGAATAGCTCGCCACTGGTCCCAATCCCGAGAAACGGTCTAGCCAGTGCCACACCCGACTCAGAACTGTAGGAAAGCCGCGCCGTCTGTCCGTGGCCGCGGCGGGGTTTCCCCGCCCGCGCTGAGCTATAATGTGACACTAGCTTCCGGGGCGCGGCGGTGATTCCCCTGCGAGGTCCAAGAGATAATAGGGGTGAAGGGGTGAAATTCAACCCGCCCCAGACGGGCGCGTTCGGCCGGCGACCCTAGTGGGGCGCGGGTTGTCACTTGTCACCTCACGAACCACGACAAATTAGTCGACTAATATGCAACAAAATCATTGACCAATGACTGACTAATGACTAACAAACATTTTGGTTGACTGACTTTTGACTGACTAAAAAAGCGCTTGACTAACGTTAGTCGACTAATTTTTGACTAATGACTAATATTCATTTCCACCTCTAGTCCTGACGCTCGGAATTTTGATACTTTTTGTGCAATAATGCAAAACAGTCATATATTTAGAACAACTATGCTTTGTTGAGTCGTTTCTTGTCCAATTTTTACTTAGCACACACCCTAAGAAGCAAAATAATCGGTATTAAAATATCGTCATGTTTTGTCATTCGCGCGCCATAATTGCATTCAACATTCTTCTGCTGTCAAATGTTTTGCGTGCTATTTTCTTTCAATAATAGAACAATGTGAACTATCATTTAAATCTTTTTCCAACAGCATCATTATTTATAATTTAATTAGGCAGCTTTTGACATGAATACTAGACTATATTTGATACAAAAAAGCAATATCTTTAACATGCTATAGTTCTTGATTAAAAACAATTTTACTGTTTACAAGTTTATTTGCAAACATTTTCTTATCGGAGGTGCCACTGGCGATGAAGCTTAGTGAAATCTGTTTTTACGTAGTTGGTAAAAATACTTATGAATTGTAAACTACAAACACTTGTAAATACAAGTTTTTAGTGAAACAGGCCTCTGCATGCATTCAGTTCGGAGAGTCCCATTTATCAGCATACCAACCCAAATCATCAGTAGCGAGCGGTCAGCTCCTTCCTTCAGAATGACCTTCACGGAAAGTCCTGCTTTTTGTTCAGAGGCCTGTTTCACTAAAAACTTGCAATTGCAAGTATTTGAACTTTACAATTAGAGTTGCAAAATTTTCCTACCGCACTACTGGCACAGTGGCGTATCCAGGATCTTGAAAAGGGGGAGGCCAAACCTGCTCAAGGGGCCCCACCCTTACCTTAGGGGCCCCAGTGCACAATGGTTGGAAACGGCCTCACGGATGGCCGGGAGTCAACGCGAAAAAATGTTTTGCCCATAACTTGTTAATGCGTAGACCGACTGCGATGAAACTTTGCATAGGTATTCCAGTGTCTTTCGTGCATCATACAGTTACTCAGAAATGACGAGGTCACGTCACGTCACGCGTGTGTGACGTCATCATTGCAAGTATGTTATAAGTCGCCTGTCTTTCATAATGTTATCGATATCGCGAGGCATTTTGAACATGTTTTGAATACTGCTAATACTGAGTGGATATTGTTGTTATGCTTTAGGGCGAAAAATATCAACGTAGTGACGCACAGTGTCTTACTATTGGTCATAAAGAGTCAAAAATTTGGAGAAAAGTATTAGTTTTTTTTTTAGATTGGGCAAAAAAGTAAGAAATAAAATGACGATCAAATGACAAAAAATGCGTCAGATTAACCCGGCAGTTGCTGGGGTATTTCCCACCCGCCGTTTGCCGGGGAGGGGGGGGGGCGTTCAACGCCCCCAGCCGATAACTCGCGAACAAATAGGCGCAGCGAAACGCACGAGGCGGCAAACGAAAGAAGAACGCGACGAGACGATTCACATGAATACTTTTAAGTTGAATTTCGAGGTCACAGGTCGGGTCAAGGTCAGGTCAAACACTTGAAATCGGGCTTTCAGTAGCATGGACTTTAGAACCTCGCAATCGGTGCCTCTCGTCATAAACTCTAACACAACTGTCACAACCCTTCATATAAGTGCTAAAAGAGTGTCAGATCCATGTAGGGGCCAGTCAAACATAGGCCAGGGTCAAAGTCAGGTCAATCAGGTAAGCAAATAACCCCGAAAATTAAAACTGGTACCTATTCGCAGCCCATGACACATGTTTTATGGGTACTTTTGGGCGTAGAACATGATGGGTGACATTCATTTTATCATACGAGTACGCGGTTGGTTGAAAAAAGATCAATTTCAGAAATGCATGCATCATGGTCGTGAAGTAGTCACGAGAAATTGCCAACATTCAGTTCAAGATTTTGGAAAATGTAGAACGGTGATAAAAAATCATAGATAGCCATTTGATTTGCCATGGTATTGGCAGTGTAATGGCGTTTACAGCATATCTGTATGTCTGTTCTGTCAGTGGATATCCATATCCATACTCCGGGATATCCACACACGTTTGCACGATATCCATACTCCAGGTGCAGGGGCGAGCAGTTACTTCTTACGAGGGGTGCGGAGTAGAAGTCAGAGTCGGATTCAGAGTCGGAGTCGGAGTCAGAGTCGCCCAGAGTCGTGGCAACGAGCGAGGAGTCGGAGTCGGAGTCGGGGTCGGTCAGGACTCAGGAGCCCGCAGTGGAAGTCGGAGTCGGTCCGAATCGGAACAGCTCCATCACGACTCCGAAACACTGGCAGGGGTCCGGAGTCGGAGACAGAGTCGCCCGGAGTCATGGCAACGAGTCAAGAGTCGGAGTCGTAGTCGGAGTCAGATTTGGCGCCACCACGACTCCGCAACCCTGCTTCTTACCATCATTTATTAGGATAAGCGATTGCACGACTGACGAGCCGACCTGGTGCTAACGAAGCGACGGGTAGGTACGCCTCGGGAGATGAAGCTTCACGGACGATTTTGCGCACAAGTGCGCAGTTTGCTTTTAGGTTCCCCTTACGCAGAATTGAACAGAGATTTATTCAGCCAAAAAGCTCGATGGAGGTCGATGGAGAACTTTTTGTGTGTCCAATGCAACATAAACGTAATTTTGCAAATGTTGCTGTAATGACACTGCAAACAGAATGCAATGCCGTTCCTGATTTTGAACACGCATGGAAAAAGAGTCACTCCACTCGATAGCCAACATAACAAGGATTATTTTGATATATAATAATCCAGTTTTACAACGTCATTGAGGTACTCCACATGCTATCACCAGCGCGGTTGTTTAAACCTTTGACGGCGCACCAAAAAAGCCACTATCAGAAACTCCCGATTCCACGTACGATAATGAAGAATAAATGCGCAACTAAATTTTTCTGCCCAATTCAAAACAATTAATCAATTTCCAACAGAATGACACCCAATATATATATATATATATATATATATATATATATATATATATATATATATATATATATATATATATATATATATATATATATATATATATATATATATATATATATATATATATATATATATATATATATATATATATATATATATATGGCAATGCTCATTAAATGATAACGCAGCTTTTCCGTTTATAAGCTTACGGTTTATGGACTCTAGTGCTCTTATAGCTTTCTTATTGCTTTCAACATGTTCAAAAAGGATATTACCCAAGCTCATAATGGTTAACAAAAGTATTATTTCCATTAAATTGACCTTATAGTTCGACGCGTTTCGTATATTCCCTATACATTTTCAAGAACAAAGGTCATGTCACACATTTCGGTCAAGTCAGTTCGTTTGAATTAATCCACCGCGAGATAGTCGCTCGTGATAAATTGCAAAAGACATTTCTGAAGAAACTTGATATGCTGTTAGGAAATGAATTAAACGAGTTACATCAACATTAACGAATTGCAGATCTATCCATCCAGGTAAGCGCAGCTTTCTAGTGGGCGACACGTGACCTAGGTCAGGCGCCGACCCTCATACAACTGCAGGGTTCCTCGGGCGTTTATCTGCCGATTGATGGCTGGGTCCTTTTCCCTGATCATGATGGCCTCGAGAGCCGCCAGTCGTCGCCAGTCCGATGCTCTCGCCAGAATGGAGGTGTTGTCCACGATTTCCCGTCTGGTCAGTAGGGTTTGGTGTTCAGTCTGGGTGTGTTGCTGCGGTCCTCCGCTCTGAAGGTGCATAGTTAGGCGCCGGGACAGAGTCGTGGTGGTGAGGCCGATATAGCCACTTGAAGGGAGGAGCGCACAGTCTCCTTTGTTGCATTTGAAGTGGTATACCAGGTTGCTCTGTTTTAGGGGTGACTTGTCATTGGCCATGTTGTTCTTCATGATGAGTGATGTCGTTGTGGGACTCTGATAGTAGATGGAGATTTTGATGCGGTCTTCTGGATGAACGGGCTTGCAGTTGCGCCGTATGATGTTCTTGAGCGCCGACTCTTCTGCTCGATAGCCGCTGGTCATCTGGCTCTTGTAGTAGAGGCTGATGACGTTGCCTTCATTTGATGTTGTCTGTGATCCTTTGTTGATGTGGTTCATCATCAACATCAACAAAGGATCACAGACAACATCAAATGAAGGCAACGTCATCAGCCTCTACTACAAGAGCCAGATGACCAGCGGCTATCGAGCAGAAGAGTCGGCGCTCAAGAACATCATACGGCGCAACTGCAAGCCCGTTCATCCAGAAGACCGCATCAAAATCTCCATCTACTATCAGAGTCCCACAACGACATCACTCATCATGAAGAACAACATGGCCAATGACAAGTCACCCCTAAAACAGAGCAACCTGGTATACCACTTCAAATGCAACAAAGGAGACTGTGCGCTCCTCCCTTCAAGTGGCTATATCGGCCTCACCACCACGACTCTGTCCCGGCGCCTAACTATGCACCTTCAGAGCGGAGGACCGCAGCAACACACCCAGACTGAACACCAAACCCTACTGACCAGACGGGAAATCGTGGACAACACCTCCATTCTGGCGAGAGCATCGGACTGGCGACGACTGGCGGCTCTCGAGGCCATCATGATCAGGGAAAAGGACCCAGCCATCAATCGGCAGATAAACGCCCGAGGAACCCTGCAGTTGTATGAGGGTCGGCGCCTGACCTAGGTCACGTGTCGCCCACTAGAAAGCTGCGCTTACCTGGATGGATAGATCTGCAATTCGTTAATGTTGATGTAACTCGTTTAATTCATTTCCTAACAGCATATCAAGTTTCTTCAGAAATGTCTTTTGCAATTTATCACGAGCGACTATCTCGCGGTGGATTAATTCAAACGAACTGACTTGACCGAAATGTGTGACATGACCTTTGTTCTTGAAAATGTATAGGGAATATACGAAACGCGTCGAACTATAAGGTCAATTTAATGGAAATAATACTTTTGTTAACCATTATGAGCTTGGGTAATATCCTTTTTGAACATGTTGAAAGCAATAAGAAAGCTATAAGAGCACTAGAGTCCATAAACCGTAAGCTTATAAACGGAAAAGCTGCGTTATCATTTAATGAGCATTGCCATAAGAATAATCTGCTTCCAGCTTACACTAATATATATATATATATATATATATATATGTTACAGGCAAAGTGAAAACTCGGGCATTTTGCAAAATGCCTAGGCAATTTGCAAAATGCCTGACCGGCTAGGCATTTTGCAAAATGCCCAGGCAATTTGCAAAATGCCTGACCGCCAGGCATTTTGCGAAATGCCTAGGCAGTTTGCAAACTGCCTGACCCACCAGGCATTTTGCGAACTGCCTGGGCAGTTAACAAAATGCCTGGCGGGTCAGGCATTTTGCAAAATGCCTGAGTTGTGATTGATTTATTTTACCGTTTTTGTTTACCACAGGCGTTGACCATGTCGCTCCCATGTGCCTGAGCCCCAAACACATTCAATATTTACGAATATACCCACGTCTTGCGCCACTTCCGTCGAGATGGAACCACTACTGAATGGTGTAGATTAGATTGAGCCAACGTCTCCCTATAATTTTCGTATACGGAGTTGTAGCCGTTCGTGTGTAGGAATGCTGCGATGGGGCGCGGAGCATGGCACAGAGAAACATGGGCGCGGAAAAACGCGGCGACCGGCCGAATATTGACCCGACATTCTTCGTTCCCCGTGCTTATTTACATCACGGCAAGAGAGGGCCGCAGCGACACGGGGTTGCCAGCGATCGATAGAACAGAGACAAGCGTATCCAATAAAGATTTTTATTAATCACGTGTCACGTGGAAAGAAATGGTCTATATCTTGAGAAATCAGCCATTTTTGGTACATTTCAGGAAGAACAGCATTTAAAAAAACAATGGCAATGCATTGGAATGAGATGAGATACATTCCATAGACAACAAGAACATGTGGCTTTTCCGCTTTTCCAGAAAAGCAAGTTTTTGGTCATCCACGACCCACGTGCACACCTTTGTAATAAAAAGACGCTTAGAAATTACAAGTTTTACATGCAACGGGCATGTTCATCTTTACACAGTCACAATGCATTGATAATGTAGACGTGTGGCTCGCCAACCAAGCTACCATACATCGAAAGAACATTCTTTTCTGATCAATATCCACACGAAGTATTTCCAGAGTCATCAAGGCTCTTAGAAACATAACCGTGTTTAACGCGTGTTTACCGATAAAACCGCGCCGGGCGCCCGGTAGCCGGCGCGGCGGCCGGGCCGCTCGCGCTGCCTGGGGCTCAGTGACATTGAACTCGGCAGCGCTACCCGGAGAATGTCTCACTGTGTGTCCTCCCACTTGGTGCGTATCGCTTGTGATTAACCCCTGTTGGCGGCACTTACAATGATGCTTACGCATCGTCGCTGGTGTGAGTTCGATGTCAGGCATTTTGCAAACTGCCTGAGAAAATAATTTCAGGCAGTTTGCAAAATGCCTGGTGGACCAGGCAGTTTGCAAACTGCCTAGGCATTTTGCAAAATGCCTGGCCGGTCAGGCATTTTGCAAATTGCCTGGGCATTTTGCAAAATGCCTAGCCAGTCAGGCATTTTGCAAATTGCCTAGGCATTTTGAAAAATGCCCGAGTTTTCACTTTGCCTGTAACATATATATATATATATATATATATATATATATATATATATATATATATATATATATATATATATATATATATATATATATATATATGTGTGTGTGTGTATAAGCAGGCAATTATCTTCTTTGAGACAAGTTTGGTTGAATACGATCGCGTATTTGTTTTTTATCACTTTCTTTTGAAGCTTTTCTTTCTTTCTTATCACTTTCCGGTCAGTTTCTGGCAGCTGGTGTAAAGTATCTCCAATGTTCATACATGCATTATATTGATTTACGTTTTGCGACGCGTTTCGAAGTACTCACTTCGTCATCAGGCATTTACACTTTACACTCTCATCACATTTAACACTTACATTATATCTAAGTTACTTCATACATTTTTTTTGTGTATGAAGAAGAAGCTGCCTGCAAGAGACGCATGTTGTCTACAAATACAATTGTCAAAAAGGAGATTGCAAGCTCCGAGACACATCGTCTTACATAGGCAGCACAACGATGACCCTGTCCCGCCGACTCTCATACCATCTGTCTGCGGGTGGTCCAGCTGAACACTCCCAGCGTGCCCACGGTGAGCGCATCACAAGACAGGACATGTTGGACAACACAAGCATCTTGGACAGGGAGAACAACATGTGGAAGCTGAGGATCCTCGAGGCCGCCTACATCCTAGAACACTGCCCGTCCATGTGTGATCAGCGTGAACACAGGGGACGGATCACGCTGACAGGATAGGAGGTGATGGTGAAGTGTGTGTGTGTGTGTGTGTGTGTGTGGGGAGGGGACTGTTCAGTGTATAGTGAACGAGACATTTCGTTCATTCTGATACGTTAGTATCTGCTAGATCGGTGGTAGTAGATGAAGATGTTGCATGATGGTAGCAGCACGTTTGAATTTTCGAACTAGATTCGAACAACCGTGCACTGAATTTTGACATAGGTCACATCGCATTTGTTTTAAGGTCAACAAAAAAATGTATGAAGTAACTTAGATATAATGTAAGTGTTAAATGTGATGAGAGTGTAAAGTGTAAATGCCTGATGACGAAGTGAGTACTTCGAAACGCGTCGCAAAACGTAAATCAATATAATGCATGTATGAACATTGGAGATACTTTACACCAGCTGCCAGAAACTGACCGGAAAGTGATAAGAAAGAAAGAAAAGCTTCAAAAGAAAGTGATAAAAAACAAATACGCGATCGTATTCAACCAAACTTGTCTCAAAGAATATATATATATATATATATATATATATATATATATATATATATATATATATATATATATATATATATATATATATATATATATATATATATATATGTATAAACTTTGGCAGAATGTTATTCTTAATGCATTGTTTGTTGAAAGCGACAGCGAGCTGGGCGTTGACGATCTTCTTTTCTGTCGATTCGATCTTTCGCACTAGCTTCTTTCCGGGTTCGTTATATTCGTTAAGTAGTTCGGCGAATGTCATTGTAAGTAAAAATATAAAGCAACTGGTTGTAAGGTTCATATTTTCAACGTTTCATTGTAAATCAAACAACATTTTCAAGATCAGAACCTTGACTGTGTTAACAGTTGCATATCACGTCACTAGTGTACTCGAATATATAAAACAAACTGACACGTGCGACTGTTTTATATTTGTTTTATATATTCGAGTACACTAGTGACGTGATATGCAACTGTTAACACAGTCAAGGTTCTGATCTTGAAAATGTTGTTTGATTTACAATGAAACGTTGAAAATATGAACCTTACAACCAGTTGCTTTATATTTTTACTTACAATGACATTCGCCGAACTACTTAACGAATATAACGAACCCGGAAAGAAGCTAGTGCGAAAGATCGAATCGACAGAAAAGAAGATCGTCAACGCCCAGCTCGCTGTCGCTTTCAACAAACAATGCATATATATATATATATATATATATATATATATATATATATATATATATATATATATATATATATATATATATATATATATATATATATATATATATGCAACAAACTTATGCCAGATTAAATATAGCGAACAAACTAATAAGTGACGTTTCGACTTTTTATTGCTAAAGTCTGCCTCAGAAGTTAACTCTGGCAAGCCATATCTGCTTCTGGCGCAGCAAAGACAAAACAAGGCGAATCGCAAAATACACATCTACACACAACGAGCAGAAACAAGCATGGTCCTCCGGTTTCCTGGAAATTCAATTTCGGCTGTATCCACCAGGTGCAAACTACCCCACCTAGCCCTATGCATCCGCAATAAAATACGGTGGATATACCATTAATTTACCGCACCATCGTCGGTACAGTCAACGGGCGCAAATCACACAGTCGACAGACAGCCCGCAGTACACCCGTGCTCTGCGGCACAGCCTACTTGTCAGGCAGCCACTAAGGATTTAAGATTAAAATGCTGTACCATCGTCAGTACAGGCATTGGGCGTAAACAACACAGTCATCAGGCAGCCCGCAGTACACCCGTGCTCTGCGGCACAGCCTACTTGTCAGGCAGGCACCAGAATACCTGACAAGAGCCCTCGATCTGACGTTTCTAAGTACTATAGCGAACTGTTTCGAAACGGAATAATGCGATAAACTGCCTTAGCGATCCGACTATATTCTTTAGCCACAGAGTAGACATTTGGCGAAAACGGTGCTGGAGCGGGCTACAACAGGCCCTCTACGTACTATCTAGTAGCGGCACAAATTAGAGGCATCTTCGAGGGGTAAGACGTCAATCACTGTCCTCTAAAGCCGGTCGTACATTGCAAGGCCCCACGCACCCAACGGTGCAACCTAAGATGGGTGACTGCGGGGACGCGCCAAACCTAGACACGTCCCCACAGGCACCCATGGAAGACTGCGACGTCGGACCAAAACGTACCTGCACCTGGCAGCCGGTTAGAGTATACCTAACCCTCCCTTCTTACATTCTCTCCCTCACTGTGGGTGCATGGGAGAAAACTCTACTGGAAAGGGCGTCCAACCAGCCAGACCGGTGGTACCGTTTCATCGATGACATATGGGGAATCTGGACCCACGGGGAAGAATCACTAAAATCCTTTCATCACCTAGCGAACCAAATTCATCCAAATATACAAGTAGACTTACGATTTTCGGATACAAAAATAGAGTTTCTAGATGTGGAGGTATTACTGAGCGAACTGGGCTATATCACAAAAAAATTGCATATCAAGCCGACCGATGCTCAGGCATACCTCCACTACACCTCAGACCACCCACCATGCGTCAAGAGGGCTATCCCCAGGGGACTGGGAGTGAGATTGAAACGGATCTGCTCAGATGAGAAAGATTACAGGTATCACAGGGACCGACTGGCAAACAGGCTGAAGGAGAGAGGGTACCCTGGGAATGAGGTCAGTTCCGAGCTAGCGAGGGTGGACCAGATTGATAGGGGTGGTTTACTTGTCAGCAGGGATAGCAAACAGAAGAGTACGGACAGGGTTCCAATGGTGATAACCTTTAGCAGCTTCCTCCCAGACGTAAGAGCTATCATGAAAAAGAACAGGCATATCTTGAGGAAATCTGACAGGTTAAAAAGTATTTTCAAGAGAGATTCGATGGTAGCTTACAAGAGGGGAAGCAACCTAAAAGATCTACTAGTGCATAAGAAAACGAGGAGGGCACTTGCAACCCGGGGAAGGCAGGACTGTGGAGGCGATTGCGTTATCTGCAAAGCCTTCTACGAAGGAGAATCTGTCCCTGGAGCACAGGGACCTGTGCACTACGATAGAACTATTGGTTGCAAAACTTCAAATTTAGTGTATGGGATCTGGTGTGAAAAGTGCAAGAAGGTGGTTTATGTAGGACAGACGGGAGACACTATATACAGGAGGGTTCAGAACCATCTCTCATCAATTAGGTGCAACAGAGTTGGGAGAATCCCGGTTAACAGGCACTTTACAGTGGAAGGGCACACAGAGGGAGACTTCAAAGTCGTTGGACTAGAGAGAACCTGGGGTAACTCAGAGGACCGTAGAAAATTTAGAGAGATGAGATGGGTGGGGTTACTGGGAACACAGAGGGACAGTGAGGGAGAGAATGTAAGAAGGGAGGGTTAGGTATACTCTAACCGGCTGCCCGGTGCAGGTACGTTTTGGTCCGACGTCGCAGTCTTCCATGGGTGCCTGTGGGGACGTGTCTAGGTTTGGCGCGTCCCCGCAGTCACCCATCTTAGGTTGCACCGTTGGGTGCGTGGGGCCTTGCAATGTACGACCGGCTTTAGAGGACAGTGATTGACGTCTTACCTCTCGAAGATGCCTCTAATTTGTGCCGCTACTAGATAGTACGTAGAGGGCCTGTTGTAGCCCGCTCCAGCACCGTTTTCGCCAAATGTCTACTCTGTGGCTAAAGAATATAGTCGGATCGCTAAGGCAGTTTATCGCATTATTCCGTTTCGAAACAGTTCGCTATAGTACTTAGAAACGTCAGATCGAGGGCTCTTGTCAGGTATTCTGGTGCCTGCCTGACAAGTAGGCTGTGCCGCAGAGCACGGGTGTACTGCGGGCTGCCTGATGACTGTGTTGTTTACGCCCAATGCCTGTACTGACGATGGTACAGCATTTTAATCTTAAATCCTTAGTGGCTGCCTGACAAGTAGGCTGTGCCGCAGAGCACGGGTGTACTGCGGGCTGCCTGTCGTCTGTGTGATTTGCGCCCGTTGACTGTACCGACGATGGTGCGGTAAATTAATGGTATATCCACCGTATTTTATTGCGGATGCATAGGGCTAGGTGGGGTAGTTTGCACCTGGTGGATACAGCCGAAATTGAATTTCCAGGAAACCGGAGGACCATGCTTGTTTCTGCTCGTTGCATGGGTGTAGGAGCGCCAAAAATATTGGTGAAGGATGTCACCTGAACCTTCGGAGAAGTCACCTAAACCTTCGGAGAAGGTGCAGGACCTTACCGCAGTGGAGGGGGGGGGGGGAAATTTCGCCAACTCCTGTTTTTTTCTCGCAAATGTCTCACGCCATTATCATCTAATTAACGCCAACATCTAATTAACGCGTACATGCCTAAAATTGAATTTTTAGGCATCCAAGCATACCTTTGGATACCTACCAAAGGTATCCACTATCAAAGCATACCTTTGGAACCTAAAGGTATGCTCCACTGCTCTTTTTTCGTGACCAGTCTTACAACTTTCCGACGAGTAAAAACAAGCCAATATATTTTGATATTCACGGCATTTACTGAGACACATTTACACGTTTACCAACCTCAATACAGTTTTCGACTTTACCTATCATTACGGAGCGAGCGAAGCGAGCGTAGTCTTTCCTTAGATTAACGGAAATTTCTGAGTATGAGCGGCCGGCCGACCGGCCGGCCGGCCGGCTGTGGTCACGATTCTGCGACGCTTATATCTCAGCAACCACTTGACCGATTTACACGCGGTAATTTTTGTAGGGTAGCTTCATTCCTTCTACCAAGTATTGGACTATTCCCGATGCATGTGGGTGACCCCTTATGCACGTGCCACGTGCAAAACGAAGAGGTGTCACTTTTGTAATTGTTGCAATATCTCGGTAACTACTTAGCCGATTGCGCTGAAAGTTGGCATGTAGGTAGGCACCCACTAGGCAATGCATATCCATGTGCCAGAGTTGGGGTGCTGCTGCACGTGCGCACGTGCAGGGGTCGATTCCAGATCTCGAGAATGGCTGGACCGATGGCGCTCAAATTTGGTACACAGTTAGGGACCGGTTAGTAGGGTGCCGTGCAAAAGTCAGTTGGGACCCATTTTGCACGTGCGCACGTGCAGGGTGCCGCTTCCAGATCTCGAGAACGGCTGGGCCGATTGTGCTCAAATTTGGCACATCGCTAGAGACCGGTTAGTAGGGTGCCGTGCACAAGTCAGCTGGAGGTACCCCGTCGAAATTTCGCACGTGCAAAGCTCACCCTCTCGCTCGCTCCGTTAGTCGCCCCAAAAGGCGTTATACTGGTTTATTAAATGGCGTGAATTGTGAAGAAGGTGGGCATAACACTTCATAACTGAAAGGATGGAGTAATTGGGTACCTGTTGCCGTTTTAGCCTTTTTGTTCATCCCATTCGGCATTGCTTTTCTTTTTTAACATTAGATCGACCGTCGAACCCAGTCGTTCTAGCATTGGTGAAGACCCTCACCTGCATTGCTCAAGATTGGTGAAGGATCCTTCACCAATCTAAAACTTTGGTGAAAGGTATCCTTCACCAAAGAGATACGTTGCTACACCTATGGCTCGTTGTGTGTAGATGTGTATTTTGCGATTCGCCTTGTTTTGTCTTTGCTGCGCCAGAAGCAGATATGGCTTGCCAGAGTTAACTTCTGAGGCAGAATTTAGCAATAAAAAGTCGAAACGTCACTTATTAGTTTGTTCGCTATATATATATATATATATATATATATATATATATATATATATATATATATATATATATATATATATATATATATATATATATATATATATATATATATATATATATATATATATATATATATATATATATATATATATATATATATATATATATATATATATATATATATATATATATATATATATATATATATATATATATATATATATATATATATATATATATATATATATATATATATATATATATATGTTACAGGCAAAGTGAAAACTCGGGCATTTTGCAAAATGCCTAGGCAATTTGCAAAATGCCTGACCGGCCAGGCATTTTGGAAAATGCCCAGGCAGTTTGCAAACTGCCTGACCCACCAGGCATTTTGCAAACTGCCTGAAATATTTTCCCAGGCATTTTGCAAAATGCCTGAAATCAAACTAGCACTGGCGACGATGTATATATAAGCATCATTTGTAACTGCCGCTTACAAAAGTTAATCGCTGTCAATGCGCACCAAGCGAGGGGACACTGCGTTCTCCGGGTAGAGCAGCCGAGTTCAGGTCACTGAGCCCCAGCGGCCGTCGGGTGCCGAGCACCGGGCGTGGTTTCGTGGGTAAACATGCGCTCGGTACAATGATTGTGCTGTTTCTAAGAGCTCATGGTGGCTTTTTGAAAATACTATGGGTGGATATTGATAAGAAAAGAATACTCTTCCAATTTACGAAATATTGATTGTTACACGTTTATGTACATTATCAATCGTCTCTGCCGGAACAGTTGCCCACGAGGGCAGAATACTGGACATCGCAGCTTTTATACACACGGCTACAACTCCGTATATACGAAAGGTACGGAGACGGTGGCTCAAGTCCATCCAGCGTTGGCTCCATCTCGACAGAATTGACGCAAGACGTAGGTACTCAGAGTGTCACGAACTTGATACGCGGTTGGCGCGGTCTTGTCCCTCCATGCCCCTCCCGAGTGCTGAATGGATGTTATTTGAACGGGTCCGGCACCAGGTCATGTGGACCAGGGCACTCGGCATCTAAATCGGCCATCCCCCGGTATCTGAAGATTTTACTCTGAAGCTGAAGCCGCTCAAACTCAGGCTGCAACCCTGACTTACCGTCATCCATAAGTGGTGCAGCTGGATTTCGACAAAACACACCAAATCTGGACCATTCAGGACTAGAGATTCAGACTTTTTAATGATGAGGCCGTGAGGCGATATTAGCCGTTTTCACGACGGCCATCTGGTACACATTTGGTTAACATCTGGTGCAGATTAGGTGCATATTTGGTCAAATGAGGTTCAGAGTGTCTCTTAGTAGCTATCAGCTAGGGTTGTGTTAACTTATATGCCTCCTTTGTCATATTATCAGAGAGCATCATCGGTTAAAACACTGAAATAAATTCATAAAATGAAGATATTTGCTGTAAAAGAGATTAGGTGCAGATTTGGTCAAATTAGGTACACTTGCCGGATAGCCCGTCGTGAAAACGCTATTAGAGCTCTTCTTAGTCACTAACCGTCCCGACAAGCAGTTCTGGGCCAACAGCAGCACAGAGGCGCTGCACCGTCGAGACGGTGAAGCACCCACTGGGCACTGGGGATTCTCGTTTGGGGCATGATGGGCTACAGAGGCCTAGTTGAGCTTCACCAGGTGCCGAGGGGACAGACCATGTGGCCGCTGATAACTTGTCAGCGAGGTGCTGGAGAACACAGACGCAACTACGATGCAATACATTTCGGGACACAAGTACAACATCCCGCAACAATTTCGTGTCACTCTGTATTCGTGACCGTGGAATGTGTCACATGTGCCCACAACACATGTGAAATGTGTTTTGGGGTCAGTCACAGTGGAACGTTTATGATCAACGCCTGTAGTCAACAAAAACGGTGGAATATTGAGAACCCAGGCATTTTGCAAAATGCCTGGCGGGTCAGGCCACTTTCAAATTAGCTTAGGTCAGGTCACTTTCAGGTCAAAAAGGTCAAATTTTGAAGTTATCATTTTTCAACAAAAAAGGTGTCTATTGGATGCAGTTTGAGCTCAGGAACACGATGGTGCCATTTATATTGGTGTACGATGTCAAATACGTACTGAAAAAGTGATTTGAAAAATTAATAATTGTGAATTTTTTGCAATAATGCGTATAACTTGGCCATTTTTGAAGATATTAAGCTAAAACTTGCTAGAGTTAGTCATAATCATGCGTTCTGTCACATATATTCCGGTTTTTTCGAAAAGTCAAAAACTTTTTGAAAAAATATAAAAATATAAATTTTGAATATTATTATATAAAATTTTCGAAATTTTCAAAATTTTGAAAATCCGAGATAGCATTTTGATAGCGCGGTCAATTCTGAGTCCTTTCATGCAAAGAAATTGGATCTAGCTTAAAAACTGAGCTCTTGGGAGCGATTGCCGTGGTTCAATGTTTTGCGTCGAAATCGGACGAACATGACGTCACTCTGACGTCATTTCCGGCCGACCTATGGTAGCTACGAAGTTCAAATTTTGACACAAGGTGTCAAATTGATGCAGCCGAAGGTACTGAAAGTTTGGCGTCGATACGTCAAGCGGTTTGGAAGTTATTGCAGAAAAACGGGAGGGGGGCTATAAATAGCCCCCCCCAGTGGGGCGCGGGTTAACCCGCGCCCGGCTGGGGGTCCTGGATTTGCACGCCCTGCTGGGGGGGGGGGGGTGTTTGAACACCCCCCCCCCTTGTAACTCGGCTCCTGGGTCACGTAGCGATACGCGGAAGGCGGCGTTCGAAAGAGCGTCAAAAATAATGACGAAATCACTTAGGTCAATTTTTTGGTCAGGTCAAAGGTCAGCTCACCAGAGGTCATTGAAGGCCAAATTTCGCCGATTTCCAGGTCGAATATCAAAAATTTCCAAGAAGCCAACGCATAACTCGGGAACCAATAGAGCTACAGCGCCGCGGAAAAGCGCATTCGATAGCCCTATTAACGCCCTTTCTGAATAATTCCCTCAGATTTGACCTAACGTCAACGGTTTTGCCTGTAGAGGGCAAAAACTGCAAAAATAGCCGATTTTTTTCGGAAACAGTTTTCGGCAATAACTTTTGACCCAAGCCTTGTACGAGCTTACTTTTACCGGCATCGTGTTCCTCTCATCAAGACGCATCGAATGAACTATAACTTGACCTTGAAAGGTCAACTTGAAAATTTGACCTCAGGTCAAGGTCATGACCTGACCGGAAAGGGTCATGTTGCATATCAGTCGATCCGTATCGTCGAGCTGAACACATCTAAGGCGTTTTCATCGCTCTAGCATGCCTCTATCAAAAGTTATTTGCGAAAAACTGTTAGATACCATTCGTGACCTAAGATGACCTCAGGGCATAAACAAAGGTCACGGACACCATTTTCATGATCAGTGTGTCTAATCCACTTGTAATTCGGTGTTTGGGAGTGTTTATAATGTCTTTCATCCAAAAGAGGCGCATTTCAATTTTCTCCCATTGACTTATAATGGGGAGGTCGCAAAATGGACCTGACCTTAGGTCATCGATATCAAAATTCTGAGATAAACATTTTGTACATGCTGTTGCTCTTAGCAATCGCTGAAAGTTTCAAAGCGATCGGTCACTCGGTGTAGCTATGACAGACATTGAAACTTTTTATGAGGTGAGGTCACTTCAAGTGACCTGGTGACCTGACCTTGAATGACCTTGGTCTGAAATTTACACAACATGTGTAGAATTTATGTATGATAAGGTGTACCAAAAACGGCGGCGCTCCGCGCCGCCGTTTTTGAGATATTCGCGAAAAACCACAAGGGGGGGGGGTGTTCAAACACCCCCCCCCCCCCAGCAGGGCGCGGGTTAACCAAATGTGTACCAGATGGCCGTCGTGAAAACGGCTAATATCGCCTCACGGCCTCATCATTAAAAAGTCTGAATCTCTAGTCCTGAATGGTCCAGATTTGGTGTGTTTTGTCGAAATCCAGCTGCATCACTTATGGGTGACGGTAAGTCAGGGTTGCAGCCTGAGGTTGAGCGGCTTCAGCTTCAGGGTAAAATCTTCAGATACCGGGGGATGGCCGATTTAGATGCCGAGTGCCCTGGTCCAGATGACCTGGTGCCGGACCCGTTCAAATAACATCCATTCAGCACTCGGGAGGGGCATGGAGGGACAAGACCGCGCCAACCGCGTATCAAGTTCGTGACACTCTGAGCAAGATTACTTTACTACTCAGGTTGGTTCACTAGGGAAATAAAGGCGCCGTGGTGACGTCACGGATTTGGTAGCAATCTGGTAGCAATTTTTGCAGACATCAATGGCGCACGTGTTGTTTGATCGTCGCCAATACTATTTTACTGCACTATTTTGTTATTTCACTGCAATGTATTGTACATTACATTTGAAAATTGAAATAAAGAAATATTCGTAACCCAGCAAGTCAGTTATTCTTTGAGCCTCAAAGTTTGAGGCAGCACTCTGTCAGCATTGAGCCTTCAGAATGTGTTATTTGATAGACTTTCCCACATTTTCTACTCTTGTGGAAAACTTTCTTAGTCATCAAAAATGTATGCACATATGAATAATTAGAACTTCATTTTCAAAGTTTTATAGAAATAAGATTTCACATTACATTATCATAAGGCTACCTGTCCATTTCGTCCAACCAATTAAATATTCATCCAGCAGAAGGCAGGTACCTCTGAGAAGGTACTGATATCTCTTATCTACTGTACAGTAGGTCTATTAAAAAAGTCCCCAGCACCAGTGGGCGCTGCATTCGCTGAGCCGAACCCCCGTCTGCCTGTCCCATATCGCGCCGGGCTCAGGTCAGGTAGGGTCAGCGGGACCGCTCGGTCCGGCCCGCGGGCGGTGGACGGGCGGCCGGTAAGCTTTCCGCCAGCCAGCTGTAGAATCCAACAAACGGGACGGCCACCGCTCAGCGCAGCGAAACCGGTGTTAAAGAATGGCAGTAGATGTTCATGGCATTGGCCACAATGATTGAGATAGTCATTGTTAGCCCGTGCCCCACAGGAATGCCTAGACTCTCACGCCCTGTTGGAGGGGAAATGGGGATTGAGCATCATTCTCTTAACTCAGCTTTGGGCATTTAAGTGGTATTCGAAGTAGCGTCAAAAGTAGCAAAAAGAAAAAAACATACTTCAGCCAATTTTGGATCGGGTCATAGCCAGAGGTCATGTCACTAGAGGTCATCGATGGTAAAATTTTGCTTAGACAGCGTGCGTTGCGCGCACCGGTGCATTGCAGGTTTCCAATTTCCATGGAAACATCAACAGACTCGGAAGCTCGCAACGCTAGCGTGGAGCCGAATTCATATCAACCGCCGCAACAATGCAGCAGCGCAGCGCAGCGTGCTGCAGCGCGGGGCCGTGAAACACCGCCATGTGTCAGGGCAATCCAACCCACGTGATGGGCTCGGCCCCAGCGGAGCATGAGGCCCAGGACTCCCGCCCAGGCCCCCTGTCTCCCCCTAATTCCTATCATCCTTCCCAGTCTGAAATCGACCGAAAGAGCCTAATCTAACACAACAATCAGCTCGTTTACCGCTATGTCTGAATAATATTGTCAGATTTAATTAAGGTCAACGGCTTAGCAAATAACAACAACTGCCACCATCGGTATTATGAGAAAACCAATTGCTTTTCCACAAACACTTAAAAGTTTTTAGCTTAAAACTTGCATGAAATTAGTTTTAACAGCCTCGTGTTCCTCTTATCAAAACGCTTCGAATGAATGAAAGTTGATCTTTAAAGGTCATTTGAAAAATTTGGCCTATGTTCAAAGACATGACCTGACCAGAAATAGTCATAATGCATAGCAGGATATTAGATCTGGATCGTGGAACTTTACAAACACTTCAGATGATTTCATATCTTCATATCTTTTGATGATTTCATGTCTATCAAAAATAATTATTACATGGCTCATATGTAAGCTGGGTGTGTGAACATGCTTACGAGTATGTTGAGCGCAACTGATAATGTTCTGTTGGCCACAATTTCTATATTTAATTTATCCTCCCGGATTTCATATTTTTGTTAATGACACCTTGACGATGTCGAGAAAAAACGCTTAGGAGATTTAACACGCGCACTGCAGGGGGGGGGGGTTGTTTTCAACCCCCCCCCCCTGTGGTTTTTCGCAAATCGCGAGAACCAAATTTTGCATACCTGTTCTCCCAACTTTTGCACACCTTGAGTAAAAATTTTGACCCCAGGTGACCTATGGTCAGGTCACCAGGTCAGGTCAAGTGACCCTACCTCGAAACGTAAATTTCGAAGTTTGCAATCCCACCAAGCCCACAGTTGTTGAGATATGATCTTGAAACCCACAGTAAATAGTAAAGTCATCACGAGCTACAACTTGTATATCTCGGAATTTTTATATCGATGACCTAAGGTCAGGTCATTTTTGCGACCGGCCCATTATAAGTCAATGGGAGAAATTTCAACTTACTCTGAATGCCATCCTATGACTTCAATACGCTCAGGATCATAGTATTACAGGTCCCTGTTGGTGATTTCACCGAAACATATCACTTATGACCTTTGGAAGGTGATCTCCAGGTCATCTTAGGTCACCTGAGGTCACCAGCGGTTTTTCTTCAATAACTTGAGATTGAATAGTGATAGAGACTCCGTTCGACGTTTATCGTGTTTTTCTAGTCAATGCGGATCGAATGATATGCAATATGACCTATTTCGGTCAGGTCATGACCTTGACCTGAGGTCAAATTTTCAACTTAACCTTTCGAGGTCATATTATATATCATTCGATGCGCCTTGACGAGCTAAGAATGATGGCGTTCGAATCGATCCTCTGTCTTGTGTGCAAGACAAGTTATTCAAGAAAAACTACCGCGAAATTCCTGTTGTGAAAATCGTAACATTTTGTCTTCGGTGACCTCTGATGACCTCGTTTTTGACCTGACCCAAAAATGATCTTAGTATTTCTTGTAGATCTCATCTCAACCTATCCAACGCCGTTTACCGCTTGTCGCTACGTTGCGCCGTTTTCGAGATCTCAGGGGGGGTTGTTTTCAACCCCCCCCCCCCCTGCAGTTCGTGTTCGGCTCAGACCCGCTGCAGTGCGCGTGTTAACAGCTTGAGATACATTCAGTATAAGGAAGGTTCAAGGGTGCTAGATTCCTTCCGTCCTCGCTATCCTCAGGAAAAACCAATCCGCATCGCCCCTAATCTTCATGCTTCCCTCTCTGGACTGGAGGTCACCCCACCAGCCAACCAGTTATAGGTGATGTCGGATCCATTCCATGGCACATAATCCTCTTCGGGTGACCGTTTGGGAGACGGCTGGACCGTCCCGACAGGGCAATCGTCCCACAACAGTCTCGCTTCCGCAGATCACTGTCGCTGGCTCGCACAACCCAATTACTACACTAATTATGTCATAGCTCTGCAAGGGCCTTTTCAGACCGAAAAAGGTGGCCCCCAACAAAAGCAATTTTCTCATTCAGTAGTGTATCTCAGCACCACATGTTTTCAGAGTGTTTATTATGCGTTCCGTCCAAAAAAGCGCAGCTCAATTTTCTCACATTGACTTGGGCGATCTCAAAATTGACCCGGCCTTTCTGTCAACAATGTCAAACTTGGTCAAACTTGCAAAGTAAACGTTTCAAATGCATATACTGTTGCCCATTAAAATCGCTGAAAGTTCTGAAGCGATCGGTTAGTCGGTGCATTTAGATATGATGAGCACAGGCACTTTCCTTGAGGTAAGGTCACTTGACGTGACCTGGTGTTATGACCTTGAATTGAAAGACTTGGGCGGGGAAAAATGGGTCATTTGAAATCTTAAAATACTAGATTTTAACAATAATTGCAAACACTATCCTGGCCAAATAGAGAGTGAGAAGGTAGCGATTCCCCGACCCCATGTTTAGCTCCTATAATTGAGCTAGCTGCTAGAGCCTCGCGGAAAAAAACGAGCGCTTGCGTCGTTACGTGACGCAGCGACTGGTACCCCATTTTAAAATATCAGTGACCTCTTAGGGCAGGTCAAGGGCCCCAAGGCATTTGATCGGTTTTTGGTAAAAAAAAAAAAAAACTAAGCGCATTATCGTCATTTCGATACAATCGTGTTTTCTGTTCTCAGACGCGTCGATTTATATGCTTTTTTGTTTAGGTGAAGCAATTTAGGATGTTTACCTCAGGTCAATGTCATGTTAGAGCAACGCAGGTCACGAAGCTGTTGAAAGGAGGACATGTTGCATAACATTTGATTCGGCAAGTCTTGCAAAGTCCATTGATGGCTGTCCCGACTGGCTAGCTCATTTTGATCGGGAGTTATTGACGAAGCACTCGTATGACCCTAGTGACGTCATAAATGACGTCACGCAAGGTGAACAATGCAAAAGTAAAGCATTAGACCTTGCCAAGAATGTATGAAGTCACGATTTCATGTGCTTGAGGCACAGTTTCAGATAATTTCCGACACCAAATTAACAGTTTCCATAATTCCCCATTATGCTTATATGACACTAAGTGCATTGCGGATTGCATCATTTTATAACCGACAATCGTGCAGAGGTTTACCTAATTAAGACGTCATAGTTAAGTGACCTGACCTGAAAACGTGGTTGATGTCAAGTGATCCGGATTGAATGAAATGTAAGGCATGTGAAATGTCAGCCTTCTATCATCAGTGTGCTTTGAGCTACCGCAAAAAATACATGGTGGCGGCATCCACCCTTTCTTCTCGGCCGGCGAGGGTTAAACCTCGCTTCGAATTATTGCAGATAACGATGCGACCGAAAACAAAGCGTTTATCTGTGTCTAGAGCGGCCGCTGACTTGGACCAGATCCCCAATCTTAATTCGCTAGATGGGAATAAAATACTCGGTATGCGATACATATAGTTATACCCTCGATTTGCCCTCGCGCTAAGTCTATTCTAATCATCACTGTCGCTTTTTTATCCGAGATGATGTCGCCGCTAAACGGGTTGTTTTGTTTGCTTGCTTGCGTTGAATGGCCATTACGGATTATTGAAGGATTATGATAAAATAGGAATGGGGCAAGGGAGGATATACACTGCAGAGTGCAGGTGTTTAATTTAGATCACAAAGGCATCATTTCCGGCATCGTGCAGAGTCATATTCTTCCCCTCCTCTGCACTGCGGCATCTCTGCGCCCCACACATGGCGTCCTCACTCCACGGCCGGCCGCCGCCAACTGACCCACTCGCCGGGCGCCGCGACCTGACCCGTGTCGCTGCCGCGGCCTGCGCAATAGAGTCGGGGCTGGAATCCGGGGGTTCGGCCGGCCGGCCGCCTCTGGAGCGGGGGACTTTTTTAGTAGACCTACTGTACACCAATATTTCAGGAAAATGACAGAGACTGAGAAGCTATTAAAACTTCAGCGTATGAAAGGGATGTTATGGCTTATGCACATTGAAAAACATCAGATAATGCTTTTGAACCATCTCATTCACCAGCACACATCAATCCGGCTCCTGGCTTCTGTCAAGGAAACATTCCAAAATAATGCATTATTTTATTTCATTGACCACCTTGCAAAAGACAAACAGCAAACACATCACCACCAAAAACAAAAATAGTCAACAGGTAGGTACCAGCTGATCTAGCCGTGCTGTGTCATGTGCCTTTGAAAATCTTGAGCAGTCAGGGTTGAATAAACACCCCAAACTTAGCCATTCATGCATGAACAAGTGCAAATTCTGGTCGAGCATTTAAATAAAAATGAAACTAACAGCATTGTAGGTTACAATTATAAAAAAGGCAATTACAAAAAAAACAGCAGAGCTTACTCTACAAGGCATAACCATTAATTTTATAACTGACATCCAAATTTGCATCTCCGAAGTTTAACCCACCTACCAGCCACCTGCACATTTCTGCGCACATGTGCTGCGCAGTGTGCACAGTCACTACACATTACACAATTATGAGAATTAAAATAGTTTTAAACAATCAAGCAAGTCAGGACTGGTATGCAGAATCACAAGTTCTCTCAACATCTTCAATTACCAACAATCAAGAGCACCTTGTGATCTCAGTAACTCCGCAGATCCATCTTCTGTTTTCCATTTTCAGTTTTTAATTGAAATATAAGTTCCATCTGGGAGACACATGTTGCATCATTATCTTTAAACAATTATTATGCTTGAACTTTTGATTTTTCATGTGAACTTCACTTCAAAAGTTGATTCAATTTTTAAAGTTGATATAGGTGGTAATTTGTATAATGCTACGATCACGGCGCACCAAATCACAGATAACTTGAAAATAACCAAGCAAAAGCCACATTCTTCAGCAAACTATGAGAGCTATCTGATCCATGCTGCGTTGAAATAATTGAAAATCGCCAAAATCAGTCGAAATATGACAATTAAATTAATATAAACTTCACAAAACTCTGATTTGTGAGGCAATGCGCAACAGAAATGCGAGGGAATATGGTAGTAATCTGGTAGCAATTATGAAGGATTTCCCCTGTAGCTGATAAAAATCACAAGAAACAATTTTTTAAACGCAGAGGAAATCCTTCATTATGAGTTGCAAGGACCATTTGATAGGCCCATTTTAGTCAAATATAGGCCGATTTTTTCGATTTCAACCCCATTTATCGTAATGAGACGAATCCATTGGCTTAGTGGTATGTCTTTTGAACACATGTAGGCCTTAGATTTCTCCTTAGCCCGCCTGAAACACACCATGCTTTGCATGCATTTCTATGGGTGAAGGAAAATTCATGCGCCGTGATGACGTCACGGTAAAGGAATTCTGAAGCTCGTGAACGGGGGCTGACTCTGAGTACCCACGTCTTGCGTCAATTCTGTCGAGATGGAGCCAACGCTGGATGGACTTGAGCCACCGTCTCCGTACCTTTCGTATATACGGAGTTGTAGCCGTGTGTATAAAAGCTGCGATGTCCAGTATTCTGCCCTGGTGGGCAACTGTTCCGGCAGAGACGATTGATAATGTACATAAACGTGTAACAATCAATTTTTCGTAAATTGGAAGAGTATTCTTTTCTTATCAATATCCACCCATAGTATTTTCAAAAAGCCACCATGAGCTCTTAGAAACAGCACAATCATTGTACCGAGCGCATGTTTACCCACGAAACCACGCCCGGTGCTCGGCACCCGACGGCCGCTGGGGCTCAGTGACCTGAACTCGGCTGCTCTACCCGGAGAACGCAGTGTCCCCTCGCTTGGTGCGCATTGACAGCGATTAACTTTTGTGAGCGGCAGTTACAAATGATGCTTATCTATACATCGTCGCTAGTGCGAGTTTGATGTCAGACATTTTGCAAAATGCCGAAAATATTTCAGGCAGTTTGCAAAATGCCTGGTGGGTCAGGCAGTTTGCAAACTGCCTGGGCATTTTCCAAAATGCCTGGCCGGTCAGGCATTTTGCAAATTGCCTAGTCATTTTGCAAAATGCCCGAGTTTTCACTTTGCCTGTAACATATATATATATATATATATATATATATATATATATATATATATATATATATATATATATATATATATATATATATATATATTTATATATATATATATATATATATATATATATATATATATATATATATATATATATATATATATATATATATATATATATATATATATATATATATATATATATATATATGTTGCAGGCACTTTAGAAAATCAGTCATTTTGTAAAATGCCTAGGCATTTTACAAAAAGACGGCTGTTTGAAAAATGACAGAACGCAACCAGGCTTTTTTCAAAATGGCTAGCCATTTTACAAAATGACTAAGCATTTTGCAAAATGCCTGAACAGCATGGAACGTAGATCCCACTACAGATACATGGCCAACAGTTTTTGGACGTCTTCCTATACCCAACCCATATAGGTATACGTGTTCAGCCTGTAGCTGATCGATTTGAAGCTCTGTGATGACGACAATGCTGAGTAACGACCAGGTTGAGTTGCAGACTCGGCTGTGGCATAAAGCATTGTTTAGTTAACGCTGTAAAAACTCCCAAGTACATCAACGCCGTTCATGTTCTGCCTGAAACTAGACCTACCAAAACCAGCCGGAGACCGGCCCTAGTCAATAGGCAGGCCCGGTTGATGTACAATTACATGTAAACGAATGAGTGTAGTCTTTGTTTGATTGTGTCTTTGTTTGACAGCTTTGAGTACCTACTTGCATGGCCCCAGTTAAAAATATCAAGCTCCACATCGGAGAATCATCAGGTCGCTTGGCGTAGGACGAGAGCGTTGGTTTCAGAAGACACTAACGCCTTAGTGTGTGGGATCGAATCCTCGCGACCTCTAATGGTTTTACAGATACAGGCCGGCATAGGGCCAGTCGTTTGTTGACGCTCCAGATCGATCATTTTAAATCCAGCAGCGTCGCTGACGTGGGGGTTGGAAATGTCGCGGGCCTGCACTTTTCAAAATAGAGAGAGGTAGGTATGGACTTCCCACTGCTGGACTCCTCGGTCCACCTACACGCTACTAAAACGTATATAATTAGGTACTCGTATCTACAACACGCTGCTCAGTCATTTTGTAAAATGGCTAGGTATTTTGTAAAATGCCTAGGCATTTTGCAAAATGACTGGAGAGTCAGTCATTTTGTAAAATGCCTAGGCTTTTTGCAAAAAGCCTGGAAAATCAGGCATTTTGCAAAATGCCTAGGCATTTTACAAAACGACTGATTTTCTAAAGTGCCTGCAACATATATATATATATATAATTGGTGTATTTGGGCAAGATATTTTCTTTGAGGCAGATGTCATTAAACAGCAAGGCAGCTTTCGCTTTTAATAGTTTTTTGTTGAGTTTTTGGGCTTGGTTGAATGTTTTCTTGATTGTTTCAGGTAGCGAGTTTAATGTTTCAGTTATATTCATTAAAGTTTTTCATTTTGTCGACGCGTTTCGATTGTATTATCAAACAATCATTTTCAAGACTGAGTACAAAATCAACAGGGTCCGTCGGGATATGCTACTTCTAATTCGTCGTTTAGGAAAGTAGCTATGCAACAAAAACATGTGACGGCATAATCATAACACTTTCACTAAGCTGGCGCAAATACGACAGTCAACTATTTACATTGATCGATGATCGTACACACATACTACAAACGTGCATGTTTCATGAAGCACTCACGCACCATTTGAATCACTTTCCATCTACATGACATTCCACACAGTTTCCTACATACAATTCAGGCGTGACACATATCATCTCTACACTCCCCAGAGTGCCAGAGAGATGTTTGTGTACTTTTGTTTGTGCAAAAAACTATCAAAAGCGAAAGCTGCCTTGCTGTTTAATGACATCTGCCTCAAAGAAAATATATATATATATATATATATATATATATATATATATATATATATATATATATATATATATATATATATATATATATATATATATATATATATATATATATATATATATATATATATATATATATATATATATATATATATTGCAGGCCCTTTAGAAAATCAGTCATTTTGTAAAATGCCTAGACATTTTGCAAAATGCCTGATTTTCCAGGCGTTTTGCAAAAAGCCTAGGCATTTTACAAAATGACTAACTCTCCAGTCATTTTGCAAAATGCCTAGGCATTTTACAAAATACCTAGCCATTTTACAAAATGACTGAGCAGCGTGTTGTAGATACGAGTACCTAATTATATACGTTTTGGTAGCGTGTATGTGGACCGGGGAGTCCAGCATTATGACCAGAGGAGTCCAGCAGTGGGAAGTCCATACCTACTTCTCTCTATTTTGAGAAGTGCAGGCCCGCGACATTTCCAACCCCCACGTCAGCGACGCTGCTGGATTTAAAATGATCGATCTGGAGCGTCAACAAACGACTGGCCCTATGCCGGCCTGTATATGTAAAACCATTAGAGGTCGCGAGGATTCGATCCCACACACTTAGGCGTTAGTGTCTTCTGAAACCAACGCTCTCGTCCTACGCCAAGCGACCTGATGATTCTCCCGATGTGGAGCTTGATATTTTTAACTGGGACCATGCCAGTAGGTACTCAAAGCTGTCAAACAAAGGCGCAATCAAACAAAGACTACACTCATTCGTTTACATGTAACTGTACATCAACCGGGCCTGCCTATTGACTAGGGCCGGTCTCCGGCTGGTTTTGTTAGGTCTAGTTTCAGGCAGAACGTGAACGGCGTTGATGTACTTGGGAGTTTTTACAGCGTTAACTAAACAATGCTTTATGCTACAGCCGAGTCTGCAACTCAACCTGGTCGTTACTCAGCATTGTCGTCATCACAGAGCTTCAAATCGATCAGCTACAGGCTGAACACGTACCTATAGGGTATAGGAAGACGTCCAAAAACTTTGGCCATAGTATCTGTAGTGGGATCTACGTTCCATGCTGGTCAGGCATTTTGCAAAATGCCTAGTCATTTTGTAAAATGGCTAGCCATTTTGAAAAAAGCCTGGTTGCGTTCAGTCATTTTTCAAACAGCCGTCTTTTTGTAAAATGCCTAGGCACTTTACAAAATGACTGATTTTCTAAAGTGCCTGCAACATATATATATATTCCGAAATTGCCCATGGCCATCCGTGAGGCCGTTTCCAACCATAGTGCGGTGGTAGCATACTTAACCCGCGCACAGGTGCGGTTCTTTGCCACTTTCGCCATGTGATGGAGCCTTTTAAGCCACACTTAGCAATCTAAAAACTCTGAAGACTCATTCTGGCCTCTAAGCCCCTCTTCGGCAACAGAGTGAACGACTCTGGCCTCAGCCGGCCTCATAATGGCCTCAGGAGACCCATACTATTGCTGACCTCCCAGGACCCCACGCTGGCTCTTTGTCTTGGGAGCCTTTGAGTCAGTCTGATGGCCCTATGCCGCTCTCGAACCCACGCCGGTCCGTAGAAGCCCATGCTGCCCTCTGAGGGTTCCGCGCCGGCTTCTAAGGGCCACTCCTACATCAGGGGGCTTAAACATGCATAAGATCTGAAGTATGGCTGCCGTGGCCCTCGAAGTGGCCTCTAATGGCCCGACGCCAGCCTATGAAGGCCCCGTGCTGGCTTCTGAGGGCCCAGCACCAGCGTCTGAAGTCAGATGACAGCTGGCCCCACGCTTGTCTCAGAGGGTTCACGCTGGTCACATAGGGTCTCACACTGGCCTCAGAGGGCTCCACATTGTCTTCAGAGGGCCCCAAGCTGGTCTCAGTGGCCAGTGGGCCTCAAACTGACTTCAGAAGGCCTCACACCGCTGGGCTTAGAAGACCCCAAGCTGGACATAGACGGCCCCAAACTGAACACGAGGGTCCCACACTGGCCTTAGAAGGCCCCACACCACACTGTCCTTAGAAATCCCCACAATGGACTTAGAGGGCCCCACGCTGGCCTTAGAGGGCTCCATGGCTGGCCTTAGAGGGCTGCGCGCTGGCTCCTTAAGGTTCCACGCCAGCGCCAAAGGGTCCCACGCCCAAGTCTAAGCTTCTGTAGGACCGCCGAAGCGGCCTCTGAGGGCCCCACGCTAGCCTCTGGGGCTCGGCCTCAGCCTCTGAGGGCCCTGAGACGGCCTATGATGGCCCTACGCCGGTCTCTGAGGGCCATCGAACGGCAAATTTAAGATAGTTTGACGTAGTTGACTTTATTCAATGACTTAATGGCATAATGACTTTATAAGTTTGGGCCAGTACTTCGGATAAGGCCCTGTGAAGGTCGTTTTTCTTGGGACACCCAAGCATGCACGTACCCAGGATTTCGCCCAAGAGGGGGCAACCTGCTCTCAAGGGGGCCCCGGGTTACCTGGGGACCACTGTAAACCCAGGCAGGGGCGTATCCAGAACATTTCGATGGGGAGCGGGATTGGGCACAATGGGTCTGGTTCCCCCTTGCGGACGGGCTCCTCTGTCTGTCTGTCTCACTGTCTGCCTGTCTGTTTGTCTGTCTAAGCCCTGAGAAAATGTGGAAAATTGGCAGATAAAACTATCATTTTGCCTGAGAAATGTACATAAAATGCACGGTCTTTTATAAAGAAACGAAGCGAGCGAGCCCCTCAGAGTCACCGGTGTTGGTCCCTCAGACGTGTCTGTGAAAGGCCGTCAGATGCGCTGGTGTGGGGTCCACACAGGCGCCGCTGTGGGGGTCTTTGGGCTTATTAGAGACGCTGGTAGGGGCCGTCATAGGCATGTATGGGGCCCGGAAAGTTACTAGTGGCCCTTCATAGGCCGGCAAGAGAACCTTAGATGCCGGTAGGAGGCCCTCAGAGTCGCTGGTAAGTGGCCGTTAGATGCGCTGGTATAGGGCCCTCGAAGGCGCCAGTGAGCGGGCCTTCAGAGCTGCCGATGTAGGTCGTTAAGAGACGCTGGTGTGGGGCCCTTAGAGGTGGTGGTGGCCGGTGAGGGCCCTCCCAGGCGCCGTTGTAAGGGCCCTCAGAAACACTGGTGTGGGCCGTGGGGGAATAACAAACAGATGTGGGACCCTTACAGCCGATCCCTCATTGGCCGGCAAGGGCCATCAGAGGCCGGCAAGGTCCTTCAGAACCTGAGGTGGGGCCCTTCTGGAGATAAGTGTGGCTACATAAGAGCCCATGACGTGTTCTCAAAAGCCGCGTGGTGTCCTTTCACTCCTTTCCAGTTGAAGCGTGGCCAGCGCAGACCCTCTGATGTCAATTGGCACCGTAGGGCCCCTCGGGCCCGAGGGGACCCTAAACCATATAACGGACACGTGTCCCTCACCCCCTGACTATGCCATTGAATCCAAGTGATCAGGGGCCCCTTAAGGCAATCAGGGGCCTCTCAGGTGACTGCAGGGGCTTTTCAATTGATCAGGGGCCCACCAGGTTACCGTGACCAGGAGACCCTCTGATAATCAAAGGCCGGTTATACCAGGGACTCCTCGGGCAACTAAGGGCCTTCAGTGACTGCAGAAACCCTTCAGATAACCAGGTACTCCCCGGGTAAACATGGGCCCCTCAGGTGACCAGGGCTTCTTCAGATGACTGGCCAGGGGCCATCCAGGGGATCAGGGGCCCCTTGGGTAACTAGGGGCCACTCAGATAACTAGAGGTCCCTCAGGTAACCGGAGGTCCATCGGGTAACCAGGGGCCCCTCAGGTAACCAGGGGCCCTCGTAACCAGGGGTCCCTCAGGTAACCAGGGGCCCCTCAGGTAAACAAGGGTCCCGTGACCAGGGGCCCTCAGGTAACCAGGGCCCCTCAGATAACCAGGGGCCCCTCAGGTGACCAGGGGCCCCTTGGGTAGCCAGGGGGTCCCTTAGACAACCAGGAATCTCTTGGACAACCAGGGGCCCATCAGATAACCAGGGGCCCCTCAGGTAAATAGGGGCTCGTCAGATAACCAGGGCTCCTCAGGTGACCAGGGGGACCCTCAGGTAACCAGGGCCCCCCTCAGGTAGCCAGGGGCTGTCAGGTAGTTAGGGGCCCTCTGTGTTCGTGACTGTAATAGATACTGCTCTTTGATATTTGTTTTTCTTCCGAGTAAGAGACATTCTGTAGTACTGGAATTAAGGCAGAGAGACCCAGAACGCCTTCGTCACGCTGATCCCCTGAGTTATCCTTGGACCTCAGGGGCCCCCGTGGCCCCTTGGGTACGTCACTGCACTCAAGTGACCCAAAGGGCCCACTTGCATGTCTGATCCCAAAGGGGGAGGCCATGGCGTCTTGGCCTCCCCCCTGGATACGCCACTGTTACCGGCATGCCGGTAATTTTTCACTACCGCAGGTTTTTTCGTGGTATCTGGCATGTCTTGCCGGTAGCATGCCGGTATTTTTTATTTTGCACAAAACAAAATTATCAGCATATGATTCAAACTTTGGACACTAAGAGGCTATTGAATTGTAATAACAGCAATCGCCAATCTTGGCCATTGCAAAATACATTTTGTGGTAGAAGTTCCATTGCTAATGGTAGGGGTAACACATGAACCTCAGCATTTCACAGGTTTGGCTCTAATTAGAATTGTCAAGAATCTACTGTGGTCTATCAAAGGAAGAATACTCATCATGTTGCAAAAGCACAACCAATTATTAAGTCTAATAGTAGGTAATAGGTATAATACAATAAAATAAATAAATGTTCATGGCAACATTCCCTAGGCAAAAGGCAGAATCAAAACAACACAAAACACATTGTTTGGAAACTGGCCTTGAGTCCTGAGATGTGGTCTGGGATACTCTACATAGATATCTATGTCTATAGATACTCTAAGAATTTGACACTGAAAATCCAGCTGAAAAGGCTGGATGTTGGCTGGTGTTAGGCAGCCCTGAGCCTAACTTTGGTCCCAAAATGAAATGGAAATGAATTAAACTGGCATTTTGTCTTATCTTTACAAGAAAACACAACATGCAGACGAAATGAATACAAAGTGGCGCAATGTGATCAGGCAACCAAGGATTGACTTTTAAGATCCTCTGTCCCCTAAAGAAAGGATGTAAGTTGATGACGTAATATTTATTTATATGCCCTTTTGGTTGAATCACTCAAGAGAAATCAATTTTCTTGTGAATAACACTCACAGTGTTTGATTTCATTGGAATTTAATATCGTGTTGGATGATTTTTATCAATAAAATCATTCACGAGGTAGCAGTTTGCAGTCCTAAAACCTTTTTTGCAGTGTTTTAATCAGCTGGTTAAAAACTGTGTTATGGCGCATCTGTTTCGAAATCTTTGATAACCTTGTGTTTGTTCCCGCGTTTGACATTGGGGAGGATATTATATCGTTTTTATACATATTGTTTGGTGGCTTCTCAGGACAAGTGAGTTATTAACACATATTTTTACCTGAAGGTCAGGTCAGGTCATCGACCTTTGATGACCTCGGTTCCATTTTTCGAGTTTTACATGTTTCTAGGCTAGTTTTTGGAGCTGAATTCGAATTTAGCAACCATATGAACATTTGCGAAGTAGTTTTGGTGCCTTCGTAACATGTTACGAAGCTGTCAGAGGCGGTTGACACCTACTACGAATACCCGGCAGGACCCCTACTGGTTGACCTGACCCGTCCTGATCCCACCTGGCCTAAATGCATGACGACATCATCTGTGATCAAAACTAACATAATATTCGTGATCAGCACCCCGTAAAGCCCTACAGCAGCCACACTTTACGACGTTCTAACAAGTCCCATTTTCCCGACTTTTGGGTCATTGACCTGACCTGGAAGGTCAACCAATGATCTAGGACCTTAAAATTGGGTATGATCGGCTTTCTCTCGTCACGGGAAACACGCTCGCTTTTTCTGCGAAGCTCTAGCTCGATCATGGGCGAAACGGCAAGGGGGGTTCAACGGACCCCCCCCCCCCCCTTTTATACGTTCGCGGCTAGAAAAACACCAATACGGGCGAGGGTTAAGGCAGACCTCATATGCTATTTTTTAGGTAAAACTGCATTGTGTTAGTATCAGGGCCTCGGATAACATGTTAACTGGGTAGGCAATCTCCCACCCAGTAGCGATTTTTTCCCACCCAGTAAAGACGGAGACGGAGCAGTTTTACCCGCACTGGTCCGGTGCTCAGCGCCTTCCGTGCCGGGCCGGGGGTGTGTGTCTGAACACCCCCGTCTAACTCGGCTCCTGGGCCACGTAGCGACATGCGGTAAGCGGCATTGGAAAGACAGATAAAATGAAGAGAATGCTTTGTCTTTATAAGGTCAGGTCAAAGCTCAGGTGACCAGAGGTCATAAAAGGTCAAGTTTGGATTGTTTGAACAAGTTTCGAAAACCTGGTGCATAATTTAGGGCGCATAATAGGGGTCGAAAGTACCAAATTCTGATCGATTTGACGTGGAATGACCCTTATCAGTTTATTTTATCTGGTGTTAACGTAAGGTTCTGCTAGTCGCTGGGTTTGAGGTTAAAAAAGGTACTAATAGAGCTGCAGCGCCGCGGAAAAGCGCATTCCATAGCTCTTTCAATGCTCATTCGCTAAAGTAGTCCTCAGATTTGACTTCAGGTCAACGGCTTAGCATAAACTCTCCAGAGGCCAAAAACTCCAATAATAGCCACTAATGAAAAAGTTTTTTTTTTCTGCCATAGCTTTTTACTCGAGTTTGCCAAGTCATGACATTTATTTTGCCAGCCATCATGTTTTTTCTTATCAAGACGCGTCGAATAAACTAAAGTTTGACCTTGAAAGTTCATTTTGAAATTCGACTCCGGGTCAAGGTCAAGACCTGACCGGAAAAGGTTATGTTGCATGTCAGTCGATCCGTTCAGTCGATCATCGCTCTAGCATGCGCCTACCAGAAGTTATTAACGAAAAACTGTTAGGCTCCCTTTTGTGACCTGAGATGACCTCAGGGATATAAGGAAGGGTCACGTTATTTTCACGTCAGGTGTCATTTTCCAGTTCAGTGTCATGTTGAATTGTAATAGGTGTTTGGAAGTGTTCAGAATGGTGTCCGTCCAGAAAAAAACGCATTTTAATTTCCTTCCATTGACACTGATGATAGATGTCGGACTTTCGTCCCCGTCTTGAGTTGAGATGTTCGTTTGTCTGGCCGCTATGTCTGCCTCGAGCGGTGGAGTATTAGTTACAACTGTCGCCTATCACCGGGGCAACCCGAGATCATTTCCCGCTGACCACAGGAGCTTTCGATAAGGTATGACGCGTACGGCGCAACGCCACCAACACCCAAGGTCTTTCTATGGACCAAAGAACAACTGACGACGGCCGGAGAAGTAACTGGCCGAAATGTTGTGAAACTAATATCTCAACTCAAGACGGGAACGAAAGTCCGACAACTATTATCAGTGATACTAATGCCTCGTCTCAAGCATTCCGAAGAATTATCCCATGGACCTATAGGTAATGGGGAGGTGGCAAAATTGACCTGACCTTCGGTCCCCGGTATCGAAGTTTCGAGATATACATTTTGTACAAACTGCTGGCCTTATCAATCGGTGAAATTTTCAAAGCAATCAGCCACTCGGTGTGGGTATGACAGACATTGGTACTCCAATCGTTATTCGTGAAAAAAGCTGTGTACCTTAACCCTTGCCCTATAGGGGGGGGGGGGGGGGTCGAACGGACCCCCCTCGGTTTTTCGCGAATAACTAGCGTAAACAGCGGCCGATTGCAACAAAACTTTCAGTACCCTCGCATTAACCCGCGCCCCTTGGGGGGGGGGGCTATTTATAGCCCCCCTCCCGTTTTTCTGCAATAACCTCCAAACCGCTTGACGTATCGACGCCAAACTTTCAGTTCCTTCGGCTGCATCAATTTGACACCTTGTGTCAAAATTTGAACTTCGTACCTACCATAGGTCGGCCGGAAATGACGTCAGAGTGACGTCATGTTCGGCCGATTTCGACGCAAAACATTGAACCACGGCAATCGCTCCCAGAGCTCAGTTTTTAAGCTAGATCCAATTTCTTTGCATGAGAGGACTCGGAATAGACTGCGCTATCAAACTGCTATCTCGGATTTTCGAAAAAAAATTATATAATAAAATTCAAAATTTATATTTTTACATTTTTTCAAAATTCTTTTGACTTTTCGAAAAAAAACGGAATATATGTGATAGAACGCATTATTATGACTAACTCTAGCAAGTTTTAGCTAAATATCTTCAAAAATGGCAAAGTTATACGCATTATTGCAAAAAAATTAACAATTATTAATTTTTCAAATCAATTTTTCAGCACGAATTTGACATCGTAGGCTAATATAAATAGCACCATCGTGTTCCTGAGCTCAAACTGCATCCAATAGACACCTTTTTGTTGAAAAATTTAAACTTCAAAATTTGACCTTTTTTTACCTGAAAGTGACCTGACCTAATCTAAATTTGACTTAAAATGACCTCAAATGACACAGACGACATCAAATTCGAAATTTTTGGCCTAAATGGACCATAAAACATGTGTCACGTGGCCGACGGATGATATAATATTTTCGTGACCTGTGATGACCTGACCTTGACCTGAAAATCAAAGTACAAGTTTGGTACCCTCAGAGTATCTAGAGCATCTGTTCACGAGTGTGTGAACCAAAAATGAGCCTGATCTGACTTGTAAGACGGCGGCCAGAGCCCAAAACGTGAAGAAGCCAAAATGCTAATAAATTTTACTTTGACCTGACCTGTGACGTCATCGGTGACCTCGAGGTCAATGAAATTAGGTTTCGCTCGACAGTTTTTCCGGGACTATCAGACGCCGTTTGAATTTTGACGATCGGCCCAGTAGTTTCGGAGTTAGGAGGGGGCTATGAATAGCCTTCCCCCCCCCCCCCCAGTAGGGCGTGTTATACGCAGACCCCAGTGGGGCGCGGGTTAATCAATTGTACACCTACCCTGAAATTTTCATGACCCTGACCCTAATGACCTTTGACATGTGACCTACTTTTCGAGGCCATGTTTGGCCGGAATCGCGATTCGGCGTCTGTCGGCTCGCATTAGCCGCGCATTTGCAGTCTTTTCGTGGTTCTAAGCGTTCAAACATGGGATATGATGTTGCTCCCATGCATTAGGGTGGGTGTCAAGGTCACCGGAAGGTCAGGTCAGGTCATTGACCTTTGATGACCTCGGCTCACTTTTTCGAGTTTTACATGTTTCTAGGCCAGTTTTTGGAGGTGAATTCGAATTTAGCAACCATATGAACATTTACAAAGTAGTTTTGGCACCTTCGTAACATGTTACGAAGCTGTCAGAGGCGGTTGCCACCTACTACGAATACCCTTACTGGTTGACCTGACCTGACCTGACCCGACCTGGCCTAAATGCATGAAGACATCATCTGTGATCAAAACTAACATGATATTCGTGATCAGCACCCCGAAAAACCCCATAGTAGCCACGCTTTACGACTTTCTAACAGGTCCCGATTTTCCCGACTTTTGGGTCATTGACCTGACCTGGAAGGTCAACCGATGACCTAGGACATTAAAATTGGGTATCATCGACTTTCTCTCGTCACGGGCAACACGCTCGTTTTTTTCCGCGAAGCTCTAGCTCGATCAGGGGCGAAACGGCAAGGGGGGTCCAACGGACTTATGCGTTCGCGGCTGGAAAAAAACACCAATACGGGCGAGGGTTAACCCGGCAGGCGGTGAGCCTCCCGGCCACCTTCCGCGCGGTGGGTGGGGGGCATTTTTTGCCCCCCCCCGTATCTCTTGAACGGATCCGGAAAATTCAAACACGGCGGTCGATAGCACTGTCAAATTTGTCGAGGGAAACCAAATTTCATTGACCTCAGGGTCACCGATGACGTCACAGGTCAGGTCAAAAATAAAATGTTTCACCGTTCACGGGTCTTCTAGGGAAAGCGCTATAACACCGAGTAAAACGCATTTTGTCGAAAATCAGCGATAGGGCGTCAGTTGTCTAGTACATATGTTGCTATTAGAGGACACTGGTCATACCAGGTCAGGTCACAGGTCAGGTCACCAAGGGTCACCACATGAACCCAACTTTACTAAGGTTTTGCGATGTATATTTTATGGCCAATTTTTTATTTCCAACTCAATGGTGTTGGTTATAAGACCATCAGATACGGTTTAGGTCACTTTCTGGTGGAGGTCAGGTCAAGGTCAGGTCAAAAAAGGTCAAATTTCAAAGTTTTTATTTTTGCATAAAATGGGTATTGATTCGATGCAGCTCGTCACGGGGAGTCTAATGGTGGTCTTTTTTTGCGCTACGAGGTCTAAGAATGGCTAAAAATTGAGTTTGAAAATTTGACGTCATCAATTTTGAACAGTTTTTTTTTCGGTATAACTTGGCCAAAAAAAAAGAGGTATCGATCTCAAATTTGGTATGTAGATAGAAGGCGGTAGGGACTATCACATATATTCCGTTTTTTTTTTTTCTGAAATTCAAAAAACTTTTGGATTTTTCGGCTACTATATTCAAAAATCTATTTTTTATTTTTGGGGGTCAAAATCAAGAAATTTTAAAAATCCAAGATAGCAGTTTTGCAGGTCTTTAAATTCTACAACTATTATGTCTGAAACATTTTTATGTATCTCTAAAGCTGTAGGCTTGACAGCTCTTCCCGCGAAACTTTTTTTTTGTCGAAAATGGCAGAAATGTCGTCACTCTGACGTCATTAGCGGCCAACCTATCATAGCCTTTGGATTTTTTTTTCACAATGTGCTGTGCAATAGCTATTCACGGGAGGGTACTGAAAGTTTGGTGACGATCGGCGCAGCGGTTCTGGAGATATATCGAAAAAAAAAACTAAAGGGGGGGGGGGCAAAAAATGCCTTTCCCCCACCACCTGGAAGGTTAAGTGCCGCTATTTTGACTTGTTTACCCCTGTGACTTCATTTTTACCTGACCTGAAAATGACCTCTGTAAAAATTGTAGACTTTGTCCGTCTGTATCCCATGCCATTTACCACTTGTTCCTATCTTGCTTCGTTCTCGAGATATCACGGGGAGCAGGTATCCGCCCCTTGTCGTTGTGACGTTGGCGCGGAATGCGGATAACCGTTGGTGCGCGCGTTAAACCATGATACTTTGGGCCAAAAGACTCTCGCCACTCAAAGCAAAACTTCAGGACGCTTGGAACCGAAAACCCATTGACGCGGCACGAATGCGTCGATGGCTACCAAAAGCTGCTGTCTGGCATATATAAAGCGAAAAATTGTGTCCACTTCTTACAACGCATTCTGATGTACGGTAATTAGAGCAGGGGCGCGGGAACTACTTTCAGAATGGGGGGGGGGGGGCACATCATAATAGAACTCAACCTAGGGTACCCCCAAACCTAGTTTTCTCGCCGGTTTTAGGCCACTTATTTTTCATGCCTTGGCTTTTTCATCAAAAAAGAAAATATTTGCAAAAGAGTGCGATATTCCGTCTTAAAGCTCTGGGGGCACCGCCCCCATGGTCCCAGAGCTGGGGGGGGGGGCAAACTGTCCCCACTGCCTCCCCCCCCCGCTTCCCACGCCTATGAATTAGAGGAAACAATGCGTTCAAAAAACCGTAACAGTGATGCCAGTACCAACTTTGGTTGTGGGTGCCCAGAGCCCCTTGGGGGGGGGGGGGGGCATAATAGGTGACATAAAGTACAAAGACAATGGTAAAATGGGCGGATGAGGAACATGATGAATACCTCAGGCTATAGTGTGTTTTCAAGCAAAAGGCTGGAGAGAAAGGGGTCAAAAATAAAAAAAGGTCACTGGGGTCGGTTGAAACGGCCTGTGGCCCTTTTTCAACTGACCCTCAGAGAAGCGTTTCAATTGACCCCATCCGCTCCTGCCATCTCGCACGCGCCGTAAAGCACATGTCAAACGAGCTGGAGGGACGGCATCATGCTGAATGAGAAGCCAAATAAGGTGACATTCCGGAGCCAGGAGTTTTTCCTTCAGCACACATAAGTATATGAGATGTTTTCAGTGGGATGTTTTCATCTTTAGGGCCACTTTCTTAAGGAGATATTTTGTCCGGTTTTCTTTTCCAATTGCTACATTCAATAGGTCGTTGGAAAGCTAAAAGTGTTAACCTCATAATAGGTGACATAAAGTACAAAGACAATGGTAAAATGGGCGGATGAGGAACATGATGAATACCTCAGGCTATAGTGTGTTTTCAAGCAAAAGGCTGGAGAGAAAGGGGTCAAAAATTGAGTTCTATCAAACTGGTATTTCAGTTTAAACCCTCGTTTTAAAGGTGGACTAATTCCTTCAATGTTTACAGCCCCTGAACATAACCATTGCAAAGGTCACTGGGGTCGGTTGAAACGGCCTTTTTCAACAACCCTCAGAGAAGCGTTTCAATTGACCCCATCCGCTCCTGCCATCTCGCACGCGCCGTAAAGCACATGTCAAACGAGCTGGAGGGACGGCATCATGCTGAATGAGAGGCCAAATAAGGTGACATTCCGGAGCCAGGAGTTTTTTCTTTCAGCACACTTAAGTATATGAGATATCACAAAATATTCACACACAAAAAAAAAACGATTTCTCCCAAACGCCCCTCAAAAACACAAAACCAAGTGCCAAATCAAAATTACCGTCCGTTCGCCGCCCAAACGCCGTTGACAAAGGAAGTGGTCAAACGCGCATACACAGTGGTGTCGGCAACGCCATCCGTTGCATACTGTTGAAATTAGAGCCATGTTTCATCTGACCCTGTGTTTCAACTGGCCCCGCTCTCCCCTACCTATACGAAACAGGAAGGTCGGATGTTGTTGAGTAAAGCCCAAGTCACAAATCGGACGCATTTGTAACACTTCACAACAATTATGTGACTATTAATTCGGTGTTTAAACTTTGAACCTCAATATTTGTATATATGTTACAGGCAAAGTGAAAACTCGGGCATTTTGCAAAATGCCTAGGCAATTTGCAAAATGCCTGACCGGCTAGGCATTTTGCAAAATGCCCAGGCAATTTGCAAAATGCCTGACCGCCAGGCATTTTGCGAAATGTCTAGGCAGTTTGCAAACTGCCTGACCCACCAGGCATTTTGCAAACTGCCTAGGCAGTTTACAAAATGCCTGGCAGGTCAGGCATTTTGCAAAATGCCTGAAATGTGATTGATTTATTTTACCGTTTTTGTTTACCACAGGCGTTGACCATGTCGCTCCCATGTGCCTGAGCCCCAAACACATTCAATATTTACGAATATACCCACGTCTTGCGCCACTTCCGTCGAGATGGAACCACTACTGAATGGTGTAGATTGAGCCAACGTCTCCCTATAATTTTCGTATACGGAGTTGTAGCCGTTCGTGTGTAGGAATGCTGCGATGGGGCGCGGAGCATGGCACAGAGAAACATGGGCGCGGAAAAACGCGGCGACCGGCCGAATATTGACCCGACATTCTTCGCTTCCCGTCACTGAACTCATAATGCTTCCCGTGCTTATTTACATCACGGCAAGAGAGGGCCGCAGCGACACGGGGTTGCCAGCGATCGATAGAACAGATACAAGCGTATCCAATAAACATTTTTGTTAATCACGTGTCACGTGGAAAGAAATAGTCTATATCTTGAGAAATCAGCCATTTTTGGTACATTTCAGGAAAAACAGCATTTAACCCGCGCCCCGCTGGGGGGGGGGGCAGAATCTGCCCCCCCTCCCGTTTTTCGCCAATAACTTCTAAACGCGTTACGCTAGCAACGTCAAACTTTCAGTACCTTATGATACATCAATTTGACACGTTCCCTGAAAATTTGAGCGAAATCCGTCGGAATTTTTTTGAGAAATTGACGTTTTAGTGACGTCATGTTCGCCATTTTCGCCTCAAAAACGGCAAAATTTCAAACGCCGCTAACATCTTCATTTTTAAAGAAATCAAGACGTAACAAAAAAGGTTATACGTGATTCTACTTTGTCTATCAAATGGCTATCTCGGTTTTTTGAAAATTTTGGATTTTGGCCAAAATTTTTCCAAAAAACTGACTTTTTTGGGAAAATATTTATAAAATCCAAAATTTTGAGTTAATCGAAAAAACCGGAATATATGTTAAAGAAGTGGTCTATGTGCACCTACATACCAATTTTTAGAAGAATCGGTTCAAAAACGTGGGAGTTATTCAAAATTTTATGACGTCACGACACACAAAATTTTTGAAAAATGACATTTTTGGAAGTTCTAGACCTTGTACGGAAACAAAAATAGCACCATTCGATTCGCCGTGAAAAATTGCATCAGATAGACACCTTTTAAGGCCTTAAAAACCAACTTCAAAATTTGACCTCACTTGACCTGACCTTGACCTGACCTCGACCTGAAATTCATCCAGAGGTGGTCCATATCACTTATTGAGTGTGCCTATTGAATTCTATGAGTAAAATGACCCATAAAACATGTGTCGCACATGCCCTTTACTATATTTTGTTTTTGGTGACCTGACCTGACCTGACCTGACCTTGACCTTGACCTTTGAATGACATCGTATGCAACGAATATTGTCTTGGTAGTCTAAGAACACGTTTTGGGCAATCAGTCTCAGTCCATTCTTCGGCAAATACGGTGCAAGGCCGATACTGTAGAAACTTGCATTTTGAACCCTTGACCTGACCTTGACCTGACCTCTGACCTACTTAAGCAAAAAAATTTGGGCTCTTAAGATCCGCCTTGTTGAGAGCTTTCGATTGCCGTTTTCCCCGTCTTTCTACGACCATCGGTTCGGAAGTTAGACAGGGGGGGCAGAATCTGCCCCCCCCCCCCCAGCAGGGCGCGTATGGCTGAATAGCCCAGCGGGGCGCGGGTTAAAAAACAATGGCAATGCATTGGAATGAGATGAGATATATTCCATAAACAACAAGGACATGTGGCTTTTCCGCTTTTCCAGAAAAGCAAGTTTTTGGTTATGCATGACCCACGTGCACACCTTTGTAATAAAAAGACGCTTAGAGATTACAAGTTTTAGGTACATGCAACATTGCAACGGGCATGTTCATCTTTACACACAGTCACAATGCATTGATAATGTAGTAGACGTGTGGCTCGCCAACCAAGCTACCGTACATCGAAAGAACATTCTTTTCTGATCAATATCCACACAAAGTATTTCCAGAGTCATCAAGGCTCTTAGAAACATAACCGTGTTTAACGCGTGTTTACCGATAAAACCGCGCCGGCCGGGCCGCTCGCGCTGCCTGGGGCTCAATAACCTTGAACTCGGCAGCGCTACCCGGAGAATGTCTCACTGTGTGTCCTCCCACTTGGTGCGTATCGCTTGTGATTAACCCCTGTTGGCGGCACTTACAATGATGCTTACGCATCGTCGCTGGTGTGAGTTCGATGTCAGGCATTTTGCAAACTGCCTGAGAAAATAATTTCAGGCAGTTTGCAAAATGCCTGGTGGGCCAGGCAGTTTGCAAACTGCCTAGGCATTTTGCAAAATGCCTGGCCGGTCAGGCATTTTGCAAATTGCCTGGGCATTTTTCAAAATGTCTAGCCAGTCAGGCATTTTGCAAATTGCCTAGGCATTTTGCAAAATGCCCGAGTTTTCACTTTGCCTGTAACATATATAATTATTTAAAATAAGGTTTGAATCAGCATTTAGGTAATTGCGTCTTCAAAATTATTATAAATTATTTATATCAAATTATTTATTGTTCGAGATAAGTCACGTGATGCTTCCAGTCTCCAGATTATGTGCTCAGGCAGCATCTTTTTCAACTTCAATTTTGAGCTTTTTGTGCCTTCTTTGGGGCCAAATGATGGGCGTTTTGAGACATACCATAAAACATTGAGCCTGCTAATGCCAAAATAAAATCATTTTTTACGTTTTCAAACTAGGATGTCCTGTTGATTGTTTGAATTGGACAAATTAATTCGTATTTGATGTAAGATAAAAACACCAAAACCACCCAACGTTTCGTGTTATTCACTTTTTCAAGGGTGATATGACACATTTTACCTACAGAGTCAAGTACGTTTTTTCGGTTTCGTTCGAATATAGCGCGGGCACTTTTTCACAAATTTCCTCTGCCTTGCATGACATATTGACATATACATACACACATACTACAAATTAACGTCTTTCCTAGCCAACAGAGCAGACACCGAAGCTAGTCTGAAGAATCCACTCGAAGTGTTCAAAACATCACCTTTCGCAATAAACGCCGCTTCTATAATTCTCCGTTGGGTTTTAGAAAAGTTTTGATCCACATGTGTAGCCCGCGTCCAATCAGGTAAATGCCCTTCTTTCTCAGCGTGAATAACAAATGCATTAGAAAGTCTGTGATTACGTAAATCCCCCCTGTGTTCACGGACCCGTGTTTTGAGACCCCTACCAGTTTCCCCGTAGTACACCCGCGGGCACCCACTACATGGAATTTTGTAAACTACGCTGTCACTGTTGCGAGGCTGTTTCCTTTTTTTACGCATTATCCCACCTATCTTCTGCCCCCCTACAGAGACTATGCGCAGCGCAGGACCTATCAGTTTCTGAACCGTTTCATTCAAGGGAGAATGCGGAGCTACTACCATTGGTTTGGTTTCTGCCACAGGCTGACCAGCTACAGCTGAGGGCTGGTTATCTGAGGTGACAGATCGGGACCATATCTTCTTTGCTTTGTCTCTCAGAGATAAAAGCATGATTAAAGGGAATTGAAGTTTCATGAACGTTTGAACCACATAATCGATCTCGTCACGTAAAAAGTCTTCGGAACATATTCTGAAGGCGCGCAAAAAGAAACCAATAACGACCCCGGATTTAACTCTCTGACTGTGCCCTGAAAAGTAGTGTATAAGGTCATCCTTGTTTGTTGGCTTTCGGTAAACAGTGAACTTAAGTGAGTCTCCCGTTCTGATCAATAGCGTATCTAAGAAGGGAAGCCTGTCGTTCTCTTCCTCCTCCACTGTGAATTGTATAGCGGGATCTACTGCGTTTAGTTCATGGAGGAGGTTTGTGATATTAGTTTCTGATGGGATACATGCCAGTACATCATCGACGTATCTAACCCACAAGTTATGCTCCCCCACTATACGTTTGAACGGGTCTTCCTCCATTTTCTCCATATATAAGCACGCTAAAACGGCACTTAGAGGGGAACCCATTGCTAATCCGCTAACTTGTATGAACTCCTTGTCATCGAAGGTAAAGGGGTTGAAGTTGACACAGAGTCGAATTAATGCCATGAAGTCTGCCTTTGAGACCGGAAGATCCTCATCATTCACGTTAGATAGCGCCCTGCCTACGGCATCTAAAGCCCCGTCTACTGGAACGTTCGTGAATAGGGCTTTGACATCAAAGCTCACCATCTTCTTGCCGGTTACGCGGAGATCTCTGATGCGCCTCAAGAGATCACCTGAGTTCTTGAGATGAGCTGAGCTTATAGTGCCAAGAAGGTCAGATAACGGCTTAGCCAAGACCTTAGCGAGCCGATGAGGGGCGCTGCCGATACCGGATGTTATCGGCCGCATTGGAGTGCCCGATTTATGTGTCTTCGGCATGCCTCTCATCGTTGGTGTCCTAGGGCTTTCTTCCAAAAGATGGAGAAGTTTCTTTCCCTTTTCTGAACGGCGCAGTATTTTTCGTGCTTCCTTGTTAAAGATGTCAGATGATTTCTTCCCAGATCCCAATTTGACTGGTTTGTAAGTGGCAGTTTCGGAAAGGAGAGTCATCATCTTCTCATTATATGCAGTCATGTCCATTATGACGACGCCCCCACCTTTGTCTGCAGAAGTGATAATGATATCTTCATTCTTCGCCAGGTTTTGCAGCGCTCGAATGTATCTTCGAGGTAGCGAGTGATGGTTAGAGTGGGCAAGAGCAAAGAGACATGTCAATATACCTTGCTTGAAGCCTTTATCAATGTCACTATCGCTGAACTTGTTGTTCTTTGCCAACAAGTCCATGTACTTTGAGTTGCTCTTCCCTGTGTCGAATTTGAGACCTAAGGAAAGAGCCTCCTTTTCTACGTCACTGAGAACATATTTGGACATGTTGTTGATCAGGTCATCAGGTACGGGGAAACTGGTAGGGGTCTCAAAACACGGGTCCGTGAACACAGGGGGGATTTACGTAATCACAGACTTTCTAATGCATTTGTTATTCACGCTGAGAAAGAAGGGCATTTACCTGATTGGACGCGGGCTACACATGTGGATCAAAACTTTTCTAAAACCCAACGGAGAATTATAGAAGCGGCGTTTATTGCGAAAGGTGATGTTTTGAACACTTCGAGTGGATTCTTCAGACTAGCTTCGGTGTCTGCTCTGTTGGCTAGGAAAGACGTTAATTTGTAGTATGTGTGTATGTATATGTCAATATGTCATGCAAGGCAGAGGAAATTTGTGAAAAAGTGCCCGCGCTATATTCGAACGAAACCGAAAAAACGTACTTGACTCTGTAGGTAAAATGTGTCATATCACCCTTGAAAAAGTGAATAACACGAAACGTTGGGTGGTTTTGGTGTTTTTATCTTACATCAAATACGAATTAATTTGTCCAATTCAAACAATCAACATGTCAAATGATGTAAGAGATGAAACATTTGCGATACGACACGAATTTTACCTACGAGATAAGTACTTTCGAACCAGGAACCAACTTAGTTTTCTAGAAGACTGCATAGAAGAACAAGTACTACCTCGATCTGCCCCGAATGCTCTCTATTCCGACGAACGCCCATTCACTGAAGCAGCTAGAGCTTATCTGCAAGACGGGATTGAGAAACTGAAGCAAAGGGCAGCATCTTTGAAAAGCAGTTTCGGAGAACAGCTCTCTCGACACCTAAACGAACGTCTGATACGAAGTTCAATCAAACACAGAGAAGTCCTGCAAAACAAGTTAGCTCGGATATGCTCAAACAGTAAGTGGAGAGAGGCAGGCAACGCTGACCTGATCAACAACATGTCCAAATATGTTCTCAGTGACGTAGAAAAGGAGGCTCTTTCCTTAGGTCTCAAATTCGACACAGGGAAGAGCAACTCAAAGTACATGGACTTGTTGGCAAAGAACAACAAGTTCAGCGATAGTGACATTGATAAAGGCTTCAAGCAAGGTATATTGACATGTCTCTTTGCTCTTGCCCACTCTAACCATCACTCGCTACCTCGAAGATACATTCGAGCGCTGCAAAACCTGGCGAAGAATGAAGATATCATTATCACTTCTGCAGACAAAGGTGGGGGCGTCGTCATAATGGACATGACTGCATATAATGAGAAGATGATGACTCTCCTTTCCGAAACTGCCACTTACAAACCAGTCAAATTGGGATCTGGGAAGAAATCATCTGACATCTTTAACAAGGAAGCACGAAAAATACTGCGCCGTTCAGAAAAGGGAAAGAAACTTCTCCATCTTTTGGAAGAAAGCCCTAGGACACCAACGATGAGAGGCATGCCGAAGACACATAAATCGGGCACTCCAATACGGCCGATAACATCCGGTATCGGCAGCGCCCCTCATCGGCTCGCTAAGGTCTTGGCTAAGCCGTTATCTGACCTTCTTGGCACTATAAGCTCAGCTCATCTCAAGAACTCAGGTGATCTCTTGAGGCGCATCAGAGATCTCCGCGTAACCGGCAAGAAGATGGTGAGCTTTGATGTCAAAGCCCTATTCACGAACGTTCCAGTAGACGGGGCTTTAGATGCCGTAGGCAGGGCGCTATCTAACGCGAATGATGAGGATCTTCCGGTCTCAAAGGCAGACTTCATGGCATTAATTCGACTCTGTGTCAACTTCAACCCCTTTACCTTCGATGACAAGGAGTTCATACAAGTTAGCGGATTAGCAATGGGTTCCCCTCTAAGTGCCGTTTTAGCGTGCTTATATATGGAGAAAATGGAGGAAGACCAGTTCAAACGTATAGTGGGGGAGCATAACTTGTGGGTTAGATACGTCGATGATGTACTGGCATGTATCCCATCAGAAACTAATATCACAAACCTCCTCCATGAACTAAACGCAGTAGATCCCGCTATACAATTCACAGTGGAGGAGGAAGAGAACGACAGGCTTCCCTTCTTAGATACGCTATTGATCAGAACGGGAGACTCACTTAAGTTCACTGTTTACCGAAAGCCAACAAACAAGGATGACCTTATACACTACTTTTCAGGGCACAGTCAGAGAGTTAAATCCGGGGTCGTTATTGGTTTCTTTTTGCGCGCCTTCAGAATATGTTCCGAAGACTTTTTACGTGACGAGATCGATTATGTGGTTCAAACGTTCATGAAACTTCAATTCCCTTTAATCATGCTTTTATCTCTGAGAGACAAAGCAAAGAAGATATGGTCCCGATCTGTCACCTCAGATAACCAGCCCTCAGCTGTAGCTGGTCAGCCTGTGGCAGAAACCAAACCAATGGTAGTAGCTCCGCATTCTCCCTTGAATGAAACGGTTCAGAAACTGATAGGTCCTGCGCTGCGCATAGTCTCTGTAGGGGGGCAGAAGATAGGTGGGATAATGCGTAAAAAAAGGAAACAGCCTCGCAACAGTGACAGCGTAGTTTACAAAATTCCATGTGGTGGGTGCCCGCGGGTGTACTACGGGGAAACTGGTAGGGGTCTCAAAACACGGGTCCGTGAACACAGGGGGGATTTACGTAATCACAGACTTTCTAATGCATTTGTTATTCACGCTGAGAAAGAAGGGCATTTACCTGATTGGACGCGGGCTACACATGTGGATCAAAACTTTTCTAAAACCCAACGGAGAATTATAGAAGCGGCGTTTATTGCGAAAGGTGATGTTTTGAACACTTCGAGTGGATTCTTCAGACTAGCTTCGGTGTCTGCTCTGTTGGCTAGGAAAGACGTTAATTTGTAGTATGTGTGTATGTATATGTCAATATGTCATGCAAGGCAGAGGAAATTTGTGAAAAAGTGCCCGCGCTATATTCGAACGAAACCGAAAAAAACGTACCTACTTGACTCTGTAGGTAAAATGTGTCATATCACCCTTGAAAAAGTGAATAACACGAAACGTTGGGTGGTTTTGGTGTTTTTATCTTACATCAAATACGAATTAGGATGTCCTGGCTCAAACTTTGGCCACTTTACGTGTAAAGCTTATGGTGAAGGGAAAACTGGACGCCCGGCTGAACGTCATTACTCGGGTAGCAAATCGTGTCCAGTGGGAGTCGAAAGTATCTCCAAATGTCGAAAAAATGTGTCAGTATTATAAGAAACACCCTGTATGTTACTTGACGAATAAGTTTTTGAACGTAAACCTTGTGTCACGCTTACGATTGTTGTCCTCAGGCTGTGAGACCGAAGAGCGGCGTGTTCTGTTTCCTGATCACAGAAGCTCGCGAAACAACGGCGCTAGAGATGCCCGACCGCGAAAACACATTCGTACTGCGGGTGAGTGGACGCAGGGCAGGGCTGTGGAGTCCAGGGCTGCCGAGTCGATGGATTTTAGGTAACTTTGACACCGAGTTGAACTTCGGCTTCAAAAATTGACTCCGACTTCGACTCCAGCCCCGACTCCGGACGTTCTTCAGGAAGTCCATGTAATGAAATTAAATTGCATATCTGAGATCTTATCATCTTGGCTGAAGCGAACCTTTGGGCGTTCCAAGGCCTTGTAAGGTAGTACTTTTTAACCCGCGCATGACTGGGGTATTTTCCATAACGGGAGTGACTGAGGGGGGCTCTCCAGACTCCAGAGTCCCCCTCCTATCTCCGAAACTACTTGGCCGATCGTCAAAATTCAAACGGGGTCTGATAGCCCTGAATAAACCTGTCGAACGAAACCTATTTTCTTTGACCTCGAGGTCACCGATGACGTCACAGGTCGGGTCAAAGTAAAAATTATCGGCATTTTTGCTTGTTTGCAATTTAGTTTCTGGCCGCCGGCTGACACATCCGATCAGGCTCATTTTGGCTTACGCACTCCTTGATATATGGCTTAGATGTCCTGAGGGTACCGAACTTTTACTTCGAATTTTTCAGGTCAAGGCTAGGTCATCCTAGGTCACAAAAATTGTATATCATGTACCGGTCACGTGATGCATGTTTTATGGTCCATTTTACTCGTAGATTTCGACAATATGTAATGTCGTTTGTGTCATTTGAGGTCATATTGAGCTGAATTTACCGGAGGTCAGCCTCAGGCCACTTTCAGGTCAGAAATGATCAAATTTGATTTTTTTTCAACAAAAAAGGTGCATATCAGATGCAGTTTAAGCTCAGGAACACGAAGGTGCCATTTATATTGCTGTACGATGTCAAAAACGTACTAAAAAATGGTTTTGAAAAATATATAATTGTAAAATTTTGACAATAATGCAAATAACTTGGCTATTTTTGAAGATATTGGGCTAAAAGTGGGTAAAATAGTTAATCAGTGTGTGTTCTATCACACATATTCCGTTTCTTGCGAAAAATAAAAAAAATAAAAAAGTATATTTATGTTATTGTAAAAACATATTTTTCCACATTTTCAAAATTTCGAAAATATGAGATAGCAGTTTGATAGCTACGTGTATTTGTAGTCTACTGATGCAAAGAAATTGGATCTAGCTTTAAAACTAAGCTCTTGAGAGCGTTTGCCGTAATTCAACATTTTGCATCAAAATCGGCCGACATGACGTCACTCTGACGTCATTTTCGGCCAAAGTGTGGCAGCTAGAAAGTTAAGATTTTAACACAAGGTGTCAGATTATTACCGCTGAAGGTACAGTCCACAGCAGAAGTAATGTGTGGTTTCAGTCATGGGTATGTTCTGCTTCTGAAGCCTAAGAACGATTAGCCAGACTGCAACGAGACTTTAAATGTAGCTTACATGTATCTTCACCCTTGCAGCTACAACTTTATCTATTGACGTCTTCTTTTCAATCAGTCCGCATTTAAAAATCGTCGGTCAAAGCCATCCGTTGAGATTGGTAAAACCACACATTACTTTAGCGGTGGGCTGTACCACAAGTTTTATGTTGATCCGTCAAACGTTTTAGAAGATATTGCTGAAAAACGGGAGGGGGGTCTGTAGAACCCCCCTCCAGTCATGCGCGGGTTTAATAGCATGCAGAAATAATAACAGGCTTTGACGCAGCAGCCGTTTACAGTTTTTTTTCGATGGGAACGCCAGGGCTGGAAAAAGTGCTTCGGTGGTTGTCGTCCGAAGGAAAACGGGCTTATTTGGTTGTCAACTCAAGATGTCTAACCCGCGCCCCGCTAAGGGTCCTTGATTTCCACAGCTTGCTGGGGGGGGGGAGGCGGGGGGGTCAACAACTCGCTCTTTTAAGTCTGATCCTAGGTCAAGTAGTGACAAGCCGTAAACGGCATTCGAAAGAACGTCCAAAATAAGGACGAAAATATGTCATTCATTTTTTAGTTCAAGTAAAAGGTCATAGGTCACCAGATGCCATTTAAGGGAGATTATGACCTTTTCCCACTTTATTGGAGTTGGGACCGTTTTTTAGTAGAAAATGTATAAATATAATGTAAATTCATTGCATTTTTCCGAAATCATAAAATTACCATGTTTTTTTAAGTTGAAGTAGCTCAAGCGCTCCGCGCTTGGTAGTGATGGGTGAGCAAGTACTTGCAGGTTTAAGTAAAATCGGTGAGTAAAAACTAAATAATATTTGAAAATTTTATTTTAATTGATTGCTCCCTTTATGGTCAATTCGTGAATAAAAGGTTTTCTTATACATTTGTTTTTTCGACGTGTACGAATGCTTTTAATTATTAGGTACCGGACAATACATAATTTAGTTGCAGCATTTCTCATTTCAAATAAGGAACGAATGAGAACGAAGTCTTGCTCTTTATTTTTGGAAGAATTTGGTATAAGTTATTTCATTAGTCAGTATGTCAAAAAACTCTTTTCATATATTGATACAAATATATTACCTTTCTTAGAATACCAGTGAGTCGAAATACATGTGTACCGGATGACATAAATTTCGTAGCTGCGTTCCTTCTGATTTGAATGGCCACAGTACCTACACACGTTGCACAGTGGCCCTTTTTCAGAATTAGCACGCATTAATTCCCACAATACCTGAAAAAGGTGCAAGACATCACCACGTGATCAAGGACGTATTCCCTGCCAATGCAAAGAGAAGAAAAGAAACGAACTGCCCAAGGAGATTCGGCCCAACAGCGACAGGCCGCTCGGGCCAAGATTTGGCGCACGTTCGCACGGCTCGCCCGCCGGCCAGGCCGCTCCGAACGCAAGTGTGGCGAGCCCGCCAGCCGACCGCGCTGCACTGACCGCCAGGACGCCCCAGGGCGTCACGTGACCGCAGCTACAGCTGTTGCCAGCCACCGTTAGTATAATTTCAATTAGCACATCTTATGGCAAAAGTCAAGCCACATTTAGGCGCACACCAGGTGACACCAGCTTCGAGCCAGGTCAATGAGCTTAGTCGTATCGAACAGGAGCCACAGCCGCTCGCGGACTGAACTGGCTCACATTATCCACCGTAGAAGCAAAATGGCGCAAAATGGCGCGATGCCCTTTGGTGGACATGGTCAGAAGAAATCGGCGATTCGAACGATGTATAATATGACATGTTCCAGAGTGTGCTACTTAACATAAAGCTTCAATTGTATGCCGCCATCTCCAGTTAACCCGCGCCGTGCTGGTGGCCTGAACTTTCCGCCGAGTGCTGGGGGGGGGGGGGGGCGTTTTCACGCCCCCCCGTCTAACTCGGCTCCTGGGCCACGTAGCGACACGCGGTAAGCGGCAATCGAAAGAGCGTCAAAAATAAGGACGAAAACACCTCGGTCATTTTTTGGGTCAGGTCAAAGGTCAGGTCACCAGAGGTCACCAAAGGTAAAATGTTGACTCTTTCAACATTTTGGAAACTGCCAACGGCTATCTCGGGAACCGATAGAGCTACAGCGCCGCGGAAAAGCGCATTCGATAGCCCTTTTACAGACCTTTCTGAGTATTGTTCTCAGATTTGACCTCAGGTCAACGGTTTAGGCTCCAGAGGGCAAAAACTCCAAAAATAGCCGTTTTTACGAAAAACGTTTTTTCGTCAATAACTTTTGACTCATAAGCGCCATGACATTACTTTTGCCAGCATCGTGTTCCTCTCGTTGAGACGCGTCGAATGAACTATTTGTTGACCTTGAAAGGTCATTTTGAAAATTTGACCTCAGGTCAAGGTCATGACCTGACCGAAAAGGGTCATGTTGCATATCAGTCGATCCGTATCGTCGAGCTGAACACATCTGACGTGTTTTCACCGCTCTAGCACGTCTCTATCAAAAGTTATAGCCAAAAAACTGCTGGCGACCGTTCATGACCTGAGATGACCTCAGGGGCACACAGAGGGGTCACAGGTGCATTTTTCCTATTCAGTGTGTCATGTTTACCTATGAACCGATGTTTGAGAGCGTTTTGAACGATATTCGTCCAAAAGAGGCGCATTTCAATTTTCTCCCATTGACTTATAATGGAGAGGTCGCAAAATTGACCTGACCTTAGGTCACAGATATCAAAAATCCGAGATATACATTTTATACATACTGTTACTCATATCAATCGCTGAAAGTTTCAAAGTGATCGTTCAGTCGGTGTAGCTATAGCGAGCCTTTGAACTTTTTCTGAGGTAAGGTCACTTGACGTGACCTGGTGACCTGACCTTGAACGGCCTAGGTCTGAAATTTTCACAACATGTGCGGAAATGATGTAGGAACACGTGTACCAAAAACGGCGGCGCTGCGCGCCGCCGTTTTTGAGATATTCGCGAAAAACCTGAGGGGGGGGCGTAAAAACGCCCCCCCCCAGCACGGCGCGGGTTAATAATTGTCCTGTTATTGTGTCCACAATATTCGGCAAAAGTGGTCTATTGAAGTTTATACAATGAAAATTGAGGTTTCTAGGGCTTCTACGTAAACTCAGCTTCACAGCCATGCCACTAATTTTGAACATTTTCTCACCGAAAGCCTTACAAATTGATGTTCATCTCACCCTACTTTTTAGGGTCCGCCAGTGGTGTCCGCGCGCCTCTCGACAAACTTCGATTTTGCGGTCAGTTTTACCAAAGTTAATTATTTTTTAGGAGGTAAAAATGGCACCATCGGATAGTTTGGAATGTTTTGCACACGATTAGACTACTTTTTACTCAAAAGAAGAAAAAAAATATTTTGAATTTATGCGTGCTAATTCTGAAAAAGGGCCACTGTGCGTTGGTTGTAGGGTACTATGCACCTACAACCAACGCCCTACACACGACACTGACAACCAAGCTAACAACATAAACAAACGGTAACATAAACAAAAACCCAAGCGTCGCTGTTTGAAACAAAAGCGCCATACACTGCAACTTTTTTATAGAGAAGGACGACGCATTTCGGTGGGTGTTTCAAGTACTGCAAGTACTGCTTCTTTTTTGCAAAAATAAAAATCATTTTTCACATACGAAAATGTGCTAGGAAATTTTCATATTTTATAGAAACCACAGTAAAAATAGCATGGATGTCGAATAAATTTTATTTAAGAAAAAAGGAAGCTAATTATCTCTCTTTAAATGATTTTTTTTTTCGAAACACCGGCACACAACTCGGGAACCAATTATAGAGCTACGGCGCCGCGGAAAAGATTCGATAGCCTTTTTGACCCTTTCCGGGACTCTTCGACGGTGCCACTGGTCGACTTCCACTCACCTTTGAACAAAGCGTGCTCAAGTTAGTGCATGCACTTAAGTCGTGCAGAAGCCACGGACCCAGGGGCGTCGTTTTGTATAGGTGGCGAGAAACGGGAGGGGCAGATTCTGCCCCCCCCCCCTCTCCCCAGTGGGGCGCGGGTTAAAATCTGAGAGATGAGGGTGACGGGCCTGGTACGATCCATCGTGGAATGCCCCAGTAGTCAAACAAAGGTCGTATATAAGTTGTATAGATAGAAACAAGCATTGATTTAGGCACGTGTCTGGCTATCGAATATAGTGGGCCTAGGGAGCGATTAAATTTCAGAATAGTTTCGTTAACATGAACATGAAAACGTAAGAGTGTGGATAGGGTGAGGCCGAGATGTTTATGGTCTTTAACGGTAGGAATAGATTGTGGTCCAAACGTTAGAACGGGGACATTTGCTTGTTTTTTTAGAGAAAAAGTTTGTTGTCTGGTTCGTCGCATTGAATGAAATCGCCCAGTTTAGTCCGTAATCGTAAATGGCGTCAAGATCGTGTTGCAGTCCTGTCTGTATGTCGCGTAAATTGTGTCTTGGGGCGTAAGTGGAGAGTAAGGAACAGTCATCTGCATGAAAAAGCATTTCGTTTCTTGTCTTGTCGCAAAGTCCGTTTAAGTACATTATTGCAAGAAGTGGTCCTAGCACGGATCCCTGAGGAACTCCGGCGTCAAGCGTCAGTGTTGAGGAAGTCGAATTGTTTATGGTCACATTCTTTTTTTTTTTGTCTGTTACATAAGAATTTAACCACGTCAGTAGGTTCCCTTTGAGTCCAAAGTCTTTCTCGCATTTTGCTAAAAGTCCTGCATGTCATATTTTCTCGAAGTATCTGCTTATTTAAATTGTCGTTAAGTCTTGTCCTTTGTCGAGAGAATGATACAGTCTGTCTGTTAAGTACATTAGTTATAAGCATCTCGTGAGAACAGTAGAACTGAACCTTTAAGTGTTTTCCCCTTTTTTCTAGATATAAGGAAGGTGAAATTCGTTGATTGGCGACAGCACCTGATGTTAGTACACATGTCTAGTGAGATCCCATATAGTTATTTTACGAATATTTTTTTTTGTTTGTTTGTCAAATGACACGTGCCAGACCCGCGGCCGGGCCTGGGTTGCATGGCCGCCCATCGGCTTGGTGGTGGTGGACGGCTTGCCGTCGGCGCCTGACGGTGTAGTGGGCGCGCCGGTGGGACCCGGCCTACCTCGGCCGAGTAGCCCTCTCGCTCGTCCGGCGGCGGCGGCTCAGGCTCGGCGCAGGACAGTCCCACGATAGGTTTAGTCAGAGATAATGTTGTTGCTGAACTAGCAGTTAAGTTTCGCCTTGTACCTGCTGGCGACCCGGGTCAGTTCGCCCCCCAAATGGTCGCGAGTTCACTTTGGACAATAGGTGTGTATGCAAGTTGTGTAGCCAATCGGGATCGACACGAGCGACACAAACGCTCACTCGCACATGTACGCACACACGCACACGCACACGCACATATACACTTACGCACGCTTGCATATACACACAGTACCTGTCACGTCTCTCTGGAGCGGCGCGGGCCCTCCCTCTTGATCAGTCAGCTGTATTTGACAACTATAGTGTTGAGTTCCCCCTTTCTGTTTAGAAGTACTCGGTACATATAAAAAACGACAATATATTTTTTATATATATCTGTCATGGATAACACACAAGTACTCGGTACCTTTCATACTACTTAGCAAAATAGACACAATAACAATTATGTCCATGAACTGCCGAGGGCTTGGCGACACAAAAAAGCGAAGGGACGTGATGCACGACATTAGAAGTAAGCGTTTCAATATAGTATAGTATTTTTGCAAGATACACATTTAACAGCTAAGACAGCACCATACTTTGATACATTATGGCATGGAAAGTCGTACCATTCGTGGTCGTCCTCGCGAAGCCGAAGAACAAGTATTTTAATTATTAATAACATGTCATACACGTTAATATCAGAGCTTAAATCGGAGTGTGGAAACTTCCACATTTTAGAGTGTAAATTATATAATGAAACATATTTACTCGTCAATATTTATGGACCTAATCGAGATAGCCCAACATTTTATAAGAACTTGGATAGTATCATTGAAACATTTGACGTAGAGCACACAATCATTGCCGGTGATTTGAATTTCGTCATGATACCAGATGCAGATTCACTGAATTACGTAGGAGAGAATAACGTTCGTGCAAAACAAACTTTTCTAGAAATATCAAACAAATATAATTCAATAGACATCTGGCGACATTTACACCAGGAAGAACGGAAATATACGTGGTTACGGAAAACCCCGTTAAAAGCAGGACGCCTGGACATGTTTTTCGTCAGTGACGAACTTCTAAATTCCGTAATAAACGCTGAAATCGTACCAGGATATCGCACTGACCACAACGCAATCACTTTGTCGATAAAAAGTAAGCAGCAAAGAGGTAACGGTTTGTGGAAATTTAACACCTCACATTTAAACGATGATGAATATGTAAACATAATCAAAACATGCATCTGTATATGTTGTTATTCAGCTGGGACATAATTAATGTGTAAAACGTTGTTTTGACACCAGCTATGTAGTTTTATTGGGAGCTTTCGAGAGCACTTCGGCTCCCTTCTTCAGCCAAGTCAAACAAACACTAAAATACAGTAATACAAAACATTAATATGTCGTTCGGTTCGAGGTCAAAATCGTAAGTATAGGTCAAGAAATGAGTGCGCCACATTTTAAGTACAATTGTCACATAGTTTCGTTAATTTTTTGAAAATACACACATCACATAATCGACCAGCAACCTCTTTACAAAGAAACACCTAAAATCACACATCCACACACCGCTAAGACTTAAATCACACGATACACATCATTCATTGGCACCCCTGGTCTCGTGTTCATAAGAGTCGATTCGTTCGTTTTCGCTATAAATATGCCCTCTTTTATCTTTCGTTTTCTCCAGTTCGTTTCATATGCCAGAATTTTGACCTCCTCCCATTTAATACTGTGCCCCGTCTCCAAAACATATTTCGAGATACCCGAGTGGTTGTCATCCCCATTCCTGATCGCCCTCTTGTGTTCGCTTTCGCTCGTCTTTATGCTTCTCCCTGTCTCACCTATGTAAACTTTTTCACACATGCACTCATATTGGTAGACTACGCCCGCATTAGATATTTTTTCTCGTTTGTCCTTTGGCTTTACTAACATAGGGTAGTGTGGGGTAATTTGAACATATTTTTACGTCTTCTCCGTTGTACCAAATTCCAGCTCAACCCTGGATGAAGAAAAACTGCTTCAGTAGCGCAAGTGTCACTTGCTTTCACCATGCAAGCCTCGTTTTTGGACGAGCCGAGCATACGTTGAATAGCATAGCCTCACTTCTCCACCAAGCCACGGTGTGTTCAAATTGCCCCACCGTGGGGTAATTTGAACATAGGTACTGCCTTTACCTGTCATAAAAACGATAGCCTCGCCAGCACCGATGTTGTTTGACCCATAAACAAATAGGCAGAACAATTCTAAACATGCCTTCACTTAAAAAATCAACACAACGACAAAAATAACAGTTGCAGAGTATCAATATCTGCACGATGCACGCCGGTCAGTTGACAGAATTCGCTTCTCTTCAATTAACCGAGAACGTCTATCATTTTTGTTCGACAAAAACTCTCCCAATCTTACTGCATCTGTTATAGTGGTGCCAATCGAAACCTGGATATTTGGAGTTCTGATTTTGTCCAATGTCCAATTCGGAATTGGTTGGACAAAGGTAGCAGACTGGACAACATTGGACGATGGCTTGCTACACTTCAGCGCTTTTGATAAAGTAATCGTGCATAGCATTGATTGGCGAATGGAAAGCTTGTTAGGCTCTCAATATAATGAACACTTTTCGGCTGGTAAAATTACATTATAAGCAATTTAAATGACAGTTTTGAGTGTTGATTAAGGCGTGATTTTTGGACATACATATTTGGACAAATGGCTGACTTTAACATTTTTGAACGGAAATCAACGCAAATGCCGGACATTAGACGGATATTAGACGTAAAGTTTATAAAACTGGCATCACTAATCTGCTACTGCTTTGGCTCGAAAATATTGGCAAAAAAAACTGGGAGCGTTGTTTTTTCGGAGCTATCACTGTCTTCACTAAAATTCTCACACTATGTTCAAATTACCCCACGCTAAAAGTTATTTTGCCATGTTTAAAAACAGGTTTCAAAAGCAAATTTCTTGGATTGAAGGAACTGATTAGGTCATTGTACAACAAAAGCCGTGGCGTATTAGGCGCTAGCAATGCAAGATTTTGCGCTGCAATAAAGTTGCAATGACGTGTTTTTAGGCGTTTTTACTTGCGAAAATGATTTTTTACAGTGTGCGTCAACATATTCATTCCCTGAAACTTTAAACCCCGTTCATATGACAGCCCTTTTAGTTACGATGATTTCCCTTATTGGTCTTATTGTCATGCCACTTATGGATTTTCCGTAATTTTGTGTTTTTCACACTATGTTCAAATTGCCCCACATGTTCAAATTACCCCACCCTACCCTACTCCGTAGGTTCCTCCCCGGTTTGTTTGCGACCTTTGCATATGGTGCCAAAGCCCTTGTCACCCTTTCAGTGACCCCTTGCACGTAGGGTAGAACCACCACTGGCTTACGCTCCTCCCCTTGGTCCTCTTGTGTCCTAGCCCTCCCCGCTAGCATCTTTCTGCGAGTCCTGTTTACGAACCGTTTCGGGTAATTGTTTACTCCCAACGTCCGGTCAATGTGGCTGGTCTCCCGTGCCCTCCCTGTCTCATCCGAAGGGAAAGAGTCTCCCCTCCTCACCAGAGATCGGACGACAGACTCCTTGTGTTGGACACTGTGATGGGACATAAAATCTAAATACTTGTCCGTGTGCGTCGCTTTCCGAAAGACTGCCGTCTTAAGAGACCCATGCTCGTCCCTCGTCACCTCCACGTCCAGAAAAGCCAGAGTTCCCTCCCTCTCTTCCTCTACAGTGAAAGAGATCCCGTCGGACTGGTTGTTGAGATGTCTATGGAGCGCCCCTACCTGCTCCTTTTTGACCACCACAAACGTGTCGTCTACATATCTCCTCCAGACCCTTACCCCTTGACCAAAAGACTCCAGAGCTCTTTTTTCCAACTCCTCCATGAATAGGTTTGCGACTATGACGCTTACAGGACTTCCCATCGCCGCCCCCTGTTTCTGATGATAAAATTTGTTGTTCACCTGGAAGTAAGTAGTGTTTAAACACAGTTTAAGTAAAAGCACGATGTCCTCTACGTCCATACCTGTTAGAGCTCGAACGCGGCTCTCCTCCCGCTCCATCTCAGCCTCTAACCTACTCCTTGCGATATCGCAGGCCTCATCTGTAGGCACTGATGTGAAAAAGGACTTGACGTCAAACGACACCATCGTCTCGTCCTCGGCTAGGCTCCGAGTACGAGCGAACTGAACAAAGTCAGCTGAGTTCCTCACATGACATTCTGAGTTTCCCACCAGCGGCGCTAGTATGGGAGCTAAATGTTTGGCGATATCATACGTCACCGACCCTACCATCGACACAATGGGCCTTAAGGGCACATCAGGCTTGTGTACCTTGGGTAGGCCATAGAAGAGTGGTGGGAGTGGATCGGATGGGTACAGCTGCAGGTACTGACCTCTAGTCAAATTGCCCTTTGTCTCAATCGACTTTAGTGCCCCTCTCACTTTCCGCGTATATGAGAGTGTTGGATCACCCTGGAGCTCCTCATACGTTTCCCCGTCCTCCAACAAATCCTCAACCTTACTACGGTACTGTTCCTTAGTCAACACACACACCGATTTCCCCTTATCACTTGGCAGAAACATCAGGTCTTCCCTCCCTTGCAGACTGCGCGTGCTCGTCTTTCCTTCTTAGTAAGATTGTCATCTCTAGGTTTGAATCCCTGCAACGCTTTTGTTACTTCAAACCTTACCCTATTTGCCTCATCCGGCGGCATGTTTGTACCTGCCAGCATCTTTTCCACTTCAGTTATAAACTCGACACTATTGACATGCTTAGGCGCCGGCACAAAATTCAAACCTTTTCGCAACACCCCAAGCTCTGCATCCGAAAGAGGCTTCCCAGACAAATTGACCACACATTTGTCTTTGACACTGTCCAAGCCCCCCGTACTGTCTGTAGTCGTCTCATCCGTGTGTGACGGTGGCACCGGTCCGTTGGCTGGAACTGTGAGGCCATGCTGACTGGTCGGCGAGCTGCGTCCTTCTTCGGGTCTCTCCTGCATCCCACCACTCCGGTCTGACGTCCTGTCAGCAGAAGTCGTGTCCGGGACGGACTCCTCCATCAGGGAGACGCTACCCACAGTTTCTTCGGCTGGACCGGTCGCCCCCGAGGCGACGGCTGAGGGGTCATCCGTGGAGGTCCCATCTTGGTCTGCGTTTACGTTGTCTCCTTGGACGGCATAAGTATTGATGCCTACTAGTCTTGAAAACTTATTCTTTTGACGAGTCTTCACTTTTTCAAATTCTCCATGTTCCCTAGAGACTAACACTTCTTCTAGCCTTCGATAAACTTCGTCGCTGAGGATGCCTGACAGTCGTTCTTGGTAGCTTCGCATTTCGTTCTTTATCGTTCGGATCGTTTTTACCACGTCATGGATATGTTCCTGGAGTAACTTTCTCTCAGCCGTTTCCACGATGTTTTTCGTTTTTTGAGTTTTCATCACACATTTGAGACGTAATCCTTTCGGCTGAACGTGGCTAGTCTTACATCGCATCGCAAAGGTTAAGTGATTTCTGAAACGAGCTAGCTTCTTTACGTTTTTTTCCAATTTTCTTACCGTTTTTAGTGTTTCCGGACCATTGTTTTCTTTGATGTAGTTGTATATGTTGTTATTCAGCTGGGACATAATTAATGTGTAAAACGTTGTTTTGACACCAGCTATGTAGTTTTATTGGGAGCTTTCGAGAGCACTTCGGCTCCCTTCTTCAGCGAAGTCAAACAAACACTAAAATACAGTAATACAAAACATTAATATGTCGTTCGGTTCGAGGTCAAAATCGTAAGTATAGGTCAAGAAATGAGTGCGCCACATTTTAAGTACAATTGTCACATAGTTTAATTAATTTTTTGAAAATACACGCATCACATAATCGACCAGCAACCTCTTTACAAAGAAACACCTAAAATCACACATCCACACACCGCTAAGACTTAAATCACACGATACACATCATTCATTGGCACCCCTGGTCTCGTGTTCATAAGAGTCGATTCGTTCGTTTTCGCTATAAATATGCCCTCTTTTATCTTTCGTTTTCTCCAGTACCACGGAAAGCGACGCACACGGACAAGTATTTAGATTTTATGTCCCATCACAGTGTCCAACACAAGGAGTCTGTCGTCCGATCTCTGGTGAGGAGGGGAGACTCTTTCCCTTCGGATGAGACAGGGAGGGCACGGGAGACCAGCCACATTGACCGGACGTTGGGAGCAAACAATTACCCGAAATGGTTCGTAAACAGGACTCGCAGAAAGATGCTAGCGGGGAGGGCTAGGACACAAGAGGACCAAGGGGAGGAGCGTAAGCCAGTGGTGGTTCTACCCTACGTGCAAGGGGTCACTGAAAGGGTGACATGGGCTTTGGCACCATATGCAAAGGTCGCAAACAAACCGGGGAGGAACCTACGGAGTATGTTAGTAAAGCCAAAGGACAAACGAGAAAAAATATCCAATGCGGGCGTAGTCTACCAATATGAGTGCATGTGTGAAAAAGTTTACATAGGTGAGACAGGGAGAAGCATAAAGACGAGAGAAAGCGAACACAACAGGGCGATCAGGAATGGGGATGACAACCACTCGGGTATCTCGAAACATGTTTTGGAGACGGGGCACAGTATTAAATGGGAGGAGGTCAAAATTCTGGCATATGAAACGAACTGGAGAAAACGAAAGATAAAAGAGGGCATATTTATAGCGAAAACGATCGAATCGACTCTTATGAACACGAGACCAGGGGTGCCAATTAGAGGTGGCAAAACTGGAAAATTTTGGGACCCGGACCCGGACCCGGTCTGACTGGCACATTTCTGGAACCGGTCAGACCCGGTCTAAGTCAGCGTTGGAACCAGATGGACCCGTTCCCGAAATTCATTATGAAAATTGTGTACAGTTGTAACTTGTAGGTATAGCAAGAATAAAATAGTTTCTTTCCAATTGGGCATACTTGTGTTGCAAAGTAAAAAAGTCATGCCATGGTCATTTCACTTCGCTTCACAGTTTGTATTTTAGAACCAGATTCAGGTCATATTTAAGAATATAAGAAGTAAGTAGACCAATGAATTTCATGCTAACCTAAGCCACTTTTACTACAGCTGCTAAAAATGATGTGAACTGGGGATCCATGGAGCAGTGCCTTCACCAGAGTCAGAACCTAACATCAACATGGAACAAGATAACATACTGATACATACCTTTTCTAATATTCTTGGTAAAAGATATTCGTTTTAGAATTAATTCATTAGTCCTTACAAATATTATCAACTATCCAAGGCCCCAAACGAGAAAACATTCAAAATCAAAATAGAAACATCAAAACTTTGTGAGGTCCGCCAGAAATGTCGACACGATAGCAATGCAATGACAAAACAGGCGTTAAATCACTGCAAAATTTTGTTGGGGCTAAAGTACTGCAGAATCGTAATGGCAAATGGCAATAAACTGCAAGGTTGTGATCATGACTTAAGTGCCAATTTATTAACGTAGAAAACAAACCACATTTTTTTTTTGTTAGTACTTAGATATAGAATATATACCAAGGGTTCTGAGACTTACTTGATTTCTTCCCAAACGTGTTCCAAAATTGTAACCTTTATGCAGTAGATTAGCGTGCGTAAGGTATAGCATATATGACGCTCAAATGCGCCATTTTCACATCAACATGGAATCATTGGCCTTGGAGAAGGGCATTGGTATTGACTAAGTTTTTTGCCAGCTGCTGCCGTATGATGGCGCTAGTAGAGCGCTATATGTATAATACGCTCTGCTAGCGTCACCATGCGGCGCCAGTTGGCTAAAAATCTGATCAATACTACGGTTTCTGGAGAATGCCTTGGATTCATTTTTAGCTTTATGGATTTATGAAAGGGCATGTTGGTTTTATGAGTTGTCTTCTGGCCGTGATAGAAATAATTTCAAAGCTGTTAAAGTTATGAAATGCATTTGAATATCAAACATGAACTCTGATTTCCGGTGGGCATAGTGACTGGTATGTCAATGTCTTTGAAAAGGCAGGTGAGAATGCCACTGGTCAGCCTTGCTTCAATTGGATTTGTGTCCATATATGAATGGATTTCAGTCATATCTACTTACCTACATATGTTATTGGTTGGTATTTGATTTCTACAGCTCAAAATATTGCTAGGTTTTGTACAGCAAACTGAATGGAAGTGATCCGTACAAACATTTGTGAAATGTTTTCTGGATTGCTAGCACTTAGAACTTGTTTATTCTGTTGTAGGTGACAAGATAAGAAATTGAAGCAAGACTGACCAGTATGCTATAGAATAGGTAGCCCAAACTGCAGGAATATTAAAATTCAAAAGTGGAATTGGGACTTATGAACTGGAAACTGCATCAACTATGACTATGTTTGCCAAAGCATAAAAGATATTAATTTAATATTTACCATAAAGCACAGGGAAATGATAGGACCCGGTTGGACCCGGCCAAATATTTTGGGGACCCGGTCTGGACCCATCCGGGTCCAGACCGGTTCCATAGACCGTGTCCCCGGGTCCACATTTTGCCACCTCTAGTGCCAATGAATGATGTGTATCGTGTGATTTAAGTCTTAGCGGTGTGTGGATGTGTGATTTTAGGTGTTTCTTTGTAAAGAGGTTGCTGGTCGATTATGTGATGTGTGTATTTTCAAAAAATTAATGAAACTATATGACAATTGTACTTAAAATGTGGCGCACTCATTTCTTGACCTATACTTACGATTTTGACCTCGAACCGAACGACATATTAATGTTTTGTATTACTGTATTTTAGTGTTTGTTTGACTTGGCTGAAGAAGGGAGCCGAAGTTCTCTCGAAAGCTCTCAATAAAACTACATAGCTGGTGTCAAAACAACGTTTTACACAAAACATGCATCATTGACACACTGAAACAATATGCCGTGCCCGTATATACTGATCGGGTGTACAATGAGATGAAGTACTACGAATATATACAGTTAACAATAAGTGACAGTCTATTTTACGAAACCTTGATAATGATGATAAGAGGCGAAACAGTTAAATTTTCTAAGCGTAAGGCAAGAAACACACGGATGGCTGAGTCTAATTTAGAAAAGGAAATTGCAAAAGCAGAAACGAAACTTGTAAGATCGGGCGAACAAAGTGATGCCAATCAATTAGATAGGTTAAAGACCGAGCTGGAAGAACTGAGACGGCCTATGATAGACGGGCTGATAGTTCGATCTCGAGTATCGTGGCACGAAAAAGGAGAACGAAACTCCAAATACTTTTTGTCCTTAGAAAAAAGGAACTCAGACAGGAAAAGTATCCAATACATTCAGGACGGCGACAACGTCGTTTTAAACAATAATGACATACTCCAAAACTTTCCAACTATATATCGGAACAAATATTGCGAAAACAGAAATATAGTGCCAGATCGACCATTCATATCAGCTTATATAACGAACAAACTCAGCGAACAAGAACGGCTTGAACTTGATGCGGAAATTAATTTGCCTGAATTGACATGTGCGCTAAATTCCATGAAAAAAGGAAAAACCCCAGGATCCAATGGATTTTCTGTTGAATTTTTTTGTCGCTTTTGGCTAGACATAGGCTCTTTTCTTTACCGTGCAGCCAAAGAATCATTCCGGGAGGGCGATGGACAGTGCCCTCACATCGAGAAGGCATTATCACGCTTATTCCCAAGAAAGGGAAGTCCCCACATTCATATAAAGGTTGGAGGCCGATTACTTTACTAAACGCTGATTACAAGATTTTATCTACCGCTATTTCAAACAGATTAAAGAAAGTAATGAGTAAACTCATCAATCCCGCGCAGACTGCCTACACCTCTGGTCGCTACATCGGTTAAAATACTAGGCTTGTTTACGACCTTATACACTGGACTTAGAAAAAAAAAGGGAATCATATTAGCAGCTGATTTTGAAGGGGCATTTGAATCAGTTGCCTGGAACTATTTAAGACTAGTCATTAAAGAATTCAAATTCGGTCCTAATATGAGGCATATGATCGACCATCGATATCCGCGCACCGACGGGGGGGGGGCGGATATCCGCCCCCCCCCCCCCTGAGGTTTTTCGCGAATAGCGGGAAAACCGCGGCGCTACGCGCCGCGAAATTTAGTATGACTATAACCTCATCAATTTTACACATGGTGTGCAAGTTTGAACCTCCTACCTTTTAAGGTCAGGTCACCAGGTCACTTTGAATGACCCAACCTCAAGTCACTTTTTTGCAACTTTGTCACCGTGCCAGAGCTACAGTAGATGTCGGAGGCCTTTGAAACTCACAGGATATTATTAGGTCATTAGTAGCTACAATTTGTATATCTCGGAATTTTGATATCGGTGACCTAAGGTCAGGTCAATTTCGCGACCTCCCCATTATAAGTCAATGGGGGAAAAATCAACTCCCTGTTTTTACCACTAAAACGGGTCGGAATGGCCCCATATACCATACATGACTTCATATACGATCAACCTTCACTACCTTGAGGTCTGTTTTGCTGTTGGGCAGCTGTGAGGTCATGTGACGTCATCAAAGGTCACCAAAGGTTTTTGGCCAATAACTCCGTACAGGAACAAGATACAGACGCGTGGATGGTCTCATTGTGTTCAGCTCGTCAAGACGCATCGAATGATATACATGATGACCTCGAGGTCACGTGACCTGAGGTCAACCTTTGACCTTGACCTTTCGAGGTCAACATATATATCATTCGATGCGGATTGACGAGAGGATCACGATGATGCCCTTAGTTTGTTCCTATCTTGACTAATTCGAAAGTTATTTGAGAAAAACTCTCTCCATATCTAGCGCCGCCATTTTGACTTTTTCGACCCCTGTGACGTCATCTTTGACCTGACCTGAAAATGACCTTAGTAAAAATTGTAGATCTTGGCCGTGCGTATCCGATGCCGTTTACCGCTTGTCGCTATCTTGCTTCGTTCTCGAGATCTCAGGGGGGGGGCGGTCATCCGCCCCCCCCCCCCGTCGGTACGAAGTTGGCGCAGACCCCCGTCGGTGCGCGGGTTAAAGGTAGTGTGCCACCTTTGAAAGATTTCCCATTTTATTTTTCCTTGGATAAGAAGCTTCTGTTTTTACCTAATATCGCAAAAAAAAATCAAAAATGGGCCTGGAATAGTGCTTTTTTGGCCTAAAAGTTTATCGGTTTTTCGATATGTATAACAACTGTAGTGAGCTGACCTGCAAACAGGCGTCGGCAACAAACGCGAATGCGGCGCACATGTGACATAAGCAAAGGTCATTATAGAGTTACGACGTACGGGAATGAGTTATCAGCTGTCTAATCGTACACAACACAATGTCTGACTTAAACTGTAAGCCTGTATTGGTATTGTTTCTTTAATTTGGCTGTCGTACATTAATTTATGGTTTGAAATATGATTTTATGTAAAATAATTGATATAAAACAGCCGTCTCTTAAATTATGACCCCATTCCACCACACGAAAGTGGCAGAAATGACAATGATCAGCTGACGCATTTTTCTTGGCCGAAGTCAGAGCGCGCGGGCCGACGCACCACCACCGCACCACAAAGTATGAGCAGAAGCCGCGCCCAAAGCCAGGGCCCCGGTAACGTGAGGTAGCCGAGTCGGGGCAGCGTGCGCTGACCCAAGCCGGGGCCGCGGCTTTGGGCGCGGTCTACCGCATCCCCGCGGGCAGCCCCGGCGCGCGGCCTCGGCTTGGGTCAGCGCACGCTGCCCCGACTCGGCTACCTCACGTTACCCAGTGCGGCCAGATTTGGAGGGTTTCCGCAAATCTGGAGGATTTTGAACTCTATTTGCGGACAAATTTCGCTTTTGGAGGATTTTTGATTCTGGAGGAAAATCTGGAGGATTTGTCGCCCGATTATTATATTCAATTTCATGGGAAAATATAACACATTCAAGACTAAAAAGGCATTTTCCTGCCCACCGTCACCCTACCCGTTAGGATATATCACGTCCTTTATCACTGTTAAACTGCAGAATGTCTTCAGTCTGTAGCTTTATCTCCGAGGGTACCAAACAACTGGCGGATCTAAGGGGGACATTGGGCCTGGGGCAAATGCCCCCGGCCCCCTGCAGCGCCCGAAGTCGACGAAAATTTTCGTTTTTTTTTTAGGATAAAACGAAAACTAAACAACTTTTATTAGACAAAGTATCTTTTAAACTGCACAGCAGTGCGAAAGGATTCGAAATCCGATGAGTTTTTAGAATTTGGGGAAACTTTTTTGGGGGTATAGCCCCCCGCAGCGTCCAAGACCGCCTTTCTATATCTACCAATAGGATTTGGAGGAATCTGGGCCCAATCTCACCAAGTGCGGTAAACTCATTTTGCGGTAAACTACCCCAAAACGAATCTCACCACTGCCGTAATTTTTGAAGTTACCGCATCGAAATAACCCCATGGGATAGCTTCGGTTTTACCGCAAATTCTTCATGTGCGCAGCTGCTCACGGCCCGAAAGCAAGTAAACAAGCCAAACAATCAGCTGATTGCCCCCAAATGTCGGACCAAAATTACCGCAGACATTTGTGCCGTAATCTCTAAATTTTATACCAATTGTGAGCAAGAATCAACAATTAAAGATGTAATAAGAACTTTATAAGAAAGAAAAGAAATAAGTTTCTTTTTTAAGATTATTTTTTGTTGCAGCCTGCGCCACCTATGCTTCCTATTTGCAGTACCCAAAACAGCATGTAGATGTCGCCCGTGAGTCTTGGAAACTGAGGTGCCGCTTGGAAAGAAGAAACACGCTATCGTTGCCATGGCGACAAAACAATTGCGTTCTTTATATCGCGCCGGCGTGATCAGCAGCTTTTCCACCAATCCGAAGCGTCGAAAATGGGGTTCTCTTGCAGGATTTGCACAAAATGCGGTAAATTACAGCAAGGGGTAGTTTGGGTTGGTGAGACTGGATTATTTGCTTGGGGTTATTTCGGTGCGGTAACTTACCGCTACCCCAAACGAGTTTACCGCACTTGGTGAGATTGGGCCCTGGAGGATTTTCGTAACTGATCTGGAGGATTACAGCCTTCCCCATCTGGCAGCACTGACGTTACCGGGGCCCTGGCTTTGGGCGCGGTCTACCGCACCACCTAACAGGCGTGTTCGAAACCGCAGGAGATGATGATGAACGGGTTTATCGAAAGTTGATTGGATGAGCCTATAATCGGTAATAGCGATTTTGGTGTGTGCATTTATTGTTCATAGTGGTGTGAAATGTGGTTGGGGTACGACCGACAACCCTTCGGGGCGAATTTCGCGCTGGGATACTCAAAATTTGAAGAATTTAAGACGTTTCCATGAGTTTTGAAGGTATGGATGAGTTCTAAAAATCCGGTTCTCCTTATCCGGGTCATTAACTCCATATGGTCCAGGAAAGCTGGCACACTACCTTTAAATAACAAAAACCACTCTCGGATTCTTTTAAATGGACATTTAGGCAAACAAATTAATTTGGAGAGGGGAATCAGGCAAGGGGACCCGGCATCAGGGTATCTTTTCAATTTGGCAGTTTCAATTCTGACCGAACAAATCAACAAGTCAAGTAAACTGACTGGAATAAGAGTAAATAATAATAACGAAATAAGAATAAGTCAGTATGCTGACGACACAATTATGTTTCTGGACGGCTCTGAAAGATCTGTTACAGGGGCGATCGAAGAACTTAGGAATTTTGGTATACGATCGGGTCTTAAAATTAACATTGAAAAAACATCCTGTATGCCAATAGGGAGTTCAATAGATGAGGAAATAAGAACAGAATTAAATATCAGTTTTGTAAGTCAGCTAACTATTCTAGGAATTCAAATAGACCGGGATTTGACCAATATAACAGATAATAACATACAAATAAAAATACCCATGATAAAAAATGACCTCGCGCAATGGAACCGTCGCAGTCTTACACCCATCGGGAGAATAAGCGTCGTTAAAGCTCTGCTCCTTTCCAAACTTGTACATATATTTATGTCACTCCCAAACCCATCAGTTCCTTGCACGAAAGAGATTGAAAGACTCCTATTCAGGTTCGTGTGGGGTAACAAAAATGATAAAGTTAAACGAACGGAACTTGTACAACGATACGGAAAAGACGGTTTAAATATGGTACAAGTAGACTCCTTCAATAAAAGTATGAAGCTGTCATGGTTAAAACGTATTTACACCTCTAACACAGTCTGGACTGAACTTACAGCACAAGAGCTTCCAGACACGTGGCGGATATTAACATACGGTGTGAAAAAGTTAAGCATAGTAAAAAGCAAAACAACCAACGCATTTTATGCTGACGTCGTAGACGCTCTGACACAATTTAATCAAGAATACCAGTATAACGCCTTTTGGGGCGACTAACGGAGCGAGCGAGAGGGTGGGCCTTGCACGTGCGAAATTTCGAGGGGGTACCTCCAACTGACTTTTGCACGGCACCCTACTGACCGGTCTCTAGCGATGTGCCAAATTTGAGCACAATCGGCCCAGCCGTTCTCGAGATCTGGGAGCGGCACCTTGCACGTGCGCACGTGCAAAATGGGTCCCAACTGACTTGTGCACGGCACCCTACTAACTGGTCCCTAACCGTGTACCAAATTTGAGCGCAATCGGTCCAGCCGTTCTCGAGATCTGGAAACGACCCCTGCACGTGCGCACGTGCAGCAGCACCCCAACTCTGGCACATGGATATGCATTGCCTAGTGGGTACCTACCTACATGCCAACTTTCAGCGCAATCGGCCTAGTAGTTACCGAGATATTGCAACTATTACAAAAGTGACACCTCTTCGTTTTGCACGTGGCACGTGCATAAGGGGTCACCCACATGCATCGAGAATCGTCCAATACTTGGTAGAAGGAATGAAGCTACCCTACAAAAATTACCGCATGTAAATCGGTCAAGTGGTTGCTGAGATATAAGCGTCGCAGAATCGTGACCCCGGCCGGCCGCTCATACTCAGAAATTTCCGTTATTCTACGTAAGACTCCGCTCGCTTCGCTCGCTCCGTAACAAACCCTCCGATAGTGAAATACTCACAGAAAACATATGGTTTTCTGACTGGACTAAATACAGAACGACAATTGTTAAGAGTTGGGATGACAAGGGACTAAGGCATATATGCGACTTATACAATGCAGATACTGGGAAAATTTACACAAAGGAAGAACTGGAAATAGTCTACAGGATACAAATGACGTTTTTATGCTACGCAACCTTAGTACGCAGCATTCCGCAAAAACTGCAAAAACAGGTCGACAAGTCCCTCCTTAGTAAGCCAATTATCCCGTATAAAATTGAAATGGTACAAAGCCGTAAAAACTTTTCAAAAATTGCGTACAACACATTCGTTGAAAATAAAGCGGACACAAATAGTAGCTCAAATGCACGTCTTCAGACGAAATGGATAATCGATATTGGCGAATATACGAAGGGAACCGTTCAGAGAGTTAAAGGAGCAACAATGTCCACGTTTCTTCTTTATCTCCATTTTCGGGTTATCAATAGAATTTATGCTACAAATAAATACTTGGTGAATATTCATGTACGTCAAAGCAGTACCTGTACCTTCTGTGAAAGTGCAACAGAAACGATCTGCCATCTGTTCTGGCAGTGTCCTACAACACAAATATTCATTAAAGAAATATTGTCTCATATAAGAACACAATATCACATCATCATAAATATCAACTGTATAAATTGGTTCATGCTATCAGATCTCACTAACATAGAAGTGGTCACAGTAACGCTCAGTAAATCTTGTATACACAAAGCACGTCTTAAATCAGCTAAGCCCTCGGTGGAGGTAATGCTGCAAACACTTAAATTTGAAGCGATAAAAGAATGCAATATTGCGAAGTCGCATAGGAAAATAGATGCTTTTAAACGGAAATGGGGCGAGCTTGCAAAAATACTTGAGTAAATACTTGAAGACAATGGTGATATTTGTCACGGAGGGTGGTGGGTGGGCCTGCGCCGCTCCGGGTGTCAGACCACGACACACACAGCCGCAAATAAGCCCTGCACATGGATGGAACTGCTCAATACATAGTTATATTCTTGGCAAGCAAGCACGCACACTCACACACCTACACACACACAGACACCCACCCCCACATACACACACACACACACACTCACCCCCACCCACACACCTACAATCACACCCATACACATACTCTCACACGTTCACTCAATGAGAAACGCCTGTCTTGTATGGCCGTGGCGAGCCCGCCCGCCCCTAACCCAACCCGGCTAACCGTAGGCCGGCTCTATAGAGGGTCGGCCGGCCGGCCGGGCGCGCGGCTCGCCGCCCTATCAGGTACCCCGTTTACATGAGTCAGCGAAAATGACGTTTAGAACGGATATTTCCGTTTAGCGAAAAGTGCGCAAGTTTCGACTCATGTAAACTGGATTGAGCGCGCAAAAATGACGATTACGCGGAACGGAATTATCCGATGAATTAATGGGAAAAATCCGTTTAGGACGTCAGGCTTAAACGGATTTTTTGCGCATCTAGCAGAAAATGACATGAATATGCATGTTTTATAGATGAAATTTTTTAGTTTACACATCAAAATACATATTTATGTTGAATGGTAGGTCTAATGACAATGAAATCCACTTTTTGCCCCTGATTTCGCGCCATTGTGGCAGATTCATGAAGTACCTACATAAGTGTTGAGAGGAACGTCCTATGCTTCAAAACGGAAGCATTCTAGTTGAGGGGTAATTTCCTTATTTCTTAGATTCAACAATCAGGGTTCAATTCCAGGGCAACCAACATAGCCTTCCCAGCCAGTCGCTCCCTATAGCCACTTGGAACAGCATGGTAGTGCCATTTAGTGCTTAGTACACTGGATATGATGCTTGATTTATTTTGCTTTAGTACATGCTCCCAAAAATTTTCTCTACCTAGGTACTGCAAACTTCCTCGCAGTGATTCAGATAACTTATGCTTCAGCGAACAGCCACCAGACGGCAGGGCACGCAGGCTGGTTGGGACAGGAACTTGGCTGCATGCCAAAATATACACAAGACACACAGCCAAATTTACTCAGTGACACTGCCATCTGCCCCCCCCCCCCCACCACCACCACCAATATTTAAATGTACTTAGATAATTGTTCCAAAGAAGTAGATTCTTCAGTGGTGGGAAGGTCTCTGAAAGTTTGGTTAATCTCGGATGGTGGAAGCAGGTAACTGGCAAGTTTTGTGGAATTTGTAGAATCATACCTAACCTTACCTACCAACCTAACTTTCAACCTACCATCCTACAAACACACCTACATGCCTACAACCTATTATACCAAACTACTTCCTACCAATCTACAAGGTCAACCAACCTACCAAACCACATAGGTAGTAGGTACCACTCGGACTTCATCTTCACATCTTACCTGGTGTGATTGAGAGTGGATTATTCTATGCATTTTGAAAATTGCACTGATAGTGTCTCAAAGTTTGGTGGTGAGTAGGATGTAATTTCTGTTATGACTAAAACACATGGAACTGATGGATACTGTGTTGCACCCGACAGTCAAGCAATGCACAGCACAGGTCACATCTACTACACAATTCACCTAGTACTGATCTGACCTCTGTCTTTGAAGAACTGAGCAGCTAAAAGCACAAAATGAAAATAAAATGCTGGAATATTCCAGTGCTTCAAATGTGTCAACCAAAAATGTACACACAAACCCGCACCACCCACTTTCATACAAACGTTTTCTGAAGTGTGGCACCATCCTGCACATCCTTTCATGCATTTTCATTTTGTCAACTTACTGGAGGTCCATCATGATGAGCTATGACTATTATGAGCTGTCTTAGCCTTTTTCTGAAACCAAAAAGACTTTCAATATAGATGTGCTCTTCAATGTTGTCCAAGACCTCAATTGTTTTCTTGCTTTCTGACAGTTAATCACGCTTCTTTTACAGCACACAAGTAAAATAATGGCTTGTGCCATGATTATTTCCAATTCTACATACAAAACTTTAAAGAATCAAGTAAACTAAGCCTAAAACAGGCACAAATAATGCTTGATAGGAGCTGCGCCAGACATGTAAAAATGCGCAAAATATCCGTTTTTTTCGGGCTGCCGGCGTAAAGGGAATTATCCGTTCCGGAACGGATTTTTCCGATAAGGCTCATGTAAACGGGGCCACCAAAACGCATTTTTCCGTTCCCTGGCTAATCGGATATTTCCGTATAGGCTGAATGAGTCATGTAAACGGGGTAAGGGTGACGGGTCGCGGGCCCGGCCGGCGACCTGGGGCATCGCCCCATCGGTGTCGGATATAGGCGTGTAATTCGCGGGGCGATGCGGGGCGGGACGGGATCCCTTGGTGCTCCCACCAGATGTTTGAACCTTTGTTGCGCTAGCACTGTACAGGGTGTTTCTGAAAATGCTGACACATTTATTTCTCCTATATCTCTCATGTTAATTGACGCACACTCATCGTCATAATAGGCTACAACTAATCAGTCATCATTAAAAATTCACATCCATCGCCAATGATCACTATTTGATCCCCTTCTCGGAACCTAGAGCAGGTGCTCGAAGCGACCACCACTTCAAGGTGTCCACACACTTCCTCTGGAGCGCACTCCAGAACTTCTCGAGCACCTGCAGATAGCGCTCCGCCGTCACCGTGAGGACGTCGCCCGCGTCATCTTCGATCCAGATTGGGCTGATAATGCCCGTGCTGCTCAATGTGCACCATGCAGTGCATCAGGGTGGGTGCAGCTGATCTTCTGCGACCTCGTCCTGGGCCTTCTCGCTCCAGATCCGGTTGTCCAAATTAGATCAAGATCCAGATCCAGATCAGCGCCATTGTGTCAAAACAACAGAATTGGTTTCGAAGTAGAAATGCACTATCTTAGCATTTTCCTTCGTGTCAGTAATACGCCGTATTGAATTTGAATGAAAGCACCGATGCTGTCATTTTTTTTTTTAACTATTCTTTCGTCTCGTGTATTGAACACGTGCATTTAAATGCAGTAAATTCCTCCAAATACCAAAACAAATGTGTCAGCATTTTCAGAAACACCCTGTACATGAGTGACAGGATAATACATGAATGAATTATGTGTGTGTAATGCGCATGCCTGCACTAGCACAGTACATGAGTGACAACAAGATACATCAGTGAATTATGTGTATGTAATACGCATGCCTACTACATGAATGACAGGATGATACATGAATAACCGAAGGTTTGTTGTCAAATGTTAAAACACTATTCTTTAGAATTGTGTTTTTCTATTGAAAAACAAATCTGAGTTCCCTGACAATTTGGCAAAAGCTGCCTGAGATCAGTACAACTTGATGCTCGAGAAAACGGCTGTTCCAAAAATTCTGATTTTTTCAGGATTTCTAGTGGGCCAGGTGATCTACGTTGCGGTATGGGTCTCCCCTCGGCGGACAATCTGGTGCACGTGCCACGTGACTTTGAAAATTCCCGTGTTAAGCCAATGGGCAAAATGAAAAAATGCGTTCCACGGCAGATTGCTCCAAAACGATCCAAACGACCCCCCATTTTCTTCCATGCGGATGAACCACCATTCGGTGCACTACCCATGGGTATGTCGCAAAGTGGCCGGAAAAGTCCAGAACCACGTGCCACGTGCCGTTGAAAATGACCCTGCACACCGGAAATTGGGACTTTTGGTCATTTCGGCGCACCCATGATGCATACTATGGCGTGGGTGACCAAACAATGGATGTCATCCGGTCGGCAACTGTTTAAGGTGTCGTCCAGTGGGTCAAAGTGTTAGTTTCAAACTTTTGGGATCCACCATTCTGGGGATTCTTTTTGACAATATACTTACGTTTCTTGGCGCAATGCTCATTCCACCCAGCCGGTCGTCAATGCGTTAGTTGACCCAAATGACGATTGACCTGAAGGAAGTTGGGGGCGAGGAACACGCACGTGCCATCCGTTTTTTAATCGGGCGCTTTCATCTAGGAGATTTTTGCAGATATCTTTTTGATTTGTGAAAATGACCAACATAGCGGTATGCCAGTCGTTGATAAATTATTATCTTGCTGCGGCCGGGTGCTTATTTGCGGTGTTTGCGTTTGACGGCTGGCTGGCGACTTTTAGTCGTTTTCGGTTAGCAGTTATCGTCGGTGCGGTGCGGGCGGTTTTATTTCTTTCGGCGTTTCGGCGTTTTTTTGTGGTTTGCGGCGGTGGGGTGATTTTTTTTTTCGCAGTTTGCGTTGGCGCTTCGGGCATGCGTTTTGCACGTTTTGCGGTGTTTACGTTTTGCGGCGGGCGGGCGTTTTGTGTTTTTTTTTGCGGTGTTTGTCTTTGGCGGCGGGCGGGCGGGCGGGCGATGCAGGCGGTTTTCTTTTTTTTTGCGTCGTTTGCGGTGTTAAATTTGTTTGCGGTTGGCGGCCGCTTTTTCGTTTTTTTTTGCGGTGTTTGCTCTTGGCGGCGGGCGGGCGGAGTCCAAACCTTCGGGCCACAGCGCTCCTCGAAAAGCGCTGCCCTGGAGTAAGCTGTATGCATTTATTGCGCATACCTTACATGAACGAAATAAACGTGAAAAAAGTACATTAGTTGTAACTGAGTATTGTGTCCTGGCCGGTACCCACTTTGTCAGATAAAAGCGAGTATTCGGTGATATGCTGATATATTCGAGAGAAGACAATTTTACCAAAGATTTTTGAAAGACAAGGCAAGAGACTTATTGGTCTGTAGTTATTAACATCTGAGGGTGTTCCTTTTTGCTTAAATATGGGCCGTACTTTTGCGTGTTTCCAGGATGATGGATATTTTCCGGTTGCGAGAGATTTATTGAAGAGCTGTGTCAGGGGTTCATAAATAGGTAAAGCTGTCAATTTTATAATTTTTGTGGGCAATTGGTCCGCTCCACACGAATTGTTGGCATCTAAGTTATTTATTATCCTGAGAACCTCACTTGAACTGATAACTATGTTGTGCAGAGTGGGTACCGGCTCAGTGTTTGTTATGTATTCTTGGAGCTGTGTGTTTTGTAGGTTGTTAATGTTGAGCTGTGTTTGTGCGACAAAGTGCTTATTGAACATTATGGCCTTCTCTGTGTCGTCAGTTACCGTGTTCCCGTCAGATTGTACTAAAGGTGGTATGGTGGTGTGTTGTTTGTGTCCGGTGATATTCTTTAGAATTTGATGGTATTTATAAGGGTCATGCTTGTGTTCTATGAGACGTGATATGTTGTTTTTAGTGTGTTCGTCGTAAAGCTGTCTGTTCAAATTGGTTACAATGTTACGTTGAAATTTCCAATGGACCCAGGCTTGTTTAGTCAGTTTTTCGTTTTTTTTTGCAATTTTGAATAATCGTTCTCGCTTTCTGATATGTCTGAGGAGCTCCGTTGTTACCCAAGGCTTGTCATGTCTCTGCACGTTTCGTTGGAATGCATTTTCTGGCCGCATCTAGTATACGTGATGTGAAGTCTGTAGTGGCATTGTCTAAGTCCTTGTCGAGAATAGAGTTCCAATCTGTCTACAGTAGTTCTTGCGTTAATCTGTCAGTGTCCATGTTATGATAGTCCCAGCATTCTGTAAAGTAAACGTCTTCTTTATTTTCTCGTTGTATGTTGAGGGTAGCAAATATGGGACAATGGTCAAGTGTTGAAAACGATGGGAGAAGTCCACTATTGATAATCAAGTCCTCGTTAGAAGTAAAGAAAAGGTCTCTTAGATTGTGCGTGTCATTCTCGATACGAGTTGGTTGAGTAATGAGTTGGGTCAGATTAAGAGTCTCTGTCGTGTCTCTGAGTTTGTGGTCAAAAGGTGTTATTCCACTGTGTTTGTAGGTGAGTAGTGGAAGAAACAGATTGCCTACGTTTAGATCGCCGGTGAGAAGTATATTTTGGGAGTGGGCTTGTGCAAAAGCAATGCTGTCAGTTAGTCTTTCAATAAACTCTTTTTGTCGATCTGCTGAAAGGTGAGGTGAAGGTAAAGAAACCGAGCATAAGAGAAATGTAATATCTTCCACCTTGATTTTTACCCAGATCCACTCCTCATCGGAGAGTTCGAGAGATGATATTCTGGTAAATGCGAGCGAGTCGTGGATGTAAATCGCCGTGCCTTCTCCGTGTCTCTCTCTCTGTGTCTAGTTAAGGGTGGGTGGAACTTGTCAATAGCATATATATTTTTATTTTTTGATAATCTCGAGTTATTCTCATGTGCAAAATGGTTGAAAAATCTCCAGGTCATGTGTACTTTGAAAGTGTAAAAGGTATTGATTGATTTATTAATGTATTAGTATCTCGATATTGTCACTGACGAAGGCACCCTGAGGCCGAAACGTCTGGCCATAGATAACATGAACTACCTGGATTGGACACTCGTTTTTGGCGCCAAAAATAAGAGGCCACTTTGGCCTCTTATTTTTAAAGGCGGCCTGTAACACTTTTGAGAGGCTGATATCTCAGCAACCACTGGGCCGATTAGCCTGCGGTCTTTTTTGTTCGGTAGCCCCCATGGGCGTCGCCACCACTACGGACACTACGGACAGTGTCCGTACAAGTTTTGGAAGGCCCGGAAACTTGTACGGAATGTCCGTACAAGTTTCGTCGACCGCAAATGCAGTCTTCGCACATGTTTGAAGCAGGTTAAAGTTTATCAGGCCCCTATTTGTGGTTAAAGTTACGATCCAAGGCCGCCCCAAAGTCAATGTCACGCAAGAGTAGGGTGTAACGAAGTTATTCGGACATCTATTTCTTATTTATTAGAACTCAGCCCGGCCGCGACCGCTAAAGCCGCGCTTTGCCAAGTGGTTAGGAGAGTTGTCAAGATAACGACAAGCATGCGACAACAATCAATCTGCAGATTGACTTGTATTCTTGGCAAGGCAGATAATAAGAACTAGAAGGCCCACATCATGACCCACCAGCCCAACACTATCCACCCCTTAACCTTCGCCCCAGTGGGGGGGGGGGGGGGGCATATGTTACCACCCTGTCGCGTTTTTCGCGTTTGAATAAAGCGCCGCTTGGGGTAGCTTTTGGTACATCAATTTTGGACAATGTGTGAAATTTTTGACCCCAGGTCATGTCAGGTCAGGTCACCAGGTCAGGTTAACTGACCAAGCCTAAAACAAAGTTTGCAATCATGTCCAGCCTGCAGTATTTGTCAGAAAGGTTTTAAACTTCGTGGATTGCATGCTGTTATGGGCGCCTACAATTTGTATATCTCGGATTTTTTATATCCGTGACCTAAGGTCAGGTCAGTGGAGTGACCTTTCCATTACAAGTCAATGGAGACTAATGAAAATGCCTCTAGATCCGTGTGTACGCATAGGAACAGTCCAAATATTTCAGAATCACAATGATTTGGACCAGCCGTGATGACCAAGGTGTCATTTTTGCTGATAGCCTCTAGAAAGGTTATCCGAGGTCATTTGAGGCTACAAACAGTTTTTTGCCAATAACTCGCGATTGGAAAGAGATAGAACGCTGCGGATGGTCTCATTGTGTTTGCCTCGTTGAGACGCATCGACTGATATGCAACATGACCTTTTCCGGTCAGGTCATGACCTTGAGCTGAGGTCAAATTTTCAAGTTGACCTTTCAAGGTCAAATTATAGTTCATTCGACGCGTCTCGGCGAGGGGAACAAGATTCTGGCAATATATATGTCGTGGCTTTTTGTAGTCGAAAGTTATTGTCGAAAAACACTTTTCGTAAAAACAGCTATTTTTGGAGTTTTTGCCCTCTAAAGGCTAAACCGTTGACCTGAGGTCAATATTTATAATGACCTTTTCAAAAGAAGAGTTCAAAATCTATCGATTGCTTTTTCATGCGTTTTTCTAGCTACCATAGTTCCTGAGATAGCGGCATGTTTTCTGAAAAATATAATGACAATTGGCAAATTTTGACCTTTGATGACCTCTGGTGACCCCAATATTGCTCTAAGGTGAAAAATGACCGAAATACTTTCAAACGTACGCATTGACAGCTATCGACTGCTTTTTACCGCGTCTTTCTAGCCCTCTTAGTTTTTGAGTTAGAGGTGGGTGGTAACATATGCCCCCCCTCACTAGGGCGAGGTTGGCTGAGACCGCCACTGGGGCGCGGGTTAACTTGGTTCTTCTGCCTATCAAACTGAAAAAGACAACGCAATGGACGGGAAAATAGCTAGTGCACCACCTTTGGCCTCACGCCAAGACACATCCACTGCACTGGTCGAGGGAAGACATGAGCGTTTGGTGGAGTGGGCAGCTATTCGCGCTGTATTGTCCTTTGAACCGTCAAAGCGGCTTGTGTTGGCTGCCAGTAACTCATTACTCAAACGTGCCGGCCGTCACCGGCGTCAAACATCCGGCCAAGATCCAGATCTGGGACATGTTCAGCTTATGTGCGATGTTCCAGCTGTGCATTGTGTCACAGAAGACCACCTTCAGTGACGAGTATTACCGAAGCAGCATCCTGGTAAACAAATAATTGGAGCCGCTCAACCGGACGGCACGGGAGGGCTCGATTTCTAAAAACGCATTGATTTTGATTCAAGCCACGCTGCCTTCGTGCAGGCTGGAGCGCTACATTTAAGTCCGTAGGAGAATCAGAAGTGACATCAGGAGAAGCTCTTATCCTTCTGGACTAACGGGCGCCGACTCGGAAATAGTTGTCATCCTGATTTCATAGAGATCTTAAGGATTTTGTCCAGCGGGAAGTGAATAAGGGGACACCCGGCACCAGGACCGCCCAACTGTATGTGAGCACATACATGCTAATACGGCGTCTGTCCACATCAAACCCACTTCTTGAAAACCCAGTAGCTGGAATGTTACAGGCATTTCTAAATCTTATGAAAGCTGGCGATATCTTCATCAAAAGGAAAACCTCAGGCTGTCTTGTTTCTTAATCACAGCGGGAAGAAAGGTGACCGGATAATTTCGTTACACCCCGTATCCTTCTATAGGCTATTTTACTGATACGTCAGTCATATTACCCTATTATAGACAGACTTTTGTCATCCTGAGGCTCTAATTCAATTCAATTCAATGTGTATTCACGATAGATCCACGCAAACTGGTGGCTTTTCGCCATCGTACGTAGTAAAAATAAAACAGTGATAAATGAATGAATGCTTAGATCAAAAGGAATGACAAAATCGTAGCCAGTGGCTTCAAATACAGCAAATGAGACTGATCATGTGTAAACGTCAACCAAAGGCCATTCGAGGTCACATGAGGTCAACATAAAACTTGACCTTTTCAAACAACCTATATGTCATTCGACGTGTCTTGACATGACCAATGCGTTGGTACCACTGCTTTAGGTCTAGGACCTTTTTTGGTGAAGAAATCTGCAAAAAAGCCGCAGCTCGGGGTCGCTAACCTAACCTTTGACCTAATGTCGCTAACCCTTTGACCTAATGTAGGTTGGTATCAATTCTTTTTCTTTTTGTCCCATACCTATTGAATTGTCCACCATGTGAAACATAGTGGAACAGGTATGCAGGAGTGCCCTTCCATGCCCATGTGACCTGGCTACGTTAAATACCATAGAACTTCATTCAACGAGGGGAATTCAAGCACATTAGGTCACATCACTCCCCGCTCTTTTTTAGCTATGGACAGCCCGCCACCACAGGTATTAGTAAAAAGGTTACCCCTGGGGACCCAGCAGACAGATAGCATGGCTAGTGACGTCCGCTGAGTACCCAGGGCTGACAATGGTTAGGTAGGATAAGGACAAAAAGAGAAGAAATATGAAAAAGCAAACAATGCATGTAAAATGTGTTTCTATTTTTTCCCCAAAACCACTAGGCATTCGGGGGCTATCGCAACTATTCGTCCGAGGTGTGTATGTGGGGGGGGGGGGAGGACGAAAAACACCCTCCCTGGGTCCGCGTGGGTTAACGCATCTGACGAGTATTACGGCTGACAGAATATGTCCGTACAAGTTGGGGACCCGTGGCGACGCCCCTGGTAGCCCCATTCCCTTCTGCCCCATAATTGACTTCTCATGATGCGTCTAGGTGACTGCCGTAGCACGTGCCACGTGAAAAGTCAAGGGTGTTCACTGTTCAGGGTATTTTGCATAAGTAGCGCTTTTGCGAGGCTTATATCTCAGCAACCACTTGACCGATGTACATGCGGTAATTTTTGTAGGGTAGCTTCATTCATTTTACCAAGTATTGGACTATTCCCGATGCATGTGGGTGACCCCTTATGCACGTGCCACGTGCAATACGAAGAAGTGTCAGTTTTGTAACAATTGCAATATCTCGGTAACTACTCGGCCGATTGCGCTGAAACTTGGCATACAAATACGCACCCACCGGGCAATGTATATCCATGTGCCAGAGATGGGGTGCTGCTGCACGTGCGCACGTGCAGGGCAGGGGTCGTTTCCAGATCTCGAGAACGGCTGGACCGATGGCGCCCAAATTTGGTACACGGTTAGGGACCAGTTAGAAGGGTGCCGTGCACAAGTCAGTTGGGACCCATATTGCACGTGCGCACGTGCAGGTTGCCGCTTCCAGATCTCGAGAACGGCTGGACCGATGGCGCTCAAATTTGGTACACGGTTAGGGACCAGTTAGAAGGGTGCCGTGCACAAGGCATTTGGGACCCATATTGCACGTGCGCACGTGCAGGGGGCCGCTTTCACATCTTAAGAACGACTGGACCGATTGCACTCATATTTGGCACATCGCTATAGACCGGTTAGTAGGGTGCCGTGCACCGAGAAAGTTGTGGCTCTGCGCGTGCTCACGCGCGCACGTGCACACCCCTCCGTTATATCTCGGGAACGGACTGACCGATTGCAATGAAATTTGGTGTGTGGCTGTTTGTTGCTTTTGTTGTGTGACCATGATGCTGACCGTGTATGAATTTTTCTCAGTCGACGAAGGTAAAGTAATGCACGTGCGCACATGCACACCTTATTTATATTTCTTCGAAAATCACCAAATATAACTGGTTTCCACATACATGTTTTGAAAAGCACATTTCATCGCAGTATGAGCACGGTGCACAACACATAAATAAAAGTCGTTTTGGCCTGCTTGACCAAAACAGGCAAGAGTTTTTGAGATGACCACCCCAAACCCGAGGAAAAGTAAGAATGCCCATCCAACCGAGGAGAGTCCCACGATGCCAACCTCTTCGCCAGCGTCTTGTACAAACTAAGCCTATGTATAAAAAAAAACAGCATAAGAGCACTTAACACAATTGTGGGTCACACCACACTCCTCACACTCACGCATGTGGGACTACGGTACGCCCGGTCGGCCAGACTGGGACGGCGCCGTATGACAGTTTCCACAGTCCATGGGAGTCCGTAGGCTATCTCCAGAGGTTAGCCGGGATAGGTAAAGGGCGAGGCACGAAAGCACTACCACAGTTCAGTTGAGTTCTCGACAACATGTGCGAGATCGCACACGCCTCTTCGTGTGTGTGCTAGTACCTCCAGGCTCTAGCTCTTCTTGATGCCGAATAGCTTACGCCTCTTATCGTCTGTTGCTTTCTTCGCTGCACAGTTTCCACGTTTGGCATGGATCGCGCTGTTGATGTCCCTCACCATGTTGCCTGCAAACAGGTTAAACAAGGCCCTTGACATACGTTCCAAGCTTTGGGCGAATCCATGCCCCTTGGGGCAGCTTGTATCTCTGACGATGGAGCTTCGTGTCGTGACTGCTTTTACCACGTCGACAAATGCCTCTCTGGGACTAAAGCATTCAAAAAGAAGTCTTTTTGAGGCCTCTTTTCGCACGAGCTCTTTCCAGATTCTAATGATAAGCATCGTGGTTTCTATGGCGAGCGAGGACGGCACGATGAGTCGCCCTCGATCCAATATCTTCGTGAAAGACTGGACGATGCTGTCCTCCTGGTCCTCATCGTTCACTTGAATGGGTATGCTGCCATGCTCTCTTGAGACCAGAACGTCGGCGCACTCCTTGCACTGCCCGTTTTTTGTTGCTGACCGAGCCAGGTATCCGGCGATATGCCCCAGTGCTGCCTTTTCTGAATCAGACGGCTGGTCTTGTTCAGCGTCTTCTGATTCTTCGACAGCTTCTCTCAGCTTGAGTACGGCTGCTGAGTCACCTTGGGCTCTGGTCTTCTGTGAAAGTGCCATTCTGGTCGGTAGTTCGGAGACCTTTACTCCAGACCACCAGATAAGACTGCTGACGCGGATGACCGTTTCGCCCTCCATGAACTGACGTACACTGGCCCAGTAGTTGCTCCCAGCCAGTTTTCTCAAATGGCCAAAATGTCCTTCAATGGCGTCCGACTGGACTTTGCCGAGGAGCACGTACTGGACGACGTCTGGGTAGCGCTCGAGGAGATGGCTGGCGAGACCGTGCAGACCTCTGCAGGTGTAGTACACTGCCATGCCCGTGTCCTTCGACAGTTTGGCTGTCACAGGGCAATCACTTTGCACCTAGTCGCGCATGAACGTACCGAAGTCTACCAAAAACTGGAGTGAGTTTGCGCTCTTCTCGCAGTTCTTGCGTAACGGCACACGGTTGTCGTCATTCAGCCTGCTTGCCATGTGCGGCGACTTTACGTTACAGATGTTAAACCATCGACGCACGAGCTCCAAGAACTCGGCGGTGTCCTTGAAGTTTGCGAAATTCGGCTGATGCTCTGCGAAGTGGCGGAGTGCAGCGGATGTCGACTCGTGAGTTGCCGCAGCAGCCAGCTTGACATTCACCTTTTCAAGGCACGATGGGTGCAGGACCTTGTCGGTGAGTTTATGTGCCAATTTGGCTGGGTTTCCGCGCTCCATGTTGAACACTAGCTCCAGATGATTGAAATCCACTGCCAGTGGATGTTGTACTTGCAAAGGAGTAAAAAATATAGTCAGCCAGCTGTCTAGAAAAAAAAAAACAAGAGCAGCCTGAGTAATGATCACAAACAGGTCCCGATTCCCAGACTCTTTGGTCATTTACCTGACCCAAAGTTGAGTGGAGCGTTTCGGTCACACCTTGTCCTTGGTCATGACCTTGACCAAAGGTCAAATTATCAAATTGACCTTTGAAGGTCAAATTATAGTTCATTCGACGCGTCTCGACGAGAGAAACACGATGCTGGCAAAAGTAATGTCTCTTGGCTCTTGAGTCAAAAGTTAGGTATTGGAGAAAAACATTTTTCCTAAAAAGCGGCTATTTTTGGAGTTTCTGCCCTCTGGAGGCTAAGCCGTTGACCTGAGGTCAAATCTGAGAACATTATTCAGAAAGAACTGTAAAAGAGCTATCGAACGCGCTTTTCCGCGGCGCTGTTGGTTCCCGAGTTGTCCGTTGGCAGTTTCGAAAAATGTTGAAATAGCAAAAGTTGACATTTGATGACCTCTAGTGACCTGACCTTTGACCTGATCTAAAAAATGACCAAGTATTTTCGTCATGGTTTTTGACGTTCTTTCGAATACCCCTTACCGCGTGTCGCTACGTGGCTCGGAGTACGAGTTAGAGTGGAGGTGTTCAACCCCCCCCCCCCCAGCAGGGCGTGGAAATCCAGGACCCCAGCGGGGCGCGGGTTAAATGTGATCAGCTCAACCATGCAAATCGGCTTATATGCAACATGACCTTTCCCGTGACCTACACCTGGGGTAAATTTTGCAGCTAGCTGCAGTTTAACTTGCCTTAGAGTCGGTGAAAGGAGGACAGCTCAGCGACCTCTGTTTCATAAGTCCGTAGTAGATGTTCTTGAATAGATGCACGGTATCATACATCGTGAAAATGCGTTCTTCTGTTGCTGTGAATGGGTTGATGATGAACTCTGGATGGTCGCCACCTGTGCCGAGGGACTTGTGAAAGGCCTGATTCACTCGATGGTTGTCGGTTGTTACTGACACCACCTTAAAACCCACGTCCGTGAGACCCTTAACCCTATTCCTGGCGGGCTCCGCCGGGACAAGAAACTGGCGGGGGGGGGGGGGGCCGATTCGGCCCCCCCCCCTTCAGATCTCAAAAACTACACATCGCAGCGACAAACGGTAAACGGCATCGGATACGCACGTTCAAGATCTACAATTTTTACTAAGGTCATTTTCAGGTCAGGTCAAAGATGACGTCACAGGGGTCGAAAAAGTCAAAATGGCGGCGCTAGATATGGAGAGAGTTTTTCTCGAATAACTTTGGAATTAGTCAAGATAGGAACAAACTAAGGGCATCATCGTGATCCTCTCGTCAATCCGCATCGAATGATATATATGTTGACCTCGAAAGGTCAAGGTCAAAGGTTGACCTCAGGTCACGTGACCTCGAGGTCATCATGTATATCATTCGATGCGTCTTGACGAGCTGAACACAATGAGACCATCCACGCGTCTATATCTTGTTCCTGTACGGAGTTATTGGCCAAAAACCTTTGGTGACCTTTGATGACGTCACATGACCTCACAGCTGCCCAACAGCAAAACAGACCTCAAGGTAGTGAAGGTTGATCGTATATGAAGTCATGTATGGTATATGGGGCCATTCCGACCCGTTTTAGTGGTAAAAACAAGGAGTTGATTTTTCCCCCATTGACTTATAATGGGGAGGTCGCGAAACTGACCTGACCTTAGGTCACCGATATCAAAATTCCGAGATATACAAATTGCACACACTGGTACCCTAACTAAAGCCTGAAGAGAAGAAATTGATCGGTCAAAAACTCTAGCTCTGGCATGATTGCAAACTTTTCTGAGGTAGGGTCACCAAACCGCCTCTGGTGACCTGACCTGAGGTCAGATCAACTAAAAATTTTCAGACATGTTGCGTAGAAGCCTTTTAGGAAAAGTCAGAAAATTTGAGCTTCCTAGCTCAACGCGTTTGGGAGAAATAACCAAAAAAAACTCAGGGGGGGGGGGCTCCTGAGGCCCCCCGCCAGGAATAGGGTTAAGAACCTTGTCAAAAGTGTCTTTGACCTGGTTCTTTGAGACGTGTGGCACTGGTGTCATGCTGACCATGTCTTTGTAGCTCCCGGCCACGGAGCTGATGTGGGTGCAGAAGAGTGTTTTGGTGACAGCTTCAGCCGTATCACCCATTCCGTACACTCTGCCTCCTGCCATTTCAACGGATTGAGCTGTGAGTGTGTACACTTCGTCCATTGAAAGGTTCACCAGCCGATCTCGTGGTTCGAGCGCCTCGATACGCATGCCCAAGTAGGTCATAGTCGCGTCGTCAAGACCAATGCCCATCTGAAGAGCCGAAGTTAGTCGACGGACAGTCTTTGAGCTAGGCAGGCAAAACATTGCAGACGTCTGAAGCTGGCTGTACAGTCTGGGACTCAGTCTGTCCCAGACAACTGCGTTGCAGAGAAGGTCAGACGAGTACCTTCTACCGTTTGCCTTCTTGGTGACCAGTCGCAGCTGCTCCGCTGTGAATGACACCAGTGGCCGAAGAGCTTCATCACTGCTGGGATCACTGCACACCTCCTCGAGCATTCGTGCTGCCGCCTGAAGACGTGAAGCAGCGTCAGCAGTCAGCGTTCTCAGACGGGCAAGCACATTTAGCACTTGACTTGTTGTTGACAACTTCGTAGACGGTACAATGTCCAGCATAGTATCCGTGGACAGCAAAACACCTTGGTGGTGGATCTTGAAAGACATGTCTTCGTAAAACGACACGTTATGAACTATCGTTGGCAATCCGGTTTCGGCGTCGACTTCTTCAGCACGGATGCTAAGCAGTGGCTTGCTGTCAAGATCCATGAGCACAGGCCACAGGTCTGAAAGCAAAAATGAGGTAAAATCTTAATGCCCTGCTCATCTTTTATCTTCAAGTGGGTAGGCATGCTTTTACATGGGTGGTGGATTGGATGTAAAGCCATACAAATTTCGCACAATTTCGGCCCATCAAATATTAGCTAAAACCCACGCTGTAATGTGGTTCTCAGCCAACTCTTAGCGGAAAAAATTATAAGAGCAGTAATCAAAAAGCTTTGAAAGAGCTATCGAATGCGCTTTTCCGCGGCGCTATAGCTCTGTTGGTTCCCGAGTTTTACGCCGATTTAACCCGCGCCCCAGTGGTGGTCTCAGTCAACTTCGCCATAGTGGGGGGGGGGGGGCATATGTTACCACACCCACCTCTAACTCAAAAACTAAGAGGGCTAGAAAGACGCGGTAAAAACAGTCAATAGCTCTCAATGCGTACGTTTGAAAGTATTTTGTCATTTTTCATCTTAGAGCAATATTGGGGTCACCAGATGTCATCACAGGTCATCAATTTGCCAAATGTCATATTTTTTTTTTTAGAAAACATGCCGTCATCTCAGGAACTGTGATAGCTAGAAAACGCATGGAAAAGCGATCGATATCTTTTGAACTCTTCTTTTGATAATTTCATCATCAAAATTGACGTCAGGTCAACGGTTAAGCCTCCATAGTTCAACCATTGTGAAAATACCTGTTTTTGGATAAAACGTTGTTTCACGAATAACTTCTGAACCAGCAAAGATGAAGAATTGGCAATGGCACTATCGTGTTTCTTCTATCCTTTAGTCGCTTCGAAAAAAATATGTTTTTTACTTGGAAAGGTCAAGGTCAAACTTTGACCTCGGTCAAGGTCACATGGTGACCTAAATAGGTCATGTTGCATATCATTAGATGCGTCTCGACATGACAAACACAATGAAGCCATCAATGAAGTGTTCTATCTCTTTCCAATCGAGGGTTGTTGGCAAAAATATTGTTACCGAGCCCAGGGTTCACTGCTACCGTTCCCCTCCTCCACGGACCCCAAATACAGGAATACTTACACAGTGGACTATATTTACTGCCCCGTTATCCTACCGCCTACTGTTCCCATCAGTAGGCAGGAGCAGGACGAACAACCGTACCCAGCGCTCCCACTGTTACCATCAGTGGGCAGCAACAACCTCACCTGTACAGAATCGTCCACTTGCCCAAGCCGCGGTTCTCCGTCCACGCACAGCTGACAGCACTCCACGGGTCACCACTCACTGCGGAGCTGAGGACACGACTGGCGCGGGCCCGCAAATCTGACCTAACATGACCTCGGATCGTAGTGGGCCGACCTCACGTCCAATCGCAAACCGGAGTCGCAAATGACGTCATAAACCCAACTCCACAAACACACGCAGACAGTAATTGTATTGTATTGTATTGTATTTACATTTAAGAGCGATCCACATACAAAGTGCGTGGCGATTACTGCTCAGAATCCGTATCCGCGGATTCATCCAGAATCCGTAATGGCGCACGATATACAAATATGAAAGACATGCTCAAGGTTGGTAAAAATAAATCCATTCAGGCAATGTGTTGATTGGCATTTCTTTGTATAGGAACTTTGAATCCGTGAGTACTTTTGTGGTAAACCATCAGTAATCTAACTTAATTAATCCGACTGCATAACAATATGTTTGTAGCCTCAAATGACCTCGGATGACCTTTCAAGAGGCTATCAGCAAAAGAGACACATTGGTCGTCACGGGTGGTCCAAATCATTATGATTCTGAAGTATTTGGACTGTTCCTATGCGTACAAACGGATCTAGAGGCATTTTCATTTTTCTCCATTGACTTATAATGGAAAGGCCACGCCACTGGCCTGACCTTAGGTCACGCACGGATATAAAAAATACGAGATATGCAAATTATATAGGTGCCCATAACATCAGGCCATCCACCAACTTTAATACCTCTGACAAACACTGCAGGCTGGACATGATCGCAAACTTTTTTAGGCTTGGTCAGTTAACTTGACCTGGTGACCTGACCTGACATGACCTGGGGTAAAAAAAATTCACACATTTTCCAAAATTGATGTACAGCAAGCTATTGATGTAAGCGGTGCGGCGCTACGCGCCGCGGTTTTTTATTCACACGCAAAAAAAAAACGCGACAGGCTGGTAACATATGCCCCCCTTACTGGGGCAAAGGTTAAGGAAAAAGTATCAAAATCAGGGAAAAAATTCGATATCATTTTAATTAAATTTGGTGACATCCAGTCACCTCATCACTGACAACATGAAAAAACATGACCGGGGTGACTTTGAAAGATCTGTAAAGCACTCTATCTATATCTTTTCTCGCGTCATTCTAGCTTTCTTACTCTCGGAGATAACTTGGTGTGGCCAAATACGCCCCCCCCCCCCTCCACCATGGCGAATTTGGCTGCGATACCCACCCGGGCACGGGTTAATGTTTTGATACAAAAACAGTATAGCATACCTGAATCCAGATGGCAGTCTCTCGCTTTGTAGTTTGTGCTGCAAGTCTGACAAATCAGTTAGGCTGTCGTGTTCCTGGAATGCAGTCAAGAGGTCTTCCAGACGCTTATTATCGCGCGACTGGCGAGCAGACGAGGATGCGAGCTTTGTCGGTCTCGCAGGGTCCGGTGGTCCGGTGTCCGAGTCTACATGACCGTCGAAGATAGAAGGCACCGCGTTGGGTTGCAGACGAGTACGTTTTATCTTTCCGTTGTCATCCTTTTCGGCCCGTCGAAGATCACTGGCCTTAAAATGCTTTTCACATACGCCTGTTTGGGTAGCATCAAAATCTGTCCTGCCCAGTGCCTTCAGCCAGAGATCGCGAACGGTTTTGTTTCTGGGAAATCTGAATACACATTTTTTAAATGTCGTTCTCTCGCTCGTCTCACCTTCTTTATACAGCACGGCATCTCTCTTCTTGTTCTTATAACCCGACCGACAGTTAAGCGCAGCGCATTTAACTGTCATATTTACACTGCTCGCCGACAGACTTATCTGCTTACATTATAGAATGTAACTAATGGCATATAAAGAAACAATATCATTCATCGTACTGTCATGAAATAATAAAAAGCAGCCTCTTGCCTTTCGTGACTTTCAAAACGACTCTAAAAAATGCTTTAACAGCTATTGAATGTCGCGTGCACTTCAGTTTAAACATTCTTTCGTTTCTTGCCTAATTTGACAGCAAATAGCAAAATTGCAAATAAATTTACAAAATAGAAACGCATGTTTTGTGTAAAGGCCTGGCTACACTATGACTACGTTTCCATGGGCAAGGGGATTCGTATCCGGATCAGTGAAGCCGCTAATGATCCGGATGACTGGGGCCGTTTCCATGGGCAAAGCCGGTACTGATCCGGATCAGTGAAATAAGAGCTCAGCCGCTACTGATCGGCTTAGGAGGGACGAGTATGGCGCACTTTGGCAATTAATAAAAACTCCAGCTAACATTTTTGCCTGGTCTTGTGCAAAAATCGACTAGGATCTTCCGTCCTGAAGATTGGCTTTCTTTTATCATACCGATAGCAAACTCGGCTATTGGGAAAATCTTCCAAACTCTCTACAATAACTATATTATAACTTTTCAGTTCGATTCATGTTAAAAAATAAAAATAAACAAATAAATTTACATAGCAATTCGTCCGTCTTTCATCACTTCAGAAAACGTTTCAGGCGACCCCGAGTTTCGAACCCGAGACCTTTGGCTCAAAAAGCGAAAATCATACCGCTGCGCCACCGCGGCTCTCTACCGCCGTTGTCCTAAACTTATATGTCAAAATAGTTGACAGGCAAATGATGCAACATCGAGAAAGTCTACATTTGTGCTGTAAGGGATTACATGGGTAATGAAAAAATGCTGGAAAAGATTGCAAAATTGATTTGCCATCTAACACCAACAAATAGATTAAGAATATTGGCACAATAGAACTTAGCAAGATAACTGATGGCTGGATGCTGTTGCGCAACGGAATGCTTGACACCGTGCAGGAGGAATGCAAAAAAAATATCTCCAATGGTTTAAATCTATAATAATATAGCCCAAATTTTGAAACATATCATTCTAGTAAAAGTATAATTTAAATAAAATATTTCTAATGTGATATATGCATCCAGGCCCATTAAAACAATTAACATGAAAATAAGAAAATTAAAAAGTCAAACATTAATCCCTATCGTAACGGCTCAGCTTCTTTCGAAGCTGGATTAGAATCCGGATCAGCGGTAAGGGATTACGGGTGTTTCCATGGGCAGCCTAATCCCTTACGAGGCACTGATCCGGATCAGTGATGCCCATGGAAACGGGGTCTATGCGTTTTCTGCGTGCGTTTTTGCTGGTTGGCATGTAACCCCTCTGTGTGCCGCTGAGGTCATCTCAGGTCATGAACGGTAACCTTGCTATTCCCTGATGGCACGCCAAGTTTGATCCAAATCGGCTCGCCGGTTTTGTTAACTTTAAAATGGGGTGTGAACGTGCACACGTGCATATTCCCACCCATTGTGATGCACACCATCAATGCACTTTGTTATCCCCTAATCGTAGGCCAACTTCGATCAATATCGGGCCTGCTCGTTATTAAGCCGTTATTATAAGGTGTGCACGTGGCACGTGCATATTCACACCCTTCTGAGGCACACAGTCACGACACTTTGTTATCCTTCAATCGCACACCAGCTTTTTATTGAAGGCGGCGTGTCCCATTTTTAGCTGGAACTATGGGATGTGCACGTGCGCACGTGCATTACCTCACCTTCGTCGACTGAGAAAAACTCATACACGGTCAGCATCCAGCGACACACCAAATTTCATTGCAATCGGTCAGTCCGTTTCCGAGATATGACGGAGGGGTGTGCACGTGCGCGCGTGAGCACGCGCAGAGCCACAACTATCTCGGTGCACGGCACCCTACTAACCGGTCTATAGCGATGTGCCAAATATGAGTGCAATCGGTCCAGTCGTTCTTGAGATGTGGAAGCGGCACCTTGCACGTGCGCACGTGCAATATGGGTCCCAACTGACTTGTGCACGGCACCCTACTACCTGGTCCCTAACCGTGTACCAAATTTGTGCGCCATCGGTCCAGCCGTTCTCGAGATCTGGAAACGGCACCCTGCACGTGCGCACGTGCAATATGGGTCCCAACTGCCTTGTGCACGGCACCCTTCTAACTGGTCCCTAATCGTGTACCAAATTTGAGCGCCATCGGTCCAGCCGTTCTCGAGATCTGGAAGCGGCACCCTGCACGTGCGCACGTGCAATATGGGTCCCAACTGACTTGTGCACGGCACCCTTCTAACTGGTCCCTAACCGTGTACCAAATTTGAGCGCCATCGGTCCAGCCGTTCTCGAGATCTGGAAACGGCACCCTGCACGTGCGCACGTGCAATATGGGTCCCAACTGCCTTGTGCACGGCACCCTTCTAACTGGTCCCTAACCGTGTACCAAATTTGAGCGCCATCGGTCCAGCCGTTCTCGAGATCTGGAAGCGGCACCCTGCACGTGCGCACGTGCAATATGGGTCCCAACTGACTTGTGCACGGCACCCTTCTAACTGGTCCCTAACCGTGTACCAAATTTGGGCGCCATCGGTCCAGCCGTTCTCGAGATCTGGAAACGACCCCTGCCCTGCACGTGCGCACGTGCAGCAGCACCCCATCTCTGGCACATGGATATACATTGCCCGGTGGGTGCGTATTTTTATGCCAAGTTTCAGCGCAATCGGCCGAGTAGTTACCGAGATATTGCAATTGTTACAAAACTGACACTTCTTCGTATTGCACGTGGCACGTGCATAAGGGGTCACCCACATGCATCGGGAATAGTCCAATACTTGGTAAAATGAATGAAGCTACCCTACAAAAATTACCGCATGTACATCAGTCAAGTGGTTGCTGAGATATAAGCCTCGCAAAAGCGCTACTTATGCAAAATACCCTGAACAGTGAACACCCTTGACTTTTCACGTGGCACGTGCTACGGCAGTCACCTAGACGCATCATGAGAAGTCAATTATGGGGCAGAAGGGATGGGGCTACCGAACAAAAAAGACCGCAGGCTAATCGGCCCAGTGGTTGCTGAGATATCAGCCTCTCAAAAGTGTTACAGGCCGCCTTTAAAAATAAGAGGCCAAAGTGGCCTCTTATTTTTGGCGCCAAAAACGAGTGTCCAATCCAGGTAGTTCATGTTATCTATGGTCTGGCTATTTATAATATTTTCTTTTTTGTTGTCATCGAAAGTGAATAAATATCATATACAATAGCATATAAATTGGGATTTACTGTATTGTCTAATTTTGTTTCGGTAAGTGCAAAAATTGAAATTTGATTAGCTTTGACAACATTTTCCAATTCTTGAAGTTTTCCGGGAGCTGTTATACTGTTGATGTTTACATGTGCAATGGTGCTTTTAAAACGTAAGTCTGGTCCTGGGTTAATTTCGATTCCCCCTATCAGCAATGAAATATGCATGTCCAAAAATAAATTAAGTTCTCTCCATAACGAATGAGTGCCCACTAGCTTGAGTAGCATTTTTTTGATATATTTGTTCTTGTTTTATCGAATGTGTAGTGGTGGGAACTGTGTGTGCATTGTGCGTGTCTCTGTGAGCAGTGGTGACGGATAGTGTGCCTTGGCTGGTAGCTTGACAGGCGGCGCTATCGAGGGTGAGAGTGGTGCTGACCCGGGCTGTAAAGAGGATAGGGGCAGGCAGAAGATGGGCGTACAGGGGTAGATACAGGGGGGTTCATTCCTGTGTTAAAGGGGATATTCAAAAGTGGCAATAGGCCAACTGGCTCACTGATTGGCTGTCAGCCTTGCTACGTCATATTACCCCTGCTGCACATACCACTATACAGGGTGATTTTTTAACTGTTAAAAAGTAAATGTCAATGATGGTCCCTAAATCGAAAAATCGCATGTAAAAAAGCAATGCACGTGATAGATAAATCTGGGACATTGTGTATGGTGTCATGATTTGTCCCTTTTAACCGAAGGCCTCGGCCCCAATGGAGCCTGAAAATGTCCCACCAATCGGGCTCGCATCAGTCGCATGGTCCACCGCCGTTCAGTAAGGAACGACACAAAACGATGATTTTGAAGCATTGAGGCAGTTCGAAGCATACGATCATCGAAGAGATACCCCAGAAAGACGTTAAATAATGCACGAACAAGCTTGTAGTCATTAATAACCTTCAAACGGACCATCTGGCGTATGTGCAGCCTCTGAAGAATCAGTCTTCAGGGAGAAAGAAAAACAGCGGATCAGACACCACCAGGGCCGCCAGTATCGAAATCCTCGACCTGTCCCTTAACCCTCGCCCTGATGGGGTCTGCCGAGCCACGCGGATCTCGAGAACCACGCAACATAGTGTTAGGCCAAAGGCAGCGTCTCCAATTGGTAGGTGTATTGGAGCTTCCACAAGCAGTAGCGGCAGCAGCAGCAGCACAGCAGCACCCGCGCGTGGCGGCTCCCCGGCTCCGAATGACCGCCGCCCCCGGCTGCGGCCGTGACCCCGCGCCGCCGGTCGCAGCGGCGCGCTCAGAGGGAGGCGGCCCGCAGAGGCGCGTCCAGCAGCGCGCCGAGGGGAGGCAACGGGCACACGATCCACTAACACTTCCTAACACACCTCCCCCCTAAATAAAATGTCCCTTATTCTTTGCACTATAAAACAACGCGACGAAAGTGCTGCTTCGACCGCGATCGGCCGCGATCAGCTGCAGCAGTGGCATCAGCTGCTCGGTCTGCGGCGCTGCAGTCGGTGACGTCCGCTCCGGTGACGTCCGCCTGGTGACGGCTGCGCTGGCGACATCTGGCGCTGCTGACGTCTGCGCTGGTGATGGCGTCGAAAATCGAGCGCCGCACCTGCGTCTCAGCGGTGGGACGCCACCTCGCGCTTCACCCCCTCGAGGTTCAGGCCTGCCGATGATACATTGGCTCAGAACATGTCGCACACTTTGGTCACACACAATCGAACAAGTCTGACGTGTGTATGCTTATAAAAAGTAGGTACCGTGCCGGAGTACACAGAGATGCAGAGAGTTTGACAACGGTTTTTAATGCAGTCGTTTCGACAAGCGTACCTATTTACAGAGCGGGGTATCTTACCGGAGGCCGGGATACTCTCCCGTATCGTGTGACGTATGTGCTCGTCGGTTGTGGCGTTTGTTCCACAGCCGTGTCACTGGGCACCTGCAAAAAGTGTATGAATGGACTACTCTTCGTAATGATGTTAGAGTCCTGAGATACGGGCTCGTCGGTCCCTTGTTTGTGTTCGTCAGGCGTAGTCTCGTCAGTGGTCCGCTGTCCGTGTTGCTCGGGTGCAGCTGGCCGTTCGGCGGCATCGTCTTTCCTCCGAAGTTTCATAGGTTTCAGATGATTGTGATGAACGTTGGTCTCCTTACCACCGGGCATGCTGACCTTGTAGGTGACTCCGTCTCCTTCCGGACCGTGCCTTCTTAAAATGGTCGCAGGGCCTTTGTAATGAAGGGCCAGCTTACGTTTACCTCCGACGTGAGCCGTATGGTCCCTCACCCACACTTTTTGACCTGGCACATATTCAACCTCTCTCGCCGACTCGTTTTGTGTTTTTGTCATGTCGTTGGAGGCTTTGTTGATGTTTTCGTGAACCTTGGTGTATGCGTCTCTGAGTTGGCGCAGCCTGTTTTCGACATGCGTGTCGACCATCGACACCTCGCGCCTCTGGTTGAAAAGCTCATCAACTGGCAGGCGTGCCTCATACCCATGCACCAGGAAAAATGGGGTAAATCCGGTCACCGAGTGTTTGGACGTGTTGTATGCGAAGGTGAGGAAAGCCAAATGTTCGTCCCAATCAGATCCGCAAGGTTTGATAAATTTCGAGCACATGTCCTTGAGCGTGCGGTTAAAGCGCTCCACCATGCCATCGCTCTCAGGCCTATAGGGTGATGTCCGAGTTTTTTTCGATTCCTAGTCGTTTGCACAGGGACTGGAAGACCGCAGACTCAAACTGGCGACCTTGATCGCTGTGAAGGCGTTCTGGCACCCCTTGCCGCAATACCATGTCCAGAAGACAGTCAGATACAGTTTCAGCTGTCTGGTTCTGCATGGGGTAGGCAAAGACGTATTTGGTAAAGTAGTCCATTGCTACTAAAGCGTACCTATTACCGCGAGCCGACATCGGCATCTCGGTGATATCGATAGCCACTCTTTCAAATGGCCTCGAATAGGATTCGGTTCGGAGAGTTGCTTGCATCTGTGGTGCTGGGCGACTGCGTCGTTGACAGGTCTCGCAAGTTTCGCAGTAGCGGGCGATGTCCCCGCTCATCCCCAGCCAGAAAAACCTGGTTGCTGCTCTCTCGAGAGTTCTGTCGGTTCCCCGATGACCAGCAGCCTCATCGTCGTGTAGCATGTTCAGGACTGTCTCATGATAGATTTTTGGAAGGACAATGACTGAGCTGTTGCCATGTCGCCTTAGCTTCAAAATCCCGTTTTCCATCGTGAGCTGGTCGAAAAATCGAGCCATGCTACGTAGTGAGCTGTTCTTCTTCTGCAGTTCTTTTTTAGAAGGGAGCTTCTTTGCTTCCAGCCAGTTTCTGACCTCACCCAGTAAGGGGTCGAGCTCCTGCTCCAATTGTAGCTTTTCGAGGGGGATGTCTTCTCGACCGCCCTTGTGGTCGGCGGCCAGCAGCTCTTTGGTCTCCGTCTCAGCTGTGGAGTCAGTGACGTCAAGGACGGGCCTCGACAGAGCGTCAGCATTACCATTGTCGCTGCCCTTGCGGTACTCAACGACAAAATCGTAAGTACTGAGCTCAATGGCCCACCGACCTCTCCGACCGGTGGCATCGCCGTCGACGTTGATAGATTTTGGGACGTTTTTGAGCGGTTTGTTGTCTGTCAGGACAGTGAACTTGGTGGCCGCGAGGTATTGCCGGAAATGTCTGACAGCCCACACGATGGCCCACAGCTCTTTGTCGTATGCGGGCCACCGTCGTTCAGCTTTGCTGAGGACTTTGCTGGCGTATGCAATTACCCTCTCTTCGCCATCGAGCGTCTCTGAGAGCACCGCTCCCACCGCAGTGTTCGAGGCGTCGGTTGCAAGCCTAAACTCCCCTTTGCATGTCGGTAGAGCCAGGATCGGAGGGGATGTCAGCTTGGTCTTGACGTTTTCGAAACTTTTGATGAGCTCGTCTGTCCATTCCAGTTCGCCCTTCTTCTCAGCAGCTTCTCTGATGGGTCGCACGAGGTCAGAATAGTTGGGCACGAATCGCGAGTAGTATCCAGCGAGCCCTAGAAAACTCTTCAGCTCTTCGGCTTTCTGTGGTCGAGGCCAGTGACGCACCTTCTCTATGTTTGCTGGGTCCGGCTCCACACCGCTCTTCCCCACCTTGTGTCCGAGGAATACTACCTCGTCGCGGGCTAGACAGCACTTCCTTGGCTTAAGTTTCATCCCTGCTGTCCTGATCCTTTGGAAGACCTCCTCCAGGTTCTTGAGATGATCGTCTTGATCCCTTCCGAAGACAATAATGTCGTCTATGTACACCAGGCAGCTTTTTGAGTCCATTCCAGCCAGCACTAGTTCCATCAGTCGTTGGAACGTGGCTCCAGCGTTCTTGAGGCCGAAAGGCATGGACCGGAAGTGGTGCAAGCCTTTTCCCGTGCTGAAAGCGGTTTTCTCTCGGTCTTTTTCAGCGACATCAACCTGCCAGTAGCCCGAGGCCATGTCGAGGGTGGAGAACAGGCTTGCCCCCGCGAGGCTGTCGAGGCTGTCATCCACCCTCGGGAGAGGGACTGGCAGACTTTGGGTGACAGAGTTCACTGCTCGAAGATCGACGCAGAATCTGAAACTGCCGTCTTTTTTCTTGGCCAGAACGATGGGTGAGCACCAAGGGCTGGAACTCTCCTCGATTATTCCCTCTTTCAACATCTTTTCCTTTTGTCTTTCCACCTCTTCTCTTAGTTTCATTGGGATCCGTCGTGGCCTTTGTCGGATCGGAGCCGCGCCTCCAGTTTCGATGTGGTGTTGTAGAAGCTTTGTTTTTCCAATGTCGGACTCTCCCGTGCTGAAGATATCCTGGTATCGTGACACAAGTTGTGTTAGCGAGGTCTTGCCACTCTCTGAAAGGGCAGTAGACTCGAGTTTGAGTTCGCTTAAGAGATCATCGAGCGTCCCTGCACTGAGTTCAGCTGAAGCCGCTGAAGAGCTCGGGACGTCGTACATACCCTTGCCATTTTCTTGAATAGAGTACAGTGTACCGATTTCTGTGCCTGGAGGGATCGTTACTGCTTTGCCCCCGATGTTGGCGACCTGAATCGGCACGGTTGCCTCGCTCGTCACTTCTGTAACTAAACGAGGGACCCTCCACTCTTGGCTGCTCTCAACTGAGTGAGGTTCTAGAACACCCTCCCAAGTGGCTTCTTTAGTGATTTTAACGCCTCCATCTGGGATCTCGACCTCGGCCTGAACGAGGGTCTGAGACCTAGCGGGGATGGTGACTGAGGCACAAGTGACCACCCTTGCTCGTAGCGGTCGTAACTCAGAATATGTTGGTAAAGGAATCTCGACGTTCCCCACTCTGAAAACCCCTGCCCTGTCATCTAGCACTGTTTTGTGCTGGCAGCAGAAGTCTCGGCCTAGAACGACCTGGTAGATCAAGCCTGGAATGACCAGCATAGGCTGGATGAACTGCGAGGTTTGTATCGAGAACGACACTTCTGCTTGTGTGTTGACCTGTATTTTCTGCCCGTTTGCCTGCGTTATTGTTCCAAAATTTCCTTTGTGGGACGCTCCTTTCTGTACAGCCGCTCGGGCGAATTCTTGTCCAATCATTGACGCATCGGCTCCGGAATCAACGAGGGCCCATACACTGCGTCCTTCGACTTCGATTTTGATCACTGAAGCGCGTTTGGGGCTTGCTTCTTGACCAGGCACTGCTGTAGTGTTCCCAACAGCGCCAGAATTATCGCGTGCGGGGCTCGAGGGAGCGATGCCCCCTGCTGCGACTGGCGTTCTCCAGCATTCGTGAAGCGCGTGGCCGTGCCTTCCGCAACCGTGGCAGGAAATACCGGGCGGAATCGCGCTCGGTGCTGCCCTCGGGGCAAAGGACCGTGTTGTCCGTTTCTGTCGGTTTGAAAACCGCGGACAATCGCGTTTGAAATGGGCGGTATCGCCACACAGGTAACAAACGCCTCGTTTACTGTCGGTTGGTTTGCAGTGCTCGGTCACCTGGACTTTCATTTCATTCAACTCACTCCGGAGTTCTCCAAGGATGGTCAGAATATCTGGTGCCTGTCCATCCTCAATGGGTTGCGTTTCTTTAGCCGAAATTGCCACCGTCGTGTCATGACCAGCGGACGCCCGCATAATGGCGAGAGTGAGGTCCTTTTCCCAAAGTCTCTGGACGACTTCCTCCGCTTTTTGAAGCGACAGCACAGTGTGGTCATTGTGCAGCTTCTCTTGAAGCTTAAGATCGCTCAGACCACACAGGAAGTGATCTAGCGCTATATGATCCACCTGTTCACCGGATAACCCCGGGTGTGCCAGATTTGTAAGTTTTCGGACGCGATCCGCGAATAACTCTATATTCTCTTCAGGCAGTTGACGGATAAGACGCAACTGAGCCCGAGCCCGTCGCGTGTCGCAACTAGATCCAAATTTCTCTTGTAGGACCCCCTTAAGTTCCCTGTAGTCGCTCCTGGCTCTTTTGTCCAGGTTCCCGCAAATGTCCAAAGCAGCACCATCCAGTAAGTCGAGCAGGGCAGCTGCTAGTTTTGCCCCCTCCAAGTCGCCAAAACGCGTCTCAAAACGGAAAATCCACGTTTTCCAATTTTCCTCCTCGCGACCGCTAAATTTTGTTGTGCTGTGAATTTTTAAGTACAGTTCACTCGCCATTTTGGGCGGTGTATGATCGACGACTAATAAATATGATCGTATCGTCCAACGATACGGTATGCAATGACCAACGGGTAATTTGAAAATCGTGTCGTGCAACGACAACGCTATATAGCCCTATGATCGTATCGCCCAACGATACGTTATGCAATGACAAAACCAGATAATTTGAAAATCGTGTCTTAAACGACCACGCTATCTGTGCTTTATGAGCTGTAGGCGCTGCCAGTGCCTCAGCGTGATTTAATATTTGCCTAACATAATCGACCTGAAATCAGCAAAATCTGGGTCGAGAACGACTGCACCTTTTCCAAATTTCAGGTCGTAGGCTAAGAGCTCATCTATCGTAAATCGATAGCATAAGAGCTGCTAAAACGGTTATTGTTTAAACAAGCATAACTCAAAAGTAGGGAGCGTAAATGAGCTTACCTTGACCGCGCCAATGTTAGGCCAAAGGCAGCGTCTCCATTTGGTAGGTGTATTGGAGCTTCCACAAGCAGTAGCGGCAGCAGCAGCAGCACAGCAGCACCCGCGCGTGGCGGCTCCCCGGCTCCGAATGACCGCCGCCCCCGGCTGCGGCCGTGACCCCGCGCCGCCGGTCGCAGCGGCGCGCTCAAAGGGAGGCGGCCCGCAGAGGCGCGTCCAGCAGCGCGCCGAGGGGAGGCAACGGGCACACGATCCACTAACACTTCCTAACAATAGCGACAAGCGGTAAACGGTGTTGGATAGCCCCAACGAGGAACTGCCTTGTGACCCAATTTCATTGACCTCGGTCAAACCGGTGACGTCACAGGTCAGGTCAAAGGTCGAATTTTCACCGTTTACAGGCATTTCAAGAAATGCGTTGTAAAATCGAGTAAAATGCATTTCATTGAAAATCATCAATGGGGAAATGTTCTTCAAACACATATTTTGCTATTTGAGGTCACTGATACCAGGTCAGGTCACAGAGGTCAGGTCACTGGGGGGTCACAATATGAAGGTGTCGTGTGATACATGTTTTATGGTCCATTTTACATGACAAATGCGATAATGTGGGTCAGGCAGACTTTTGGGCCAGCTTAGGTTACGTTTTGGTCAAGGTCAGGTCAAGGCCCTGGTGGCGCAGTCGGTTAAGGCGTCGACCCGCGGTGCGGGCGGTGCCGGGTTTCGGGTTCGATTCCCGGTTCCGCCCGTTCCGCGGGCGTCGTCCCCGGCTGTGTCACCAGGTGTGGGGTAGGCTCCCACTTCAGCCGTAGCCTGGGGGGTGGGGGAACAAGGGCCAGGAGGAGGAGGAGCCCTCCTGTAATTGGGCCACAAGTGCCCGTTGGAGGGAGGCCTGAATAAAAAAGGTCAGGTCAAATTAGGTCAAATTTCAAAGTTGATATTTTTGCATAAAATGGGTATCGATTCGATGCAGCTCGTCACGGGGAGTTCAATGGTGGTCTCCGTTTTGCGCTACGAGGAGGTCTAGAATTGCTTAAAATTGAGTTAAAAAATTTGACGTCATCATTTTTAATAGTTTTTTTCGCTATAACTTGGCCAAAAAAAAGAGGTATTGATCTACAATTTGGTATGTATATCGAAGGGCGCGGGGACTATCACATATATTCCGTTTTTTTTAGAAATTAGAAAAATTTTTGGAAATTTTTTGAGTTTTTCTAAAAAAAAACATTTTTTTATTTTTAGGGGTCAAAATCCCAAAATTTCGAAAATCCGAGATAGCAGTTTTGTACCGCAGTCTTTTCTCTACACAGCCACATAAAGAACTTTAAAATTGCTTGTTAAAGGTAGTGTGCCAGCTTTCCTGGACCGTATGGAGTTAATGGCCCAGATAAGGAGAACCGGATTTTTAGAACTTATCCATACCTTCAAAACTCATGGAAACGTCTTAAATTCTTCAAATTTTGAGTACCCCAGTGCGAAATTCGCCCCGACGGGTTGTCGGTCGTACCCCAACCACATTTCACACCACTATGAACAATAAATGCACACACTGAAATCGCTATTACCGATATGCTCATCCAATCAAGTTTCGATAAACCCGTTCATCATCATCTCCTGCGGTTTCGAACACGCCTGTTAGGTGGTGCGGTAGACCGCGCCCAAAGCCAGGGCCCCGGTAACGTGAGGTAGCCGAGTCGGGGCAGCGTGCGCTGACCCAAGCCGGGGCCGCGCGTCCTCTCGGTGTCATGTGATAGCCCGGGGCTACCCGCGGGGATGCGGTATACCGCGCCCAAAGCTGCGGCCCCGGCTTGGGTCAGCGCACGCTGCCCCGACTCGGCTACCTCACGTTACCGGGGCCCTGGCTTTGGGCGCGGCTTCTGCTCATACTTTGTGGTGCGGTGGTGGTGCGTCGGGCCGCGCGCTCTGACTTCGGCCAAGAAAAATGCGTCAGCTGATCATTGTCATTTCTGCCACTTGCGTGTGGTGAAATGGGGTCATAACTTAAGAGACGGCTTTTTCATATCAATTATTTTACATAAAATCATATTTCAAACCATAAATAATGTTCGACAGCCAAATAAAAGAAACAATACCAATGCAGGCTTACAGTTTAAATTCGACATTGTGTTGTCTACGATTAGACAGCTGATAACTCATTCCCGTACGTCGTAACTCTATAATGACGATAATGACCTTTGCTTATTGTCACATGTGCGCCGCATTCGTGATTGTTGCCGATGCCTGTTTGCAGGTTAGCCCACTACAGTTGTTATACATATCGAAAAACCGATAAACTTTTAGGCGAAAAAAGCACTATTTTAGGCCCATTTTTTTTTGCGATATTAGGTAAAAACAGAAGCTTCTTATCCTAGGAAAAATAAAATGGGAAATCATTCAAAGGTGGCACACTACCTTTAACGTTTGTTCGAAGCACGTGTGAGTAGTAGGTTGAGGAGTGATGGTCCTCTTGGTCCTATACACAAGAGTCAACAAGAACCTAACATTTACTTGACCGTCTGCTGCAATTGATTCATAGCACGTGAAGCGTCAGCGAAATTCATAGTCCTTTACAGATGGCAGGGGTGTCGTTTGTACAGAGGTCGCTGATGGGCACGGGTCAATGCCGCAGTCGTGGGCGGAGCCTAATGTCATATGACGTATGAAAGCCTCTATCCAGGATGGAAAAACAATTAACATTACGAGTCAATGACAAGTGCCACAAATATTTAAGTGACAACAAAATGTATTTGAAGAAAAAGTTTCGGCTGGTCTTGAAACAGTTACTTCCTAAATATGGTTGAAATTATTCCACGCATTTAAAAATAATCGCGAAAAATTAGGGTCTCAAGGGGTCCGGCGTTAACAGTAGGTTTCTATCAATACATCATACCAATGACATGCCATTCAACAGCACAACTGTTACAAGTCATGTCTGCGTGGAGGAGCTCATATTTAACCTCCAAAATATCATAGAAAACATCCAATCCCTTACCAAAAACGTGTTCCAACGTTTTCTCTGATCAATTTTGTTTGCGGGACTCCATTCGAAATGTCCGTGCACAGTGGCGCGGGAACTTCTTCCAGACTGGGTGGGCTGAACCATAATAGAGATCAACCCAGGTTACCCCCAAATCTAGTTTTCTCACCGGTTTTAGGCCACTTATTTTTCAGACCTTGGCCTTTTCAACGAAAAAAAAGAAGAGGAAAATATTTGCAAAAAAGTGAGACGTTCCGTCTTAGCTGAGTGAAGAAACTACCATTTTGGCAGCCTGGAATAAAGGTTTTAATCTGCCAAATGAGTTGCCGAGATAGTGAAAGAGGTGGATTTTTCACTTACATTCTTTCTTCCGTTATATTGTGACCCACGACCTCGAATTTGGGGAGGACAAGCTGCCCAACGGTTCCTGGACTCATTAAAAGTTGTGGGGCACCACCCCCACGGCCGCAGAGTTGTGGGGGTGAAATGACCCTATGGCGAAATCGTGTAGTGGGTGTTTCGTGCTCTATTTTATGGAATGGAAGGGGTGCACGGTCACAGTGGCGCCTTCCTTCCCTTCCCTTCCCCTTCCCCCATTGCCCCCTCCCCCGGTTTCCGCGCCTATGTATGAAGCTATGAAATTATGTTGGTAGATTTCCTATTTCGATTCCTCCAGCTGGGGGGGGGGGAGGGGGCTCAAATACGTTACGAGCCCCCCAGCCGAAAAGCTGGAGGGGCTCAGCCCCCGCTAGCCCCCCCCCCCCCCCGGTTCCCGCGCCACTGTGACCGTGCACCCCTTCCATTCCATAAAACACGAAAACACCCACTACACGATTTCGCCATAAGGTCCCATGTAAACAACTACAGTTCTTGACTGTCGTTCAATGGCGGCGCAATTAATGTATGCCGCAGAGGCAGCTGTCCCTTCTAGTCCACCTTTTTGCGTTAGCTTTTGACCATTGGGCAAAACATTTGTACACATTCGCCATATAGGTGGCACTACAAATGGTGGGTTGGTCACAAAGAATCACCATTGTGCAAAACTTTTCGGCGGTCTTCCTCTACAAGTCGACATTGAACAAATGGTTCATTATTGTGCAAAAAAAATCGTCAATGGTCGAAACTACACCTTTTTGCGTTGTTCGATGGCCAATCGTCATAACCACTTCGGCATCAGTTTGGACAAGCGTCTTTCAGAATAACCCATCGGCGATGTGCATCACTGTTTGACGGTCGGCAAAACAGGCTAGACTCCATTTAACCATTCTGCATAACTCTTTGTCATTGAGCACAATGTTCGTCATAGGCAAAACACTTTGTCAGATTGTCATAATGCTTCAACATTTCACAAAATGGTTAGTCGATGTGCAAAATTCATCGGTACTGTGCGTAAACAATGACTGTTGATTTAAAACTTTCGTCAATGATCAAAATGTCAATGATGTAGTGCTTATCTAGCCATATTCAACGTTTAACGTTAATCACGCATTCAGGGATGAGGCTTATGACAGTTCCAGCGCAATTTGCAACCAATTAACTATTGGATTCCCGATTCCGAAAAAGGCAGTTATACGATAGCTACGAGGAGACTGCCGGCGCCATACCGAGTAGGAATGTAGATTCTTGAGCGTCGGACTCCAAGCAATTCGATACAAACCACGAAGTCGGCCGTCATTATCGCGTCACTGCCCGTGCGATGTCATGGGACAACGCCTCGGGCGGCCGCGCCGGTCGGACTCGCGAGGGAATGGCTGACAGATGGCGAGCCGGGCCCTGCCGGCCGGGCACCTTGGTGTTTGGGGCGGCGCTGACTTATCCAGCCTGTTGCCTGTTCCTTGGTGTTTGAGGCGGGGTTAACTTATCCAGCCTGTTGCTCTGTTGCCTGTCCATTTTTCAATCAGCCGATAACATGTCAGCTACGTCCATCTACATTGTACCTATGGTGCTCATGAACGCTACCGATTTTTATGTGGATCAATGGTCTACGAGTTTCGCCACCTATGCCTCGCACTGCACTGTATAAACGTGGTCGTATTTGTACTTTTCTGTAAAGGGGCGATCTGTTTTTAGTTTTGACGAAATGTTATGAGGAATGCCGAAATTAGCATGGGGATGTTTTGGTGAACGACGAAGGGATATTAACGAATGACGAAGCATTTATCCAAATCGTCAAAGGTTTTGCCGGAACTCAATCAGTTATGGCGAATAGCGAAGGTAATACCAACTGACGAACTGTGGAGTGGGATCAGCATTCCGTTTTGCCCATATGCTGAAGGTTTTGCCGGAATGCCTCTCACTGGCGCCACCTATGTGCTGATCGGACGAATGGGTTTTGCTGATTGGCCATCGAACAACGCAAAAAGGTGTATTCGTCATATGCCAAGCTGGCACCCTCAATGTCAAAGTCTGGCGAAGTGTCAAACTGTTTTGCACACCGCTCATTTCAGTGTTCAATCTTTTTTGCTGAATGGCTGAAATGAAACAGACCACGTCGGAATAGTTGTGTTCAATGCCGATTGCATGGAAAAGGTGTCTTATTTCTATGTAGTCTCAGCTCAAGCTACAAAACTGTTGTGTCATTTCAAAACCCCATGTTAAGGCATGTTAAAAGTTGTATATTTCCTTTAACCCTCGCCGGCCGAGGGGGGGGGGCGGATGCCGCCCCCCATAGGGTTTTTTCGCGATAGCTCCAAACACGCTGGCGATAGAGAGCTGAAACCTGGCATACCTGACCCTTGATTCAAGCCGGATCTTTTGACTTCAACCGCATTTTCGGGTCATGTCAGGTCACTGACCTATGACGTCATAAGTGAACCTCTGCACGGTCTTCAGATGTCGCAACTTCGCAACGCCCTCACTGCCAGAGGAGCTTTCACAGGGAAATGAAAGTAGCAGGATCTAGTATCCATTACGAGTCTCACAAATTGTATGTCTCGGTTTTTTTCCTTAAGGTCATATGAGGTCAGGTCATTTTCGTGACCTCACCATCATGTCAATGGGGAAAAATGAAAACTGCTGTTCTGGCGCCGGGAACGATCTCCAGCTATCTCAAGCACACATAATCGTGATTTGATGCACTCCTTGCAAGGTTAGATGCGTCACTTTTGCAATGTTGACCTTGCGTGACGTCATTTATGACGTCTTGAAGGTCATATTAGTTTTTCGTCAATAACTCCCGATCAAATTGAGCTAGCGAGACGGGGAAACCACCAATGGACTCAGGAAGATTTGCCAAATCGAATGATATGCCACATGGCCTCTTTCGACAAACTTCGTGACCTGGGGGCGCTGACCTGACCGTGACCTGAGGTCAACACTCTAAGTTGACCTGACCCAAACAAAAAGTATATCATTCGACGCGCCAGAGCTAGGCGAACACGATGCTGTCAAAATCGCGGCTCTGCGGCCGTTTTTTACGAAGTTATTCACCAAAAACTGAACCGTACCTTGAGGCACTTGACCTTACCTCAGTGGTCACCGGTTGACCTAGGACCTTAAAATCGGGTACCAATCTTTGCGTCTCGTAACGGAGCACACGCTCGTTTTTTTCCGCGATGCGCTAGCTCCACCAGGGGCGAAACGGCGAGGGTAGGTCGTACCCCCCCCCCCCCCCGGCCGGCGCGTATGTAGAAAACCAATAGGTCCGGCGAGGGCAGTTATTTCCGGACCATTTAGCGCAGTATGAATTTTGACAATTGAACCAGTGCAGTGGTTTGGGAGATATGGGAGGAGGTCTCCGCCCTCACACTTCACAGTCACTCGTCTAATGGAATGCAGCCCAGTCATACTCTGTTGGTGTTATACTTTTACTGTTTTACTTTTACTTTTACTGTTTTGTTTACTTTTACTGCCGACGCGTCCGTGCTCAGCTGCACATCGAACGGTGCCGGCGGCAGCAGCACCCTGCCGTTCCAGCCGTCCAGCGACTCGATCCACCACCGCAAGTCCGCTACTGCCTCGTCCGTCCACAGCAGCAAGTCTTCCCACGATCGCCTGGAATTTAAAAGCCGATAAACGTTCCGCAGCTTCAGCTTGCAAGGAAACACCGCCGCCAGCATGCTGATGCAGCGTCCTGCTATGCGAGCTAAAACTCGAGCTGAAATATGTGTCCGTTTCAGCGCGCGAGAAATATCCTGCTTTAGTTTTGCAACCTTCGATTTAGGAACGGTAATAATCGGCGGCCGGTCAGCGGCTGCGCAGCGGATATCAAAACCCAGGTAGGTAACCTGCTCGGAAGGCTCGAGCGACGACTTCTGACTATTTATATGCAGTCCCAGCGCGCGAAAAGTATCCATGCAAATTTGTAAGTGCTGCGATATCTGTGACTTGGGAGCGGCCAGTAAAAAATCGTCAACATACGCCATGATTGACATGTGATGATCGCGCCTCAGGTATTCTATCACGACTCGAATGCACTTGTGAAAATAATACGGAGAATTGGCCCAGCCGAACGGCAAACGATTCCAGACGAACCAGCGCCCTCCGTACGCGAAGCCGAGGTACTTTCTAAACGACGGATGAACGGGAAAATGGTAGAACCCATCTTTTAGATCTATAGTAACTGCGCACTCGTTATCTCGCATAACTTCGGCAAGCACAGACACGTTCTCAGAAGAAAAATGCGGGACATCACAATGCGCATTAATATATCTCAGATCACATATCAGACGATGCTTACCATTCTTTTTCGGAACAACTTTCAGCGCTGAGACACACAACGGCACATCATGAACCTCCGACACAACACCTTTTTGCACCAAATCGGACAGTTCAGCATCGAGAAACCTACGCTGAGCACTATCAAATGAGGGATTCTGAAACAATCGCGGCTCTGGCTCGGACGAGAACGGAATACGCACACCATTTGCAATCCAGTCTATCACTACACTGTTAGCGCCGATGCGCTCCCACGCTGCTACGTTGAGCCCCATTGTTCACACGCGTAGAACAGACTCCGGTCAGTTATCATATGTCACTCCCGAGCCCCTCCCGGGCTGACCTCGTCCACGAGACAGGTCGAGGTCAAACCGGTCACGTGGCTGACCCCAGTCCGCCGCGCCGGCTGGAACCCTGGACCGCCACCCCGCCGGGGGCCGTACTGGAAGCCGCGGCCGGGCCCGCGGGCGCCTCGCCACGCCGGGAAAGATCCCCGGCCACGTGATCCACTGACCTGGTGAAATTGCCGAGCCCCGGCGATGGTCACGGCTCGCTGAAGGTTCTCGAGGGAGTTCGGCGTGAAAGCTGCCGGATTTTGCTGTAGCGTAGAAAACAGCTTTGCCGTCCCGTCGTCGAACTGGGCTGATACCAGAAGTTGCGTGTACTCCTCCTGCAGGTAACGCAGGTGTGCCAGGCTGACAGCCGATACCTGGTTGAGCGCCGCGTCCTCCGGATCGCAGGCGGACAGGAGCTTGAGTACCGTCTCCTGATAGCGCGCCGACTTCTGTATGATGTTGAATCTCGGCAGGTCTGCCCTGCTGATGCCCGCACGACTGTCGCCAACCAACAGGTCTGGCGGTAGCTTCACCTTGGCGACGCTGTCGCGAATGGCCCGAAATTCGGCCTGCACTTCGCTGAATGAACCCAGCACGGCACTTGGCATCACTTGATGCTGCTGCTCGTCAGGGACGACCTGTCGACGACCGACATTGTCGTCTTTATCGCTTTGCTCTGTGCACTGAGAAGCACTTAGCTGTTTCGAGATCTTCTCGACGAGACCCTCGAGCCGGTCAAACCTCTCTGTGATAGAGGCCACCTGACACTTGAGCTCCTCCACTTCCGCCATCCGCACGGATTGGCTCGTAGCCGCCTCGAATACCGGCGGCTACTCACTGCTCACTGCGGACGTGACTCGGCGGAGCACGCGCCCAGACTGACCCGGCGAGCGGTCGGGTCACCGCCGCTCGCCGGGCCAGCGCCGCCCGTGGCGGGCGCCGCAACTACGGTCGTTGGGTGAGCACATTAATCGGGCTGAACAGAGCTGCTGACCACTGCGGCACGCTGTGCGCTGTGCGCTGTGTGCAGGTAGAGACTGGACTGACACTGTGCGCTGTGTGCACTGTGCAGGTAGAGACTGGACTGACACTGTGCGCTGTGTGCAGGTAGAGACTGGACTGACACTGCGCACTGTGTGCAGGTAGAGACTGGACTGACACTGCGCACTGTGTGCAGGTAGAGACTGGACTGACACTGTGCGCTGTGTGCAGGCGGAGAGCGGGCTGGAGTACGTGGTCGAGACGAGTGGCGCCCACCAGATGAGCACCTGGCTGGCGGCCATCCGCGCCAGCATGGACCGACCGTACACGGACGGCGACCTGCCGAGTAGCAGTCGGTGAGCCAGCCCACCCCCTCTGCGGCGCTGCAGCGCTGCCGGCTAACGCTCAGCGCGCCGGCGTTGATACTGCTGCGGCATATGCCCCCCCTTGCCGTTGATACTGCCCCCCTTGCCGTTGATACTGCCCCCCTTGCCGTTGATACTGCCCCCCCCCCCCCCTGCCGTTGATACTGCCCCCTTGCCGTCTCGCCCCTGGTGGAGCTAGCGCGTCGCGGGAAAAAAACGAGCGTGTGCGCCGTTACGAGACGCAGAGATTGACATCCGAGTTTAAGGCTCTAGGTCAACCGGTGACCTCAGAGGTCAGGTCAAGGGCCGCAAGGTACGGTTCCGTTTTGGTGAATAACTTCGCAGCATCGATTTTAGCAGCATCGTGTTCGCCTCGCTCAGGCACGTCGATTAAAGGCCGCCCCACACTGGAACTCGCATGCGGGTTGCCAGTTTTTGGGTTTTCGGGTTTCTTCTAAATCAAATGGTACAATCTAAGCTGAGTGACCTACACTACCCTCTAACAAGCGAGTCTGCATGTTTTTAGCTTGCGAGCTACTTTGCATCGCATTCCAAAAGTTGATTTTGAGTCAACTTTCGATTCTCCTCGCTGCGAGGTCTGCGAGTTTTGCGAGGTTTGCGGGTTTTTCGTTGGAGTCGAATTTTAGTTTGTTGCGCTGGTATTGCGACTATATGTAATTTTCTGAAGGTGTACCGGATTCATTGCATTCATAAGGTTACCATAAGGGAACGTTTTAATCACTATGAGTTAGTATTATGCCCGCAAACTCAAAACCCGCAAACTCGCAACCCGCAGGCGAGGTCCAGTGTGGGGCGGCCTTAACCCGCGCCCTGCTGGGGGGGGGGGGTGTTTGAACACCCCCCTTGTGGTTTTTGGTACACCTTATCATACATCAATTCTACACATGTTGTGAAAATTTTAGACATAGGTCATTCAAGGCCAGGTCACCAGGTCACTGTCACTCACCTCATAAAAAGTTTTAATGTCTGTCATAGCTACACCGAGTGACCGATCGCTTTGAAAATTTCAGCGATTGCTAAGAGCAATAGCATGTACAAAATGTATATCTCAGAATTTTGATATCGATGACCTAAGGTCAGGTCAATTTTGCGACCTCCCCATTATAAGTCAATGGGAGAAAATTGAAATGCGCCTCTTTTGGATGAAAGACATTGACCACGTTTCCATGGGCATCACTGATCCGGATCAGTAAAAATGGATTAGCTAATCCTGTATAGTTAGACACTTTATGAAAATTAGAATAAGAGATTAACTGTTTGTATAAACCTAATCCACTTTAAATTATACCCTGTAAAGAAGAATTCAAAAAATATACACGATTTAAAGTTGCTGATCCGAATCAGTGATGCCCATGGAAACGGGGTCATTATAAACACTCCCAAACACCGAATTACAAGTGGTTTAGACATGACACTAAACATGAAAATGGTGTCCGTGACCCTTGTTTATGCCCTGAGGTCATCTTAGTTCACGAATGGTATCCAACAGTTTTTCGCAAATAACTTTTGATAGAGGCATGCTAGAGCGATGAAAACGCCTTAGATGTGTTCAGCTCGACGATACGGATCGACTGATATGCAACATGACCCTTTCCAGTCAGGTCATGACCTTGACCTGAGGTCAAATTTTCAAGTTGACCTTTCAAGGTCAAGTTATAGTTCATTCGATGCGTCTTGACGAGAGGAACACGATGCTGGTAAAAGTAAGCTCGTACAAGGCTTGGGTCAAAAGTTATTGCAGAAAAACTGTTTCTGAAAAAATCGGTTATTTTTGCAGTTTTTGCCCCCTGCAGGCAAAACCGTTGACGTTAGGTCAAATATGAGAGAATTACTCAGAAAGGGCGTTCATAGGGCTATCGAATGCGCTTTTCCGCGGCGCTGTAGCTCTATTGGTTCCCGAGTTATGCGTTGGCTTCTTGGAAATTTTCGACATTCGACCTGGAAATCGGCGAAATTTTGCCTTCAATGACTTCTGGTGACTTGACCTTTGACCTGACCAAAAAATTGACCGTAAAGATTTCGTCATTATTTTTGACGCTCTTTCGAACGCCGCCTTCCGCGTATCGCTACGTGGCCCAGGAGCCGAGTTACAAGGGGGGGGGGGTGTTCAAACACCCCCCCCCCCCCAGCAGGGCGTGGAAATCCAGGACCCCCAGCCGGGCGCGGGTTAATATACTTTTTGTTTGGATAAGGTCAACTTAGGGTGTTGCCCTCAGGTCACGGTCAGGTCAGCGCCCCCAGGTCACGAAATTGGTCGAAGTAGGTCATTTCGCATATCATTCGATTCCGAAGGTCTTGCTGAGTCCATTGGTGGGTTTCCTGACTCGCTAGCTCAATTTGATCGGGAGTAATGGACGAAAAACCAATATGACCCTAATGACGTCATAAATGACGTCACGCAAGGTCAACATTACAAAAGTGACGCATGTTACCTTGCAAGGAGTGCATCAAATCATGATTCTGTGTGCTTGAGATAGTTGGAGATCGTTCCCGGCGCCAGAAGAGCAGTTTTCATTTTTCCCCTTTGACTTAGAATGTTGAGGTCACGAAGATGACCTGACCTTATATGACGTTGAGGAAAAATCCGAGATATACCAGTTGTGAGGCTCGTAATGTTTATTAGATCCTGCAAGTTTCATTTCCCTGTGAAAGCTCCTCTGGCAGTGAGGAGCTTGCGACATCTGAAGACCTTTCATCGGCTTTCAATGCCCTGCCTCTCGCTGTCAGGGAGCAGCCACCGGGCGCTTTTAAAATGAATGTGAAACGGCGTCTGGGCCAATTTTAGAAAGTACCTATGCGTGCTTGTGGGCAGTGAATGTTTTTTTTTGTGTGTGCTTGATTGCGTCATCATCCCCTCGTATTTACTTTTTCACCTCTTATGACTCGAACTCAAGAATAGCCATGTTGTGTGGATGAGTTTTTAAAGGAAGGGTGCCACCTTTTGGACACAACGCAGTTTTTACAAGATTAGCCTCACATGAACCTAAAAACCGGCTTCACTTACCTATGCTCGAGACGGTCAGCATTGAATCCGCACGTGAAGTTATCATTTGCGAGTTTTGCTGCCAGCATTCGGGCAGGCAAAAATCTTCAGCACTATTTCCTCGTCGTGTTAAGGGTATTTTATAAAACATGAAATCAGCAAAGGTATGTATAAAAGTTATACTTTTGAAGCATGTTTTATCATTTTGAAAGGGTATATTTTTTCTTTATGGTATACACTTAAGTTTTAAAATTTTAATTGGGAAGTTTTTCTAGTAAGTTGCATGAAGGGTGAAGGGTTCCATAGATCTCTTAAGCATTGTAAAGGAAAAACCTTTACTCGACTTATTTGATGTTCTTTTGACGTATCTTACTTAGTTCAACTTACTTACTACAACTTAGTTCAAATCATGTTATCTTCTTCCTTTTTATTTGTTCATCTTTTTGTCTCAGTTGCGCCATCAATGCAAATGGCAGAATGATATGTTGCCATGACAACAGGATATGCCAGCCGTCCTAGCTGCCACATCAAACGACCTTGAGTTGTAGTGGTGATATAAACAACGATCTTTTTTTTTGGCCAATGTATTAAATGCAATGTTTCGGTTTTTTGTATATTGTGGACGCGCTAACCACGTCTAAAAATTCAAATAAGTAAAATAGATTCATAGAACAAAAATTTCGGAAGGTGGCACCCTTCCTTTAAGTGTTCAATAAACAATAAACAATAACCGAAGGTTTGTTGTCAATAGTTTAAACACTATTCTTTAGAATTGTGTTTTTCTATTGAAAAACAAATCTGAGTTCCCTGACAATTTGGCAAAAGCTGCCTGAGATCAGTACAACTTGATGCTCGAGAAAACGGCTGTTCCAAATGTTCTGATTTTTCAGGATTACTAGTGGGCCAGGTGATCTAGGCTCTGGTATGGGTCTCTCCTCCGCGGACAATCTGGTGCACGTGCCACGTGACTTTGAAAATTCCCATGTTAAGCCAATGGGGAAAATGAAAAAATGCGTTCCGCGGCAGATTGCTCGAAAACGATCCAAACGACCCCCCCCCCCCCATTTTCTTCCATGCGGATCAGCCACCATTCGGTGCACTACCCATGGGTATGTCGCAAAGTGGCCGGAAAAGTCCAGAACCACGTGCCACGTGCCGTTGAAAACGACCCTGCACACCGGAAATTTGGACTTTAGGTCATTTCGGCACACCCGCGAAGCAGACTATGACGTGGGTGACCAATAGAGATGCCTTTTTTGAACCCGCGAACCCGCTTTTTGCGGGTTTTCAAAACCCGCAGGGTTTTTGGCGGGTTCGAGAAGCAAAATTTAGTCGTGTGGCGGGTATTTGGCGGTCAGATCTTAGAACCTATAATATATATTTTTTTAGATGCAAAACACAATGCCAAGTGCATTTCCTCAGGCTAACAATACAATATTCATCAAAACAACTTTCAAAACAGAACCAAATTGAAAAATATATCAAGGAAGCACATTTCAAATGCAAAACTGAAAACAACCAGCAATAGCATCCACACTCCACAGTCTAGCAATGACCAAACCAGTGGTACAAGCAACAAACTACAAAGCATAAATAAATGCTGATGAAAGCATTCCATAAAACATAAAAGAACCTGAAAGCAAACTTATAGAAAGCTGAACTGAAGTATATGTGCAGTGTGCACTTGGTATACATTATGGAAGAACCAAATCAGAGCAAATGCCACATGTTACTTTATTTGCATCTGGTCGGCAAAAAAAAGAGCTATCAGCGAAACAAAATTTGATGCAAATTCATTGATTATCCTACTCTACGTTCTGCCCCACCTATATTACAAAAATAGCACACCAATTATCCTTACAAAAAATTAAAATATTGACTGAAATGCGGCCCAAACATTACGCAATACAATAATGGCGCACTTCCGACATTCTGACAAGGATTGACATTTGACTGCGTCAATTTTGGTCTCTGAGGCGAAGGAAAGCTGTCATTGATGACGTAATAATAATTTTAGGATCAATTTTTCTGTCTTGGTTTTTTGAATACTTTAAAATAGCAGTTATACATGTTACAAAACCACGTAGCTGGTAGCATTTATTTCTTCTTTTTTTCTTTTTACGTCCTTATCATTTGTATGCCGAGAGAGGACCAGCCGGAGAGCATTACCAAGACCATCTATAAAATTATTACATTTAATTTAGCATTTACTGTTTTTTTATTTCTTAACCGGTGATTAACCCGCGCCCTGCTGGGGTTTTTTTCGCGAATATCGGCGCGGAGCGCCGCCGTTTTTGGTACACCTTATCATGCATCAATTCTACACATGTTGTGAAAATTTCAGACCAAGGTCATTCAAGGTCAGGTCACCAGGTCACTTGAAGTGACCTCACCTCATAAAAAGTTTCAATGTCTGTCATAGCTACACCGAGTGACCGATCGCTTTGAAACTTTCAGCGATTGCTAAGAGCAATAGCATGTACAAAATGTATATCTCAGAATTTTGATATCGATGACCTAAGGTCAGGTCAATTTTGCGACCTCCCCATTATAAGTCAATGGGAGAAAATTTAAATGTGCCTCTTTTGGACGAAAGATATTATAAACACTCCCAAACACCGAATTACAAGTGGTTTAGACACACTGAACATGAAAATGGTGTCCGTGACCCTTGTTTATGCCCTGAGGTCATCTTAGGTCACGAATGGTATCTAACAGTTTTTCGCAAATAACTTTTGATAGAGGCATGCTAGCGCGATGAAAACGCCTTAGATGTGTTCAGCTCGACGATACGGATCGACTGATATGCAACATGACCATTTCCGGTCAGGTCATGACCTTGACCTGAGGTCAAATTTTCAAGTTGAACTTTCAAGGTCAAGTTATAGTTCGTTCGATGCGTCTTGACAAGAGGAACACGATGCCGGTAAAAGTAAGCTCGTAAAGGGCTTGGGTCAAAAGTTATTGCAGAAAAACTGTTTCCGAAAAAATCGGCTATTTTTGTAGTTTTTGCCCCCTGCAGGCAAAACCGTTGACGTTAGGTCAAATCTGAGGGAATTACTCAGAAAGGGCGTTAATAGGGCTATCGAATGCGCTTTTCCGCGGCGCTGTAGCTCTATTGGTTCCCGAGTTATGCGTTGGCTTCTTGGAAATTTTCGACATTCGACCTGGAAATCGGCGAAATTTTGCCTTCAATGACCTCTGGTGACCTGACCTTTGACCTGACCAAAAAATTGACTGAAGTGACTTCGTCATTATTTTTGACGCTCTTTCGAACGCCGCCTTCCGCGTATCGCTACGTGGCCCAGGAGCCGAGTTACAAGGGGGGAGTGTTCAAACACCCCCCCCCCCCCAGCAGGGCGTGGAAATCCAGGACCCCCAGCCGGGCGCGGGTTAAAAGAGACAACGTAACCGAACATTACATTGCAAACATAAACTGAACAGTGGACCTGTACCAGAAAAAGTAGGAACATTTTCCGAGTGACATAGTACTAAGTGGACAGGTGGAATAATGGGTGAAATATTTTGCTAGGTGTGCGTAGTAGAGTGTGCGTAGGTGTGTGTAGTGTTGCACAATGTGCGTCTGGATGTAACTCGTTTTGTGCAATGCACATGAATCGCCCCCGCCCCTAACCCTTCCCGGCCGGCCCGTGCTCGGCCTCCTATGTGAACGTAGGTGAACGTTAGGGTGCATCAAACGCCCCACTTTTTCGAAAAATTTCTACGAACCCCCTGTCACCAAAATTAATTTGTTACGGATCCTAAATGTATCAACCATGCCAAATTTCAAGAATTTCTGAAGCCATCTAGGGGGTCCGCATCGACCCCAAAGTTAACGAAATTTCATGAATTTGATCATTAATGGCGCTTAATTACAAATTATTTAAAATTATTCTTAGGTCAAAATATCTTTTAGAATCGCTAATCATTGCAAGTGCTTTCCTAAAACTGCCCACCAAATCTATCTGAAATGTATCTGATTTCACCTATAGGAGTCTTGACACTCGCCCGTATTGGTGTTTTGTGTGCGTCTAACATACTGGAGCTGGACCCTCTTGCTGTTCGGTCTCTGATTAAGCCAGAGCTTCACGGAAAAACTAGCGTGTTTCCCGTAACGAGAAGAAGCAGATGATATCAATTTCTACGGTCCTAGGTCATTGGTTGACCTTCCAGGTCAGGTCAATGACCCAAAAGTCGGGAAAATCGAGACCTGGTAGAACTTCGTGAATTGAGTTTGTTGTAGTTTTTTTCGGGGTGCTGATTACGATTTTCAGATCAGCTTTGATCAAAGATGATGTCTCTAATCTATGCATTTAGGCTTGGTCGGGTCAGGTCAGGTCAGGTCAACCAGTGGGCGTCCTGCCAGCTATCCATAGTAGGTGTAAATCACCACCGACAGCTTCGAAATATTATTCGACGGCTTCGAATAAATATTACGAAATATTACGATAAATATGTTACGAAGGCAACAAAACTACTTCGTAAGTGTTCAATGCTCAAACGTTTCAATGTAGTCACGCTTACGAGATGAGTAGACATTAGACAATGCTCCTATCATCAGACGCTACTGCAGTGTCAGTGCGTCTGCTTTTTGAAAGGCCTGCGCTCTCTCTCGTCTTTCTGGGCCATGTATCTGGTGCAACAACTATATAGCGCGGTGCAACAACTACATATATAGCGCCGACCATTCAGCGTTGCATCCACTCGTCGACGCACGGGGAAGGGTCTTTCACAAGGAGATGAAACTCCAGAAAGTAGCAACTGGCATGTCTCAGATATTCCATTCCGGTCACCTGAGGTTCCGGAGGTTTCGTTCACGTGGTCGTGACCTATTGTTTTGGGTCAATGGGGTAAATATGAAAACCGAGTCAGAATGATCATCGTCAGTCACACCCCGGCAAGACCGCGCCCAAACCCCGGCAACATTCAATAGCGCAAGTGGTGGCAACAAAACGAAGACATCAAGTTTGGACGTCGCTACTGAAACCGCAACGTCGTTGACAACGTCGGATACAGCTGTCTGCGAGGGATGAGAGTCCAGACTTGCGACGCTCCACAGGGACTTGGTCCATCCTGAGGTCGACGAACAATTACCGACGGGAAGAGCGGCTTAGTCTAGTTGTTGTCGAAGACGTGCTATCAAATTACATGAGAATTATTCACGGATTGCTAAAAAGATACTCACGAGTCACTCTAAACGAATAATAGCGGTGTTAACATTTACCTCAACATGAGTTCGTCTCAAACCGGTTTTGTCAGGGCTGCATGCGTGACAAAGTAACTTCATTTGGTTTTGACGCTGCCATGGTCGACTAGGAATTTCAGGCTTCATATCGGCGAGCTCATCATCGTGTGCGTCTTCTGCGAGCCCAGAGTCGAAGCATCGAAGTCATGTCGTTGAATCACAAAACCATAAAATAAGCAACAACGGCTCTAACCCAAGAAAACCCAAGTTAATCATTGGAACTTAACGAAGCGATTTGTTCCAGTCTTCCCTCCCAGCAAAAGCCCTACTTCCTAAATATAGGTAATGCGTATCAGTTGGCTAAGCTGAAACTATCTATAGTTATTATTTTCGTGCTTAATTTGGGCTTATTGAGGAAAAATCGCGATGATCTCAAATACTCTTAGTGATGTCAAAGGACGTCATATAGGGCACAAGTTGAATACAGACCAGGCATCAGTCCACGAAAACGGGGCACAAAAATAAATTTCAATTCCTGAAACATATTTGGATCATATTTGGCGCTAACTGAGCACTGCTCAGTTAGCGCCAAAACAGATACAGAAAAAAACAATACAGAAACTGCTCAGTGAGCAGTTTCTGTATCACTACCTATGGGACATAATGGAGGTGTCACGTGACTGACCTGACCTCAGGCGACCTTTACGGAAAAGAAAATCAGAGGAAAAAAGCTGTAAAAATTTGAAAGCTTGTGATTTCCTAAGTTTCGTCTCCCTGCGAAAGATGCCCCGACTCTGAGAGCGCTTCGAATCTATACAGCATTTTTAGACCATCGAGAGGTTCGCATATGACGTCATAGGTCACTGACCTGACCTGATATCAAAATGCAGCAAATGCCAAATGTTCAGGCTTAAGTATCAAAGGTCAGCTAAGCCAAATTAAAGTTCCCTAACCGGACGTGTTTCGACCCATCGCGACAAAAACAGCAGTGGTCGCACCAACCCCCTCCATCGGGGAAGATTAAGTGATGAAGCATGTTCATAGCTGATGCGGACCCCCTAGATGGCATCCGATATAATTTTAATTTTGCACAGCGTCATTGTGCTACTAGTGGAACAAATTGAATCAACAGACAGATCGATTTGAAGACATCGGGGCGTTTGATGCACCCTAGTGAACGTGTATGTGGTCTGTGGATGTGCATGTGTATGCAATAAAAAAGTGAAAAAAGGGTTAGTGGAAAACGATGTGCGCGAAACAAGCCCCCGCCCCTATGACCCATCCGGGCCAACCCGGGACTGGCCCCTCCTGTGAGGGGCCGGTCTGCCGGCCGGGCGTGCGGAGCGCCGACCTAGACGGGTCGACGCTTCGCTCGCCCGGTCGGTGGTTAGGGGGCACCGCCCGGGGTTGCTTGCCGGGCGGTGCGGGTGGGGGCTGGCGGCCCGCCTGGAGAGCCGGGGAGGTAGCCATCAGATCTCCCCGGCTGGGGAAGCATCCCCCAGCTCTCCCCAGGGCCGTGGACGGCACCGTCCCGGTCTGGCCAGGCGGGCCGCCGATGGTGAGCACATATATGACCTTGGTGAGCACAATGTTTTATGCTTATTTTTGCCGGTGTTTTCATGTGAATTATGTAAATAAAACTGTGAAAAAAAAAATAAAAAAACAAAAGTGATTTTTGTCTAATAAGTACTTGATTCTGTTAATGATTCCTATATTACGGCTTATGGCTAAGGCAAGATAGTCGATATGGGCAGACCACTTTAATTTAGTATCAATGTATACTCGAGGGCAGATACAGATACAGATACAGATATATTCGAGCCAGATCCACACATTGGAGTGGCTTTTCACAAGCTCACGTCATACGATGGGGAATATCATGGGGAGGGGGAGTATATCGAGCACACATCCACGCATTCACAAATCACAGTACGTATGCTCAACATAGACACACACAATCTAAGCATCTTGTTCAGGCATTGCTCGCAGCACCTTCATAGCGTTAGCTCTGAAAGATGACACCATTGGGTCAACTTTGAGCTGGTTGAGTCGTGCCACTCCCCTGTAGCACAGCCGCCGTCGGCCTGCCTCCGTCCGAATGGACGGGAGCGTGAGCAAATTGGCGCGCCTTGTGTCGTGCTGGTGGCGATTGCTCGCCTGGCGCCCTATGGTGCTGCTCAGTCGCTCAGGCTGGGAAGACACGATAGCTCGCTGTACAGCGCACACGGTATGGTAGTCAATTAGTCGCTTGGCAGATAACCATTTCAATTCGCGCATTACAGATGCCACACTGTCGCGACGCCGCTTGTTCGACACGACCCGGGCACAGAAGTTCAGTACTTTTTGGAGCCGCCGAAGTTGCGTCTCTCCGCACGATCCGTAGACGGACGAACAGTATCGCAATACCGAGATCACTAGTGACTGGACGATGCACTTCAAGGCAGACCTCGGCACAACATGACGTGCATGCATCAGTGCTATGAGCATGCCAGTACATTTCTGTGTAACGCTGTCGACATGCGGCTCAAAACTCAAATGACGGTCCATCGTCACTCCGAGGTTCCTCACCGTTCTAGACTCAGTGATTGTGGTCGCACAGAAATCCACAGTAACAGGGGCCAAACCGCGGAGCATTGCTGGCGTTCCTATCACGAGCATCTTTGTTTTTCCTGCGTTCAGTTTCATGCCGTTATGGCAAAACCACTGAAAAACGCAGGAGAGCGCGTGCTCCATGCGTGCGATCAGCTGATCTACATCACATTTTCTGCCAGTAACCATGAGCTGCGTGTCGTCCGCAAATTGAACGACGGTGACGTCATCAGGCACACTTAAGCACAGGTCATTTGAGAAGAGCATATAAAGAACGCAGCGCTTTTCGAGGAGCGCTGTGGCCCGAAGGTTTGGACTTTGAATTGTGAAAAACGCCCGCCCGCCATAAAACGCAAACACCGCAAAACGCGCAAAACGCACGCCCGAAACGCCAACGCAAAGGTCGCAAAAAAATAAACAAACGCCCGCCCGCCGCAAACCGCAAATAAAAGAAACGCCGCAAAACAATAAAACCGCCCGCATCGCACGCCCGCTAACCGCCAACCGAAAACGCCTAAAAATCGCCCGCCCGCCGCCAAAAGCAAACACCGCAAAAAAACGAAAAAGCGGCCGCCAACCGCAAACAAATTTAACACCGCAAACGACGCAAAAAAAGAAAACCGCCCGCATCAACCGCCCGCCCACCCGCCGCCAATGACAAACACCGCAAAAAAAAAACACAAAACGCCCGCCCGCCGCAAAACGTTAACACTGCAAAACGTGCAAAACGCACGCCCGAAACGCCAACGCAAACGGCGAAAAAAATCGCCCGACCGCCGCAAACCACACAAAAAAACGCCGAAACGCCGAAAAAAAAAATACAACCGCCCGCACCGCACCGACGCTAACTGCTAACCGAAAACGACTAAAAGTCGCCCGCCAGCCGCCAAACACAAACACCGCAAATAAGCGCCCGGCCGCAGCAAGATAATTTATCAACGACTGGCATACCGTTAGGTTGGTCATGTTCGCAAATCAAAAAGGTATCTGCAAAAATCTCCTAGATGAAAGCGCCCGAGTAAAAAACGGATGGCACGTGCGTGTTCCTCGCCCCCAACTTCCTTCAGGTTAATCGTCATTTGGGTCACCTAACGCATTGACGACCGGCTGGGTGGAATGAACATTGCGCCAAGAAACGTAAGTGTATATTGTCAAAAAGAATCCCCAGAATGGTGGATCCCAAAAGTTTGAAACTACCACTTTGACCCACTGGACGACACCTTAAACAGTTGCCGACCGGATGACACCCATTGTTTGGTCACCCACGTGTATTAAGGAAATCCACTAAAAGCGGCTATTACATCCTCTCGTCAAAAATTAAAACGGTGGTTTCAAAGTCAAGATAAAGAGAGACAAGCATCACAATCACACTCGCATACATCATAGTCAAGATAATACAAGAAACATAGATACAGACATTACCAGCACACATACACACCAGATGGTTAGCTCAACTCAGTCAGGTTGGATCCGTCAGCAGCCGCCTGAGGCGGTGCTTAAAAACAGGCACCGGGAGCCCGAGCAAATCGGGTGACAGGCGGTTGTAATGAACCGGACCACGGCTGATGAAGCGCCTCTTGCCTGCTTCGGTTCTAGATCGGAGCACATATAGTGAGTGGTCCTGTCGGGTCACCCTAGCTTGCGCTCCTAGTGAGCTCCTAGCGGCAGCCACGGTTGACAAACCGGCGGCTAACACCTCGGGCTCACCGAAGCGCAGCAGTTTGTGCACCATGCACAGTGTGCCATGCACCACAAGGTTCTCCGCGCTGAGCCAACGCAGCTTCTCAAGCAGGTCCGACACGTGATCATACTTTTTGCGTCCGAAAATGATTTTTGCCCCATAATTTAGAGTCTTCTGAATGAGTGCAAGGTTCTTCTTCGAACCGTTGCCATAGACAGTGATACAGTATCGAAGCTGCGAGAGAACCAAGGCGTTGACCAGCACGGAGATGACGGACGGAGGCAGGCGCCCCCTGAGATGTGATAGGCCACTGAGAATGCCGGAACAGCGCCGGGTGACGGCAGAGACGTGAGTGTTCCAGGTGAGGTTACACGCCACACTATGCATCATGGGTGCGCCGAAATGACCAAAAGTCCCAATTTCCGGTGTGCAGGGTCATTTTCAACGGCACGTGGCACGTGGTTCTGGACTTTTCCGGCCACTTTGCGACATACCCATGGATAGTGCACCGAATGGTGGTTGATCCGCATGGAAGAAAATGGGGGGTCGTTTGGATCGTTTTCGAGCAATCTGCCGTGGAACGCATTTTTTCATTTTGCCCATTGGTTTAACACGGGAATTTTCAAAGTCACGTGGCACGTGCACCAGATGGTCCGCGGAGGGGAGGCCCACACCAGAACGTAGATCACATGGCCCACTAGAAATCCTGAAAAAAAAAATCAGAATTTTTGGAGCAGCCGTTTTCTAGAGCATCAAGTTGTACTGATCTCAGGCAGCTTTTGCCAAATGTCAGGGAACTCAGATTTGTTTTTCAATAGAAAAACACAATTCTAAAGAATAGTGTTTTAACTATTTTTGGAGCAGCCGTTTTCTAGAGCATCAAGTTGTACTGATCTCGGGCAGCTTTTGCCAAATTGTCAGGGAACTCAGATTTGTTTTTCAATAGAAAAACACAATTCTAAAGAATAGTGTTTTAACTATTGACAACAAACCTTCGGTTACTCCTAAGTATTTTACTGTGTCTTCCCTTTTTATAGAGTCATTATTTAATTGTATTTCTAGATCAAATTCATTACTTGCGTTACTGTATATTTGATTTATGTTTTTTTTTTAGTGTTAAGGGTAAGCTTGTTCATTTGTAGCCAGGAGCAGATAAGTTAAGCTTCGCAGTTAATGATATTTTCAAGGCTGTTTTTTTTTTGTTGCTTCAAAGAAAATCGCGGTTTCATCTGCATAAAGGATATATTGACGCAGCTGCGACATAAAAGCGTATTCTGCGTGGTTTGCATGTGGCAAATATTGCGAGCAGTCTGGCAAATCTCTAATCCGAATTTAGCATCGAATGCAAAACTGTTAGCGGTCCTCAAAACTAGAAGGCGAAGAACACCAAACGGATAAAAATTGTTTGTTGAGCTATGAAAACAATAGTTTTTGGGTGATGGTGGAGGTGATGTGAAGGTGGTTGTTTTTAATACCTAGTAGGGTATGTATCTATTTTTCGCCATTGTATCTTTACTTTTGTGTAATTGGGAGCCACGGCAATATGTGACAGATCCATCAATGCTCATAAGCCAAGGTATTGCAATTATTTATGTTGATAGGTAAACGCTGATTCTGCTGGGAAATGTAAAGTGAGTTAGGAGCAGGTGGGTGACGGCACGTGATCGCCTGAGGCGGTGGGGGGTAAAAATATTTTCGTCATTTAATGCTCAATGCAATCGCTGCGACTTTTTACAAGACTTTCTTCTCGTCGTTGTTCCTTGCTTTCAACGACTGGTCCCCAAGTGATGACTATCCTCACGCAAGATAGGATGAATGGAGCTAGCAATTAAGCCCAAAAAACATATCGAAAATGTTACAAAGCACTTCTTTTGAAGGAGATGAATTGAATGGTTTTGGAGCCTCACGAAACATGTTTCAGATATGACGCGTAAAACAAACTGACGCATAAAGACTGTGTTCAAAAGTGTGAGCGGCAGCCCCACAAGCACTTGTTGATAAATGAAAATCGTAGGTACTGCTCGGTCGCCATAGCAACAAGTAAGCGTCACAAATTTCGAACATTATCTGAGTGCGCCAAGTTCGACTACATCGAGGACGATGGGTGATGGCTGCCAGCTGATTAAATTAACGAAACGCGTTTGCAAGTAAATGGCGAAGTACTTGTATGAACAGCATTATGACATATATATGTTTTCAAATATAACCTTATGTTCAATGATTGCGAAATGCAAAAGGTTCCAAAAACCTTTATATTCAACCATATTGATGAGTGGTGATGAATGGTAAAAACCTTTATATTCAACCATATTGATGAATGGTGTGGGAGAAAATGAATGAATGAATGAAGGACTGAATAATTGGATGATTGTATGAATGAATGAATGATTGAATGAATGAATGAATGAATGAATGAATGAATGAATGAATGAATGAATGAATGTATGTACGGATGAACATGAATGATTGAACGATTGAGTATTGTTTCGAGGTTTGAATGAATGGTTTAATGGTAAAGTACTTAAACTCTTTGATGTAAGATGGTGGCCTTTGATGACTTGATTGTCAAATTATCTATAGCTGAGTGATGTGTGAGTACATAGATGGTTGGATGTTTGACTGATTGCATGCCTCGATGGTCGAATAGACGACTAGATGCTTGTGGTCTAGTGTTTGATAGATGATAGGGATGAATTAATGTGTAAATTGTGGACACATGTATTATATTTATATGAAAGGGTAACTTGTGAACATTTCAACTGTAAGATGGTTGTCTATTTTGCGCGAGAATTTACCAATGTGAGACTTCCTGACTTAGCTGTTATCGACATACTCTGGCGCTGTTGTGACTAAATGATTTAATTTGCAATTCTGAACTGAAGAAGGACAGTGTCCGAAATATATTCATTTTGTAATTAATTTTGGAACCTTTTGCATTTCGCAATCATTGAACATAAGGTTATATTTGAAAACATATAACGAAACGCGAATAAATTCAATTTTTGTTTGAGATTGCGCGTAAAATCTGTTTGTTAATTTCAAATAGCATTGAATTAGTTTTTGTATATTTAATAACTACAAACGCCTCTGTGCAAGAAATAAATCAAGGCTTATGAAAATCGTGAGTAGGGTTGGAAAAAGCAGAAAAAGGATCACGTGACTCGCGTCCCAACCTTATCTGTAAGAATCTTGGTTAGGAGACCATGGGTTAGATCAAGCAATTTATGACCCTTAGCCCAAAATCAAATCAGTAACTAAGGTTACCAAATTACAATGTGAACATGCATTGTGTATTCATCAATATGTTTTGCTTGCTCACAAATGTCCTGATAAAACAGGGTATTGAAAATATAGGTAAAGATTAACATGATATCTAAAACATGTGTGTTGACTGTTGAGCAATGTGCGCCTGCTTACTACTACTGTTAACTTGATTACTATACTGATTTTAGGGCACTGGAAAGAAACTTTACATTAATTTTTTCATCTTCATGCATTGATATTTATGTATAATTTTGCGTTTACAGTTTGATTAAAAACTTAAAACAACATTTTTATGCATTGTCGTGACCTCACCATTATAAGTCAAAGGGGAAAAATGAAACTGCTATTCTGGCGCCGGGAACGATCTCCAAGTATCTCAACCACACATAATTGTGATTTGATGCACTCCTTGCAAGGTTACATGCGTCACTTTTGCAATGTTGACCTTGCGTGACGTCATTTATGACGTCATTAGGGTCATATTAGTTTTTCGTCCATTACTCCCGATCAAATTGAGCTAGCGAGTCAGGAAACCCACCAATGGACTCAGTAAGACCTTCCGAGTCGGTTCCCACTAGAGGGACAGCATTACGCGTAGCGTAACGAATCAATTTTCATTAAAATCGGCCCAGTAGCGGCTGAGATATTGCCAGAATAAATTTGGCGAATCCTTGTAGCCGGTGGTGCCCTGCGCCGGTATTCATTGCCAAAGGTCAACGACCTCCCGGCTCTGATTTCGCTCAGTTTTGCAAGCGAAGAAACTGAGCCTAAAGCACGTGCTCTCTGATCGGCGCCGGCCGCGGCACAAAATCACGCAAAGATGCGCCCGCCACGTGCAAACCGCCGAGCGCACCCCACCAAGATTTAATACGACAAATGGTTGCACGCGCCCGACTCGGCGCCAAAATTTCAACCCCGCAGCCCGCACCATTCCGGAGCAACAGCCCGCCAAAGGGAACTGACGCGTTACGTTCATCCATACGTGACATTTTGAATTTTGATGCGTACAGATATTTTGATTTTTATATAAGTGAATTCCACAATGCTTTGAATATGCTAAATTGATCTAGATATTCGAAAATCGCACGCCCTAATGGATGATTTATGGTATCTTTTGCGACTGAGAATGGATCGGTCTTCAAACCTAGTGACCGAAAACGAGGTGATGGGTAGCAACTAGCAAGTGCTGGTGACCGTACAATTCCACGCTTGGTGGGTGATTGGGCATGGAATGACCCACATTTCAGATTTCCATGAGCAGTTTAACCTCCCAGCACCAGTGTGACCCACAGTCTGACCTCCCAGCAGCAGTGTGACCCACAGTCTGACCTCCCAGCAGCAGTGTGACCCACAGTCTGACCTTTCAGCAGCAGTGTGACCCACAGTTTGACCTTTCAGCAGCAGTGTGACCCACAGTCTGACCTCCCAGCAGCAGTGTGACCCACAGTCTGACCTCCCAGCACCAGTGTGACCCACAGTCTGACCTCCCAGCACCAGTGTGACCCACAGTCTGACCTCCCAGCAGCAGTATGACCCACAGTCTGACCTCCCAGCAGCAGTGTGACCCACAGTCTGACCTTTCAGCAGCAGTGTGACCCACAGTCTGACCTCACAGCACCAGTGTGACCCACAGTCTGACCTTTCAGCAGCAGTGTGACCCACAGTCTGACCTCCCAGCAGCAGTGTGACCCACAGTCTGACCTCCCAGCAGCAGTGTGACCCACAGTCTGACCTCCCAGCAGCAGTGTAACCCACAGTCTGACCTTTCAGCAGCAGTGTGACCCACAGTCTGACCTCACAGCACCAGTGTGACCAACAGTCTGACCTCCCAGCACCAGTGTGACCCACAGTCTGACCTCCCAGCAGCAGTATGACCCACAGTCTGACCTCCCAGCAGCAGTGTGACCCACAGTCTGACCTTTCAGCAGCAGTGTGACCCACAGTCTGACCTCACAGCACCAGTGTGACCCACAGTCTGACCTTTCAGCAGCAGTGTGACCCACAGTCTGACCTCCCAGCAGCAGTGTGACCCACAGTCTGACCTCCCAGCAGCAGTGTGACCCACAGTCTGACCTCCCAGCACCAGTGTGACCCACAGTCTGACCTTTCAGCAGCAGTGTGACCCACAGTTTGACCTTTCAGCAGCAGTGTGACCCACAGTCTGACCTTTCAGCAGCAGTGTGACCCACAGTCTGACCTCCCAGCACCAGTGTGACCCACAGTCTGACCTCCCAGCAGCAATGTGACCCACAGTCTGACCTCCCAGCAGCAGTGTGACCCACAGCCTGACCTTTCAGCAGCAGTGTGACCCACAGTCTGACCTCCCAGCACCAGTGTGACCCACAGTCTGACCTTTCAGCAGCAGTGTGACCCACAGTCTGACCTCCCAGCAGCAGTGTGACCCACAGTCTGACCTTTCAGCAGCAGTGTGACCCACAGTCTGACCTCCCAGCAGCAGTGTGACCCACAGTCTGACCTCCCAGCAGCAGTGTGACCCACAGTCTGACCTCCCAGCAGCAGTGTGACCCACAGTCTGACCTCCCAGCACCAGTGTGACCCACAGTCTGACCTCCCAGCACCAGTGTGACCCACAGTCTGACCTCCCAGCACCAGTGTGACCCACAGTCTGACCTCCCAGCAGCAGTGTGACCCACAGTCTGACCTCCCAGCAGCAGTGTGACCCACAGTCTGACCTCCCAGCAGCAGTGTGACCCAGAGTCTGACCTCCCAGCAGCAGTGTGACCCACAGTCTGACCTTTCAGCAGCAGTGTGACCCACAGTCTGACCTCCCAGCAGCAGTGTGACCCACAGTCTGACCTCCCAGCAGCAGTGTGGCCCACAGTCTGACCTCCCAGCAGCAGTGTGACCCACAGTCTGACCTCCCAGCAGCAGTGTGACCCAGAGTCTGACCTCCCAGCAGCAGTGTGACCCACAGTCTGACCTCCCAGCAGCAGTGTGACCCACAGTCTGACCTCCCAGCAGCAGTGTGACCCACAGTCTGGCTCTGAGTGACGGCGCTGTGCTGGATGGGCCGCCGGAACTTCACTCGGGCGGCGCTGTGCCGCCGCTGCACGCCACCGCAGATAACGGTCAGTGCTCAACAGACAATATACCACGGCGCTGTGCCGCCGCTGCACGCCACCGCAGATAACGGTCAGTGCTCAACAGACGATATACCACGTCAAATGGGACAAAAATGACTATTTTGACCCTCACCTCCTCCGATTTTTGCGAAACTTTGTGAAACTACTCATCTATATGTTACAGACCGTATCAAGACCCAGTCTGTTTGCAAACGGCCCATGGTCCAGTCTGGCCGTTTGAAAACGGCCTAGGCAGTTTGAGACGGTCTAGACAGTTTAAAAACAGCCTAGTCAGTTTTTGACTAGGCCGTTTTCAAACGGCCTAACGGCCTAGTCAGTTTTCAAACGGTCTGGCGAAGTACAACAGCCTCTGAAGATCCCTTAACCCTATTCCGGGCGGGGGGGGGGCCTTTAAGGCCCCCTTCAGGTTTTTCCTGTGCCATTGCCAAACGCCGCAAGACTGAAAGCTCATACTTCCAATGGTACCCAATTTTACCTCATTAGGTCAATCATTGACCTTCCAGGTCAGGTCAAACTAAAAATGTTGCTGTTTGGGGCCACCGTTGGACTATGACGTGCTGTGCCCATCATATACCGATGACGTTGCCGTTTGTGGTGCCAAGCCAGCTAGAACAGCTCTTTGTCACACTATCCGACTAGGTTTTTACTGGCTGTGGTCATTTCAGGTCAAGCTAAGTCAAGGTCAATGATAGGCGTTTGTATGTCTGTGTGTGTCTGTGTATACTGATGAGCTCACCGATTGTTTTCTGTGTCCCTATTAGGTACATGGGATCATGAACTGAGAAGCTATTACCAAAAATACAGTATAAAAAAACATTCACGGAAAGTAAATTCAGCTAGCCTAAAATGCAATGATTTTAGATGACCTAGGTTGACCTTGACCCTGATATCTGTACATCGTTGTAAAACATGTTCCGTGATAGGTAGGAGGTAAGAATAGCAAAAAAAAAAAACGAAATCAAGGTGTCAAAAGCTCACAAGACCCATAGCCGACGTAAGATGTTGGGTATTGGTCATTTGGGTCATGACATGACCTGAAGATCAAGGTCATATCTCCAAAACCAAAAGTCACAGAAACTTGAAATTTTCAGTGGACGCCGAGAAAAAGAGAAGAAGCTATACGACAAATCAGGCTTCTAGCTTTATGAATGTTTAGTGCAGAGCAGAAAAACTACCTGGGGGAAGGGGGAGTGGCAACCCCCCCCCCCATGTGCGGGCGAGGGTTATACAAGTTTCTTTCCTCCTGTTTGCGGCCAGGTCGATCCCCCACTGACCAGTTCTCTCGAGAAAACCGCCGCCTGTGGGCTCACAACGCCCCCCCCCTTTAACGAGTGGAGAGAAAAAAGGAAAAGTACTAGAAGCCCTGGAAGAGGTAAAAAAAAATCCGCTGCGTGCTTACGCGCACGCTGTGCTCTGTCGACTGCCGCCCGGGCGGCGCGTTCCCCCCTCCCGCCCCTGCCTCCCCTTCCCACTCCCCCTCCCCTCACCGTGCGGTGCTCGCCTGCCCGTCAATATGCCTTAACGTCTCCGCCGTTAAAGGTAGTGTGCCAGCTTTCCTGGACCGTATGGAGTTAATGGCCCAGATAAGGAGAACCGGATTTTTAGAACTTATCCATACCTTGAAAACTCATGGAAACGTCTTAAATTCTTCAAATTTTGAGTACCCCAGTGCGAAATTCGCCCCGACGGGTTGTCGGTCGTACCCCAACCACATTTCACACCACTATGAACAATAAATGCACACACTGAAATCGCTATTACCGATAGGCTCATCCAATCAAGTTTCGATAAACCCGTTCATCATCATCTCCTGCGGTTTCGAACATGCCTGTTAGGTGGTGCGGTAGACCGCGCCCAAAGCCAGGGCCCCGGTAACGTGAGGTATCCGAGTCGGGGCAGCGTGCGCTGACCCAAGCCGGAGCCGCGCGTCCTCCCGGTGTCATGTGATAGCCCGGGGCTGCCCGCGGGGATGCGGTAGACCGCGCCCAAAGCCGCGGCCCCGGCTTGGGTCAGCGCACGCTGCCCCGACTCGGCTACCTCACGTTACCGGGGCCCTGGCTTTGGGCGCGGCTTCTGCTCATACTTTGTGGTGCGGTGGTGGTGCGTCGGCCCGCGCGCTCTGACTTCGGCCAAGAAAAATGCGTCAGCTGATCATTGTCATTTCTGCCACTTTCGTGTGGTGAAATGGGGTCATAATTTAAGAGACGGCTGTTTTATATCAATTATTTTACATAAAATCATATTTCAAACCATAAATTAATGTACGACAGCCAAATTAAAGAAACAATACCAATACAGGCTTACAGTTTAAGTCAGACATTGTGTTGTCTACGATTAGACAGCTGATAACTCATTCCCGTACGTCGTAACTCTATAATGACCTTTGCTAATTGTCACATGTGCGCCGCATTCGTGATTGTTGCCGACGCCTGTTTGCAGGTCATCCCACTACAGTTGTTATACATATCGAAAAACCGATAAACTTTTAGGCGAAAAAAGCACTATTTTAGGCCCATTTTGGAGATGGCATTAGAGCCTCACCGCGCCCGGTCGACCGCCGGCGGCTGGCCGGTGCAGTGGCGTACGCCGGCAATACCTTCGCGGTGGAAGGCGAAACTTTGAAGTCCGGGGATGCCCGGGTCGACCGGGGAAAGTCAGGGTCGACCGGGCGCAATACGGACCGGGCCTCAGTTCTGTTCTGTTCGATTAATCTCTTCCTGGTGAAGTTAAATAGATTAAGTATGTTCGCCATCTCGGTGTCCGACTCGTCCGTCACGCACAAAAGTCTGCTGTAGCTTGCCACTGCATTTTACATCACAGACAAACAAAACGGACAGCGGGCTAAAAACAAAACGCGACTCGGCGGGACCGCCACCATCTCCACCAAAATCCAGACTCGCTCAACCGGCCCCACCGCCGGCTTCTACCTGTCTCGCCTCGGCTCGCCGCACGGTGCTACCATCTAGTGATAAGTTCGGCTACGACGGGTTGCTCTCGTGGCGCTACTGTGCGTTCCCGTCTGCTCGCGTTCGGCGCGGCTGCGTGTTTGGAAATTCCGACCTCGACGAGAATCTCGCGCCACTCTGTGCCGCCCATTCGTACTGGAGACCAAAAGAGATTATGAGTTGTGACAAATACCTAAAGCAACCACCAGACCACGTATGATGATGTATCAGATTGACGGCATGTGTCAACAATTATACCCTGATAGAAGACCGGAGGCTCTGGTTAACCATGTCAAAATGAATACTTCAGACGTGTACCGTGTAGGAATTCACCCCAGTATCGTTGAACAGATAATGCATCGGCCTAAAAAGTACGGTAACGACCTAATTTTGGGTTTTTAGTCGGCCGATCCGTCCCCCTGTCGAAAATCTGTGGTAGGACGTAGGACAAAAGTACCTACGTATCGCAAATGTTCGTACAGTGTAAAGTACGCATGGACAAAAGTACGGCAAGGACAAAAGTACGCATCGCAAAAGTACGTAAAGCACGAATGGATAAAAGTGTCAAGGACAAAAGTACGTATCGCAAAAGTACGTACCTACATTATTAAGTACGCATGGACAAAATTACGTCAAGGACAAAAGCACGTATCGTAAAAGTGCGTTCAGTATAAAGTACGTATGGACAAGAGTACGTCAAGGGCAAAAGTACGTATCGCAGAAGTACGTCGCGGAGCATAAAGTACGTATAGACAAAAGTCGTCAAGGACAAAAGTACGTATCGCAGAAGTAGGTACCTACACTACAAAGTACGTATAGACAAAAGTACGTCAAGGACGAAAATACGCATCGAAAAGTACGTAAATTTTAAAGTACGTATCGCTTAGGTACGTACTCTTGCTGACTTGCATAGATGTCGCAGATATAGCGAGACATGCAGTGCAAATGGTAGCAGACAGCAGTAGTTTCCCCTACCAAAGTGGTGGTTTTCTACCACAGACGCTCGTCGAGGTCGGAATTTCCAAATACGCGGCGCGGCTCGGGTGGCAGCAGTGGCGCGGGAACTTCTTCCAGACTGGGGGGGCTGAACCATCATAGAGATCAACCTAGGGTACCCCCAAATCTAGTTTTCTCATCGGTTTTAGGCCACTTATTTTTCAGACCTTGGCCTTTTCAACGAAAAAAAAAAGAAGAAAATATTTGCAAAAAAGTGAGGTATTCCGTCTCAGCTGAGTGAAGAAACTACCGTTTTGGCAACCTGGAATAAAGGTTTTAAGCTGCCAAATGAGTTGCCGAGTCAGTAAAATAGGTAGATTTTTCACTTACATGCTTTCTTTCTTTGTGACTCACAACCCCTAATTTGGGGAGGACAAGCTGCCCCAACGGTTCCTGACCTCATGAAAAGTTGTGAGGCACCGCCCCCACGGCCCCAGAGTTGTGATGGCAAGCTTCCCCCACTGCCCTCTCCCCCCGGTTCCCGCGCCTATGTATGAATCTATGAAATTGTGTTGGTAGATTTCCGATTTCGATTCCTCCAGCTGGGGGGGGGCTCAAATACATTACGAGCCCCCCAGCCTAAAAGTTGGAGGGGGCCCCCCTAGCCTCCAGCCAGCAATTCGTCCGGGATGCGGTTGGGGACGGTCGGGATAGGCTCCGGATGTCCCGACTTGTCCCTACCGGGTTGGGTAGGCTTGGGTTGTCCCAATCGATACCGGACCTCGATGGCCGGCGGTAGGGGCGACTCGGGATTTCCGGACCGCATGCTTAATCGGTTGGGACGCGGTACGGATAGCCCAATCGAATCCCATGTTTAGACAGGCTTGTGATTTACGTTGTTATCCCAACCGATCTGAGAAGGCGTTTCGGGCACCATATCCGGTGGCCCAGAAAGCCTGGAAAAGCAATCAGATGGGCCGCGTGCAGGCAGACGCGTCCTCTGAGCGCAGCGGCCAGTCTAGCTGCCGGGTTGGTCAAGTGTCGATCCCTCCTTTGAGCTGCTGCCTCAGGATATTGCTTTTGAACTGGCTCTAGCAAGCGGTCGGTTCAACTGTTGTTGCAGGGAAATCAGTCCGTCTTTGAGAACAGGGTGAGTATAGTGCACACTTCATCCGTGATGTAGGGAGCGGGGAAGCTATAGGTAATAGAAATTGTTATGTTCGTTGTGGTTGTACGGCATGTGAATTACACTCGTGCTGTCGCATGTTTGATCAGTTATCATGGACAGAAGATGTTTGGTCTCATTGTCAAGTGTCGTTAATGGTTGCATTGTAGTTTTAAACCTGAATTACCAGGCATACCATGTGAAATGTCAGATGTGGGTTATTTCTTAGTGATTTTTAGTGTGTCCCAGACTTTGATTAATAACCTCTTGGTCATTTTCAGATGCTCTCTCCGCACAGTGGTGAACCGCCCGACCAGATGCCAGCCGTCTAGTTTCGCGGTGGCTCTCTGAAGCTCGTGACGGCAGACAGACACACTGTCCGCAGAGGAGCCGACACGAACAAGGCGCAGGCCTGCTATAATGACTGTGAACACCGGAAGTGAGTCCGCTGTGCCAGCGCCTTGCAGCGGCGCTAAGATGATGGCCGACGCCACGAATGTGCTGGCCAGGCTGTGAATTTGTGAAAATTTGACCTGTGTCCAACCAGTAAATTTTTGTGAATATATTTCAGTGTCCAATGTAATTCATTTTGTCGTGCAGGCATTATAAAGGTTGAGTTGGAGAATAATGAAGAGGCGCGGGGGTTGCAGTGGCGCAAGCAAAGTGGTCGCATCTGCATAACAGCAATCTGCGGTTATAAGACTGCGGTTAATATGTCAGATGCCTGCGGTATTCCCAAACCGGCCGTGCGGGCCGAGTTGGGACATCCCGATCGGGATCGGAGTTCATCGCTTGTTTAAATGCCATAAGGCGGTCCGGATGCGTGCGGGATTTCCGAACCGGTTGTACGGGGAGATTTGGGGAATCCCGATCGGGATCGGAGTTCAGCGCTTGTTAAAACGTCATAAGGCGGTCCGGATACGTGCGGGATCTCCCAACCGGCCGTGCGGGGTAGGTTGGGATATCCGGACCGTTCCAGCCCGTACAAAGTGTCTCATTTCCCAATCCCGTCCCACTCCGGTCCCGATCGGGGTGGTGCGGGCTGAGTCCGAAAATCCCGATCGGGAACGGAGTGGGATTGCTGGCTGGGCCCCCCCGGCTCCCGCGCCACTGGGTGGCAGCAGATGACACGTAAATTCCGTACATTAGTTCCGTACACGTAGTAGTCTGTTGCTCATGAGTAAGCTATTTGAAATATATCTTTTAGAGAAGAGTGGTATAATATTTCGAGCACGGCTCGTCTTCAGATGCATATGACACGTAAAAACACGACAAGAAACGACGTCGACATAGGATAGAAAACAACAATCAAGCGCGTGGGAACATGATAAAATACTATAACAGGCGTGACAAAATATCTCAGAGCTTTACATCAGGAAAGATGTTGATAAATGTGCCGTAATTTTAAAAATAAGAATTCAGCACAATTATACTATTGTGTTGAATTATACAATCATAGAATCATATAATGATACCGGGTGATCATTTTGGAGTGATATAGAAATAAATGCGTCACGTGGAAATATAAAACCAAATATTTTACTTGCACGTGCATATTTATGTGCAGGATACCGGTACATTTTGTGTTTTGTCAATATTGCCCAATATTTTTTATTGTAGTTGACATATATGGCCTCTTTTCCATCTAGCCTTTCCCGGAGCTTCAAATGCAACAGCCCATTCACTCAAGAACAGTCCATTTGGATCGTTCTGAAGTATGGCGAAGTGAAGTCATTTACACAAGTACGTAGGGCATTTCGGCTCCACTTTTATCGAGATAGCAACAGAAAAGTTCCAAACTTACTTGCATTCAGCAGGCTGGTTCAGCGCTTCAAACTGACCGCCTCTGTGCGACCATTGACCCCGGGCCGACCTCCGGCTCCCCCCGATGAAGTGAAGAGAGTTCAAAACAGGCCCATGTCAGTTGTCACTCCACTTTTGATGACATCATAAGGGGGCCTCAGGACAAAAATGGCGTGGTGCGCCACAATCGCTTCAAAGCTACTTGCCAACAGTTGCCATTTTTGAAAATATTATTTTGAAATAAAGTTCCTAGTAATAAAAATATTGTAATAAAGTTGTTGAATAAATCGATTCCATATCTAAAAACTTAATGAAAAATGATTTATTCATAGTAAAAATATAAGCTCGATGCGTTTTTACGTTGCTTTCCTGCAACTGCAGAGGATTTTTAAATCGTCTATATCTTTAAAACCGGCCATTTCTTAGCATATTGCTGCTCTTTTTTATCGCTAGAAAATTGGTTGGACTTTCCAATGACATCAACGGCTGAGCGATACGTGTAGAGTGTCACCAACAATCTTCAAATGAAGTTAGTCATTTTTACGTTGTAAAGGAATGGAGTACCCCTGGCGAGCATCAGGGGTGACGTCACTCAGGATCTGTCTCTGATTGGTCGGCGGGGGCGTGAGCGTGACTGTACCTTCTATAGATGGCCTTGGTTCAAAAGTACTTCACAGATCATCCAAAGGCTCACGTCAGATCAGCCGCCAATGCACTGGGGATGTCTTTGGGAAAAGTGTGGAAGATGTTAAGAAGGGTCCTCAAGTGGAAACCATACCGTCCTCACCTGCGCCAGGTTCTGTCATCAGCCAATAAACAGTCTGAGACTGGCGGCATGTGAGTTCTGGCTCACACACGACGAGAGTTGGTTCGAGCGAGTCTTGTGCAGTGACGAGAAATGGCTCGTTCTCCAGCAGGCATTAACAGAAAGAACACGGTGGTATGGGCTCCTGAGAACCCACACAGGATCGTCGAGTGCAAGAAGGCACACGGGGTCATGGCCTGGTTGGGCATCGTCGATGGGAAGTGCCTTCAAGTGCCAGGGACGTATCCAAGGGGGGGGGCGACGGGGGCGGACGCCCCCCCCCCTGGGCCCTGCCGGGCCCCAAAAGCGGGCCCGGGAGGGCCCGCTAGGCAGCAAGAAAGCGGGCCCGAAGGGCCCGCTTTGGGCCCTAGCCAGGAACAATTTGGGGTCGGCTGGGCCAAAAAGCGGAAGGGCATGTTCAGAAGGATTTGTTCGAATTTTTTGGTTCGCGGATGGGCCCCTGGGGCCCTGCCGGGCCACAAACAGGTCCGTAACTGGGCCCTTCGGCCCACTTTTGGGCAGAGCGAGGGCAATTTGGAGCCCGGCAGGGCCCCAAAAGCGGAAAGACCCGTTCAGAAGGATATGCTCGAGCCTTCGAGCTTGAGGAAGGGCCCCTATGGCCCTGCCGGACTCCAAACGGGTCCCTTATCGGGCCCAAAGGTACCGCTTTTGAGCTAATTGGCCCCGGAGAAGTTATGGTTAGCGGATCCGAAAAAATCCTCTTCCGTGCCCAGTCACAGGGCCTGTCTGTGCCCTAGATGTGGAAGGGCCCGCTGAGAAGAGCTTGCCCAGGCTTTCGGGTCCAAAAAGGGCCCATAGGGTCTTGCCGGTGCTCATATGGGCCCCTAGCCGGGCCCCACAAGCGGACCGGGCCAAGCCAATGACAACCGGGGGCCCGGGAGGTCTACAAAAGCGGAAGGGCCCGCTCAGAAAGCCTTGAAGCAGGCTTTTGAGCTTAAGTATTGGTCCCTCGGCCTCGACAACGTATCAAGAAAGCGAGCCCAGATATACACTTCCGTGCCCAGTCTCAGAAACAGCTTGTCCTGGCCGGGCCCCAGAAACGGAAGGGCCCGCTGAGAAGGCCCTGCCCAGGCCATGGGGCCCGAGGAACAGGCAACAGCCGATGATGAGACCCTTTCGACTGACCTCATGGGGCTGCTCCTGTTTACAGTTCTCCGAACAAAATGAGCTCCATAGTTGCGCCACGGATGGCGTTTGGGACAGGCGGTGGGGGAGGCGTTTGAACACCCTCTCTCTCTAACTCGGCTCCTGGGCCACGTAGCGACACGTAAGCGTACGTGGCATTCGGAAGAGCGTAAAAAATCATGCCGAAAGTAACTCGGTCATTTTCTAGGTCAGGTCAAAGGTCAGGTCACCATAAGTCAGCAAAGGTCACATTTTGCCTATTTCAACATTGTTTGACAACTCCGGCGCATAACCCGGGTACAAACAGAGCTGCAGCGCCACAAAAAAAAAACGCATTCAATAGTTCTTTTAACGTTCTTTCCGTAAACTGTTCTCAGAATTGACCTGCGATTAACCCGCGCACCGACGGGGGTCCGCGCCAACTTAGAACCGACGGAGGGGGGGGCGGATGACCGCCCGCCCCCTGAGATCTCAAGAACGAAGCAAGATAGCGACAAGCGTTAAACGGCATGGGGTACGCACGGACAAGGTCTACAATTTTTAATTAGGTCATTTCCAGATCAGGTCAAAGATGACGTCACAGGGGTAAAAAAAAGTCAAAATGGCGGCGCTAGATATGAAGAGTTTTTCTCGAATAACTTTCGAATTAGCCAAGCTAGGAACAAACTAAGGGCACCATCGTGATCCTCTCGTCAATCCGCATCGAATCATACTCCGTTATCTACTGTAGCTCTGACACGACGTGACAAAGTTGCAAAAAAGTGATTTGAGGTTGGGTCATTCGAAGTAACCTGGTGATCTGACCTTAAAAGTTAGGAGGTTCAAACTTGCACACCATGTGTAAAATTAATGAGAAAATAGTCATGCCAAATTTCGTGGCGCTACGCGTCGCGGTTTTCCCGCTATTCACGATAACCTTAAGGGGGGGCGGATAACAGCCCCCCCCCCCGTCGGTGCTCGGGTTAACGGTTTAGCCTCTTGAGAGAAAAAAAAAACTTTTAAAATAGTCGTTTTTATGAAACACTTTTTCTTTAACAATTTTCGACTCAGGAAAAGGCACGACATTTCTTTTGTCAGCATCGTGTTACTCTCGTCGAGACGCGTCGAATGAACTACATATAATTTGACCTTATCAGGTCATTTAGAAAATTTGAACTAAATTCAAGGTGACCTGACCTGAAAGGTCATGTTGCACATTCGTCAAACCGTATCGTCGATAAGGCCTGAACACATCTAAGGTGTTTTCAACGCTCTAGCGTGTCTCTAACAAATGCTATTGTCAAAAGCTGTGGAGACGTTTCGTGACCTGAGATGACCCCATAGACATAAGGAGGGGTCACGGGTACAAATTTCCGATTTAGGTTGTCATTTTTGATGTAACCAGGTGATTGAGGGTGCCTAGGATGACGTTTGCCTTAAAGAGGCACCTTTCGATTTTCTCACATTTATAAAACCTAATGGAGAGGGCGCAAAAATTGACTTGACCTTATGTCACCACCGGTATGCAAATTTCGAGATAATCATTTTATACATACTGTTACTCTTGGGGCATTCCACGATAGATCGTACCACTTTTTTCCAATTTGACACCCTCATCTCTCGGAATTTGACGAGAATTGGTCTCAGGGGTAATCAGGGGCTCTGAATCCACCTGTAACAATTTCAGGCTTATCAGATAAGTATTTTTTGAGTTATGGTGTATAACATTTTTTGGATCTTGCTTTGCAGCGCTAAGTTTGGCGGGCTGTAACTCTAAGACGGATTATTCAAATGCCAAATATTATATAACATTGAACTTGCAATGAAACAGAGATTAATATGTATTTTTGAAATTTCGAAAAATACGCTATTTTTGATATATGACATATCGAGTTTTCTTTCATTTGTATTTTTTGGACTTTGGGACCAATTTTTTTTGAAATTTTATTTCTTTAAAAAAATATTTGGCTCATTGTTAAGAAGTATGCAAAAAATTAGGAAGGTGTTCTTTCTATAAATGTATTTATTTTACGTCACGATAACGGTTTCGAATAGTGATTTCGGGAGGGGAGCTTACAAATGGCGTGGTAAAGCTGCTTAGTGACATCACGGGTTACTGAAATTTCAATTCAAGTCTGAGTCATCTGAAAAAAAGTGAAAAGAGGGTTCATTCAACCCTCTTTCCTATAAGCGCGAGGGTGAAAAAGGCTGTTTGGTTCTGACATTGTTTTGGACGCCAATGACCATAGCTGTCCGAGATGAAAGTTACAGGACGCATACATGGTGTCCTCCAGAGGTCTCACAACTTGTATATCTGGGAATTTTTCAAGGTTACATGAGGTCAGGTCGGTCGCGTGACATCACTGTTATAAATCAATGGGGAAATATAAAAACTGTTATTTTGGCGCCGAGAATGATCTAAAACTATCCTACGTACATGGTATCGTGATTTCATACACTCCTTGCAAAGTCCAATGCTTTACTTTTGCATTGTTAACCTTGCGTGACGTCATTTATGACGTCACTAGGGTCGTACGAGTTTTTCGTCAATAACTCCCGATCAAATGGAGCTAGAGAGTCGGGAAAGCCACCAATGGACTCGGGAAGACCTTCCGAATCGCATGATATGCCATATGATACCCTTTGCCCAGCTTCGTGACCTGAGGGGCTCTGACCTGACCTTGACCCGAGGTCAACTACTTAAGTTGACCTCACTCTAGCAAAAAGTATACCATTCGATGCACCTGAGCTAGGCGAACACAATGATGCCAAAATCGCGGCTCTGCGGCCATTTTTTGCGAAGTTATTTACTAAAAACCGAACCCGTAACTTCAGTCACGTGACCTGACCTCAGACGCTACCGGTTAACCTGAGACCTTGAAATCGGGTACCAATCGCTGCGACTTGTAACGGCACACACGCTCCTTTTTTCCGCGAGGCTCTAGCTCTATTAGAAGCGAAACGGCGTGCTGGGGTCGTATCAACCCCTCCGAAACCCATTTTGTTTGCGGGAAAATGAGGAACTTATAGAAAGAACACCTTTCTAATTTTCTGCATGTCGATTTGCAATGACATGAAGATTATTTTGAAAAAATAAAAATGTGAAAAATTTTGGTCCCAAAAGTCATTAGAGGCAAATGAAAAAAGATTAAGGTTTTTGCTCAACAATGAAATTTTTTCTTTGGAATTTTTAAATGGTAATATTAATTTTTGATTCATCGCAAGCTTAGTGTTGTTTACTTTTTGTTGGTTGCTTAACCCGTTTTTGAGTTATAGGCCATCAAACTCACCGTTACATACCGAAGTTCAAAAAATGTAATTCAATATAACTCAAAAAGTTTTGATCTGAGAAGTCTGATATTTTGCCAGGCGTCTTTGGGGCCTATGATTACCCCTAGGACCGATTTTCATTAAAATCTGAGAGATGAGGGTGACGGGCCTGGTACGATCTATCGTGGAATGCCCCTCTTATCAATCACTAAAAGTTTCAAGCCGATCGTTCAGTCGGTGTTGCTATGGCGAGCATTCTAACCTTTTCTGAGGTGAGGTCACTTGACGTGGTCTGGTGACCTGACCTTGAGCGACCTGGGTGTAAAATTTTCATATCTGTAGATAAGATTCATCCCTCTTTTTTATATCCACGCAAAACCGCACGGAGGAGGTGTTCAAACAGCCCCCCCCCCCCCCCGGCCGGGCGCGGGTTAACGAACTTCAACGGAAGTGAACTGCAAAAACGAACTTCAACGGAAGCTAACTGCAAACATGTTATCAAGGTCGAGAAACGCAAGACAATGCATTTTCATTTACAATGCCAAATTCTATCGTAAATTTGCTGTTTTTTCGACATTCTCGAATTTTTAGTTTACATGCCAGGATAGGCAGTCGCTGTGGGGCCCCTTTTGGCTGACCTCCGGGCCCTTCTCGGCTGTCGCCCCCCCCCCCCCCCTGAGCGAAATCCTGGATACGTGCCTGTCAAGTGCATTGGTTTAACGGAGCCGTGGACGGTGCCGCTGCCGCCTACTTGGAGATGCTGAAATCCGTCGTCTGGCCGGCTGTGCGTCACCAAGCCACGCGTCTCCAGTACTGGTTTCAGCAGGACGGCGCGTCTGTTAGGCGAGACTCCGGAGTTCCTCAGGTACTCTTGTATTATCCAGCAGGCACCCGAACCATCACAAAGCTCGGGGTTACATGAGCAGAGTTAATGCGCATTACAAACGGACTACAATGGTGAGCGAATAGGAAAATCCGTTCCTGATACGCATTTACTTGCTCATGTAACCCCGGTAAAAGTCTCCGGGGGGTATAACCCGTGCGCGCGCGTCACCGACTCGGCTCCGCGTCCGGCGCCCACTGCCGCCCCTCCTCCCGGCCGCCGGCCGCCGCCCCGACCTCGGCCGGGTCAGCCGACCGGTGACGTCACCGGTCAGCCAGGTGACGTCACCGGTCACGCCGGGGAGCCGGCCACGGCCCCACACACTTCCCCCTTTCGGCTTAGTGAGCCCCCGTTGCCGCCGTCCCGAGCCAGTCCGGGAGTCGCGTCCCCAGCCGCTCGTTTGTTTGTTTGTTTGTTTATTTATTTTCGATCATGGACATGCATTGTGAGATGATGATACAGATGGATTGGCACAAAAGCAAAACTGCTTAACTCAAGGTACCTCTCCAACAGAATACCGAAAATAAATCAAAGATAAAACGACCGCCTCCGGACACCGACCAGCACCCCTCCCGCCACCCACACAGCCCGTCCGTATAGGCAAACCGGGCGCCCACCGCCGCGCAGCCGCCGGCCGCACCCCGCCCGGTAAGCAGAGGCAAAGTCGAAAGAGGTGCGGCCGCCGTCCACGCAGCGGCATACGCCCAGGTCCGCCATCAGCCGCCGTCAGCTGCCGGCGCCCGCCAAGGAATCTAAAATGAAAAGCGTTTGGTGTTACGGATGAATCGTTGGAAAATGTTTGCAATTTGCTGTTGTTCTCGCTCATTTAAGTTAATTCCTTTGAGATAGACAGTGATTTTCTGCTCTTCTCTCTCTTCCGGTTTCCACCGGCGGTTTATTAATCAATACAGAAAAAATAGGCAAATAAGGTATGTAGTTTGAGTCAACGAACAAAAACATAGTGAATAGATAGATGGCGCCACCGGCTGGCAAGGATACAGGAGATCAGAGACCCAGCGGCACAGCCCTCGAGCTGACGGTGACACGACGGTACAGCCTTCGGGCCGCCAGCGCAGCGGCGATGGATCCTTCAGGCAGTCGGTGTTGCGGCGGTTCAGCCCCACGGCTGACGGTACTGCAGTGATACAGTTGACGGGCTGCTGGTTATGCAGTGGTGCAACCCTCGCGTTGACGGCGCCGCCGCCGGTGCTGCAGTACCTGCAGTGGTACAACGCCCGCGCTGCAGGCGATGCAGTGGCTCAGCACCACGGGCTGTCAGTGCTGCAGTGGTGCACTCCCGGACTGCCGGCGCCGCAGCGGGACTCTCGGATCGCCAGCGCCGCAGCGGAACAGTCACCGGGGCGCCAGCGCCGCAGCGGCGGAGACCCGGCCACATCAGGTCGCCGGTTGGAGTGCCGATGATGGGCGGCGCAACTAGCTGTCAACGCCGCGGGCTGGTGGAGTCTGGAGAACGGGGATGTGTGTGATTAAAGGGAGATAATGACCTTTTTCCACAAAATCTGAGTTAGGATCATTTTCTGACAAAACACAACAAGTTATAATGTAAATTAAAACCATTTTGCTCAATGCGGTACCTTGCCGCAAATATCTCAACTTGAAGTCACGTTAGCGGGGAGCGCTGAAAATGACCGTTGAATAAGTACTTACATCACTTTTTGGTACTTGCATGTAATTTTGTAAAATGAGCGTATTCCTTACATTTGATCTTCATCACATCTAGTTAGTTAATGGTCGTCTATAGTGCCTTCAAAAGATATTCATGGTTTGGGGGTGGTTTATGTCTAAATTTACGCAACTATTTTTCCTGTTCATCATCTGAGGCCATGTGCTGCTATTTTAGTAGCAACGACTCAATTTTGAATCGGTCCCGCCGACTGCACAATAAAAGAAGATAGATACAACACTTTTGCGGCATCACTGAAAAACTTATGCAGTACTGTTATCAAAATTCTCATAACACCGTTCGACAAACCTGAAGTCTTTTTGAAATAAATATGCTTGTATTTTTCGCTTCAGGCTCTGAGGCCAAAATAATGAATTTCGTAGTCGCAATCGCAAGATTTGGCTGCGTTTCTGGCGCATGCCGTTCATTTGTGGCGCAAAATAATACTTGGAAACAAAGAAGAGTAGGCACTATGTACGAATCTAATTAATTCTAAACCGAATTAACTCTAATTCAAATTAGAATCCTTACAACCAAGCAACGACAAGGCGATAACATAAACAAAAACCCAAGCGTCGCTGTTTGAAACAAAAGCGCCATATACTGCGACTTTTTTTATAGAGAAGGACAAGAAGGATAACGCATTTCGGTGGGTGTTACAAGTACTGCAAGTACTGCTTCTTTTTTGCAAAAATAAAAAACCTTTTTCACATACGAAAATGTGCTAGGAAATTTTCATATTTTATAGAAACTACAGTAGAAATAGTATAGATGTCGAGTAATTTTTATTAAAGAAAAAAGAAAGCTCATTATCTCCCTTTAACGCAAGTCATGACATCGGCCGAGGCAGAAGGCGAGATAGGATGTTACAATAGAAAGTGAGACCGAGTGACCACTCTGACAGAAAGAAGTGAAGTAAACCAAGTTCAATGAAATCAGGCGCTGTGGACAGGGTATAGGGCTGCAACGATTCCTGAGGCCCTGCCCACAAACGCAAAGTTAAGATGAATAACGTAAATTGTGTGAACGAGCCTGGTGGATGACTTAAAAGTAACTTAATTAGTTGTTAATATTGGTCAAAGAAAATTAACTTCGTAACTTTCTTGAAAAGTGACTTACTCAATGGAACATCATGAATGTCGGGTATTTTACTAGCAATGATATTATTCCAGATTCCCGGAGCTCTGGCAAATAGAGTAAACTGATAGTAATTACGCAATCTGTGGTTGGGTATAACACGACCTGACAGCGATAGCACTTGCCCAGAGAAATATTGATTACTACGTGTTTCACGCAATGGGTTACTTAAAATGAATTTAGTGGCCATGATATTTGGAAGCTTCCCACGAAGGTAGTCATGAAGGATGCAGAGGAGTTGGTATTTAACTAGATCATCAAACTTAAGCAGCTTGAGCTCTTTGAAGAGAGGGGAGCTATGTGTTCCGGGGGAAACCCCAGCTACAATGCGGATAGCACGTTTCTGCGCAACGATGATTGGTTGAAGAGACGTACGATAATTAGAGCCCCAAATACATGCGCAGTAGGTAAGATAAGGTTGGATAAGTGAGTTGTAAAGCAGTGTTGATAATTCTTTATTAAGCAGGTATCTGGCTCTGCCAATGATACCAGTCTGACGACTAACTATACCTGTCACTTTGCTAATGTGGGATTTAAATTTGAGATTTTCGTCTATGAGTACTCCCAAGTATTTTACTGTGCTGGCATGCGTTATTTCACCTTTTGAAACAGGGATACATATGTTAATGTCTGCATCGTCATTAGAGTAAACCTGATATGCAGTCTTCTGAATCGATAGAGAGAGCCTGTTAGCATGCAGCCATGAAGTAATCCTAGGAAACGATTGGTTTATCATATCTTGCAATTCAGGTTTGGACGGCGCGGAATAAAAGACCGCCGTATCATCTGCAAAGAGCAAAAATTTGGCGATGGGGCAAATTTGATAAAGATCATTAATATAAAGTAGAAATAGGACAGGTCCTAAAACAGAACCTTGCGGGACTCCGCACAATAGCTGTCTTGCACTAGAGAGGGCATGGTTAAACTTGACTCGATGGCTTCTATCAGACAGATAGGAAGAAATCATACTAACGGCATTGTCAGATATGGCATATCTTTTAGCTTTCTCAGTAATATATCGAAGTTAACCGTGTCAAAGGCACGAGCAAGGTCAAGGTACACACCAACAGTCTTATTGTTGGAAATGAGATTGTCAGTGATAAACTGGTGCAAAATTGAAATAGGCATGTATGTAGAATGGTTGGATCTGAAGCCAAATTGATAATCATAAACAATATTATGCCTGACAAGAAATGACGTGAGCTGGTTATACATAATAACCTCTTGACTTAGGTTAGAAAAATCTGGAATGATGAGTAAAGTTTCATGAATCATTTGGGTCCTTATGTCACGATAGAGAGGACAGTGAAGGACAAAATGTTTTATATCTTCAGTTAGATGACCACAGAGACAAACAGGACTATCAGTATTACGGCTGTGGATTTTGAATAAGTGTGCGTTCAGTTGGGATAAGCCCATTCTTAACCCGCGCCCTGCTGGGGGGGGGTGTGTTTGAACACCCCCCCCCCTTGTCGTTTTTTCGCGAATATCTCAAAAACGGCGGCGCGGAGCGCCGCCGTTTTTGGTACACCTTATCATACATCAATTTTACACATGTTGTGAAAATTTCAGACCAAGGTCATTCAAGGTCAGGTCACCAGGTCACTTGAAGTGACCTCACCTCATAAAAACTTTCAATGTCTGTCATAGCTACACCGAGTGACCGATCGCTTTGAAACTTTCAGCGATTGCTAAGAGCAATAGCATGTACAAAATTTACATCTCAGAATTTTGATATCGATGACCTAAGGTCAGGTCAATTTTGCGACCTCCCCATTATAAGTCAATGGGAGAAATGTTTACTTTAATGAAAAACAATATCAAATTCTTATCTGTATTCAATGTAAACGCGTTTCGATTATTTCTTTATCAATACATTGATACAATACAGATAATGAAAACACACGATTCAATGTGGGTGAACGCGAGCGATGAGATTGATATTTCAAACATTATGACCTATTCACGTGGCAAAACTTTCTGTTCCCTCCATAAAATTCTACCCAAAATTGGTGCCAATGAGTAATCTCCTCTTTTTGAGTTGATGTTTGGCAAACATTCAATCACCGCAGCTTCGATCAGTTTTCGTCGATTTTTCCCTTTTCCGCTCCATAGAATTCTTGCGTCTTTCCACTTCGGTAAATGGTTTTGTTCCTCTATATGAATAACGAAAGAGCTTGTATCTTTGTGGTTTCGAACGTCTCTTTTATGTTCGTCTATTCTCTTCTTCATTCCTCGATATGTTTCGCCTATATAAGATTTGGAACACCCCCCGCACGGAACTCTGTAGACGACGCTGTCCAAACTTTCGTCCGCCGTTCTCTTCTTGATTATATCTTTAGTCTTAAGACCGGTCCTTTCCAGAAGTATGACGCCTGCCTGTCTTAAGGCCTTAGATATGATGTCTGTATTTTTGCTGCCTGGTACTACTATCGTTCTATGGTGTTCTCTTTTTCTATTGTTCAGTGACCCAGATGACCTTCTTCGTATTAGTTTTGCTCTTCGTAGGCATTTGATTAAGAACGCCTTTGGATATTGAAGTTTTTTAAATGAATCGAATATGTGATCGATCTCGTCATCGATGTAATCGGGACTGCAAATCCGATACGCGCGTAAGAAAAAGCCAATCACCACCCCGGATTTCACCCTTTCACCGTGTGCCGAGAGGTAGTGTATATAATCTTCACATAGAACACCATAGAACGATAGTAGTACCAGGCAGCAAAAATACAGACATCATATCTAAGGCCTTAAGACAGGCAGGCGTCATACTTCTGGAAAGGACCGGTCTTAAGACTAAAGATATAATCAAGAAGAGAACGGCGGACGAAAGTTTGGACAGCGTCGTCTACAGAGTTCCGTGCGGGGGGTGTTCCAAATCTTATATAGGCGAAACATATCGAGGAATGAAGAAGAGAATAGACGAACATAAAAGAGACGTTCGAAACCACAAAGATACAAGCTCTTTCGTTATTCATATAGAGGAACAAAACCATTTACCGAAGTGGAAAGACGCAAGAATTCTATGGAGCGGAAAAGGGAAAAATCGACGAAAACTGATCGAAGCTGCGGTGATTGAATGTTTGCCAAACATCAACTCAAAAAGAGGAGATTACTCATTGGCACCAATTTTGGGTAGAATTTTATGGAGGGAACAGAAAGTTTTGCCACGTGAATAGGTCATAATGTTTGAAATATCAATCTCATCGCTCGCGTTCACCCACATTGAATCGTGTGTTTTCATTATCTGTATTGTATCAATGTATTGATAAAGAAATAATCGAAACGCGTTTACATTGAATACAGATAAGAATTTGATATTGTTTTTCATTAAAGTAAACATTTGTCAAAATGAACAATACACAATGGGAGAAAATTGAAATGCGCCTCTTTTGGAAGAAAGACATTATAAACACTCCCAAACACCGAATTACAAGTGGTTTAGACACACTGAACTTAAAAATGGTGTCCGTGACCCTTGTTTATGCCCTGAGGTCATCTTAGGTCACGAATGGTATCTAACAGTTTTTCGCAAATAACTTTTGATAGAGGCACGCTAGAGCGATGAAAACGCCTTAGATGTGTTCAGCTCGACGATACGGATCGACTGATATGCAACATGACCCTTTCCGGTCAGGTCATGACCTTGACCTGAGGTCAAATTTTCAAGTTGACCTTTCAAGGTCAAGTTATAGTTCATTCGATGCGTCTTGACGAGAGGAACACGATGCCGGTAAAAGTAAGCTCGTACAAGGCTTGGGTCAAAAGTTATTGCAGAAAAACTGTTTTAAAAAAATCGGCTATTTTTGCAGTTTTTGCCCCCTGCAGGCAAAACCGTTGACGTTAGGTCAAATCTGAGAGAATTACTCAGAAAGGGCGTTAATAGGGCTATCGAATGCGCTTTTCCGGGGCGCTGTAGCTCTATTGGTTCCCGAGTTATGCGTTGGCTTCTTGGAAATTTTCGACATTCGACCTGGAAATCGGCGAAATTTTGCATTCAATGACCTCTGGTGACCTCACCTTTGACCTGACCAAAAAATTGACCGAAGTGATTTCGTCATTATTTTTTACGCTCTTTCGAACGCCGCCTTCCGCGTATCGCTACGTGGCCCAGGAGCCGAGTTACAAGGGGGGGGGGGTGTTCAAACACCCCCCCCCCCAGCAGGGCGTGGAAATCCAGCACCCCCAGCAGGGCGCGGGTTAACCTTGCATGAAACACGTTCGCTGATCTGGAACCAAGATCGTAGTAAAACTGCGGCGAAGCTGCGCCACAGCGCTGGTGTATTTCACGCTTGAAGGATCGGGAGGATTGGATTGAGGTCACCTCCGGTGGGAGTTGGTTCCACATCCTGATGGATGAAGGGATGAAGGATTTCTGGTATGCTTTGGTTTTGTTAGGGGGCAATGTTAGAGATGTTGCGTTTCGCAGTGGTCTTCCTGTTGTGTGTGCTCTTGTGTCAGGTATGAGTGAGGTGATAGCTGCGGGTAAGTGATGTCTGTTGTGGGTGAATGAATGGAATGTCGTTAGTTTGTGGAGGTCTCGTCGCGTTTCCAGTGTCGTCCACCCTAAGTCTTCTAGTAGAGTCTGTGTGTGTGTCCTGAAGAGTGCTCCTGTTATTAGTCTGGCTGCCCTGTTGTGTACTTTTTCAAGTCTGAGTGAGTCGCTAGTTGTCAGGAGTCCGTCGTACACAATGTCACAATAGTCGAATAGAGGTAGGATATAAATTTGGTATATGTTGTTAAGGATGTGTCTGGGGAGGATTTTCGCCAGTGGATAAAGTGGACTGAGGGCTCTGTTGACGTTGAGGATAGTGTCATTGACGTGCTGGTGGAAATGAAGGTCTGTCGATATAGTCAGTCCCAAGTGTCTGTGGCTTGTCACGCAGGGGATTTGTTGTCCGTCAAAGTGCAGTACTGGTGGTGTTTGGGAAGGTTTGTGTGTGAATGTTTGCTGTATTGTTTTGGTACCATTGAATGTTATCGTCCAGTCCTTGTCGAATTGCTGTATTTTGTGTAGGTCTTGTTGGAGCGAATCCTGTCCAGTTGTCGGGTCGTGTGGGTGTGTCTTGTAAAGTGTAGTGTCGTCGGCAAAAAAATAATATGTCGTTGTTAGTGATGTCAGATAGGTCGTTAAGATAGATAAGTGCGAGAAGGGGTCCCAGGACCGACCCCTGCGGGTATCCTGCGTTGATGGTTCTTGGGGTACTAAGTTTTTCACCAATTTTGACTATCTGTTTTCTGTTTGAGAGATAAGAAGATAACCAGTTGATGAGAGTTCAGGAAGACCGCATTGTTTTTCACATTTAAAAAGGAGATCTCTGTGCCAAATTTTGTCGAAATATTTGCTTATATCTAGGTAAATAGCTGTTAAGTCGCTGCCTTGGTCCAATACATGATATCTATTGTTAATGAAATGAATAAGTTGAATTTGAGTGCTATGCTTAGGGCGGTACCCGCTTTGTTTATCGGATAGTAGATCATTTTCGGTGAGATGTTCATATATTTTTTTGGAAAACTATTCTTTCAAGGATTTTAGATATACAAGGAAGCAAACTGATAGGCCTATAATTGACTGGATCGGAGTTAGAACCTTTCTTCTTGAAAATTGGATGTATGATTGCTTTTTTCCATGATGTTGGGAAAATTCCTTGAGATAGAGACATGTTAAATAATTTAGTTAATGGGGTTTTAATTATGATGGCGGTCATCTTTAGTAACTTTGCTGGGATGTTATCATTACCGGCATCTGCGATGCCGGGCTCCGCATCGCGGGACCGCAGGTTGTTTGAGCAAGCACCTTTGTAAACGCCCGCCGCAAAACGCAAAACCGCAAAACTCGCAAAACGCACGCTCAAAACGCCAACGCAAAAGCCGCAAAAAAAAAAACAAAAAACAATCGCCCGCACGCACAAAACCGCAGAAAAAGAAACGAAAAAAAAGCCGCAAAAACGCGCGTCCGCCGCAAAACGCAAACACCGCAAAAAACGCAAATACCACCGCCACAAAAAATCGCCCGCATCGCCCGCCGCCAAAGGCAAAACGCCGCAAAACGCGGCCGCCCGCCTAAAACCGCAACACCGCAAATAACGCCCGGCCGCCGGCGACCGCAAAACCCCGCAAAAAACGGCCGCCCGCCGCAAACTACAAAACGCCGCAAAAAACGGCCGCCCGCCGCAAACCGCCGCTAAAACGGCCGCCCACCGCCAAACGCAAACACCGCAAAACACCCGCATCGCCCGCCCGCCCGCCGCCAAACACAAAAAACGCAACAAACGCAAACACCGCCGCAAAAAACGCCCGCAACGCACGCCCGCCCGCCACCAACCGCAAAACGCCGCAAAAAAAACGGCCGCCCGCCGCCAAACAAAAACACCGCAAAAAACGCAAAAACGGCCGCCTGCCGCCAAACGCAAACACCGAAAAAACGCAAACACCGCCGCAAAAACGCCCGCCGTAGGCAAAAGTGAAAAGCAAACACTGACGCATTAACACAAATATGGCGCCCTGCGGCAAATGTGGTGCATTCATATCTACCGTTTAAGCAGCCATCCCTTAATTACAGCGCATCCTAATCGTCCAATTTTCGACAAAATAACGCACATTCTGCACTTTGTGGCAAAAATGGCGCTTTGAGACAAACGTGGCGCACTGCAACAAACGTGCCGCATTCGTTCATGTCGCTTAACAATTCATCAACCCACCAAATTCTAATCCAATCGGACTTAAACTTACAAAGTTATGTACAATTGAATATTTCACTATAAAATATATCCGCAACGGAGGTGCCCAAATTTGCACTTGTGCCACGTGATCGCCGGTGGTGTAAGCAGGACTTGTCTCCTCACTGATTGCACCATTTCAGTATTCCTGGCTTGTGCTGTTTTCGTGCTATAAGGCCACAAATCGGCAAACATACGATAATCCGGGAGGTACGCGACTCAAACACGTGGCCACGTGGCACGTGCCGGACCTCTGATAGTTTCAACCGTTCACGCCACGTGATGACCCATCGACGTGGCCATCAGCATGTAAAAATGACCCCGGCCGGTGTCACCGTCCCTGAACAGTGGACGGTTGAACTCGAAAAACGGGAAAATTTAGGGAAATTTCACCTTTCGAATATATAATTTCCCCAGAATTTTCAATTTTTCATTTTACAAAAAATCCGAGATAGCAGTTTTTTAGCCCCCTTCATTCTGTGCCTAAACCCGTTTTCAGATCGACCCTATCATAAAAACTGACGGCCTGACGGCTATTTCCCCCACTACTTGCATTTCACAATGCTAGTATATTTAAGCACCAAAATTGACCCCGTGCCACGGCACGTGCAATAGCACGTGCGACACGTGACCACTAGTGCGACAAGCTGGACTCATCTGCTCACCGGCTGCACTAATTTGGTGTCGCTAGTTGAAGTCGTTTCCACGCCATAGGACCCCGAGTAGGCCAATGTCGGATTTTCCCGGAGGTTACCCCATCAAACACGTTTGCACGTGGCACGTGCTTTTCAATCGCCCCATATCTGACCCATACCATGTGGTAGCCGACACCCCGGAGCACAATATATTGGAACATTTTCAAAATCTAACGTGGAAATTTTTGACAAAATCGATTTGAATATAATTTTTCGAAATCGCCATAGGCTCAACATGGGGTAACTGTTCGTGACGATTACCCGAAATTTTGTCAATTATATTTTAAATAATTACCACCGTCATTTGGGGTGCCAGCCCGAGATCCGACCCTGAAAATATCAGCAAATATAATTGACGAAATTTTTCGCAAATCGAATTTTTAATTTTACCCCATGTTAACCCTATGGGAAAATGCATGTGCCGATTACCCCAAAACAACGAATTCTGACATCTTAACGAAGCATAACAACATGTTCTATGGTCGTTTCTCAACAGGTCCTGAAAGTTTAAACAAAATCGTATCATATAATTTTGTGCAATGAACGAATGAAAATGTCTGTGCAAAAACGTCCATTCACTTAGCATGGGGAGCAAAAAAACTTCAACTTTAAACTCGTGCAACTCAAGTTAACGAATTCTGACGGGTATACGGCGCCCACGGGCGTGTACCTGAACGTGTCGGTCATAAAATGGTATGCAGCAAACCATACCTTGATCGGCGATTTTTTCCGCTATTCGCGATCGCGCAAAAAGTGTCCAAAACCCCGTTGACTTAACATGGGCGAAAATTGAAACGCACGTGCCACGTGCCACGAGGCTTTAAGCGAGCAGCGACCGGTGCCATCAGGTAGATCGCCTGCTGGAGCCCATACCCTGAAATTTTTACGAAGATTGAGCGATTCGTTTAGGCCAGACTCAAGTTGCCCCAATCTCAGGCCAACCATGCAAAACATAGCCCGGAGAAGGACCGCTCCGGTTGTTTTTCAATAGAAAAACACAATTCTAACGAATAGTGTTTGTCTTTTCAAACAACCTGCGGTTATCCGGTTGTTTTTCAATAGAAAAACACAATTCTAACGAATAGTGTTTGTCAATGAAGAAACAACCTTCGGTTACCTCGAGCAAAGACACGTTACGAACTTCTGAGGGGTATACGGCGCACACTGGCGTGTACCGGAACGTGTTTCCCATAAAATGCTGGGAAGAAAACCACCTCTTCCTTGGCTCGTTTTCCCGCTATTCGCGATCGCGCAAAAAGTGCCCCAAAACCCCATTGACTTACTATGGAAAAAATGGAATCGCACGTGCCACGTGCCACGAGATTTTAAGCGAGTAGCGACTAATGCCATCAGGTAGATCGCCCCCGAGAGCCCATACCCTGAACTTTTTACGTAGATTGAGCGATTCGTCTAGGCTGCGACCAAGTTGTACTGATTCGCGGCCAGACTTGCAAAACATAGCCCGGAGAACGACCGCTCCGGTTGTTTTTCAATAGAAAAACACAATTCTAACGAATAGTGTTTGTCTTTTCAAACAACCTGCGGTTACCAGCATCTGCGATGCTGGGCTCCGCATCGCGGGACCGCAGGTTGTTTGAGCAAGCACCTTTGTAAACGCAGCAAAAACGGCCGCCGCCAAACGAGAGGATGAGCCTTGCACGTGCAGACCGGAATGGGTGTGCTACGAAATGACATGCACTGCACTCTAGGACCGGGCAGCACTTGTCGAACAGCACTGCGGATCCGAAGGTTGGGACTTTAATTGTGGAAAACCGCCCGCCCGCCGCAAAACGCAAAACCGCAAAACTCGCAAAACGCACGCTCAAAACGCCAACGACAAAGCCGCAAAAAAAAAACAATCGCCCGCAGGCACAAAACCGCAGAACAAAACGCAAAAAAGCCGCAAAAACGCCCGTCCGCCGCAAAACGCAAACACCGCAAAAAACGCAAATACCACCGCCACAAAAAATCGCCCGCCGCCAAAGGCAAATCGCCGCAAACACGGCCGCCCGCTTAAGACCGCAACACCGCAAATAACGCCCGGCCGCCGGCGACCGCAAAACGCCGCAAAAAAAACGGCCGCCCGCCGCAAACTACAAAATGCCGCAAAAAACGGCCGCCCGCCGCAAACCGCAAAACGCCGCAAAAAACGGCCGGCCGCCGCAAACCGCCGCTAAAACGGCCGCCTGCCGCAAACCGCCGCTAAAACGGCCGCCCGCCGCCAAACGCAAACACCGCAAAACACTCGTATCGCCCGCCCGCCCGCCGCCAAACACAAAAAAAACGCAAAAAACGCCCGTGACGCACGCCCGCCCGCCGCCAACCGCAAAAACGCCGCAAAAAAACGGCCGCCCGCCGCCAAACGAAAACACCGCAAAAAAAAAAAAAAACGCAAAAAAACGGCCGCCCGCCGCCAAACGCAAACACAAAAAAAAAAACGCAAACACAAAAAAACGCAAACACCGCCGCAAAAAACGCCCGCCGTAGGCAAAACGCAAACACTGACGCATTAAGACAAATATGACGCCCTGCGGCAAATGTGGTGCATTCATATCTGCCGTTTAAGCAGCCATCCCTTAATTAGAGCGCATCCTAATCGTCCAATGTTCCACAAAGATACGCACATTCTGCACTTTATGGCAAAAATTGCGCTTTGAGACAAACGTGGCGCACTGCAACAAACGTGCCGCATTCGTTCATGTCGCTTAACAATTCATCAACCCACCAAATGCTAGTCTAATCGGACTTAAACTGACAAAGTTATGTACATTTGAATATTTCACTATAAAATATATCCGCAACGAAGGTGCCCAAATTTGCACGTGTGCCACGTGACCGCCGGTGGTGTAAGCAGGACTTGTATCCTCACTGATTGCACCATTTCAGTATTCCTGGCTTGTGCTGTTTTCGTGCTATAAGGCCACAAATCGGCAAACACACGATAATCTGGGAGGTACGCGACTCAAATACGTGGCCACGTGGCACGTGCCGGACCTCTGATAGTTTCACCGTTCACGCCACGAGATGACCCATCAACGTGGCCATCAGCATGTAAAAAATGACCCCGGTCGGTGTCACCGTCCCTGAACAGTGGACGGCTAAACTCGAAAAACGGGAAAATTTAGGGAAATTTCACCTTTCGAATATATAATTTCCCCAGAATTTTAATTTCTTTATTTTACAAAAAAATCCGAGATAGCAGTTTTTTAGCCCCTTCATTCTATGCCTATACCAGTTTTCAGATCGACACTATCATAAAAACTGACGGCCTGACGGCCATTTCCCCCATTCCTTGCATTTCACCAGAGCTGGGCAAGTGCGTTCCTTTAGTGCGTTCCTGCGCTCTTCCGTACGTACGCACCGCCCTTTTTAGGAACGCAAGAACGCAGGAACGCAAAGTTTTTCAAAGGAACGCAAGTAAGAGGAACGCACCACCCGAAATTTTGAAGCGTTCCTGCGTTCTTGCTGAACCACCCGAAAAATCATATTGCTGCCAATGACCTCTGTGTCAAATGTTTGAATCTCAAGTAGGTACGTGTGTTCGCCGGTAGAGGCGCCACTTGTCGGTCGAATCGAGGAAGGCTTGTTTAGATTTAGTGGTGATGTTCACTATTCGATTCGGTTTCAGGCATTAAATGTGTAAAGTAAATATGATAACTTTTACTTAGATACCTACATCTTTCATTTTAAGCAGGTCGTATTTTTGTTGAAAACCCTACGGATGATATTGGTAAAACGTATTTCAGATATTTGATTCGGAAAAGAGATGTCGAGTTGCTTTTCGGCCCCGCGTCGCCATTCTGGATATTCTGTGATCGATTCGCCCCGTGTTTGGTTGGGCCCGCGCCGCGTGGTTCGGCGGTATTTCTTTGTCCACGACTTCGGTTGTGAAGAACACGCCTGAAGTGTTGGACTGGCGCGATTTGCCTACTTTGTCCGCTACAGTGTTGCGTTGCACTGATTTTGGTATGATTTGCTGCTTGGTAGAGCCAGAATACAATACGGGTTAATAGTTTGGGGACGCAGGAACGCTAACGCACCGAGCGAAAAAAAATTGAGGAACGCTATTCCAGGAACGCACTAACCGCGGCCGGAGGAACGCAGGAACGCTAACGCACTACCGAAAATCGAGGAACGCGCCCAGCTCTGCATTTCACATTGTTGGTGTATTTAAGCACCAAAATTGACCCCGTGCCACGGCACGTGCAATAGCACGTGCGCCACGTTACCACTAGTGCGACAAGCTGGACTCACCTGTCTAATGAAACAACAACGTGCGGTTATGAAAATGATCCCTTTTGGCTTTTACCCTTAAGTGTGCTGGTAGCGTCCTTCGTTAGTGACTTGAAACTGGAGCTCGCCGCTCTGACCGGGCCGGGCCGGACTGGCCTCGGGTCTGACCGGCTCCACACGCACCGAGGACAGGGTGGGCCGCAGGGGGGCCTCCCGTACCCACCGGCTGCCGTCCTGATCGGTACCGACCACCTGGTATGTCCAATACATGCTGGGTGAAGACATTGGTCATGTGCGCATGGTGCATGCTACAAACACTCGTTATTGTATTGTCAGGTACGAGCGGCGGTCTACCTATAGGTGTGAGTTCATTTACCCGCTCGGTAATAAAGATGGATCAGCAGCCGGCAGCAGCAGCGCCAGGGGTTCCCTATTGTATATTTATTTATTTATTTACTCATTTATTTTGATCATTTCATTCATTTTTACGTAACACACTTTTGCGTTTCACACACAAAAACGTTTAGTTGACGTAATGTAATTTTGGACCTGTTGTGCCAGTGTCAGGAGTTGTTCATGCTTGTTGGTTGTTCCGTGTAGAAGGAGATTCAGTTTACCTGTGTCTATTATGCGCAATCGACGCAAGTGCTAGTTTTCCATCCTTGGTATGCTAGGCAGTGCCTAACACTCCAGGCAGCGCCACGAGGAGGCGGATGGAGGAACAGGGATATACCTTGGGCTGTGGAGAAGGATTGTCGCACACCAAAGGTTCATCCGTGCACCGTGCTGCCCGCCCTAGAGGCATATACATTTAAGTCTAAACAGTGCCATATGTAACCGTGGCAAAATTACGTTAAAAGCAAACTGCCTCGAGAACCCGTTAAGGAGATGTAACGGATACATCTGTTGGGTGGGATATGATATAGGGTGGCTAATGAAATGGCCCGAAATTGAACATTTCATTAGCAATGCCCCAGCCGTAGTCACGTCCTACATTGCGCCTTGTGACTCACACGTGCTCTTTAGGACTTGCCGGACACTGTCCCCATCCGTTCAACGGAGCAGAGCGTGTGTACGGGGCCCGCACTTGCGACCGTTTACACCCCGATAGTGCGGTTCCAATCGGCACCATCCGTGATGTTGGCGGCCGTGGCAAGCTTTACTTTGCCACGATCGCCCTCATCACCGATTTGCGTCATGCATCGGGGTCCCACACGCGGCAGTCATACCCCACGACTGCACTACGGCAGCCCGGCTCGGGGTTGGGCGCGCACATATTGGGAAGCTTGCAAGGCGCAGCTCCTCCCAACAGCAATCATGACTGAGTCGGGACGTACGACCAGCCTGCATCCCCCTACTCTCCCACCGTGCCCGTGCGGGCTACGTGACAGCCTCGCTGCGGTAAGAGAGTGGCAACGTGATGCGCTGCGGACCATTTAAACCTTGGATAGCGCAGCTCCAAAGGTACAGTCACCAGCACTTGCTACTAATCACCTCGTTTTTGTTCAGTAGTTTGAAGACCGATCAACTGTCAGTCGCGCAAGATACGTCAAATGATCCGTTTGGTCCTCCGATTTTCGAATATCTAACTTGTTTTTGTATATTCGAAGCATTTTGGGATGGGAAGCCAAAAAAACCTCTTTTCTGCCCTAAAGTGTGCCCCAAGAAGTCGTAGAACCTAGCCCCGCCTCTGATCCACAGACCACTAGTGCCATCTCTTGTCAGCCGAACAAGCCGCAGAAGTAAATAATGTCACGTGACCTTTGCACACGCTACAATTACTACGCAGCTGTAGTGGGGGAAGCGGGGCGGAGGCGTGGAGAGGGACGCGATCGGTCGGCTGGGGTCAGGTCGCCGCGGTCAGAGGTCATCCGCCGGAGGGTGTTTGAGCGTTGGGCCGTGTGGGCTGGGGCCTGCGGAGTGGGGAGCGCCTGGACCTGTCTTGAAACAAGTCCTACAACGCTGTGACAGCCGAGAATATTGTGAGGAAAGAGAGAGAGGGAGATGGAGAGGGAGAGAGAGAGGAGGGAGAGAAAGAGAGGGAAGAGAGAGAGAGAGAGAGGGAGAGAGAGAAGAGAGAGAGAGAGAGAGAGGGAGAGAGAGAAGAGAGAGAGAGAGAGAGAGAGAGAGAGAGAGAGAGAGAGAGAGAGAGAGAGAGAGAGAGAGAGAGAGAGAGAGAGAGAGAGAGCGAGAGAGAGAGAGAGAGAGAGAGAGAGAGAGAGAGAGAGAGAGAGAGAGAGAGAGAGAGCGAGAGAGAGAGAAAAAAAACTGAAAAGGAAAACCAGAGAGGGTAAAATGAGAAAGAGGGCAATGGGTAAATCAGTGAGAGGGAGCGAGAGAGGAAATATTTAGTTGTGTCAGCTTGTTTCACATGTAAAATGCAAATTTGCTTTCCATCATTACAGCTTCGGATTGGAAATTAAATCTTAGCATCCTTGTGATAAACCCACGTTGACGGGAATGGGATGCAGTAGCGGCGGAACACGTTCAATTAAGGAGGGGGGGGGGGGGCACTGCCGACTTTTGGTCCTATTATTTCCATGCAACGCTCATTGGGCTAATGTTGAAATGCCAAAATCAAAGGGGGCACGGTGCCCCGGTGCCCTCCCCGTTCCGCTGCCTATGACGGGATGGGGACGCTTTTATGGTCGTCGTTGGGAGCTCGGCACTAATGGGGTCTGGGGATGGTGTTGAAGGTTTCGCAAATGTTTCATAAAAGATGCTATTTTTTGCACAACCTATTAAACATTTTTTTACGTTTGCTATGAAAAATGTTAGGCCCAGTTCCTTCAAGATCAGGTCCACGGCTCCGCAGCTTACAACAGGAGCTAGCTCACATAACAATTAACCCGCGCCGCCGTGTTGGTGGCATGAACTCTCCATCAAGTGCTGGGGGGGGGGGGCGTTTTACGCCCCTCCGTCTAACTCGGCTCCTGGGCCACGTAGCGACACGCGGTAAGCGACAATCGAAAGAGCGTCAAAAATAAGGAGGAAAACACTCGGTCATTTTAAGGTCAGGGCAAAGGTCAGGTCACCAGGGTTCATCAAAGGTCAAATTTTGTTGATTTCAACGATTTCGAACACCCGACGGCTAACTCGGGAACCAATAGAGCTACAGCGCCGCGGAAAAGCGCATTCGATAGGGTAGGGTGGGGTAATTTGAACATGTGGGGCAATTTGAACATAGTGTGAATAACACAAAATTACGGAAAATCCATAAGTGGCATGACAATAAGACCAATGAGAGAAATTATCGTAACTAAAAGGGCTATCATATGACCGGGGTTTAAAGTTTCAGGGAATGAAGACGTTGACACACAGTGTAAAAAATCAATTTCGCAAGGAAAACGCTTAACAACACTTCATTGCAACTTCATTGCAGCGCAAAATCTTGCATTGCTAGCGCCTAATACGCAACGGCTTTTGTTGTACAATGACCTAAGCAGTGCCTTCAATCCAAGAAATTTGCTTTTGAACCCTGTTTTTAAAAATGGCAAAATAACTTTTAGCGTGGGGTAATTTGAACATAGTGTGAGAATTTCAATGAAAACAGGGATAGCTCCGAAAAAACAACGCTCCCAGTTTTTTTTTGCCAATATTTTGGACCCAAAGCAGTAGCAGATAAGCGATGCCAGTTATAGAAAATTTACGTCTAATATCCGTCTAATGTCCAGCAATTTCGCTGATTTTCCGTCCCAAAATGTTCAAGTCAACTATTTGTCCAAATATGTCCCAAAATTATGCAGCTATCAACACTCAAAACCGTCATTTATATTGCTTATCATGTAATTTTACCAGCCGAACTGTTCATTATATTGAGAGCTTAACAAGCTTTCCATTAGCCAATCAATGCTACCCACGACTACTTGATAAAAATGCTTAAGTGTGGCAGGCCATCGTCCAATGTTGTCCAGACTACTATACCTTTGTGCAATCAATTCCGAATTGAACATTTTAACGAATCGGAACTCTGAATGTCCAGGTTCCGATTGGCACCACTATAACAGATGAAGTAAGGTTTGGTAGAGTTTTTATCGAACGGAGATGATAGACGTTCTGTTAATTGAAAAGAGGCGAATTCTGTCAACTGACCGGTGTGCAGCGTGCAGATATTGATACTCTGCAACTGCTATTTTTGTTGTTGTGTTGATTTTTCAAATGAAGGTATGTTTAGAATTGCTCTGCCTATTCGTTTATGGGTCAAACAACATCGGTGCTGGCGAGACTATCGTTTTTACGGCAGGTAAAGACAGTATGTTCAAATTACCCCACGGTGGGGCAATTTGAACACATCGTGACTTGGTGGAGAAGTGAGGCTATGCTATTCAAGGTATGCTCGGCTCGTCCAAATATGAGGCTTGCATGGTGAAAGCAAGTGACACATGCGCTACTGAAACAGTTTTTCTTCATCCAGGGTTGAGCTGGAATTTGGCACAACGGAAAAGACGTAAAAATATGTTCAAATTACCCCACACTACCCTAGCTCTTTTAACGTTTTTTCGCCAACATGTCCTCAAATTTGACCTCAGATCAACGTTTTAGCCCCCAGAGGGCACCGCTCTGATTGACCTCAAATTTGACCTCAGATCAACGGTGTTTTCACCGCTCTAGCACGTCTCTGTCAAAAGTAAAAAAAAAACTGCTGAAGACCTTTTATGTCCTAAAATGACCTCAGGGGCACACACAGGGGTCACAGGTGCAATTTTCCGATTCAGTGTGTCATGTTTACCTATGGACCGATGTTTGAGAGGGTGTAGAACGAAATTCGTCCAAAAGAGGCGCATTTCAATTTTCTCCCATTGACTTATACCTAATGGAGCAGTCGCAAAACTGACCTGACCTTAGGTCACAGACATAAAAAAATCCGAGATATCCATTTTATACATACTGTTACCCTAAGCAAGCACTGAAAGTTTTAAAGTGATCGCTCAGTCGGTGTAGCTACAACGAGCTTTCGAATTTTTTTCTGAGGTAAGGTCACTTGACGTTACCTGGTGACCTGACCTTGAATGACGCTACGCGTCGCGTCGCCGTTTTTTGAGATATTCGCGAAAAACCTGAGGGGGAAGGGCGTAAAAACGCCTCCCCCCCAGCACGGCGCGGGTGGTCGACATAGCGACTCGGACTGAACAAATGACTCTAACGTTTCAACGGTTGAATAAGGTGAGAGGATTGAGGTAGGCTTGTATCGGATTTTCTTCTGCTTGTCGGTAGTTAAGGTTGAGCGCGAGCTGTCCATAATCATTCAAGAGGGAAAATTCAGCTGCACATCGTTCGGGTCAAAGTAATACCAAACATTCTCAAATTTTGTAGTAAAGAGCCAGTAGTCTACGAATATATTCAAAAAACAATTAGAAAAAGAATAAGCGGACTGGTTTCGTCTATCAAAGACTTCTTCAGCGTTTTTTTTCAAAAACGTATAAGAAGAAAACTAGCACAGTGACAATCGTTTGAAATAAAATTGGATTCAGTAAGAACTAAGAACTCATTGTCCGAAAACAGCTGACAGTTGATAGCTCAATGACACTTAGAGCCGTGCATAAGGAGGCGTGAAAACACTCCTCATCTCGTTCTATTACGAGAGGACCATGTCATGGCGTGAGAAAGGTGTTCTCAATATAAATGACACTGTATGAGTGAATAAATATTCCGCGCCCTCTTGGGCTATTGGCGGACCCTACCACCTGATCGGGTGTTGCAGCCGTTTCGCCCTCCACCTGAGATCTCGGAAAGTTACCGACCGATTTTAAACATTCAAAGAGCGTTCGATAGCCCCACTAGGTAACTACCTTGTTACCAGGTTTCGTTGACCTAGGTGCAGCCCATGACGTCACAAGTCAGGTCAAAGGTCGCATTTTTTTCACCGATTTAGTCTAAAGAATGCGTTACAGTCAGTTAACACATTAAATAAAAGGCATGTTATCCAAAAACATCGATGGAGCGTTGGTTGTCTAATACATATGTTGCCTAAAGAGGTCATTGATGCCAGGTCAGTTCACAGAGGTCAGGTCACTAAGGGTCACAATATGAACCCAACTATGCTAGGGTCGTGTGATACATGTTTTATGGCCAATTTTACATTTAAAATTCAATGGTGTGAGCTAGACGGCCATTGGGGCCAGTTTAGATTACATTCTGGTGGAGGTCAGGTCAAGGTCAGGTCAAAGAAGGTCAAATTTCAAAGTTGATATTTTGCATAAAAGGGGTATCTATTCGATGCAGCTCATCACAGGAAATCCAATGGTGGCCTTTGGCTTGCTTTGTGTGTTCTGTGACGGCTAAAAATTGAATTTGAAAATTTACGTAATAAATTTTGAGTAGTTTTTTCCATAACTTTGCTAGAGATGGAGCTATCGAGTTTAAGTTTGGCATATCTAGAGCAGATAGTTTTATAACATATATTTTAGTTTTAATTTTGAAAGTTGTTGGTATTTTCGGGGTGTTATACTTCTATAGTTTTGTTTTGATGGTCAAAATCAATTTTTGTTTGGAAATAAAATCTTGAATAGTTTTCGTTATCTTCAAAACTGTAAGCGTGACAGCTCTTCCCGCTAAACCTTTTATTGGGTCGAAAATGACAGAACATGGCATCCCTCTGACGTCATTTGTGACTAACCTTTCATAAGAGCTCTGGAAAAATTTGGTCACAAGGTGTAAAAATGATGCCCGGAGGGATCTTGAAAGTTTGGTGGCGACATTTGCTATACTTTAGGAGATATCGACTGAAAAGGAGAGAGGGGGCCGTTTCGCTCCGCCCTCCCCCTCAACGGGGCTTTCAGTTGCTGCTCTCACAGAACTCTTGGTTATATTACAACGTAGTGGAATTGCAAGTGGCAATATAAACTTCCTGCCAGCGCCGGACCAGAGTTTAAACATGCAGGCTGAATTTTAACATTTAATTTTTGAATTTTTAAACCGTTGAGCTTTTTAAAAGTTGTATGGACTGTTCAGCTCCTTTTTTGGTCCATCACAGCGGGCTTGTATGTCACTTGTCAACCAAAATCGAATTAAAACTTTTTATTTGGTCTGGCTACCTCGCCAACTTCTTAACTGGATCGTTTAGTAGCTTTGATTGGGCACTGCCCACGTTGTCTGTCTAGCTTTTCGTGACACGAGAAGAGGCTGCTGACATCGTTTGTCGCGGTTGGATAATACCAATCCACGTCCCAGTGGCTGCTCGATCGCACTTTCCCTGGCCCACCTCTCCCACCAGGCGAGACTTTGCCCGGCACAGCCGTCGCCTCAGTGCCTCGGGCGGTGACCCGTTCAAAGGAGCTCACAATTCGTATGGTGCCGTGGCTCTCATACCAATACAGAACAGTGAAACGCAAAGGCTCACTTTCCATATAAGGCGAACGGCTGATTCTGGCGCCGGGGCTTCATTCATGCTAAGGCGCCCAATCACAGCGCCGCATTTCAGTTAGTGTCGGGCGCAAAAGCTACTATGCTCCGCCCCTCCATCACGCGACCTTGCCCTCACGTGGCCTCAGTCACGTGGTGTTTCCACTTCTTGGCGCATGGCGGCGCTAGTCTCGCAGGGGCGGTGGTAGCTTGCTCCCCCACCGTCCGGGGGTGATGGGTAGCAACTGCTGGTGACTGTACGTGCAATGCACGAGGGTCCTCCCCACAGCTCATCCAGAGGTTGATCGCGCTGTTTTGCCATTATGGCGACTCCGACGCGTAAGAACTGAAAACGTATTCAATATCGTTATCGTCGTGGTCAGTTTGATGCCAAAACAGCGAAATCGGCAACGAGGATAAGTTGCTCTCACCCTGTTCCACTGGATATCGTCCAAGCTTGGGTCATCTCGGGGGCTGAGCGCGTGGGGCGATCAGTCGATGGCAGGGGAGTCCGGTTGTGCCAGTGCCGTGTACTCCTGATCGCGGGCGTAGTGCGTAGTAGACAAGGTGCGAACACTAAAGCACCGAGCCAATGGCGCACCACTCTTTCACCACTCTCACTCACTCACACCACTCTTTTCTAGACCAACGTACCCAATAACACACACTATTGAATAAGTACACCTAGTAACACTCACGGTAACACAGTAACAACTCACAGTAACAGCTCACAGTAACATCACTAACACTCCCTCACTAGTTCAGTGAGTTCCCAGTGACACGTTGCGTAAGCGTGCAACGGTTTGCTCAGGTGACAGTTTACCACACGGCAAATCCACGACCGATGCGTAGCGTCCTTTCTCACGAGATGCGGCGACCCTTACCACGCCGGCCCCGACCAGCAGACGTGGAGGCCGGCCGCTTGGACGGTTTGGTGGCAGTGGGGCGCCGTCGTCCACGCTGTATTTTACTGCGCAGAAGACAGCAGTGCTGCCGTGAGGTGAGATATATGTGGTCAGCAAGGATCAGTGCCTCGTCCGTCTCCGACATTTTCTGGATAACGTGCTGCACATCACTTACAGACACATCCACTCCCTTGGCATGCAGCTCGTCACACACAATAGAGGCCACGTCGCGTGTGTGCAGCCGCCTCCAAGCCACGTGGACAGCGTCTCCGATGACATTATCGGCGCTACTCCACTGGCCGTCATCCTCGGCAGCCACAAAGTGACGCCACGTCTTTGCAGCATTGATTTTCATTTGGCGTTCGAAAATCTCGGCCTCCAGCACGTCTGGATTCAGACGCTGAACCTGAATCTCCTCGACAGTTGGCCACTGGTCAGTGGGAACGTGCAGGTGATGTGGGTGTCTGACACGCGACACCACCACCGTCCAGAAGCCGGGCGTCTCTACCCACGCTTTCACTTTGGCCACCACTCGATCCAGCGTGGCGCCCTGGCCTTTAAAGCCGGTGAATGCGCTGCCGCCCTCCAGCGGCGGTCCAACACGAAACTCGGTCCGACTCTCTTCACTGCCGCCTATCGCCCGATTGTTTTTGCCCTTGTCACGGGCGCGCTTTACCATCCGTATTGGCACCAGATCGTCGGCATCTTCGATGCCGAGGATATTTGGGCCACGATTCTCGGTGTAGTTTGGAACGCGCACCACAATGAACTCGGGCAGATGGGGCGGGTGCTTTGGCGTGTGAAATACCAGCTGGACGGTGCTAGACGCCGCGACCAGCTCGTCGAGACGATGCTCATCGCCGTCGACGGTGTGACCGTTGACCTTCACGATGACACTGCCCACGGGAACCTGGTACATACGCTCACGGTCCGAGGCGGGTGTGTCGAGGGGAGTGGTCAGCGTGACGCCACTGGTCCGCACCCTTTCTCGGTACTCACAGCTGGACAGTGTTACCTGCCAGTCATCCTCCAAGTACAGCGGTCCGACGAACTCGACGTGAGCGCCATTGAACAGACCGACACTGGGTGCCACGTTTTCCAACAGCATCAGCGGTAGACCACTGCACGCAAAGAACACTGCCGGTATGCTGCGGAACTCTCTGGGTGACACCTTTTGCAGTCGAGCTGCTTTTTTCGTCGGTAAATGCTGTGCGTTCACGGCCATTACCGGCGTGTCACGCTCGTTGGCGAAGCGAACGAGCGCCCTGGCGTTGTCCGACTCGACGGTAGCACGATTCACGGCCAGCTCGCTGAACCAATGGTTACCGTGCAGTGTGACGGCGCCAGCCCAAAGTGGATCAGCAGCCATGTGCTCGGCGGTGGCCGTATTGTCGCGGAGCCACTGCAGACTGGCGTGTGTCGCCCTGCCGGAGCGGAACGATGGAATGATCACCTTTGTGAAATGGTCGGCTAGCTCGTCGTTCTGGACAGTGCGCCGCACTTCATTTAAGTAGACGGTCTCGTAATCGCCGTCCAGTGCTGCCGCACGGAAACGAGCCACCGCACGGCGCTCAGCGTCACTGAGCGTGTTCGGCTCCCGTGAAGCGGCGTGACTCCACGCCGCGAAGCCGTCCACTGTTTCCAGCGCCGGCATACGAAACACCTCACGGAAGGCGAGCATGCCCAGCCGCGATGCCTCGCAGCAGTCTTTGCCGTCGTCCATTCGCTGGCGGAGACTCCACACAGGACTGTCGCCGATCGGCAGTATCTGTGCCGGGTCACCGACAAGTACGACGCCGATGTCGTCCAAATTGATGTCGGCCTCCTCGAGTCGCTTTACTACCCAGCGCATCATCCTGCGCTGGATCATTGAGAACTCGTCGAATATGAGAAGACCCAGCTCTGGACCGAGCCTTTCACAGAGTGCAGCAAACTGTCGGCTCTCGGCCGGCAACGGATCATCGCCTACTTGACCGACTCTTATAGCAAAGAGACGGTGGATGGTGGTCGCACCGTGTGCCATGTGGAACGATGCGCAGCCCGTTGGCGCCGAAAGTTTGACTACGTCAGTCCAGTCGGCCTCATCAGCGACGAGCAGCTCGTTCAACTCGTGCACGGTAGAGCGCAGCGTAGTCGATTTGCCCGCGCCAGGATCACCCAGCAGGAATGCACGCAGTGCCTTGGGCCGTTTGTCCCTAATATCGGAGACCAGGGGCGCGACAGGCTCGGCGATGCGTGACGACCGATTACGGTGCCATTTGGCCACCGCCTGATCGTAGGCATTCCATTCACGACAGGAGCGTCGCCACTCGCGCTGTTCTTTCAGATAGCCTGTGACCAGACGCGGCAGCACCAGCTGACGTCCACTCGGCGTCACCGGAGCAGAATGCGCAGCGTCTCCGGCGCTCAGACTAGCCAGTCGGCCATAGTTGCGACGCACATGTTCTGGATTGACTATGCGATCGCCGAGCCACTGCGCCTGGAAGTCGTAGCCGGCCGGGTTTGCGACGCTCGCCGCCGCTCTGTCAGCTCGCTGCACTGCGTCGTCAATGTCCTCTGCAGGACACGCCAGCATGGCGTCCAGAGCCGTCTGGTAGAATCGATCACGCACACGCTGAGCCATCAGCTCACGCTCTTCCTCTACCTCAGGCGGCTCGACAACATCAGCAGCATCGTCAGCGTTGTCGCCGTCGTCGTCATCGTCGCTGTCCGATTCGTCAGACACGTCCTCGCCTGTGGCTGCCGCCGCTCGGCGTTTGTGGTCTTCGTAATACCGAGTGACCCACACAGGCTTGTGTATGTCAGATGCCATCAGCTGCTCGTACATGGCTCTCCAGTGAGCGGCTATGGCGCAGTCAGTGAGACAATCTAGTGGCGGCATCAGCTCCTGCGATGTCAGGCACGGCTGACACCACAGCACGATGTCGCGAGCATACTTCCAGAAATTGACTCTGGCCGGATTTGCCTTTGATATGCCATGATGTGGTGCCAACATGACTGTTTTCAGCACACCACACCATGAAGACTGGCGACGACTTATCTGGAATACGCGCTGACCATCTATTGTTTTCTCAGTGGACGTGAACGTGTCGTAAAACTCGTAGACTGACATTTTGCGCTGAATATCGGTCAGAGGAATATTGCCATGACGAATGTTCACGCCCAGCCGCGCGTTGAAGCGCTCCACCGAGTCGGCATACACGTACACCGGATTGTCAGCGGCATTGGCCGGTTTCACCACGCGGCAGCCGCTCATACTGAATCTCCTCACGTCCAAATTCTTCTGCAGCAGCGGCAGCTGCCAGTTTTTGTGCACTGCCTGAAAGATGGACTGACACATGGATGCCGCCGCCTGGTTGTACATTTTCTGTACGACACCGATATCCACGTTATCGCTCGCCTCACGGCGCTCCATTGCCGACAACAGCATGTCGCCGGTGGTCCTGATCGGAGCCACCGGCTTCATGGTGTACTTGAGCGCATACTCGACGCTACCGTCGCCGCGGGACTGAGCGAGCAGAACGTTAAATGTGTAGCCACCGCTGTCCGTGGGCGAGCTTTTCCACTCGACACGCGGCGTACGGGTGAGCCAAGCGGGCACCACTGCCTTGTCGTCGACGTTGTTGAGGACGTGCAGGATGGTGAACGGGTCATGACTACCTAGCCATTTGTCGTTTGAGGCCGTCTCGAACTGATATATGCGAGGATCGTGTGCATCTATCACCACAGCCGGCTCGGTGCGGAGATGCCGTGGCATGCGTCTCTTGCACACAATCACCTCTTTTTTTACCTGCTTGGCACGTCCATCTGCCGAACGGGCCGCCTCGGTTGCCGCCTTGTCCACGACCGGTCGCCGCACGGCACACCCCTCTTTGGCAGACGGCGCGTCTCCGCGTCCGCTGTGGCCCGTGTGTCGAAGCGTGCCGTTGATGACGCGCACATAGAGCTCGTCAATGGCGGCAAAGTCGCCGGTTGACAGCGCGTCGTCCAGCTGGACGGCCATGCTAGCACGGCAAACGGTTGTTTTGCGATCGTAGGCAAAGTCAAAGGTGCGCTCGCCGTCTTTTGTGAGGCCGGCATTCCAGTTGGTGTAGCAGCGACCGATGTGCCTGACATACTCTTGTTGACAGTCACGCCAGGCCGCGCTGACGCGCGTCTCAAGAGTGACGCGAGAATCATCGCTCTCCAAAGTGGGGTCTTCCACCCGCAAATCTCTTTCGATCTCTGCCACCTTGTTCTTCAGAGAGGTCTGAAGCTGGTGTAAGAATCGTGAGAACGATTCACTGATCACGTGACGGTGAATGTGTGGGTTGGCGTTAGCACCCCACTCAGAGCGCACCAGGAAGTATGTTGCAGAGTGTCGTGCCACAGATAGTGCCAACGTGTCCAGCTCACCAATCAGCGCCGACATCCACGCCACGATGCCGGGATGCCGCAGCGTATTGGCTAGCCGTGCATGGAGATAGCGCTCGTCACTGAGCGCCTCATTCACGGCAGCGTTGTCACACAGCCGATGAATAGCCGGATGATGATTGTAGGGAACGGCTCGTGTCTGCCACAGGTAAACCTCCATGGGGATTACATTAGACCGCCACGGCGGCGGGCTCTCAAGGTAGCGAGCGATGCCGATGGCGTCCTGCTTTTGCACTCGCCAGTAAGCGTCAGAATCCTCCAGTTTTGAGCGTAGACAAAGCAGCGACTGAGCAAGCCTTTTGCACAGCGCCGGGTCGTTTTCCAGTTGCTCCTTGGTTGGCAAACCGTCTGGAAAGTCGGTCATTCTGATGGCAACATTGGCCTCCTGGCCGGTCTTATCACGACTCAGCTGGTTGCTGACAACGAACTGCAGGTCAACGTTGCCTTCCGCCTCGGGCTGACGCGACATCCAGTGAAGCCAGTTCTGTCGCCAGGAGGTGACTGGCTGACGAATGCTGACCTTACGGTCCTGGTACGGATCGGCGTCACCGGAGCGGAACACCTCTGGGAAAGCCATCTGCATGTAGCCGGGTGTCGACTCGGGCAGCGGATTTTCCCGGTCGACTCCCGGCATCGGTATGTGAAGGAGCGCAGAACGCGCGATACCCTGCCGGCGAATGTCTTCGGGACGTTCACTCTGCGGCCCGCAGACGGCACCAGCAGAAATGCCGCCAGCGCGGACGCCCTCATCGTTGCCGAACTCGCGGCCAAGCATCTCCAGCTCTTCACAACAGCGTAACAGCACGCTACTCGGCTCGCCGGTCGAGTCAACATTGTCTCCGTCGACGGGGGCGGGCAGCAGCCAGCCGTTAGCAACGGCACAGTTGAGAACGTGACGCATGGTGACGTCGATTTCATCGGCATCCGATTCGTCGTCGTCATCTGTGCCTCGCTCGTGCTGCCCTCCGTTGTGGCGGTCGGCAGCCGCGTCGACAGCTTGACCCACCACAAAGTTCTCAATGACCTCCCATAAGTCATCCTGGCCAGCCTCTGTGGTGTCGGCACCCTCACCGCTGCGCGACAGCCGGAAGCTTTTCCAAAGCTCGTCGGCCATGGTGAAGCCAGACTCTAGCCAATTGCAGAACTCGTTAAACCGCAACACCTTGTCTGCACGGGCGTGAATGTCGCTGGCCAGTACGACACGAAGACCGGCAGGCGTGCTCGGCCGGTCCGGCTCGGACAGCCGCCGCTGCAGAGCTGCAAGGTTTTCGTTTGAAAACGGCATCCATTGTTCGCCGACAAAGCGATAGAATGGACGCGTCTGCCGTGGGTTGTATTTACACTCCATGGTGCGTTCCATAAAGTGTTTGGCCCTCAGTATGGTCTGCATGTTTACCATGGCCTCGGCAGACGTGCCGTCTCGTCTGCTCTGCACCAGCACAACGAATGGCAGCCTTTCAAAATCATACCATGGTAAATTCCGCGCCCGGCAGGCATCCTTCAGCGGATAGGAAATGGTGCCGTGCTTGCAGAACGGAACCTGGTTGGCACGCAAACGCAGCACGCTGACAACCAGATGCACTGGCCGCAGCACCATTGTCTCAGCGGGTGTCCATGACTTAACAAACTGATTATACGCCTCATCTGAGTATACATCAGTGGCTACCAGATTTTCTGCCGAGAACAGGCTCATATCCGTCGGCTCTGGCTCGTCACTGTCGTCCTCTGGAGCACTGTTGTTTGCAACCGATGCGCTCAGCGCTGGCTGGGAGTCGACGGGCCGCTCGGCGCCGCCGACAAAGTCGCCGACGTCATTCGGATCGGGACGTAATTGATTTATGTCCGACACCAGCGGCCGAGGTACAATGTTGTTGTTGGCGTCAACCTCATATGCTGATGAACATGCTGTACAAACGCCGGTCACGACCCGGTCAGTGAAAACTGTGCCGTTGGCACCCCTGAATTTGGGGTCTAGCGTCACCGTACAACGCCCGCCCGCACGCAGCAGCGACGAGCGCGATATGGCGTCAGAAACAACGCTATCCGGCGGCAAATTAACCAATCGGCCATGCTCAGGCACCTGGATCTGATAGCCTGGATACGGCAATCCGGGCGTCTGCTGGTTGCACTTGACGCAACGCACACGGCGAAGCGAATTGTACAAGGCATGGATGTCACGTAGTACCTGTAAGTTGGAGAACTCAAGCTCGGACGACGGATCCTCAGAATCCGTGTCGAGTGGATCGTGCCACGCCTGGCAGCATTTTGCCTCGCGCGGACTGTCCACGGTGAAACGGCCGGCTGTGAACTGACTGCTGGAAATAGGACGGAAGCGTCTGCGCTTCGCCTGCGTGCCCAGTTTGACGACGCCACTGTTTGACGTTCGGGTCAGTACGGCACGACGACCAGTCCATTCAGCAGCTCTGTCATCACCACGGTAATGATAGCTGGCCAGAACCTCAGTCTCCTCTGTATGATCAGACGCGTCCAGCACACGTAATGAGCGAAGCTGCATTGCCGGTGGCGGTAACGCGTCTCCCGCCGTCCGAGCGCCCATGGCCACCCAGGTGGACGGTTTCTCTTCCGCCGTGCAGGTGACAAAGTCTGGAGGAGTGTCACACGTGATGCCGACCAGCCGGTCACAAGTGAAACGAACTCTGCGCTGATCGCCGGCATAGGTGTAATGACCTAGTGGATACTTGGACGCAGCTCTGGCATCAAGAACGCGCAGCGTGCCGCACTCAGTGCATGATCGGAGGAAGAACGACGTGAGAGCACTGGTGTCATCGGCGGCAGGGGCTGCAGTGCGTTGAGGCGGCGCCTGCGCCACCGGCCTGCGCTGTTGACGCCTACCAGACGTGGCGGAACGAGTGACGAACATAACGTTGTACTGAACGCGAGTGGCGTTGCCGCGATCTTCGTGACACTGAGGTCCGGCGTAGCGGTCCAGCAGATGAGTGTACCTTGAGTGGTTGTCGCGCAACTTATTATGGATATCCAATAGCAGCTGCTCGAAATGCTCGTCTGAAAGTGTCTGCGACCAGGGATCGGCCTGAAACTCGTCCCAGCGATCAGAGCCGTGTCTGGATATGAATATCTCACGGAGGGTAGAGGAACGGTAAAATTTATACCAGCCCTTACCGTAATAGTAGAGCTGAAGGAGGTTATGACGGTCCTCCCAAGTCTGCGGACCCCGGTGAGGCTGAAGACCTTCCTCCTCCGCTCGACGTGGATGTTTGGAGTAGAAGCGATCTACAAGGCGAAGCGTTTCGTGGAACAGGTCTTCGTCCTCTAGAACGGCGGCCACTTTTTGACCAGACTTTTTCAACAAGTCCTTGAATCGGAGCCACGAGTAAGAGTTGTAACGGAATGGGCCGTTTCGTAACGTAGTACTAAAGCCACGCTGTCTTAGGTTGCTTAGGCTAATCTGACGTTTTTCCCCATGATCACCAATAAGGTACGTCACAGCGACTTTATTGCTGTCTCGGTATGGCCAAGGACCGACCAAATTGGTGCCTGATGGTGAGCTGAGATCGGTCGATACACTGTCTATGACAACACTATGCGGAGACTTATCCACGAAGTCATCCAGCATGGCACGAGTCAGCGTGGAAACCCCCTCGATGTCTGAAGTCGACTGCATGTAGCTGGCCGGATATTGAATGCATCCTTGGACATTACGGCCAGTGACATCACCAGCCAATGGCGACTGAAGTCCTGGTGCATTGCATGAACTTTTTACTGGTTCAGTGGATAGTTGATCATATTCCTCACCAACTGTCTCGATAGCCTGAGACACGCCAGCGTCCGTGGTGATGTCCTTTTTCCAGCGTGGGAAAACAGTCTTACCTTTCTTTGGGCGACCGCCACGACGCTGAACGTTTCCTCCTGTAGCATGAGATTCCGACTGTCCTTTCTCTGAAGAGTCAGTTTCAAGCGCTACAACCGACTGAACGGTGTCCTCAGGAGCTGGTTCCATTGTGGCTGCTACATCCAGTTCCATTGGGACTACACTTTTTGATGGTGGCGGTTTTGGGCGCCGTTTCTTAGGACGCCCAGCGCGTGCCTTTTTGGCAGTTGCGCTGACTACGGTGTCACACTCCTCACAGCTTTTTGCTGCGTCCTCATTTTCCCCATGATCTGTACCCAGTGGAACGACCGGAATGGTTTCGGAGACGATCACTGGCACGTCTGCACCCTCAGAGGCTGGTTGCGCTTCTACACAGACATCCTCGACGTTGATTGAACGTCCGAAGAGATGCGTGAATGGTTTCCTACCTCTGTTTCCCCTACCGCGACCCCCGAAGACTCCACGGGCCCTTCCCCTAGCCGCGGGCCTGCCTACACCGCTCGATTCCGGCTGAATCACTACTAACCGCGGGGGAAACTGGATCTGCGGGGCGCCGTCTTCAAGAATATCTACAGTTACAGCACGATTGGGAGAAAGCCCGTTTTCAACCATCCCACCACTGCCACGACCGCGCTTAGCCCTACCAACCTCCACCCACGGCTCATCAGCCGGCTTCTGAGCCTCGGAGCCAACTACGGTATTACCTACTGGTTCGTCCACTGACAAGGGTGACTTTGCACTGTGTGCAGACGGCAGCGTCGGCACTGAGCTCGACACTTCGCCGACAATTTTGTCTGGGACCGCTGAGGTGGAAACTACAGGGGAAGAGACGATAGCCTCAGATGGAGCCGGGACCGACTGACTGATACCTACACTACCTAGCACGAGATCGAACGCCGCCTTATGGGAAGCGAACGTTCTCTTGCCCCTACCACGCATCGTCTTACCCATCTTTGGGCATTTGGGACGGCGCGAGGCGGACACTGCGGGGGTCTGGGCGCTATCGGTGGGGGGTTTCTTGACCTGCGTTTCGCGGGTCACCTGGGAAGGCTGGGGGGATGATGCCCTAGGCGACACAGCATACAGGTCATAATGACCACCATCAATTACTCCCGTGTACCGCACGTGAATTTCGGGGTGGTCGGGGTTCCCATGGCGCTGCATAACCTGCCCATTCCGCCAGACGACGATGCGGCGCCTCACGACGGCAGCCGCCGCTGTCAGCTCCGGCTCGGCGCCCCACTCTGCCCTTGGAATCACCCTTCTATACAGGTACTCTTCAAAATCTCCTACGATGAACCCCTCAAAGTCTGCGCGGTTAGCCCACATGTACGTCACTACCATGAAACGCAACATTTCCGCGTCGATGACCCCACCTCCGACGCCGCGCGAAATTGCATGGAACATGCAGTCCCCGTCCATGGGCATGCTGATGATGCTTTGGCTTTGGGACCGACCTCCCGTTTTAACTACCTCCGCATAGGTGCTTCCAGCCATGTTTTTGTGTGTGTGTGTGTGTGTTTGTGTGTGTATAAATACAACCACAACAAAAGGCCAACTGGCTAACTGATCTGCGAACCAATGCAGATACAAGCAAGAAGATGTTTAAACAAAAATCAAGATGCGTGCAGGAAAAAAGAATTACAAACTGGCGCAACAGGCGCAAACAACAAGAGGAAGTTGGCAGTTGTGTGTGGCCGTGTACTTCTCAGAACTGCTCGGCAGACAGGACAGGACAGGCCTGGAAAAGGAAACATCCCATCAGATGTTAGGTTAGGACCACTGAAAGATACATTCTTGTGGGGCGACATCCGGGAAGGGACACGGGTGGAGACATTTACACCCGTGGTAAGAACGGGTGTACAAGAGTAAGAAAACCACCAGATAAACTAAAAAATGGCCTTGGAACAGAGCCAAGTGGTGCTCTCCATTTGTTTGTTTACAATGATTGTAGTGCTGATGTATTTTTAGGACTCTGAACGTCGGCTTATAAAAAATAAAACGTTTTTACAAAAGTTGTAAGGCAAGTAATATTTATCGGAAAGAACTAAAATATTCAAAAGCCAAACACTACGAAATACATGAATCGGAACGAAAAAGTAACCCAAAAATCCAGCCTAATCACCGGCTCCTAAAACTGCAACAAAATCATCACTTTTCCCCGCAACTCGTTGTCCAGACGTAAATATGCTGCACGTGATAGATAAATCTCGGACATTTTGTATGGTGTCATGATTTGCCCCTTTTAAACCGACGGCCTCAGCCCCAATGGGGCCTGAATATGTCCCACCAATCGGGCACGATGGTCCACTGCCGTTCAGTAAGGAACGACACAAAACGATGATTTTGAAGCATTGAGGCAGTTCGAAGCATACGATCATCAAGGAGATACCTCAGAAAGACGTTAAATAATGCACAAACAAGCTTGTAGTCATAAATAACCTTCAAACGGTCCATCTGGAGTATGTGCAGCCTCTGAACAATCAGTCTTCAGGGAGAAAGAAAAACAGCGAATCAGACACCACCAGAGCCGCCAGTATCAAAATCCTCGACCTGCTCTCCCTATACTTCTAGTTTTTGGACCCAGCTATGGCAGATATAACAAGAAAACATTGGAAATATCTGGCAGAGCTAAAAATGGGTGATAGGAACCTTTCCAGTCCGCCTTATGAGTATGGGAGTCCATGGTGCTGTTCATCACGTGCTCAGGCGGGCTGATTCGTGTCGGTGAGAGAGGGGGTAACTTCAAGCACAAGTAAAATACACGATGGTCGTTCCTTCACATCGTGTCTGCATGAAATCAAAATGTCCCAGAATGCCCGTCATCCTGGTATATAATTTTGCAATATATATTTGCATTTTAACGCCACTAGACCTAATTACTTTTTAACAAGTAAAAAAAATCACCCTGTAAAACAAAGCAAACTTAATTAATGTTTATGTTTTTCGGAGTTGTTCAAGAGGATAAGTACAAATATTACATTTATTCAGATTTTTCACCGATGAAGGTGCCACAACGAGTACCGAAATATCTGAATAAATGTAATATTTGTACTTATCCTCTTGAACAACTCCGAAAAACATAAACATTAATTACATATAGTCCTGAGGAAAAGTTTTTTAATCATGACACTCAAGTCATATCTTAAAGCAAACTTAACCAAACCTGACCTACATACTACTTTCTACAACCCACAACCAGCAACCTATGGTATCACATTATCTATGCTGTTTGCGCTGCAGATGAATAGGAAACTTAATGTCAGTTGGGCAAACTAGACCTTTGGAATCAAAATATGGAGGCATCAAAAGATTGATTCCTTATGACCAGATTTGGGCATAAATGCAGACCATTTCTAACTTAGGTACCAATCACATAAAAATAAGTGTTTCAAGAAGGAGCATGCCTGATCTTGAACAGAAATGCTGGAACTATCTCCTAAGCAAAATAATATTGCTCCTATCATAACAATTTGAATTATATAGGAAGTGAAAGGCAATCAAGGAATTTATTCACTTTAAACAGATAATCATAATATTGATTCCCCATCAGCTGGCTAATCATTATTTTAATTCACAGGTAATGTTAACAGATAGGCAACAATGACTTGCAGGAATACAGCATTTATCTTGCTATTGTTCTCATTAGTGGTATCCTCAGCACCACAACAGATACCTATAGCATTGTTGTACTTAACCTTCACTACATTTGATAACAATTCACAATTTTTAAATGTCAAGAATACAAAAACTGAAGCAACAGGTAAAAACCACATAATAAATATAAAAGCACTACAACAATGATAATCAGGGGTTTGAAAATTTCATTTTGCCATTTTACACAAATACTGATTGTTTAGTATGCAATTCTTGATGCAAAAATAACATACAGTGTGATTTCCTCAAAACAGCTTTAACGTGATGGACAGTGGCTCTGTCTTTTTCCCACTCACAAAGCCAAAGGGACAATTCTTAGTTTTAAGGTAACACTTTTTGCAAACCTACCACATTTTTCTACCTTTTTCAAGAAAAATCTCACCATCATGGGCCTTTTTTCAACCGTAACGATACATTTGAAGTCAAAAGTGTACCCAAATGAATCAAAAAATTGATTCCATGCCCATTTTTGGTCATGGCTCCTCCCACCAGAATCAAATTATTGATGCCTCCATATTTTGATTCCAAAAGTCTAGTTTGCCCAACTGATGTGTTTATTTGGTATAAATTGCTACTCACCAACTCTTGAGATATTTACACAAAAGTCCACTGCGTGCTGGTAACGCAGACATGGCGCAAGCTACCATATGCACGGAATTGCATCTTTCTCACCAAACCAAAAGGGTGGTGTTTCACCGTTGATAGCAGCACGCTGCTATTATGATTACACACGTCAAATTGGGTTTCCATAGAGACATCAACAAGCCCATTGCTCCAACACTACCATAAGTGTGACATCAGCTCGCAAAATGGAATAGCGGCATGCTGCTACCACCGGTGAAACACTACCAAGAAAACAAATCTAACCAAAACTTACCTGCTACCTACAGCCTACTTTTTAGAACCTTCAACCAACATATCACAAATGGCAGCCCGTGCCGTCTGCCCTGATACCAAATGCCTTACAAAAATTACGAGCCTAGAGCCCTTTCCCAAAAATATGACAGAACAGGTGGACATGCCATGAGTACCTTAAATGCTTTATCTCAGCATTTTACATCAACATCCTCAATCCAGCACACAATCCAGTGATCCTAGAAAACAAGAGCAGTCTCAAGAATGAGTAGGTAGGTACCTAGCCTTATAATTTGAATTATAATTTATATGGCAGCACCTGAAACACCCACTATGAAACTACCCTAATTGCTTTATCTCAGCATTTTACGTCAGCATCCAGCATGTAGGCAGGAAAATGATTATTTTCAAATTTCAGCTTCAAGCGCGTTATATATGCGTCGGAATTGCCGCATCATAAACTTCTAGCCATAAATAGCTCCAGCATGGGAGAAAAGCGAAAAACAACACTATCCATATTTTCCACAACCAATAACATTAATTTTGGCAGTATATATACACTTCATAATGTCAAATTTCCACTAAATATCTATCCGAATAAAATGTCAACCACCTACCTTCTATCTCATGCCGAAGCAGGCCGTTAGAAGTGGCGGGAACGCCGGGAACGATTACTTTACTGCGGGAGCAAGTGTACTTTTTATTATTCAAATGTTGAACTGGAAACTGGAGCGACAGACCCTTATTTGTTTGTATAACTTCTTTAATTTTATCATCTTATTAATAAAATGGCGCGAAATAAAAAATCCTTGACATATTATCAATGAAAGCTATGATTGCAAATAATTATGTTATTATTTAAGTCATTGATATAAATATGAGCTACAACTTGGCGCATATGTTTCAAATGATTCATTTGAAGCTTTTTGTAAACACTTTTGAAGTGTGCATATTTTTATCCCCAACAGAAATCACAAACAAGCAGGGGCCCGGGAACGATTTTCAAGTTGGGGGGGCGAGCCTAAAATACCTGACATGATGCATATGAAACAGTGGCGTAGCTAGGGGTCTAAGGGGACACTAAACCATCGGGATAAAGGGGACCCTCGGGTCCGAGGGGCCCTGCGGCGCCATTTGACCGCTGTGGGTTAACGATGGCCATATTTCTACTCAGAAGGGCCCCATGGGGCTCGTCAGAGCACCTCATGGGCCCTAAATAGCCACACTAAGATCTCCATAAGGGTCCGACGCCGGCGTCTGAGGGCATCTTGCGGCTTTTAAGGACACCTCGGTGATCTCCAAAGGCCCGTTACTGGCCTCTGAGAGGTCTTACCGGCCTATGAGGTGCCAGTTCTAGGGGCATTTCCCGCCGGTGATGGTCCCACACTTAATTTTCTGAGGGCCCCATAACGGCAACTGTGGGGCCCTCGTCGGCGCCTATGAGGGCCGGTCTTTAAGGACCCCACAGGACTTCTGCCGGCGTACGGTCCCCTTGCCGGTCACTGAGACTCCCTGCCGGCTTGTAGAGAGTTCGCGTCAGCAGCACTAAAGGCCCCACACCCGTCTGTAACGGCCCCACACCAGCGTCTATGAGGATCCACAGCAACGCCTGTAAGGACCCTCATCGGCGCCTCTGAATCACACTAGCACCTCTGAGCGTCCACACCGGCACCTGCATGGCGGCCCCACACCAGTGCCTCTAAAGGCCCCTTACCGGCGGCTCTGAGGGCCCTACGCCGGTGATTCTGAGGGTGCTACCGATAACCGAAGGCACCACACAAGCCCTTAGTGTCGCTGAGCTTTAATCCCATACCGGCCCTCCGAGGGCGCCACGTCAGTGCACTCATTGCCCCACACCCCTCCATCACATCCGGAGCGGGTAAACTGTGTTATAGCAACGATTTTACCACCTTGTACGTTATGTATTTCTCAAAGTTGACTCAAGCTGGTGCAGTATAAAATCTGGCCTGCCAAACTTATGGCCACGATCAGGCCCAAATCAAAGCGGGATGACAATAGTCAATAGCAGATGTTGTCAAATCGATGCCTACTGTATCAGCAGAAACCATTCAGATGACAAGGAAAATGCCATGTGTTGATGCGTAGATGTATAAAGGAAACAAGAAGGAAAAAAGTCCGGAAAAGGGAGGAAAGATCTTTTCTCGCTGCCTCAATGTTGAGGGGGCGCCGCCCCCTCGGCTCTCAAGTTGGGGGGGCAAGCGCCCCCGCTGCCCCCCCTGTTCCCGGGTCTATGCAAACAAGGTCTGCAATACCGTGCGAGTATTCCACAAGCAGATGAGAAGAGCAGACATGCCAATGCTCCGAAAAAGTTCGACCGATTTTAATAATTTCTGCACAATTCGATACCGGAGACCGAGGATCGTTGCCGTTTTTCGGAGATAGATTACTCTGGGCGGGCCAACAGGCAACAAGAGTGAGGACCAAATCGGTCCAGATTCCAGGACCCCCCCCCCCCCCCCGGTAAAAGCAGACGAGCCCATATGGCCGTTCGGGTCCCTGCAGCATAGATCTGTGTACTGCGTGCGTCATACTTGGGTGACGTCAGCCGCCCGGCTCCACCCACCCTCCACCGGCACGCCGGGGCCGAGCGCCGCTGCAGCCTGCAGCCAGTGGCGTATCCAGGGGGGAGGCCAAGAGGCCATGGCCTCCCCCTTTGGCATCAAACATGCAAGTGGGCCCTTTGGGTCACTTGAGTGCAGTGACGTACCCAAGGGGGGCCATGGGGGCCCTGAGGGGCGCCCTGGTTACCTGAGGGTCCCCCTGGTCACCTGAGGGGTCCCTGATTAGCTGAGGGGTCCCTGGTTACCTGAGTGGCCCCTGGTTATCTGAGGGGCCCATGGTTATCTGAGGGGCCCCTGGTTATCTGAGGGGACCCTGGTTATCTGAAGGACTCCTGGTTACCTGAGGGGCCCCTGGCTACGGGGGCCCTGGTAACCTGAGTGGCCCTTGTTATCTGAGGGGCCCATGGTTACCTGAGGGGCCCCTGGTTTCCTGAGGTGCCCCTGCTTACCTGAGGGGCCCCTGATTACCTAAGGGGCTCGTGATTGCCTGAGAGCCCCTGATTTTCTGAGAAGCCCCTGGTTACCAGTGGGGCCTCTTGTTATATGAGGGACCCCTGGTTATCTGAGGGGTCCCTGGTTACCTGAGGGGCCCCTAGCTATCTAAAGGGCCCCTAGCTACCTGAGGGCCCCTGATCCCCTGAGTGACCCCTGGCCAGTGGTCTGAAGAAACCCTGGTCACCTGAAGGGCCCATGTTTACCCCAGGAGTACCTGGTTATATGAAGGGCCCCTGCAGTCACATTAAGGCCCTTAGTTACCCGTGAAGCCCCTGGTATAACCGTCCCCTGGTTATCAGAGGGTCCCCTGGTCAATTGAAAGACCCCTGGTCAATTGAAAGACCCCTGGTCAATTGAAAGGCCCTGGTCAATTGAAAGGCCCCTGGTCATCTGAGAGGCCCCTGATTACCTGAACGGCCCGTGATCACTTGGATTCAATGGTATGGCCAGGGGCGAGGGGGCACGTGTCCGTTATAGGGTTTAGGGTCCCCTCGGGCCCGAGAGGACCTGCGGTGCCAATTGGCGGCAGAGGGCCCGCGCTGGCAACGCTTCAACTGGAAAGGAGACCACAGGGCTTGTGAGAACACCCCATAGGCTTTTCTGTAGCCATACTTATCTCCAGAGGGGCCTCACGCCAGGTTCTGAGGGACCTTGCCGGCCTCTGAGGGTCCTTGAAGGCTAATGAGAGATCAGCTGTAAGGGCCTCATACCCGTTTGCTATGGCCCCACGGCCCACACCGGTGTTTCTGAGGGCCCTCACAACGGCGCCTGCGAGGGCCTCCACTGCCACCTCTAAGGGCCCCACACCACTCACCAGTGCCTTTTAAGGGCCTACTTCGGCGGCTCTGAGAGCCCCCACACCGGCGCCTCCGAGGGCCCTATGCAGCGCATCTGACGGTCACTTACCAGCGACTCTGAGGGCCTCTTACCGACCTCTGATGGTCCCTTGCCGGCCTATGAAGGGCCACCAGTAACTTTCAGGGCCCCACACACGCCTAAGTGATGGCCCCCACCAGTGTCTCTAAGCCCCAAGGCCCTCACAACGGCGCCTGTGAGGACCCCACACCAGCGCATCTGATAGCCTTTTACCGACACCTCTGAGGGACTAACACAGGTGACTCTGAGGCGCTCGCTCGCTTCACTTCCTCATAAAATACCGAGCATTTTATGCATACTTCTCAAGCAAGAAATGATATTTTTACCTGCCAATTTTGCACATTTTCTCAGGACTTAGACAGACAGGCAGACAGACGGACAGAGAGGCCCGTCTGCAAGGGGGGGCCGGACCCACTGTGCCCAATCCCCTCATCGAAAGGTTCTGGAAACGCCCCTGCCTGGGTTGACAGCGGCATCCGGGTGACCCGTGGGCCCCTTTGAGAGCAGGCGGCCCCCTCCTGGGCGAAATCCTGGGTACGTACTACGTGCCTGCTTGAGTGTCCCAAGAGAAACGATATCTTCAGGGCCTCATCCAAAGTACTGGCCTAAGCATAACTAAAGTCAAACTGCGTCAAACTATCTTAAAATGCCATTTGATGGCGCTCATAGGCCCTCAGAGGCCAAGGCCGAGCCCCCAGAGGCTAGCGTGGGCCCTCAGAGGTCGCTTTGGCGTCCATAAAGAAGCTTACATGTACTTGAGCGTGGGATCCTTTGAGGCTGGTGTAGAGCCTTAAGGAGCCAGCGCTCAGCCCTCTAAGGCCAGCGTGGGCCCTCTAAGGCCATTGTGGTGTCTTCTAAGGCCAATGTGGGGCCTTCTAAGGCCAGTGTGAGGCCTTGTAAGGCCAGTGTTTGCCCTCTATGTCCAGCATGGGGCCGTCTATGTCCAGCGTGGGGTAGCCCAGCGACATGGGGCTTTCTTAGGTCAGATTGAGGCCCATTGGCCACCGAGACTAGCTTGGGGCCCTCCGAAGACAATGCGGAGCCCCTTTAGGCCAGTGTTGGGCACTCTGTGACCAGCGTGAACCATCTGCGGCCAGCGTGGGGCCATCTGTCATCTGACTTCAGACTTCAGAGACTGGTGCTGGGCCCTCAGAAGCCAGCGCGGGCCTTCATAGGCTGGCGTCGGGCCATTAGAGGCCACCTCTAGGGCCTCGGCAACCACTTTTCAGATCTTATGCATGTTTGGGCCCCTTGAGGTAGGAGTGGCCCTTATAAAGGCCGGCGTGGGACCCTCAGGGGGCATCATGGGGTTCTAGGGACCGGCGTGCGTTCGAGAGCGGTATAGGGTCCTCAGACTGACTCAAAGACTCCGAAGAGCCGGCGGGGGGAGGTATGAGGTCAGCCATAGCATGGGTCTACTGAGGCCATTATGGGGCCCGCAGGCCAGCGTGCTTCACTCTGTTGCCGGTGTTGGGCTTTCCGAAGCCAGAATGAGCCTTCAGATGCCGGAATGAGGCCAATGTGGGCGACTTAGAGCCATCAGAGTCTAGATCAGAGCTCAACCCGAGTCGAACCCTCCTAAAGTTAAGGGTATCAGCCCTCAACCAGCGCAAGACACTAAGAGATTGACATCTGCCCTTTGAAAAATGTTACAATCGTAAAAAATTGACAAAACATTTTGTTTTTGATAATCTTTAGTGGCCCCGGCACCGACCAAAGAAAAAACTGTATGCCTACTGCTGAAATAAATTGTATGTACCTACACTTCATACAGAGCTATCGATGTCGATGGCTTTTTCATGTTTTTCTTTTCTTTTTTAGATTGCCGAGTGTGCTTAAAAAGGCTCCCTCACATGGTAAAAGTGACACAGAACCGCACCTGGGCGTGGGTTAAGTGCGTCACTACTGGGGCCCCTAAGGTAAGGGTGGGGCCCCTTGAGCAGGTTTGGCCTCCCCCTTTTCAAGATCCTGGATACGCCACTGCCTGCAGCCTATTCCAACCGTGGCGCTGAGGAACTAGTGATTGTCGTTCAAATAACGGTTAAAATGCGTTCAAATGTGGTCAATAATAATGTAAAGACTTGCTCAGCTCAATCAGTTCACTCTATATTGACTCAAGCCATATCAAGCGAGCGCAATACAAACTATGTAGAGCACCAGACAGCGCAGAGGTCCCCAACTCACTGCTCGCCCAGTCCACCGGGGCCGGTGCCACGACGGCCCCCCGCAAATAGGCAGCCCGCACTCTACCGGCAGCCGCGGGCAGCACGCTCGTCTTTTCTGCGAAGCTCTAGCTAGATCAGGGGCCAAACGCGAGGGGGTCGTACCTACCCCCTTAACCCCCTTGTGCCGTCGAAGGACGCAAAATGGCCTGTGCCGGCGAGGGTTAAGCTTGTCGAGAGATGCGTAGGGATGACAGACCCGAGTCTAATTTTTGCTTGAGATCCAGTGAGATCATAGATCCTCATTTACCTACTTTTGTCAACTCAGAAATCCCAGCAAATCACTCGTTGCAACTTGCAAGTCACAAACGTTCAGTTTTAGAGCTTCTATGTGATTGCACGGCATATCCACAATTTTGTGGCACTTGACATAGAAACACTTGGAAACCCTGGTTTCAAATGCTGTGCATGGAAGGATCCATTCAGAACATAGATCAAAGTTCTTGGTTTATCGTCAGATCCTATGAGATCATAGATTCAGATTAAATTTTTCACGCTGAATCCGGTGGGACCGTAAGATCCTAACCTGCAGTTTCCTTCGAGGTCCACAAAGATCATATATCCATCGCTCGGACCCATGCACGTGTCTGATAGGAGGGTCCCTTTGAAAAAGCGAAACGGGCACGTCAGTTCCCTTTTTAGTTCCTTTGTTTACTCCCATGTGTACCGACGGATCGGCCAAGTCTGGCACCAAGAACAGATGAGGTGAAGCGCTACTCCAGCTGCAATGAGATGGCCGCGAGCTGGAGACGATGTTGCCGGCGGGCGTGGTCTGCTGCAGTAGAGCTGAACTGGCGGCGATGCTGGCCTCCCCCACCTGCCTACGGAGAGCCGATCCGCATTGGTCGGACTCCCGCTCAGGAGTCCAGCTCCTGCAGCGCAGCCCGGATGATCAGCAGCTCATCAGGGTCGCACCTTTGCAGTGATGATGATCGCGATGGAAAGTGTTTGTGAATGTTCAGGCATTTGCATACAAATATACATGTTTTAATCATAAAGCGTTTATTCACAGAAAGGATTTCGAAATTGGCGCCCCACTGAGCCAAAATTGGCGCCCTCATCAATTCAAGCCCCCTCCAAATTTTTTCCCTGGCTGAGCCCCTGGCGCATTGATGTCCTCCTTCGAGCCGATCGGAGGAGCCTTCAGCGCCAGCTGTCTTCCGCTTGTCAGCCAAGAACCCTGAGCAGACCATTTGAGTTTAACATTCCTTGGCTCGGATCAGGATGCCGTCAGCCCAGTGCACCACCCTGATCGACACAGCACCGGTCCTCTTTCCAGCAGCCTGCAGCAGCCGCCTCCTGCGGGCTGTGACAGCCAACCGAAACAGCTGTCTGAGTTAGTTTTTGGAGCTGATTTCGAATTTAACAACCATTTGAACATTTACGAAATAGTGCTGGTGCCTTCGTAACATGTTACGAAGCTGCAGTGACAGGTGACACCTTCTATGGATGGCCGGCAGGACGCCTACTGGTAGACCTGACCTGACCTGACCCGACCTGTCGTAAATGCATGAAGACATTGCCTTTGATCATCAAAACTAACATGAAATTCGTGATCAGCACCCCGAAATAACTCGCAATACCCTCACTTTACGAAGTTCCCAAAAGGTCCCGATTTTAGGTGATTACCTAAACTGACTTTGGAAAGTCCACTAATGACCTTGGACTTTCAAATTGAATATATTCTGTCTTCTCTCGTCATGGGTAGCATGCTCGACGGCGACCAACTCTTTCAAAATGTGGCGACCAACTCTTGCTGACACGTGTCACGTGGAGGATTGTGCGACGTGCGGCGAAAATGGCGCCTTGCGAGTTGCGACAAACGTAGCACATCTCGGCAAACGAGGCGCCTCTTTGCTTCTCGTTTTAGCATGCATCCCTCCGCCAAATAATATCCTAATCGGACCATATTTGGCAAAGTTGTGGACGTATTGCGTTTTGCGGCATAAATGGCGCATTGGACAAAGGTGGTGCATTGCGGCAAACGCGGTGCATTGTTATTGTCGTTAGAGCATGCATCATAACGCCAAATCGCATCCTAATCGGACCATGTCCGACAAAGTTATGGACACTTATCGACTTGCGGCGAAAATGGCGCATTGTGGCAAATGTGGCGCATTGCGGCAAACGCGGTGCAGTTGTCCTTGTTAATTAATAATGCATCCATCCACCAAAATCTAGTCCAATCGGACCATATTTGACAAAGTTACGCATATTTAATATTTCGCTATGACGTATCTCCGCCACGAAGGTGCCCACCTTCGCACGTGTGCCACGTGACTACTGGTGGTGTAAGCAGGACTTGTCCCCTCACTGATTGCACCATTTCAGTGTTTCTGGCTTGTGCTGTTTTCGTGCTATAAGGCCACAAATCGGCAAACACACGATAATCTGGGAGGTACGCGACTCAAACACGTGGCCACGTGGCACGTGCCGGACCTCTGATAGCTTCACCGTTCACGCCACGTGATGACCCATCGACGTGGCCATCAGCATGTAAAAGATGACCCCGGCCGGTGTCACCGTCTCTGAACAGTGGACGGCTAAACTCGAAAAACGGGAAAATTTAGGGAAATTTCACCTTCCGAATATATAATTTCCCCAGAATTTTCAATTTTTTATTTTACAAAAATCCGAGATAGCAGTTTTGTAGCCCCCTTCATTCTGCGCCTCAACCCATTTTCAGATCGACCCTATCATAAAAACTGACGGCCTGACGGCTATTTCCCCCACTCCTTGCATTTCACAATGCTAGTATATTTAAGCACCAAAATTGACCCCGTGCCACGGCACGTGCAATAGCACGTGCGACACGTGACCACTAGTGCGACAAGCTGGACTCATCTGCTCACCGGCTGCACTGATTTGGTGTCGCTAGTTGAAGTCGTTTTCACGCCATAGGACCCCGAGTAGGCCAATGTCGGATTTTCCCGGAGGTTACCCCATCAAACACGTTTGCACGTGGCACGTGCTTTTCAATCGCCCCATATCTGACCCATACCATGTGGTAGCCGATACCCCGGGGCACAACATATTGGAACATTTTCAAAATCTAACGTGGAAATTTTTGACAAAATCGATTTGAAAATAATATTTCGAAATCGCCATAGGCTCAACATGGGGTAAGTGTTCGTAACGATTACCCGAAATTTTGTCAATTATATTTTAAATAATTACCACCGTCAGTTGGGGTGCCAGCCCGAGATCCGACCCTAAAAATATCAGCAAATATAATTGACGAAATTTTTCGCAAATCGCATTTTAAATTTTCCCCATGTTAACCCTATGGGAAAATGCACGTGCCGATTACCCCAAAACGGGCCATTATATTTCATAACGAAGCATAACAACATGTTCTATGGTCGTTTCTCAACAGGTCCTGAAAGTTTAAACAAAATCGTATCATATAATTTTGTGCAATGAACGAATGAAAATGTCTCTGCAAAAACGTCCATTGACTTAACATGGGGAGCAAAAAAAGTTCAACTTCAAACTCGTGCAACTCAAGTTAACGAATTCTGACGGGTATACGGCGCCCACGGGCGTGTACCTGAACGTGTCGGTCATAAAATGGTGTGCAGCAAACCATACCTTGATCGGCGATTTTTTCCGCTATTCGCGATTGCGCAAAAAGTGTCCAAAACCCCATTGACTTAACATGGGCGAAAATTGAAACGCACGTGCCACGTGCCACGAGGTTTTAAGCGAGTAGCGACCGGTGCCATCAGGTAGATCGCCTCCGGGAGCCCATACACTGAACTTTTTACGAAAATCGCAATGCACGTTTAGGCCCCCGTCAAGTTGCCCCAATCTCAGGCCAACTTTGCAAAACATAGCCCGGAGAAGGACCGCTCCGGTTGTTTTTCAATAGAAAAACACAATTCTAACGAATAGTGTTTGTCAATGAAGAAACAACCTTCGGTTAGACCGCAGGTTGTTTGAGCAAGCACCTTTGTAAACAAAACATAGCCCGGAGACGGACCGCTCCGGTTGTTTTTCAATAGAAAAACACAATTCTAACGAATAGTGTTTGTCTTTTCAAACAACCTGCGGTTACGCAGCAAAAACGCCCGCCGCCAAACGAGAGGATGAGCCTTGCACGTGCAGACCGGAGTCGGTGTGCTACGGACTGACGTGCACGGCACCCTATTCGCCGGTCTATAACGGTGTGCCAAATTTGAGTGCAATCGACCCGGCCGTTTTCGAGATCTGGAAGCGACACCCTGCACGTGCGCACGTGCAACCTGGGTCCCAATTGACTTTTGCACGGCACTCTATTCGCCGGTCTCAAGCGGTGTACCAAATTTGAGCCCAATCGGCCCGGCCGTTCTCGAGATCTGAAAGTGTCACCCTGCACGTGCGCACGTGCAGCTGCATCCCAACCGTGACACATGAAAATACAAACTAACTGACTTGCGCACGGCACCCTACTGATCGGTGTCTAAAACTGTGCCAAATTTGAATGCAATCGGCCCGGCCGTTCCTGAAATCTGGAAGCGTCACCCTGCACGTGCGCACGTGCAACCTGGGACCCAACTGATCTGTGCAATGCACCCTACTACGCGGTCTCTGGCGGTGTGCAAAATATGAACCCAATCGGCCCGGCCAGTCACGAGATCTGGAAGCGTCACCCTGCACGCGCGCACGTGCAGTTGCACCCCAGCCGTAGCACATGGAAAGGCATGGCCCGGTGTGTGCCTACATCCTTGTGTAGTTTCAGCAGAATCTCCTCAGGAATTACCGTGGTATTGTCATTACCAGCATCTGCGATGCTGGGCTCCGCATCGCGGGACCGCAGGTTGTTTGAGCAAGCACCTTTGTAAACGCAGCAAAAACGCCCGCCGCCAAACGAGAGGATGAGCCTTGCACGTGCAGACCGGAGTCGGTGTGCTAACCGGAGTCGGTGTGCTATCTTGAATCTAATGAAACAACAACCTGCGGTTAAGACAAATATGGCGCCTTGCGGCAAGTGTGGTGTATTCATATCTGCCGTTTAAGCAGCCATCCCTCAATCAAAGCGCATCCTAATCGTCCCATGTTCGATAAAGTTACGCACATTCTGTGATTTGTGGCAAAAATGGCGCTTTGAGACAAACGTGGCGCACTGCGACAAACGTGGCGCATTTGTTCCTGTCGCTTAACAATTTTATCCACCCACCAAAGTCTAGCCCAATTGGACTTAAACTGACAAAGTTATGTTCATTTGAATATTTCACTATAAAATATCTCCGCAACAGAGGTGCCCAAATTTGTACGTGTGCCACGTGACCGCCGTTAGTGTAAGCAGGACTTGTCCCCTCACTGATTGCACTATTTCAGTGTTCCTGGCTTGTGCTGTTTTCGTGCTATAAGGCCACAAATCGGCAAACACACGATGATCTGGGAGGTACGCGACTCAAACACGTGGCCACGTGGCACGTGCCGGACCTCTGATAGCTTTACCGTTCACGCCACGTGATGACCCATCGACGTGGCCATCAGCATGTAAAAGATGACCCCGGCCGGTGTCACCGTCTCTGAACAGTGGACGGCTAAACTCGAAAAACGGGAAAATTTTAGGAAATTTCACCTTTCGAACATATAATTTCCCCAGAATTTTAAATTTTTCATTTTACAAAAAAATCCGAGATAGCAGTTTTTTAGCCCCCCTCATTCTGTGCCTAAACCCGTTTTCAGATCGACCCTATCACAAAAACTGACGGCCTGACGGCTATTTCCCCCACTCCTTGCATTTCACAATGCTAGTATACTTAAGCACCAAAATTGACCCCGTGCCACGGCACGTGCAATAGCACGTGCGACACGTGACCACTAGTGCGACAAGCTGGACTCATCTGCTCACCGGCTGCACTGATTTGGTGTCGCTAGTTGAAGTCGTTTCCACGCCATAGGACCCCAAGTAGGCCAATGTCGGATTTTCCCGGAGGTTACCCCATCAAACACGTTTGCACGTGGCACGTGCTTTTCAATCGCCCCATATCTGACCCATACCTTGTGGTAGCCGATACCCCGGGGCACAACATATTGGAACATTTTCAAAATCTAACGTGGAAATTTTTGACAAAATCGATTTGAAAATAATATTTCGAAATCGCCATAGGCTCAACATGGGGTAACTGTTTGTGACGATTACCCGAAATTTTGTCAATTATATTTTAAGTAATTACCACCATCAGTTGGGGTGCCAGCCCGAGATCCGACCCTAAAAATATCAGCAAATATAATTGACGAAATTTTTCGCAAATCGCATTTTAATTTTTTCCCATGTTAACCCTATGGGAAAATGCACGTGCCGATTACCCCAAAACGGGCCATTATATTTCAAAACGAAGCATAACAGCATGTTCTATGGTCGTTTCTCAACAGGTCCTGAAAGTTTAAACAAAATCGTATCATATAATTTTGTGCAATGAACGAATGAAAATGTCTCTGCAAAAATGCCCATTGACTTAACATGGGGAGCGAAAAAAGTTCAACTTTGACCTCGTTCAAAGGCACGTTACGAAATTCTGAGGGGTATACGGCGCACACTAGCGTGTACCCAAACATGTTTGCCATAAAATTCTAGGAAGAAAACCACCGCCTTCTTGGCTCGTTTTTCCGCCATTCGCGATCGCGCAAAAAGTGTCCAAAACCCCGTTGACTTAACATGGGCGAAAATTGAAACGCACGTGCCACGTGCCACGAGGTTTTAAGCGAGTAGCGACCGGTGCCATCAGGTAGATCGCCTGCTGGAGCCCATACCCTGAAATTTTTACGAAGATTGAGCGATTCGTTTAGGCCCCGGTCAAGTTGTACTGATTCGCGGCCAGACTTGCAAAACATAGCCCGGAGAACGACCGCTCCGGTTGTTTTTCAATAGAAAAACACAATTCTAACGAATAGTGTTTGTCTTTTCAAACAACCTGCGGTTACCAGCATCTGCGATGCTGGGCTCCGCATCGCGGGACCGCAGGTTGTTTGAGCAAGCACCTTTGTAAACGCAGCAAAAACGCCCGCCGCCAAACGAGAGGATGAGCCTTGCACGTGCAGACCGGAGTCGGTGTGCTACAAACTGACGTGCACGGCACCCTACTCGCTGATCTATAGCGGTGTGCCAAATTTGAGTGTAATCGGCTCGGCCATTTTCGAGATCTGGAAGCGTCACCCTGCACGTGCGCACGTGCAAGCTGTGTCCAATTGCATTGTGCATGGGACCCTATTCGCCGGTCTCTAGCGGTGTACCAAATTCGAGCTCAATCGGCCCAGCCGTTTTCAAGATCTTGAAACGACCCCTCCACGTGCGCACGTGCAGCTGCATCTCAACCGTGACACATGGAAATACATACTAACTGACTTGTGCACGGCACCCTACTGATCGATCTCTAGATGTTTGCCGAATTTGAGTGCAATCGGTCCAGCCGTTCTTGAGATCTGGAAGCGTCACCCTGCACGTGCGCACGTGCAAGATGGGTCCAAACTGACTTGCGCACGGCAGTCGGCACCCTACTAATCGGTCTCTAGCGGTGTACCAAATTTGAACTCAATCGGCCCGGCCGTTCTCGAGATCTGGAAGCGTCACCCTGCACGTGCGCACGTGCAGTTGCACCCCAATCGTGGCACATGGAAATACATACTAAATGACTGCAACCTACTGATCGGTATCAAGCGTTATGCCAAATTTGAACACAATCGGTCCAGCCGTTCTCGAGATCTGGAAGCGTCACCCTGCACGTGCGCACGTGCAGTTGCACCCCTACCAAGACACATGGAAATGCATCGCCTGGAAAGTGTCTACCTCCATGCCAAGTTTTAGCGCAATCGGCCCAGTAATTACCGCGAGCTATTGCGCTTATTACAAAACAGGCACCTCTTGGCTTTGCACGTGGAACGTGCGTTAGGGGTCACCCATATGCATCGAGAGTAGCACACTATGTGAAAGAAGGGAAAAAGCTACCCCACACAAAAAACCGCACGTGTATCAGCCCAGTGGTTGCCGAGATATAAGTCGTACAAAAACGTCGCCACGGCGGCCGGCCGCTATTTAGCAGTAAAATCGTGTCGCATCCTTCTATGGGAGGTATCCCCGTCACCTGCCACTACTTCGTATACTGTCTGAGCAAAGGCCATACGTTACGGTCCAAACTCCATAGTGAGGCGGACATACGAATTTACGAGAGTTTAGCGACGAAATGATTCACTTAATTGTTAAGTAATCGGTACCATTAGGTACGCCATAAATTTTATCTAGCATCTCACCGTAGATGCAGTAAAAAGTGCTTTACTTTTCAATGTATATAAAGACTTGCTCAGCTCAATCAGTTCACTCTGTATTGGCTCAAGCCGTATCATGCGAACGCAATACAAACTAGAGCACCGACAGCGCAGCGCTCCCCAACTCACTGCTCGCCCAGTCCACCCGGGCCGCCGCCACGACGGCCCCCCCGCAAGTAGGCATCCCGCACTGCACCGACAGCCGCGGGCGACCAGCTGACCGGCCAGCTGACCGGCCAGCAGCCGGCGGGCGGCAAGCCGCGGATGGCCGACCCGCCGGCGCGGCGAGGGAGGGGAGGGACGCAGCTGAAAGACCCGACTACATATATATCAAAGAAACATTATATGTAATCATCGATGACGCGACATATATCTGCTTTATTGGGTTTAGCGGTGTAGTCTGTGATGCCATCACAATGAAAATAGCCTAGTTTTGTAGAGCATCAAATTCTGATTCCATAACGACTCTCGCTAGTCCATTTTCAATTGTAAATAAGCCTTTTATTGCGATGCAAAGTCCCGAAATGGTGCCGACGGCGGCCGGTCCCCCGATGGTACACTCGGGGGCAGAATGATGTTCCACCACTCCCTACCCATCGGGCGATCCCATGGCTCAGCACTGGCTGCTGTCAGTGTTGCCTGCCCTCGGCACTGCTCAGCACTGCATGCCAGTGCCAGTGCTGCCAGTGCTGCCACTGGCAGCAGCCAGTGCTGAGCCATGGGAGCTCGATGGGTAGGGAGTCGTGGAACATCAATCTGCCCCCGAGTGTACCATACCATAGATCAGAGGGCTGTTCACGGGCCCTGTGTGCGGTCGGACCGCACACAGCCTCCAAGCTCCGCCCACTGCGTCCCTACGTCAGCCTTCCGTCACCGCACACAGCGATCGCTGTGGCCGTCGGGACTGGCCACAGCGGACCGTCCACCGCACGCAGCCGTGACGTCAGAACCGCCTACCCATCCCCTACCCCCACGCCTGCTGGACGCACCGCACACAGCGCACGCAGCAGTGTGCGGTGCCCGTGAACACCCCTCTGGTAAACAGGTTAGTTCACATTCCCGCCGCTATGCGGGCGGCGGCGGCGCCACCTGTCCTCGTGTCCGCCTGACACCGTAACGATATAGGTCTGAGCTCAAATCTCGGTAATGTCGTGCTTTTTTACTATATTTCTCAAAAACGGCACCACGTGCAATAAAGTTGTATATATCATTGGAAAGAGCATCAAAAGTTGTATAACCTATCAACTTTTCACTTAAATATATCTCAACTGTAAAAAGTTATTAAGCAGCAAAGACGCTCCCATTCACTTTCCATGTTAAAATTTTTCATTTTTAAACGAGCCTAAAAAGAACAAACGAATTTGCACAGCTTAAAGAAGCATAACAATATGTTCTATGGTCTTTTCTCAACAAGTCCTGAAAGTTTAAACAAAATCGTATCATATAATTTTGTACAATGAGCGAATGAAAAAGTCTCTGCAAAAACGCCCATTGACTTAACATGGGGAGCGAAAAAAATTCAACTTTGACCTCGTGCAAAGACACGTTACGAAGTTCTGAGGGGTATACGGCGCACACCAGCGTGTACCCAAACGTGTTTGCCATAAAATGCTGGGAAGAAAACCACCTCTTCCTTGGCTCGTTTTTCCGCTATTCCCGATCGCGCAAAAAGTGTCCAAAACCCCGTTGACTTAACATGGGGAAAATGGAATCGCACGTGCCACGTGCCACGAGGTTTTAAGCGAGTAGCGACCGGTGCCAACAGGTAGATCGCCTGCGGGAGCCCATACACTGAAATTTTTAAGAAAATCGAGCCACAAGTTTAGGCCTGACCCAAGTTGCCCCAATTCGCGGCCAGACATGCAAAACATAGCCCGGAGAAGGACCGCTCCGGTTGTTTTTCAATAGAAAAACACAATTCTAACGAATAGTGTTTGTCTTTTCAAACAACCTGCGGTTACCCATATTCTGAACTTTTTACGGAAATCGCAATGCACGTTTAGGCCCCGGTCAAGTTGCCCCAATTCGCGGCCAGACTTGCAAAACATAGCCCGGAGACGGACCGCTCCGGTTGTTTTTCAATAGAAAAACACAATTCTAACGAATAGTGTTTGTCTTTTCAAACAACCTGCGGTTACCGCCGCCAAACGAGAGGATGAGCCTTGCACGTGCAGACCGGAGTCGGTGTGCTACAAACTGACGTGCACGGCACCCTACTCGCTGATCTATAGCGGTGTGTCAAATTTGAGTGTAATCGGCTCGGCCATTTTCGAGATCTGGAAGCGTCACCCTGCACGTGCGCACGTGCAAGCTGTGTCCAATTGCATTGTGCATGGGACCCTATTCGCCGGTCTCTAGCGGTGTACCAAATTCGAGCTCAATCGGCCCAGCCGTTTTCAAGATCTTGAAACGACCCCTCCACGTGCGCACGTGCAGCTGCATCTCAACCGTGACACATGGAAATACATACTAACTGACTTGTGCACGGCACCCTACTGATCGATCTCTAGATGTTTGCCGAATTTGAGTGCAATCGGTCCAGCCGTTCTTGAGATCTGGAAGCGTCACCCTGCACGTGCGCACGTGCAAGATGGGTCCAAACTGACTTGCGCACGGCAGTCGGCACCCTACTAATCGGTCTCTAGCGGTGTACCAAATTTGAACTCAATCGGCCCGGCCGTTCTCGAGATCTGGAAGCGTCACCCTGCACGTGCGCACGTGCAGTTGCACCCCAATCGTGGCACATGGAAATACATACTAAATGACTGCAACCTACTGATCGGTATCAAGCGTTATGCCAAATTTGAACACAATCGGTCCAGCCGTTCTCGAGATCTGGAAGCGTCACCCTGCACGTGCGCACGTGCAGTTGCACCCCTACCAAGACACATGGAAATGCATCGCCTGGAAAGTGTCTACCTCCATGCCAAGTTTTAGCGCAATCGGCCCAGTAATTACCGCGAGCTATTGCGCTTATTACAAAACAGGCACCTCTTGGCTTTGCACGTGGAACGTGCGTTAGGGGTCACCCATATGCATCGAGAGTAGCACACTATGTGAAAGAAGGGAAAAAGCTACCCCACACAAAAAACCGCACGTGTATCAGCCCAGTGGTTGCCGAGATATAAGTCGTACAAAAACGTCGCCACGGCGGCCGGCCGCTATTTAGCAGTAAAATCGTGTCGCATCCTTCTATGGGAGGTATCCCCGTCACCTGCCACTACTTCGTATACTGTCTGAGCAAAGGCCATACGTTACGGTCCAAACTCCATAGTGAGGCGGACATACGAATTTACGAGAGTTTAGCGACGAAATGATTCACTTAATTGTTAAGTAATCGGTACCATTAGGTACGAAATAAATTTTATCTAGCATCTCACCGTAGATGCAGTAAAAAGTGCTTTACTTTTCAATGTATATAAAGACTTGCTCAGCTCAATCAGTTCACTCTGTATTGGCTCAAGCCGTATCATGCGAACGCAATACAAACTAGAGCACCGACAGCGCAGCGCTCCCCAACTCACTGCTCGCCCAGTCCACCCGGGCCGCCGCCACGACGGCCCCCCCGCAAGTAGGCATCCCGCACTGCACCGACAGCCGCGGGCGACCAGCTGACCGGCCAGCTGACCGGCCAGCAGCCGGCGGGCGGCAAGCCGCGGATGGCCGACCCGCCGGCGCGGCGAGGGAGGGGAGGGACGCAGCTGAAAGACCCGACTACATATATATCAAAGAAACATTATATGTAATCATCGATGACGCGACATATATCTGCTTTATTGGGTTTAGCGGTGTAGTCTGTGATGCCATCACAATGAAAATAGCCTAGTTTTGTAGAGCATCAAATTCTGATTCCATAACGACTCTCGCTAGTCCATTTTCAATTGTAAATAAGCCTTTTATTGCGATGCAAAGTCCCGAAATGGTGCCGACGGCGGCCGGTCCCCCGATGGTACACTCGGGGGCAGAATGATGTTCCACCACTCCCTACCCATCGGGCGATCCCATGGCTCAGCACTGGCTGCTGTCAGTGTTGCCTGCCCTCGGCACTGCTCAGCACTGCATGCCAGTGCCAGTGCTGCCAGTGCTGCCACTGGCAGCAGCCAGTGCTGAGCCATGGGAGCTCGATGGGTAGGGAGTCGTGGAACATCAATCTGCCCCCGAGTGTACCATACCATAGATCAGAGGGCTGTTCACGGGCCCTGTGTGCGGTCGGACCGCACACAGCCTCCAAGCTCCGCCCACTGCGTCCCTACGTCAGCCTTCCGTCACCGCACACAGCGATCGCTGTGGCCGTCGGGACTGGCCACAGCGGACCGTCCACCGCACGCAGCCGTGACGTCAGAACCGCCTACCCATCCCCTACCCCCACGCCTGCTGGACGCACCGCACACAGCGCACGCAGCAGTGTGCGGTGCCCGTGAACACCCCTCTGGTAAACAGGTTAGTTCACATTCCCGCCGCTATGCGGGCGGCGGCGGCGCCACCTGTCCTCGTGTCCGCCTGACACCGTAACGATATAGGTCTGAGCTCAAATCTCGGTAATGTCGTGCTTTTTTACTATATTTCTCAAAAACGGCACCACGTGCAATAAAGTTGTATATATCATTGGAAAGAGCATCAAAAGTTGTATAACCTATCAACTTTTCACTTAAATATATCTCAACTGTAAAAAGTTATTAAGCAGCAAAGACGCTCCCATTCACTTTCCATGTTAAAATTTTTCATTTTTAAACGAGCCTAAAAAGAACAAACGAATTTGCACAGCTTAAAGAAGCATAACAATATGTTCTATGGTCTTTTCTCAACAAGTCCTGAAAGTTTAAACAAAATCGTATCATATAATTTTGTACAATGAGCGAATGAAAAAGTCTCTGCAAAAACGCCCATTGACTTAACATGGGGAGCGAAAAAAGTTCAACTTTGACCTCGTGCAAAGACACGTTACGAAGTTCTGAGGGGTATACGGCGCACACTAGCGTGTACCCAAACGTGTTTGCCATAAAATGCTGGGAAGAAAACCACCTCTTCCTTGGCTCGTTTTCCCGCCATTGGCGATCGCGCAAAAAGTGTCCAAAACCCCGTTGACTTAACATGGGGAAAATGGAATCGCACGTGCCACGTGCCACGAGGTTTTAAGCGAGTAGCGACCGGTGCCAACAGGTAGATCGCCTGCGGGAGCCCATACACTGAAATTTTTAAGAAAATCGAGCCACAAGTTTAGGCCTGACCCAAGTTGCCCCAATTCGCGGCCAGACATGCAAAACATAGCCCGGAGAAGGACCGCTCCGGTTGTTTTTCAATAGAAAAACACAATTCTAACGAATAGTGTTTGTCTTTTCAAACAACCTGCGGTTACCAGCATCTGCGATGCTGGGCTCCGCATCGCGGGACCGCAGGTTGTTTGAGCAAGCACCTTTGTAAACGCAGCAAAAACGCCCGCCGCCAAACGAGAGGATGAGCCTTGCACGTGCAGACCGGAGTCGGTGTGTTACAAACTGACGTGCACGGCACCCTACTCGCTGATCTATAGCGGTGTGCCAAATTTGAGTGTAATCGGCTCAGCCATTTTCGAGATCTGGAAGCGTCACCCTGCACGTGCGCACGTGCAAGCTGTGTCCAATTGCATTGTGCATGGGACCCTATTCGCCGGTCCCTAGCGGTGTACCAAATTCGAGCTCAATCGGCCCAGCCGTTTTCAAGATCTTGAAACGACCCCTCCACGTGCGCACGTGCAGTTGCATCTCAACCGTGACACATGGAAATACATACTAACTGACTTGTGCACGGCACCCTACTGATCGATCTCTAGATGTTTGCCGAATTTGAGTGCAATCGGTCCAGCCGTTCTTGAAATCTGGAAGCGTCACCCTGCACGTGCGCACGTGCAAGATGGGTCCAAACTGACTTGCGCACGGCACCCTACTAATCGGTCTCTAGCGGTGTACCAAATTTGAACTCAATCGGCCCGGCCGTTCTCGAGATCTGGAAGCGTCACCCTGCACGTGCGCACGTGCAGTTGCACCCCAATCGTGGCACATGGAAATACATACTAAATGACTGCAACCTACTGATCGGTATCAAGCGTTATGCCAAATTTGAACACAATCGGTCCAGCCGTTCTCGAGATCTGGAAGCGTCACCCTGCACGTGCGCACGTGCAGTTGCACCCCTACCAAGACACATGGAAATGCATCGCCTGGAAAGTGTCTACCTCCATGCCAAGTTTTAGCGCAATCGGCCCAGTAATTACCGCGAGCTATTGCGCTTATTACAAAACAGGCACCTCTTGGCTTTGCACGTGGAACGTGCGTTAGGGGTCACCCATATGCATCGAGAGTAGCACACTATGTGAAAGAAGGGAAAAAGCTACCCCACACAAAAAAACCGCACGTGTATCAGCCCAGTGGTTGCCGAGATATAAGTCGTACAAAAACGTCCCCACGGCGGCCGGCCGCTATTTAGCAGTAAAATCGTGTCGCATCCTTCTATTAGAGGTATCCCCGTCACCTGTTCGTATACTGTCTGAGCAAAGGCCATACGTTACGGTCCAAACTCCATAGTGAGGCGGACATACGAATTTACGAGAGTTTAGCGACGAAATGATTCACTTAATTGTTAAGTAATGGGTACCATTAGGTAGACCATAAATTTTATCTAGCATCTCACCGTAGATGCAGTAAAAAGTGCTTTACTTTTCAATGTATGTAAAGACTTGCTCAGCTCAATCAGTTCACTCTGTATTGGCTCAAGCCGTATCATGCGAACGCAATACAAACTAGAGCACCGACAGCGCAGCGCTCCCCAACTCACTGCTCGCCCAGTCCACCCGGGCCGCCGCCACGACGGCCCCCCCCCCCCCCCCGCAAGTAGGCATCCCGCACTGCACCGACAGCCGCGGGCGACCAGCTGACCGGCCAGCTGACCGGCCAGCAGCCGGCGGGCGGCAAGCCACGGATGGCCGACCCGCCGGCGCGGCGAGGGAGGGGAGGGACGCAGCTGAAAGACCCGACTACATATATATCAAAGAATGATACATTATATGTAATCATCGATGACGCGACATAAATCTGCTTTATTGGGTTTAGCGGTGTAGTCTGTGATGCCATCACAATGAAAATAGCCTAGTTTTGTAGAGCATCAAATTCTGATTCCATAACGACTCTCGCTAGTCCATTTTCAATTGTAAATAAGCCTTTTATTGCGATGCAAAGTCCCGAAATGGTGCCGAAGGCGGCCGGTCCCCCGATGGTACCATACCATAGATGGTAAACAGGTTAGTTCACATTCCCGCCGCTATGCGGGCGGCGGCGGCGCCACCTGTCCTCGTGTCCGCCTGACACCGTAACGATATAGGTCTGAGCTCAAATCTCGGTAATGTCGTGCTTTTTTACTATATTTCTCAAAAACGGCACCACGTGCAATAAAGTTGTATATATCATTGGAAAGAGCATCAAAAGTTGTATAACCTATCAACTTTTCACATAAATATATCTCAACTGTAAAAAGTTATTAAGCAGCAAAGACGCTCCCATTGACTTTCCATGTTAAAATTTTTCATTTTTAAACGAGCCTAAAAAGAACAAACGAATTTGCACAGCTTAAAGAAGCATAACAACATGTTCTATGGTCTTTTCTCAACAAGTCCTGGAAGTTTAAACAAAATCGTATCATATAATTTTGTACAATGAGCGAATGAAAAAGTCTCTGCAAAAATGCCCATTGACTTAACATGGGGAGCGAAAAAAGTTCAACTTTGACCTCGTGCAAAGTCACGTTACGAAGTTCTGAGGGGTATACGGCGCACACTAGCGTGTACCCAAACGTGTTTGCCATAAAATGCTGGGAAGAAAACCACCTCTTCCTTGGCTCGTTTTCCCGCTATTCGCGATCGCGCAAAAAGTGTCCAAAACCCCATTGACTTAACATGGGGAAAATGGAATCGCACGTGCCACGTGCCACGAGGTTTTAAGCGAGTAGCGACCGAAGCCATCAGGTAGATCGCCCCCGGGAGCCCATACCCTGAAATTTTTACGAAAATCGCAATGCACGTTTAGGCCCCGGTCAAGTTGCCCCAATTCGCGGCCAGACTTGCAAAACATAGCCCGGAGACGGACCGCTCCGGTTGTTTTTCAATAGAAAAACACAATTCTAACGAATAGTGTTTGTCTTTTCAAACAACCTGCGGTTACGAAAACGTCCCCACGGCGGCCGGCCGCTAATAATTAGCATTGAATTCGTGTCGCATCCTTCTATGGGAGGTATCCCCGTCACCTGTTCGTATACTGTCTGAGCAAAGACCATATATAGCTGTGAGCTCAAATCTCGGTTATGTCGTGTTTTTTTACTAAATTTCTCAAAAACGGCACAACGTGCAATAACGCTCTATATATCATTGGAAAGAGCATCAAAAGTTGTATATCCTATCAACTTTTCACTTAAATATATCTTCAACGTACAAAGTTATTAAGCACCAAAGACGCTACCATTGACTTTCAATGTTAAAAATTTTCACTTTTAAACGAGCTTAAAAAGAACAAACGAATTCTGACAGTTTAACGAAGCATAACAACATGTTCTATGGTCGTTTCTCAACAGGTCCTGAAAGTTTAAACAAAATCGTATCATATAATTTTGTGCAATGTGCGAATGAAAATGTCTCTGCAAAAACGCCCATTGACTTAACATGGGGAGCGAAAAAAGTTCAACTTCAAAGTCGTACTACAAAAAATATCGACTTCTTACGGGTAGACGGCGCATATGGGCGTGTACCTGAATGTGTCAGTCATAAAATGGTGTGCAGCAAACCATACCTTGATCGGCGATTTTTTCCGCCATTCCCGATCGCGCAAAAAGTGTCCAAAACCCCGTTGACTTAACATGGGGAAAATGGAATCGCACGTGCCACGTGCCACGAGGTTTTAAGCGAGTAGCGACCGGTGCCATCAGGTAGATCGCCTGCGGGAACCCATACCCTGAACTTTTTACGAAAATCGCAATGCACGTTTAGGCCCCGGTCAAGATGTCTCGATTCGCTGCCAGACTTGCAAAACATAGCCCGGAGAAGGACCGCTCCGGTTGTTTTTCAATAGAAAAACACAATTCTAACGAATAGTGTTTGTCTTTTCAAACAACCTGCGGTTAGAGCCTTGCACGTGCAGACCGGAGTGGGTGTGCTACGAACTGACGTGCACTGCACTCTAACCTCTGTAACCCACTCACCCGTGAACGCAGCAAAAACGCCCGCCGCCAAACGAGGAGACGAGCCTTGCACGTGCAGACCGGAGTGGGTGTGCCACGAACCGACGTGCACGACACTCAACTAACCGCTATCATCGTGCTTACCTTGCTAAGGCGCGTCGAATGATATACTTTTTGTTTGGGTTAGGTCAACCTAAGGTATTGACCTCGGGTCAAGGGCAGGTCAGAGCCCCTCAGGTCATGAGGTTGGTCGAAGGAGGTCATATCGCATAACCCGTGAACGCAGCAAAAACGCCCGCCGCCAAACGAGGAGACGAGCCTTGCACGTGCAGACCGGAGTGGGTGTGCCACGAACCGACGTGCACGACACTCTACTAACCGCTATCATCGTGCTTACCTTGCTAAGGCGTGTCGAATGATATACTTTTTGTTTGGGTTAGGTCAACCTAAGGTATTGACCTCGGGTCAAGGGCAGGTCAGAGCCCCTCAGGTCATGAGGTTGGTCGAAGGAGGTCATATCGCATATCATTTGATTCGGCAGGTCTTTCAGAGTCCATTTGTAGCTTTTTCGACTCTCTAGCTCAATTTTAGCAGGAGTTATTGACAGAAAACGCATATGACTAGAGTGACGTCATAAATGACGTTACGCATTGTCAACAATTAAAAAATAGAACATTGGACCTAGCAAAGAATGCATGAAATCACGATTTCATGCGCTTGAGATAATTTTAGATCATTTCCAGCGCCAAAATACTATTTTCCATATTTCCCATTAACTTATAATAGTGAGGTCACATGACCGACCTGACCTCATGTGACTTTTAAAATACGAGTTATACAAGTTGGACATCCTGGGAGGCTCAGGTTACTACGTCCTGTAAGTTTCATCTTTCTGTGAAAGTTCCTCTGGTACTGAGGGCGGTGCGAAGTTGCGACCTCTGAGGACAGTGCAGAGGTTCACTTATGACGTCATAGGTCAGTGACCTTACCTAACCAGGAAATGTGGTCGGTGTCATAAGATCCGGCTTGAATCATAGGTTAGGTATGCCAAGTTTCAGCACTTTGTAGCTGGCGTGTCCCGCGCTATCACGAAAAACCCCATGGGAAGAGGCGGGTGCTGCCCCTCTGCCGGCGAGGGTTAATCAATATTGACGCAATGGTGACGTCACGGTCGCCGTCGACGTCACCATTCGAATCAGAGTCATTGACTTGTGCCGAATATCAAGGTTAATATTGATGCTTCAACGGATCTGTATATCAGCCGAAAACACCATACATTCCTTTTTACTCGCTAGATGGCAGAAGCGTCAAACGCCTGAATGTATGCTGTGCCGCAATGCCGACTCTATTGTATATAACCGCCTAAATGAATGGCGGAGTAATGAGGGATCCGGGAAAACCACTATCTCTTTAGTACTGATGACTCGCACGAAACTGAAGCTTTAGAGGACGATTACCGATTGTGGTAAATGCGTCTGGCATTTTAGCCAAACATTCCCTTTTACTCGCTAGATGACGCAGAAGTGTCAAACGCCTGAAAGCATGTTGCGCCGCAGTGCCACCTCTTCCGTATGTAGCCGCATGAATGAAGATTTAAGCGCAATTGGCGCAGCCGTTGTCGCCGGTGGGCGGTGTGTGCCTACAATCTACATAGAGGTCCAACCATGCCGCTGAAATTGATCTATCATACAAAGCTTTATAACAATGCGCGTAGTAATTTTCTTAACAAACGCAAGAAAACTGATAGGTGTGGCTAAAAACGCCCCCCCCCCCCACTCAGGCGGAGGTTAAAGTGTTTTGGTAGCAAACTCACCGATTGCTTCCTGGTCTAGTCTTCTACTGCAATCACAAACACATTTCGATTCGCGGCCAACCATGCAAAACATAGCCCGGTGAAGGACTGCTCCCGTTGTTTTTCAATAGAAAAACACAATTCTAACCAAAAGTGTTTGTCTAATGAAGAAACAACCTGCGGTTACCCGCCGCCAAACGAGAGGATGAGCCTGGCACGTGCAGACCGGAGTGGGTGTGCTGCGAACTGACGAACATGACACTCTACTAACCACTCTAGCGGTGTGCAAAATTTGAGTGCAATCGGCCCGGCCGTTTTCGAGATATTGAAGCGGAACCCTTCACGTGCGCACGTGCAAGTTGGGTCCCAATTGTGTTGTGCACGGCACCCTAGTTGCCGGTTTCTAGCGGTGTACCGAATTTGAGCTAAATCGGCCCTGCCGTTTTCAAGATCTGGAAGCGACCCCTACACGTGCGCACGTGCAGTTGCAGCCCAACCGTGACACATGAATATACATACTAACTGACTTGTGCACAGCACCCTACTAACTGGTCTCTAAAGGTGTGCCGAACTTGAATGCAATCGGCCCAGCCGTTCCTGAGATCTGGAAGCGTCACCCTGCACGTGCGCACGTGCAAAATGGATCCCATCTGACTTGTGCACGGCACCCTACTAACCGGTCTCTAGCGGTGTACCAAATTTGAGCACAATCGGCCCGGCCGTTCTCGAGATCTGGAAGCGTCACCCTGCACGCGCGCACGTGCAGTTGCACCCCAGCCGTAGCACATGGAAACGCATGGCCCGGTGTGTGCCTACATCCTTGTGTAGTTTCAGCAGAAACTCCTCAGGAATTACCGTGGTATTGTCATTACAACAAAAGTGACACCTCTCTGTTTTACACGTGTCACGTGCAGTAGGGGTCACCCGCATGCACCGTCCATAGTAAAATACTTGTAAGAAGGGTATACGCTACCCCATACAAAAAACCGCAAGTGTATCGGCCCAGTGGTTGCGGAGATATAAGTCGTACAAAAACGTCCCCACGGCGGCCGGCCGCTATTTAGCAGTAAATTCATGTCGCATCCTTCTATGGGAGGTATCCCCGTCACCTGTTCGTATACTGTCTGAGCAAAGGCCATAGGTCTGAGCTCAAATCTCGGTAATGTCGTGCTTTTTTACTAAATTTCTCAAAAACGGCACCACGTGCAATAACGTTCTATATATCATTGGAAAGAGCATTAAAAGTTGTATTACCTATCAACTTTTCACTTAAATATATCTTTAACGTAAAAAGTTATTAAGCAGCAAAGACGCTCCCATTGACTTTCCATGTTAAAATTTTTCATTTTTAAACGAGCTTAAAAAGAACAAACGAATTCTGACAGCTTAACGAAGCATAACGGCATGTACTACGGCCTATTCTGAATAAGTGTTGAAAGTTTGGACAAAATCGTATCATATAATTTTGTACAATGAACGAATGAAAATGTCTCTGCAAAAACGCCCATTGACTTAACATGGGGAGCGGAAAAAGCTCAACTTTGACCTCGTGCAAAGGCACGTTACGGAATTCTGAGGGGTATACGGCGCACACTAGCGTGTACCCAAACGTGTTTGCCATAAAATGCTGGGAAGAAAACCACCTCCTTCTTGGCTCGTTTTCTCGCCATTGGCGATCGCGCAAAAAGTGTCCAAAACCCCGTTGACTTAACATGGGGAAAATGGAATCGCACGTGCCACGTGCCACGAGGTTTTAAGCGAGTAGCGACCGGTGCCATAAGGTAGATCGCCTCCGGGAGCCCATACACTGAACTTTTTACGAAGATTGTACATTTCGTCTAGGCCCCACCCAAAATGTCTCGATTCGCTGCCAGACTTGCAAAACATAGCCCGGAGAACGACCGCTTCGGTTGTTTTTCAATAGAAAAACACAATTCTAACGAATAGTGTTTGTCTTTTCAAACAACCTGCGGTTAGGACCGCAGGTTGTTTGAGCAAGCACCTTTGTAAACGCAGCAAAAACGCCCGCCGCCAAACGAGAGGATGAGCCTTGCACGTGCAGACCGGAGTCGGTGTGTTACAAACTGACGTGCACGGCACCCTACTCGCTGATCTATAGCGGTGTGCCAAATTTGAGTGTAATCGGCTCGGCCATTTTCGAGATCTGGAAGCGTCACCCTGCACGTGCGCACGTGCAAGCTGTGTCCAATTGCATTGTGCATGGGACCCTATTCGCCGGTCCCTAGCGGTGTACCAAATTCGAGCTCAATCGGCCCAGCCGTTTTCAAGATCTTGAAACGACCCCTCCACGTGCGCACGTGCAGTTGCATCTCAACCGTGACACATGGAAATACATACTAACTGACTTGTGCACGGCACCCTACTGATCGATCTCTAGATGTTTGCCGAATTTGAGTGCAATCGGTCCAGCCGTTCTTGAGATCTGGAAGCGTCACCCTGCACGTACGCACGTGCAAGATGGGTCCAAACTGACTTGCGCACGGCACCCTACTAATCGGTCTCTAGCGGTGTACCAAATTTGAACTCAATCGGCCCGGCCGTTCTCGAGATCTGGAAGCGTCACCCTGCACGTGCGCACGTGCAGTTGCACCCCAATCGTGGCACATGGAAATACATACTAAATGACTGCAACCTACTGATCGGTATCAAGCGTTATGCCAAATTTGAACACAATCGGTCCAGCCGTTCTCGAGATCTGGAAGCGTCACCCTGCACGTGCGCACGTGCAGTTGCACCCCTACCAAGACACATGGAAATGCATCGCCTGGAAAGTGTCTACCTCCATGCCAAGTTTTAGCGCAATCGGCCCAGTAATTACCGCGAGCTATTGCGCTTATTACAAAACAGGCACCTCTTGGCTTTGCACGTGGAACGTGCGTTAGGGGTCACCCATATGCATCGAGAGTAGCACACTATGTGAAAGAAGGGAAAAAGCTACCCCACACAAAAAAACCGCACGTGTATCAGCCCAGTGGTTGCCGAGATATAAGTCGTACAAAAACGTCGCCACGGCGGCCGGCCGCTATTTAGCAGTAAAATCGTGTCGCATCCTTCTATTAGAGGTATCCCCGTCACCTGTTCGTATACTGTCTGAGCAAAGGCCATACGTTACGGTCCAAACTCCATAGTGAGGCGGACATACGAATTTACGAGAGTTTAGCGACGAAATGATTCACTTAATTGTTAAGTAATGGGTACCATTAGGTAGACCATAAATTTTATCTAGCATCTCACCGTAGATGCAGTAAAAAGTGCTTTACTTTTCAATGTATATAAAGACTTGCTCAGCTCAATCAGTTCACTCTGTATTGGCTCAAGCCGTATCATGCGAACGCAATACAAACTAGAGCACCGACAGCGCAGCGCTCCCCAACTCACTGCTCGCCCAGTCCACCCGGGCCGCCGCCACGACGGCCCCCCGCAAGTAGGCATCCCGCACTGCACCGACAGCCGCGGGCGACCAGCTGACCGGCCAGCTGACCGGCCAGCAGCCGGCGGGCGGCAAGCCGCGGATGGCCGACCCGCCGGCGCGGCGAGGGAGGGGAGGGACGCAGCTGAAAGACCCGACTACATATATATCAAAGAAACATTATATGTAATCATCGATGACGCGACATAAATCTGCTTTATTGGGGTTAGCGGTGTAGTCTGTGATGCCATCACAATGAAAATAGCCTAGTTTTGTAGAGCATCAAATTCTGATTCCATAACGACTCTCGCTAGTCCATTTTCAAAAAAATAAGCCTTTTATTGCGATGCAAAGTCCCGAAATGGTGCCGACGGCGGCCGGTCCCCCGATGGTACCATACCATAGATGTAAACAGGTTAGTTCACATTCCCGCCGCTATGCGGGCGGCGGCGGCGCCACCTGTCCTCGTGTCCGCCTGACACCGTAACGATATAGGTCTGAGCTCAAATCTCGGTAATGTCGTGCTTTTTTACTATATTTCTCAAAAACGGCACCACGTGCAATAAAGTTGTATATATCATTGGAAAGAGCATCAAAAGTTGTATAACCTATCAACTTTTCACATAAATATATCTCAACTGTAAAAAGTTATTAAGCAGCAAAGACGCTCCCATTCACTTTCCATGTTAAAATTTTTCATTTTTGAACGAGCCTAAAAAGAACAAACGAATTTGCACAGCTTAAAGAAGCATAACAACATGTTCTATGGTCTTTTCTCAACAAGTCCTGAAAGTTTAAACAAAATCGTATCATATAATTTTGTACAATGAGCGAATGAAAAAGTCTCTGCAAAAACGCCCATTGACTTAACATGGGGAGCGAAAAAAGTTCAACTTTGACCTCGTGCAAAGACACGTTACGAAGTTCTGAGGGGTATACGGCGCACACTAGCGTGTACCCAAACGTGTTTGCCATAAAATGCTGGGAAGAAAACCACCTCTTCCTTGGCTCGTTTTCCCGCTATTCGCGATTGCGCAAAAAGTGTCCCAAACCCCCATTGACTTACTATGGGAAAAATGGAATCGCACGTGCCACGTGCCACGAGGTTTTAAGCGAGTAGCGACCGGTGCCAACAGGTAGATCGCCTGCGGGAGCCCATACACTGAAATTTTTAAGAAAATCGAGCCACAAGTTTAGGCCTGACCCAAGTTGCCCCAATTCGCGGCCAGACATGCAAAACATAGCCCGGAGAAGGACCGCTCCGGTTGTTTTTCAATAGAAAAACACAATTCTAACGAATAGTGTTTGTCTTTTCAAACAACCTGCGGTTAGAGCAAGCACCTCTGTAACGCCGCCAAAACACCCGCCGCCAAACGAGAGGATGAGCCTTGCACGTGCAGACCAGAGTGGGTGTGCTACGAACTGACGTGCACTGCACTCTAACCTCTGTAACCCACTCACCCGTGCACGCAGCAAAAACGCCCGCCGCCAAACGGAGGACGAGCCTTGCACGTGCAGACCCGAGTGGGTGTGCTACGAACCGACGTGCACGACACTACTAACCGCTATCATCGTGCTTACCTTGCTAAGGCGCGTCGAATGATATTTTTTTTGTTTGGTTTAGGTCAACCTAAGGTATTGACCTCGGGTCAAGGGCAGGTCAGAGCCCCTCAGGTCATGAGGCTGGTCGAAGGAGGTCATATCGCATACCATTTGATTCGGCAGGTCTTTCAGAGTCCATTTGTAGCTTTTTCGACTCCCTAGCTCAATTTTAGCAGGAGTTATTGACAGAAAACTCCTTTGACTATAGTGACGTCATAAATGACGTTACGCAATGTCAACAATTAAAAATAGAACATTGGACCTTGCAAGGAATGCATGAAATCACGATTTCATGCGCTTGAGATAGTTTTAGATCATTTCCAGCGCCAAAATACCAGTTTTCATATTTCCCCATTGACTTATAATAGTGAGGTCACATGACCGACCTGACCTCATGTGACCTTTGAAAAATACGAGTTATACAAGTTGGACATCCTGGGAGGCTACTACGTCCTGTAAGTTTCATCTTTCTGTGAAAGTTCCTCTGGTACTGAGGGCGGTGCGAAGTTGCGACCTCTGAGGACAGTGCAGAAGTTCACTTATGACGTCATAGGTCAGTGACCTTACGTAACCAGAAAATGTGGTCGAAGTCATAAGATCCGGCTTAAATCATAGGTTAGGTATTCCAAGTTTCAGCACTTTTGTCTCCGGCGTGTCCCGAGCTATCACGAAAAACCCTATGGGAAGAGGCGGGTGCTGCCCCTCTGCCGGCGAGGGTTAATCAATATTGACGCAATGGTGACGTCACGGTCGCCGTCGACGTCACCATTCGAATCAGAGTCATTGAATTGTGCCGAATATCAAGTTTAAGATTGATGCTTCAACGGATCTGTATATCAGTCGAAAACACCTTACATTCCTTTTTACTCGCTAGATGGCAGAAGCGTCAAACGCCTGAATGTATGCTGTGCCGCAATGCCGGCTCTATTGTATATAACCGCCTAAATAAATGGCGGAGTAATGAGGGATCCGGGAAAACCACTATCTCTTTAGAACTGATGACTCGCACGAGACTGGAGCTTTTGAGGACGATTATCGAGTATGGTAAATGCGTCTGGCATTTTAGCCAAACATTCCGTTTTACTCGCTAGATGACGCAGAAGTGTCAAACGCCTGAAAGCATGTTGCGCCGGAGTGCCACCTCTTCTGTATGCAGCCGCATGGATGAAGATTTAAGCGCAATTGGCGCAGCCGTTCTCGCCGGTGTGTGCCTACATAGAGGTCCAACCATGCCGCTGAAATTGATCTATCATACAAAGCTTTATAACAATGCGCGTAGTGATTTTCTTAACAAACGCAAAAAAGCTAATAGGTGTGGCTAAAAACACCTTCGCCCCACTCGGGCGGAGGTTAATGTGTTTTGGTAGCAAACTCGCCGATTGTTCCCTGTTCGAGTCTTCTACTGCAATCACAAACACATTTCGATTCGCGGCCAACCATGCAAAACATAGCCCGGTGAAGGACTGCTCCGGTTGTTTTTTTCAATAGAAAAGCACAATTCTAACGAATGGTGTTTGTCTAATGAAGAAACAACCTGCGGTTACCCGCCGCCAAACGAGAGGATGAGATTGGCACGTGCAGACCGGAGTGGGTGTGCTACGAACTGACGAACAGGACACTCTACTAACCACTCTAGCGGTGTGCAAAATTTGAGTGCAATCGGCCCGGCCATTTTCGAGATATTGAAGCGGCACCCTTCACGTGCGCACGTGCAAGCTGGGTCCCAACTGACTTGTGCACGGCACTCTAGTTGCCGGTCTCTAGCGGTGTACCGAATTTAAGCTCAATCGGCCCAGCCGTTCTCGAGATCTGGAAGCGTCACCCTGCACTTGCGCACGTGCAGTTGCACCCCAATCGTGGCACATGGAAATACATACTAAATGACTGCAACCTACTGATCGGTATCAAGCGTTATGCCAAATTTGAACACAATCGGTCCAGCCGTTCTCGAGATCTGGAAGCGTCACCCTGCACGTGCGCACGTGCAGTTGCACCCCTACCAAGACACATGGAAATGCATCGCCTGGAAAGTGTCTACCTCCATGCCAAGTTTTAGCGCAATCGGCCCAGTAATTACCGCGAGCTATTGCGCTTATTACAAAACAGGCACCTCTTGGCTTTGCACGTGGAACGTGCGTTAGGGGTCACCCATATGCATCGAGAGTAGCACACTATGTGAAAGAAGGGAAAAAGCTACCCCACACAAAAAAACCGCACGTGTATCAGCCCAGTGGTTGCCGAGATATAAGTCGTACAAAAACGTCCCCACGGCGGCCGGCCGCTATTTAGCAGTAAAATCGTGTCGCATCCTTCTATGGGAGGTATCCCCGTCACCTGTTCGTATACTGTCTGAGCAAAGGCCATACGTTACGGTCCAAACTCCATAGTGAGGCGGACATACGAATTTACGAGAGTTTAGCGACGAAATGATTCACTTAATTGTTAAGTAATGGGTACCATTAGACCATAAATTTTATCTAGCATCTCACCGTAGATGCAGTAAAAAGTGCTTTACTTTTCAATGTATATAAAGACTTGCTCAGCTCAATCAGTTCACTCTGTATTGGCTCAAGCCGTATCATGCGAACGCAATACAAACTAGAGCACCGACAGCGCAGCGCTCCCCAACTCACTGCTCGCCCAGTCCACCCGGGCCGCCGCCACGACGGCCCCCCGCAAGTAGGCATCCCGCACTGCACCGACAGCCGCGGGCGACCAGCTGACCGGCCAGCTGACCGGCCAGCAGCCGGCGGGCGGCAAGCCGCGGATGGCCGACCCGCCGGCGCGGCGAGGGAGGGGAGGGACGCAGCTGAAAGACCCGACTACATATATATCAAAGAAACATTATATGTAATCATCGATGACGCGACATAAATCTGCTTTATTGGGTTTAGCGGTGTAGTCTGTGATGCCATCACAATGGAAATAGCCTAGTTTTGTAGAGCATCAAATTCTGATTCCATAACGACTCTCGCTAGTCCATTTTCAATTGTAAATAAGCCTTTTATTGCGATGCAAAGTCCCGAAATGGTGCCGACGGCGGCCGGTCCCCCGATGGTACCATACCATAGATCAGAGGGCTGTTCACGGGCCCTGTGTGCGGTCGGACCGCACATAGCCTCCAAGCTCCGCCCACTGCGTCCCTACGTCAGCCTTCCGTCACCGCACACAGCGATCGCTGTGGCCGGTCGGGACTGGCCACAGCGGACCGTCCACCGCACGCAGCCGTGACGTCAGAACCGCCTACCCATCCCCTACCCCCACGCCTGCTGGACGCACCGCACACAGCGCACGCAGCAGTGTGCGGTGCCCGTGAACACCCCTCTGGTAAACAGGTTAGTTCACATTCCCGCCGCTATGCGGGCGGCGGCGGCGCCACCTGTCCTCGTGTCCGCCTGACACCGTAACGATATAGGTCTGAGCTCAAATCTCGGTAATGTCGTGCTTTTTTACTATATTTCTCAAAAACGGCACCACGTGCAATAAAGTTGTATATATCATAGGAAAGAGCATCAAAAGTTGTATAACCTATCAACTTTTCACTTAAATATATCTCAACTGTAAAAAGTTATTAAGCAGCAAAGACGCTCCCATTCACTTTCCATGTTAAAATTTTTCATTTTTAAACGAGCCTAAAAAGAACAAACGAATTTGCACAGCTTAAAGAAGCATAACAACATGTTCTATGGTCTTTTCTCAACAAGTCCTGAAAGTTTAAACAAAATCGTATCATATAATTTTGTACAATGAGCGAATGAAAAAGTCTCTGCAAAAACGCCCATTGACTTAACATGGGGAGCGAAAAAAATTCAACTTTGACCTCGTGCAAAGACACGTTACGAAGTTCTGAGGGGTATACGGCGCACACCAGCGTGTACCCAAACGTGTTTGCCATAAAATGCTGGGAAGAAAACCACCTCTTCCTTGGCTCGTTTTTCCGCTATTCCCGATCGCGCAAAAAGTGTCCAAAACCCCGTTGACTTAACATGGGGAAAATGGAATCGCACGTGCCACGTGCCACGAGGTTTTAAGCGAGTAGCGACCGGTGCCAACAGGTAGATCGCCTGCGGGAGCCCATACACTGAAATTTTTAAGAAAATCGAGCCACAAGTTTAGGCCTGACCCAAGTTGCCCCAATTCGCGGCCAGACATGCAAAACATAGCCCGGAGAAGGACCGCTCCGGTTGTTTTTCAATAGAAAAACACAATTCTAACGAATAGTGTTTGTCTTTTCAAACAACCTGCGGTTACAACAAAAGTGACACCTCTCTGTTTTACACGTGTCACGTGCAGTAGGGGTCACCCGCATGCATCGTCCATAGTAAAATACTTGTAAGAAGGGTATACGCCACCCCATACAAAAAAACGCAAGTGTATCGGTCCAGTGGCTGCGGAGATATAAGTCGTACAAAAACGTCCCCACGGCGGCCGGCCGCTAATATTCAACATTAAATCGCATCCTTCAATGGGAGGTATCCCTGTCACCTGTTCGTATACTGTCTGAGCCAAGGCCATATATAGGTCTGAGCTCAAATCTCGGTAATGTCGTGCTTTTTTACTAAATTTCTCGAAAACGGCACAACGTGCAATGACGTTCTATATATCACAGGAAAGAGCATCAAAAGTTGTATAACCTATCAACTTTTCACTTAAATATATCTTTAACCATAGACCACTATATATCTGGACTGTGCACGGATTTTGCCGACTGCTATTAGGGCCCTGCTGGGAAATTCGACGTAGCACGCGGAATTGTGTATTGACGCTCTAGTAAGCCCATTTAAATGAAAGTAACTTCTTAAATGTGATGTATATTTTAATAAATGTATAATTTATAGCATGATTTTTAACACCATAAATAAATAAAAGCACTTATAGACAGGTATATCACACTGTATTAAGTTCAAAGCATCAATAGACAGGAACAATCCGTGATCGGTCGTTTTTGACAAGAGACAGTCTGATGACATATTGGACACACTGCAGATTAATTTGCCTGTCTAAATCAGACACGCACCCGGCTCAATGCTTTGAAAGCCCACACGATCTGCGCCACGGAATTACGAAGATTCCTATGGGTAAATAACAAAGCTGCCGGTGCTGCGTTTTTAGCGAGACCGTCCGAGGTGACCTGCTGGGCCACAACTGTTCCCTGCTTCCACTGAGGCCGATTTCATGCTCAGCATAGGGACAGACGGGTTCTGTCATCTGTCCCTCTCGAGAGAAGGGGACTTTTGAACACCGTTGTCAGTGACGGTGGCCGCATTTTGCAGCGGGTGATGGCGATCGAGATTCGAGATTTAGACGGAGTCACGAGATCTCGGTTCACTGGACACTGCAGCAGAGCTTCGCACTTAGGAATGCACTTTCTTATAGTTCTTGTGCTACATCTGCCTTTAGTTACTATTCGAATTGTAAATCCACATCTGAAATTCTCAGCCATGTAGGTATCTTACACATCGACGAATAGGATCGTAGTTATTGATTGCATAGACAAACTGATCCCAGGAATGTTGCATTGTGTTTACGTCCTGCGGCTCAACCTTTCTCATTTTCATGAAGCTTTCTTATTTCATGAAGCTCTGTTCGCGCATCGCTGGTGTTGAGTGACGGTATACTGTCCATATTGACTCCATGAATTGCAATGTTTGTTTTTCGCTCAACTATACACATCAATGTGTTGAAGGAATGCAGGTCGTAGCGTTGTAACTTGAGGTGCTTCTCGACAGTGTGACTCCCTCAGCGAGCAATGTGAAGAAAGTTATCGTTTTCCTTTACAATGGTAGTCGCGCTGTCTTGAAACACACGTTTGAAGCTATACGTGTGCCGAAGAGAGAGCGACTCGGCAGCTGTTACCAGAGCAGGACCCATTGCTTGCATGCAGGAGCGGAACACAGATTGCTGATGTGGGCACGCCAGCTCTCCGCAAGCCATAACATATGTGACCATCACTTGACCAAATTGCAAGACTTTAGCTAGTTTTGGGCTTCACTTGTAGTTGTGACTGATATTATAGGAGCCGCCAGTCTGGAAACGGATCCGCCACCTCTCCTTACAGTAGTCTTCTGCTCAATTTTTCGGTCTCGGCCAGCGTCACAGCATGTAATAAAACTCACAGGGAGCCCAGTGGTCAGAATTCCAAGACATTTTCAGCTTTAGGGCATATAGAAATTGACTTCATATTGATGCCTTAGCCAGGAACCGGAAAACTGACATTGTTGCATGCACTGTCTTGGCTCTTTGAATATGCTCACTCCCTGTTCTGTTCATAGGATATTCTGAAGTGATTATCACTAGCGGCACATTTTACTGTATTTCAGTGGCATGTATGCATTAAAAGGTTTCATTTTATTTAAAGACAAAAGAGAACTATCCCGCATGTCAATGATAAACAAACAACAATAATCTTGCAAAAATCTTCGCTACATGTCTGTGAAAATTTGCTAATTCTCGTGAAAATTAGCTGGGAACCATCATCCACACCATGTTAAATCATGGAAGAAATGGGCAGAAAATGCCCTTCTTTTTTCGATGATTGCGCTAATATTATATATTTTTTGCTCAATGTAAGATATAACTCAGATTACAAATTGACTAGTGGTGATGTTTCCCAAAGCACATCATCATATGGCGAATAAGTTGGCTGTGACGACCTTCGAAAGTTAGGGCCCTAATGGCAGGGCCCTAGTTTCCGTGCACAGTCCAGATATATAGTGGTCTATGCTTTAACGTAAAAAGTTATTAAGCATCAAAGACGCTTTCATTGACTTTGCATGTTAAAAAAATTCTTTTTTAAACCAGCTTAAAAAGAACAAACGAATTCTGACAGCTTAACGAAGCATAACAACATGTTCTATTGTCTTTTCTCAACAGGTCCTGAAAGTTTAAACAAAATCGTATCATATAATTTTGTACAATGAGCGAATGAAAATGTCTCTGCAAAAACGCCCATTGACTTAACATGGGGAGCGAAAAAAGTTCAACTTCAAACTCGTGCAACTCACGTTAACGAATTCTGACGGGTATACGGCGCACACGGGCGTGTACCTGAATGTGTGGGCCATAGAATGGTGGGCAGCAAACCATACCTTGTTCCGCGATTTTTTCCGCTATTCGCGATCGCGCAAAAAGTGTCCAAAACCCCATTGACTTAACATGGGGAAAATGGAATCGCACGTGCCACGTGCCACGAGGTTTTAAGCGAGTAGCGACCGATGCCATCAGGTAGATCGCCTCCGGGAGCCCATACTCTGAACTTTTTACGAAGATTGAGCGATTCGTCTAGGCCCCGCTCAAGTTGCCCCAATTCGCTGCCAGACTTTCAAAACATAGCCCGGAGAAGGACCGCTCCGGTTGTTTTTCAATAGAAAAACACAATTCTAACGAATAGTGTTTGTCTTTTCAAACAACCTGCGGTTAGGATCGAATATGCTTTGGTAGTCTCGGGAATGTTAATGTTCTATTGAACATTTGATGAATTGTTTTAGCGTGTTTCTGGCATCGGTATCACCTCTTGTCGCAGATTGTTGTGCAAAACTGATGAATATTTAAGGCGCATGGCACATAAAGGTCGCTGCCTTTCCACACATCATGTCATAGTGTAGTCACAGAATAGATTTGAATTGCCTAAAAACGGCTCACGCGGGCATGTTACACATTATGCTCGCATTTATCACGCGAATAACATGGAATTGGGGATCTGGTCAGAGTGCTGTCGTGCTCCAACCAGGCAAATGCTTTGGGAATTTTGCTTCTTTGAAAAAGCGGAGAACGTTGCAGTGCAGGTAAGTCGACATATCGGCTTTGGAAACACAACCTCCACTGTCAACGTAGGGAACACACCGGTTTTCATAGTCAAGACCTCAACATACATCAAAATACAGAGTTCACATACCCACGCATCAAGAGAAAGGAGAACGACCGTAGGAAGAACACACTAATTACGAACTAGATAGATTACTAAATAGATAGATCGCTAGATCGCTAACTCGAGAGAAGTCACCTAGAGTCTAGCTAGAACACCGTCTAATTCACAGCATCTCACCTACCAGCGGACGGCCGCCGACTACGCGATACTAACTTCAGACGCAATATCGGAGAGCGTTGCCAACTCCTCAATCGCCACCGCTCCAATACAGACTAGGAATATCGTCTAGAACTACGGATATTCGCCTCTCTATTCGGCCGAGAAGTCCACTCGTCTAGATCTAGTGTTAATATCATCGGGCGCATTTACCTCTAAAGCCCGGTCGTAAATACGGGGCCGACTCGGCCGCGGAAGATCCGCCTAAATCCCTACGGCTACTGCTATGTATTCGGCAGATATATAGTCAGGCTACACACTCATTAGGCATTATCCTTACCTAATTTATCGCCGCCAGGATTGGCCAGTGGACGCGGGGCGCGGCTCACTTTGTCGGCTCGGAGCCAAATGAGAAGTGAGTTGAGTCGCGGCACGCGGGCCGCACTAATCCCTCGCCCGCTCCACTGACATTACCCTCTTTACTGGATGAGTCGTTGTGGGAGGATGGAGGAGCACTTGGTACTGCTAGTTTGGGCTCTCCGGTGACTGCGCATGCTGGGCCGAACACTGGCGACTACGGGCGATGGTCTAACGACAGGGCGACTAGGCGACTAGAGGTGGCGGCGGAGACTACTGGCAGGACGGCCGCCGTCGCCGCGGCGGGGGCGGCAGGAGCCCCAGCCGGCGCAGCCAATAGGATCTAGCTGTGTGCCAGTCTTATGGCGGAACACGTTCATACACCATTCAGTGCGCTGCAGCCCCAGCCGCCCCCGCCGCCGCTGCCACCGCCGCCGCCACCTCTAGCGCCGAATTTTCGCACCCTATCAGTCAGAACCCGCCCGCAGCCGCCATACCGCTCAGACCGATAGGCGAAGTCACCGGTAGAACGCAGACTATCGAATAATAATGTGCTGATTAAAAAAAAAAATCGGCCTTTACCATCGACAGCACCTTGTACTGATTCCGTCACAATTTACTAAGCTGAGATAGCAGGAAAAAGTTTGTTTGCAATTCGGATATGAACGATTGGGTAAGAAGCAAGGGAACTGGTAGTTATATCAATGGAACACTAGCCTGGACATCATTTTTGTTTCTTTTTCCTTGAGCAATGCTAAGTTGTCTACGCACGCATCAGTTTGCGGGCCGATAACTATGATATGTGGCTGTCGTTAGTGTATTGGCCGGGAGGCGCACCCCGCAGACTGGCGGGATACCAGCCTCGATCCCCGACGTGCGGTCGACCGCCCGGCACAGAGAGAGCACATTGAAGAACACATGCACACACGACACGAAGGCTCCGCGGAGCACACAATCGGCCGGAGCACACAAACAAGACGGAACCCACGCGCTCCGGCGCGGAGCACAGCGAAAACACGCAGCACATCAAGAGTGTAACAGCGAAACGCGATATTGCACATCGGTAAAACGCTTCATATATGTGTAATAAGTAACACTGGTGTTACAATAGAAACTGGGGCGGTATGGAGCGTCCGTGAAACGCTGCACGGCTCGATATCAAAACTCTGTCCTCTGCAAAGAGGTGGTCGGAAAAGGTGATCATTGCGACGAGCTTGTTAAATCCACCCAGCAGGCAAACAACGCAAGCGATAACAGTGAACAAACATTGGCGAAGTCAAAGCATCGTGACAGATATTTGTGTGGGATCTTTGACAGCATGATATGATATGCAAGGACATGAAAGTGATGGCTGAATCTGAAGCGACAAGCCGACCCACCCACGTATTGAAGTTATATCTGAATCGAATGGTTTACAATAGAATCCTGCTGTACGATAGTGTAATAACGTCAACAAATAATAAGGTATCTTTATGCATAATAACATTTGTAATATTGTTGGTAGATGTGGACTTTCGAATCTATCACTGTTCGCTTCACGTTACAACGCATCAAATGGAATTATGGCCATTACTTTGTCCGAGAAGAGGCGAGGAAAAATCACTTAAATCGAGCGCTGAGGAAAATATTACCGGGGACCTTACAGCTAACAAAATGAAGTCAAGCCTCGATTCATCTCCCGATACTCACTTACTGTAAACCTTAACCTATCCCTAAAGGCAGAAGCCCAGCTATCACTAGAACACCTATAACAACCGGATCGACAAAAGTAAAAGACTGGACAACTACCGGATTAGAGATGGGATTCAAATGGACTACCTACGCGTCACTCCCAACTGGCCACTGTAGCCACAACTAACACCGATAACCGAGGACCAAGATGACGTGGCTAGCGAGAGACGGGCGGCGCTCTGCCTCCGTTCATTTTGCGTGCCGCTGGGGGCGGCCCGCCCGCCTATGGACAAGTGTACCTGAGATAGTAACCGCGGCCCGGTCCCGGCCGAACCGTCTGCGCGCCGGTCTGGCCTGCGTCCAACGGGGCCGACGTGGCCATCAGTGGCAGCCGCCGCCGCTTTGACACGACGATAGCGGCGTCATAACTCGTCGCCGAGCGCTCGGGCCGACCGCCGAGACTAGTGACGCCAGCTGGCCGCCGCCCAGCCGACCGCAGCCGGCGCAGTGGTCAGTGGGCCCGACCCCGACCCCGACCGACCCCCAGGGTCCTCCAGAACCCTCACTGGTCCCCCGGCGCTGACCGCCACACGTACAGGGACACGGGCGCCGCGGCGGCAGCGGCGGCGGCGGTGGGTGCTTCTGCCGGCCGCTGGGAGCCCGCCGGCCACAGCACATGCGGCGGCGGCGGTGACGGCGGCGGCAGCCGCGCGGCGCCGGCCGGACCGGCGGCGACGGCCTCACAACGGCAACGCGTGCAGCCCGTACAGGCCCAGCTCGGGGAGGTAGGGCACCATCTGGGCCGGAATATTACCTGCGTACGGGAAACCGAAGCCGGCGTAGCCAGAGTAGCCGCGGCCGGCGTAGGCGGCGTAGGCTGCTGCCGCTGGGAAGCCTGTAACACGCCCCGGCCAGGTCAGGTCAGGTCATGGCAGGTCAGCAAACATGACAAACAAATGCGGGCGACCCGGCGTCAGAATGAATGACGTCATCAAAATGATACTTCTGTCAGATCATCTTTTGACTTATACTGACAACGCCTAAGCGATTATATGCGATGCCTCTGACGCTGGGTCGTCCGCAAATCAAACAAACGAGAAGCGAGCATATTCACAGGGTTGCCAGCAGTGGACTAATAGCGTCTATAGACTAGTCCGTCCCCCTTAGCTGAGCACCTGTTCACTAGTGGGCCAAGCGAACCCGGCTCAGACGCGCTAAGCAGCCTGTGCTAACGTATTGTTCCACTGCGGCAACTCGTGGGGACACAGATTGTTGAGACAAAATTTTGTGAGGCAGTTTAACTTTTTATATGAAATTTTGTAAGGTTGCCTTCAGCGAGGCGGTTCATCATGACACAGCATGGTATTGAATTCGGAATCGGTTACGTTGCAGCTAGGGAAAATAGTTACAGAAATTTCACGGCTTTTGTTGGATGTTAATGTTAGAACCCAGAAGAAAGAAAGCCCAAAGCCCAGAAACAGAAGCCCGTTTAAAGAAGGCACCGAGGGAGGTCCCAGAAGCGGAGTGTCCCGGCAGCCATGCATGTGAAAAGGTGTCCACAGAGAAGCATTAACGCACGACGCGTGTAGTGAAACAATGAAGCTAGACTACTGAAAAACAAGTGACTTTATCACTGTTTAGGAGCTACTCTACAAGCGCTACCACTGAGTGCTGCTCTGTTTAAGTCGGGAGCGCCCGGCTGTGCGCCGTGATTGAGTCGCTCGATTTGAGCCGACTGGACAGGCGGTGACCTGCCGCGATTGGTGAGCGAGGTCAAAGGTCAGAGGGGGGCGGCTGAGAGGCGCGGGGGGCGGGGCGGGGCGTCACCCCCTTCAGACCAGCAGTCAGCGCGTGGCGGCACTACTCCGCGGCGAAACGATGGATAGGTACGTACCGTTGTGTCGCACCCCCAGTGACCACACGAGGAGGGGGAACTCGAGGACAACGAGAGAGACAGAGGGAGGACGCGGCACGGAGCCGGACGGGCAGAGAGTGAGAGAGGGTGAGAAGGTGACGGACTAGCCCGTGGGTTCTGGCCGGCGGGCGGACAGGGCGTGGTAGGGAGAAGGGGCTGGTGGCATTGCTTCCCAGGCCAACGGGGTCAAAGAAGGCCGCCCGAAGGCCGGACTGTACAGAATTTCCTGACTGAATTTGGTGCGCCGTATGGGCACTGGGATCTTACGATCTACCCACTAGCTATGGGTGCCGATACTGGACTAACAGCTATGCTGTGCAGCCAACTGAATGGGAAAACACAATGAGCGAGCGAGGAGCTGCGGGGACGGTCGAGTCTGCCCCCGCCCGACCCGCCTAGCCAGACCACAGGGCTGCGTCCAAGGCAACTCACAAGAAATCAGCCGCCACGAATATGAGGCCAAGGAAGGTGTGAGGTCACTGGGAGCTCGTGCCAAGTTTGCCATGCCGCCCTCCAGCCAATGAACATCAGCTTTAGATCTGAGTCAGCCAATCAGGGCCCTCCCTCCAGACCTGAGACAGGCGCAGAGTTTAATCGCTCTGACAGGTGTGCATACAATGATTAAGAGCCCGGTTCACTACGATCTACGTCTACTGCACTACGTCTACTACTCACTACCAACTACTGATTAGCCGTATCGCTGGGCAGATTAGAAAATGGACAGAAAATAATCGTTCGACGCATTTATTGAGTGAAAGAGGTTAAATACAAAGCTAATGACACTGATTCAGACGAAAAGGGGGCCTTGGCACAAAGCAAAAGTTGACCCGGGTGGGGGCGGCCCGATGGCGGGCGGGGCGGCGGGGAGACTGGGGGCCCCGGCGGGGCGAGCGCGTCCGCCGGCACCTCTCTCCGAGCTGTGGTCACCGGGAGGGCGACCCAACGAGACGTTATGCTACCGCGAGCCCCACAGAACAGACAGAAGACGAGGCCGTGAGGTCGCACACACAGACACACTCACAGAGGAGAGATAGATGAGATAGAGAAAGAGAGAAACTGAGAGCTCAGACGAAACCGGCGCCTCCGGCCGGTGCTCAATGTCGGGCCCAGTCTCCCCGCCGCACACAGACATACATACAACGGCAGGTAACACAGGCACACCCACACACCCTCCCGTCCCTCACTCAGCCCCCCGCGGTCAACCGCTAACGAGAACACAGCGACGATGCGACGAACGCGGACAACATCAGTATCGCGCGCGCTCCGTCCCTCCTGACTCAGTCACGCGCTCGGTCCTTCAGTCACTCGCGCTCAGTCTCTGGGGCCACCACACTGTGTCCCCTCTAAAATATATACGGTAACTCGGCGTCTTTACTGCTGCACTTAAGTACAAATACAGGCAATGTACGTACTAAATCAACAACTTAAGTACTCGTACGCAATGAAAGGATTTCAGCCAGCCCAACAGCAGCGGCTTACTAGTTAGGTTTGAGAAATTATAGAGAATTGCTGGGAACTCACTAAAACGGATTGTGGTCGGACCTCACAAAAAGAAACTAACCCTCTTGAGCATTTAAATGGAATTACCCCTGCAAACAGCAGCCCACTTAGACTCGAGAAGGGTACAGGTGTGACTGTCCGACTCTCGGCTGGTGTGAGAGACGCGCCACCGAGGCCGCTGGACTGGCCGTCGGCTCATTCCCATATGACGCACGGGTTGATGGTCTAACCCACAAACCACAGGATAGAAAACTCAGCGGTTTGTACTATTGCTTCTCAATACTAATTTGGAAGACACTGGTGGCCGGCAGCCGACTCCGAAATTCAGCTAGATGTCGTTAAAGCTCGCTAGACCTCGCCAAAGTCCATCCGTCAGCCGGCAGTGCGCGGATGCCTGTGACACCGGCACAAAGCTGGGCGTAGGCGGAGCTCAAGGCGATTGTGAAAAGACAGATAGACATGGGCACCGAGAGTGAGTTAGTGTCAGCAATATCGCTTGCTACTTTTACCAAAATAATTGTGTATAAAATTGGAATCATGAGGCACCCTTTGGCGCTAAGCTATATGACTAACCCGTGGCTAATTTTCACCGGGCTAGTGAGCTAAGATGGCTAAACTATTTTCGTGTACAAAATTCATGGGACATTTTAGTGTCCAATGGCATTTTAGTTTCGACTATATAAACTAATTATAACTAAATCCACCAGAATCTTGCCGTTTTCCAAATTACAACCGACATAACTTTAGGGGAGCAACATTATGAATGAAACAAATAATTTTTAAAAGCGTTTGCTGCATGGTGATAGTGGCCAACAGCGTAAACCGACAGAGAGAGAGATAGAGAGACTCTATTCACAGAGAGAAAGGCTCTCCTACGAACGTCAATTCGTCCGGCCCTGCATTCCAGTGACACCCTCCGGGGCGCAGCGCAAAATAGCCTCACAGGTAAGGGTGAAACACTTCAAATAACGAGATTCAAGCTAGTGTCGTATAACACAGATATACAACAGCACGAAAACATGCACGTCTTTGTTCATTATTACTGCCGTTATTGCTGGGCGTTCGGACTGCGCCGCGCGGCGGTCGCAGCGAGTATCATACACGGCACGCTCTCGGGCGCACGGCTCGGAGCCACCGGGGCACGTCCCCGGGCCGGGGGGCCAGTCTACAGGCCCACCGGGATCTGGTAGTACTGCTCCAGCCCGCCGAGACCGGCCAGGGTGGGCAGCGCGTGCTGCGTCATCGCACCCGGCGCCGCCGCCGCCGACAGGCCGCCGGCGAACAGTTTCTTGCAGCTGGCCAGGTCGAAGCCGTGCAGGGGCGCGCCGGCCAGGCCGACCTGACCCAGCGAGTGTGCGCCGAGCAGGGGCGCGCTGGGCAGCGCCGTGGGCGGCGCGCTGGCCACGCAGGCGGCCACGGAGCTGGGCACGGAGTAGGGGCTGTAGCGGTACGCGGCGAGCGAGGGGAGTCCCGGCGAGACGAGCACCAACTCACCGTAGCCGCCGCGAGCCGCCGCTCGGCCGCGCGCCAGCGTCTGCGGCAGCATCACCTCCTTGGGCTGCGCCTTCTTACACTCGACCTGCAGCAGAGCGGGAAGCGGAGAACGGAGGGCGGGGTCAACGGTGTCACCCGCCGCCGGCCGCGTCCAGGGCTCCATGACAGGGGGCATCGGCCTCGCCGCGCACAGGAAGGGCTGTCGACCTGAGATACAGACCACCCAACACAGCATGGGGTGATTGAGATGTAAGAGAAGTGGTGGCTATTTTCTACGTGACACTGCAGGGGCGGCGCCACGGGTTTTCGATAGGGGGGGACGGGGACTGTAGCTGTCCGAAAATCCCAAAAGTAGATACTGATCGTGTATGCAAAAAAAAAACGAGGCACGTAACGCCGCGAAACTTGGCAAAGCCCAAAACACATCGAATGTTGCATCCCGTTTCCAAACTTATCCTAGGACACCTAAGATCGATCACCTTTTCAAGCATCCTTGCCTCTAAATCAAAATTTGCAGTCTTTCCAACTCAAAGCTGGTTTCCTACAAGCTGCGAATTGCTTAGGGATACTGGCCGCGTGGCCGAGTGGATTGGGTGTCCGGCTGGAAATCCGGAGGCGGGAAGCTCGCGACCGGTCGGTCAGTGTCGAGTAGCTGTGCCAACTATTCTTACGTTTCGTACTTTCAAATTTTCGATCTTACGTCTGGTCAGCTTCATGGCTTCACCATCATATATATATAGTCATGGAGGAAAAGTGGGAATGTCTTCTGCTCTGACAAGTGCGCCAAAACTGCAATATAATTTCAGAATCATGACATCACCACCTGATCCATATGCAACGGGCAGGGTGCAGCTATAATGGCTAGCCGTCAGTGGTCATGTCATTGGTGGTCACTCAAAAGGTCATGCTAGGTCATGGAAGGTCACCAGCCGTTATTTGATCACACTTTCTGATGGATTTTACTCACCAAGAGCTTCGCGGGAAAAACGAGCGCATGCCGCATGCACCTTTAAAAAAAAAAAATTGAGTGAAAGGGTCTCAGGTCCGGCGGCCTCTGCAGGTGAAATGCCCCAGGGTAGGATTCCGGTCCTAGTTGATTAACTTCGTCAAAAATGGCAGTAGAGTTGTGATGTCGGCACCATTGTGTTCGTCATGATCGAGCTGGCACGACCTGCATCGTTCTCATATTCACCCTCCAATCGTAACAACACAGCATGGGGATTGGCAAATGGCGGGGCACCCCCTTTGGGAGGTAATGAAGGTCTCTGGAAACCTCATTCCTCATCTCTTTAGCATTAGTGGCTCTCCTTATGGAACAGGTTTCTTGACTGGTCTGTTTCACCCCAGAATTCAAAGACTAGTCAAGGTAAAACCGAGCGCACCACAGTGAGCACAATTTGATAAGCTGGTGTATCTCAGTTTCCTTGTAGAACCTTTCACGTATCACGTACCTGAAACACTTTCGTGCACTCATGCAAAAGCAACTGCCATGTTTCAACAGCTGGTAATGGCATTTTCACAGCCGCTGACGTAAGAAGGGGAGGGGGGGGGGCTCGATTAGACCCCCAGCCGTTCGGCCGCCGACCGAACTTAGTTTTGCAGAAAAAAAAAAACGAGTGCTATCGAACCCCTTGACGAGAGGGAGCCGATGCTACCCAATTATAAGGTCTTGGGCTACTGCGTGCTTTTTTGGTCCAGCCTGTGATCTATCCGAACACTTCTCCCCACAAGTGCTGGGGTTAAATGGCATAGATTTCAAATGGTTCCTGTGGTAGAACTGCCATGCTTGAACTTGACTAATTAGGAATGGAAAATATCCATATAGTAACGGAAATCTATGGAATTTCAGTTAACTTGGTTTTGTCGGCAGTGGGGTCTGGCAGTGGGGTGGGGAGGTAATAACCCTGCCTGGCGCCCCAAAAAAAGGGGGGCACGATCCCCGAGGCCCTGCCGATCACCTTATAGGCATCACAGCTCCACACCTTTTGCAGATGGCCAGGACCCCCTGCGATACATCCCAACAGCAATCTTTATTCAGAACCTGCCTTGATTAACGAACGATGCATTAAATGCGACGGATAACTTTACAATGCATTATTATCAACTATTGAACGGGCCTCGCCGATAGGGGGGTACTGTACCCCCCTAACTTTCGATAGCGGGGGACCTGTCCCCCCCGTCCCCCCCGGTGGCGCCGCCCATGCGTGACAGTACCGCATGTGATCAAGCCGGATATGCAAATAATTTCATGAATATCCTTTTTCACTGCGTCAAACTCAGCCCATGAGATGCATTGGAAATCATGACTGTGCTTGACACATGGCCAAAGTTATGCATTCTATAGTAAAAGTTGCGTCGCTGAGCTTTGGAATGGCACTGAGGTCCAAGTTCTGCGATCGGGTCGTCTCCGTTTGACCCCCCGACCCGCGCTGTCCGATCGGCTCCGAGGCGAGCCGGGGAGACCGTTCGTGCCGATTCGCAAACACAGCCCGCGCATAAATCTGGCGGCAAACTATTTTGGATGGCGAGCGGCTCTGCGGCGATCCGATCCATTCTCGAGTTGATCCGCCGGCCCACGATGCTGAATTTATTCGCCGGCCCGAGCTGGTGTCAGCAGAATGAACAGACAGAGTCGGCTGGGTCCGAGGAGCTGCCTCCCCAACCGTGCCGGGCCGCGACGGAACCGATGGGACCGGGCTGAAAATATCGGCGTTTGGCCGGCCCATTCGCCCAGCTGATTGCCAGTCAGGCTCAGAAAGTGTTGGCATATTCCAAACTCAATGATTGGGTGTATCAATGCTTTTATTTTGAATAATTGTTACATTGCATAGACGACATTCGTCGCTGCATTGATCGCCAATGAAGCGGGATGTCGCGCTTTCTGACACCATCGCAACTATGATCTGCTACTTTTCCGGCATCTCGGGCCGACTCTGTCGCTCGGGCTGTTCATTTTTGTCGTCCCCGGGCGGCCGCTTCTCCCGTCTGCACGGGACGGCCGCCGGTGAGCGCCACCAGAAGCGCAGAGTGGCTGGTAAGCTTTTGATGACGGAACAAATGGCTCGACACATCGCCCCATCGGCTGATTTCAAACAGCAGTTTTACTGGGAGAAGTTCGCTGTGAGCTGCAGGCTGGAACAACTAAGCAGTTGAGCGGTTCGCCGAATTCGGTTAGGACATAAAACGCTCTGTAAATCCTCCGAGGCACGGCAATCGGGGTCTTGATCAGCGGCCGCTCGGCAAAAATATCAAAATGAAACAATTTATGAGCCAGCACTTTGATGTAGCTGGAAGCGGGTGGTGCCGACGAGTTTTGCTGACGTGCAAAGTGCATTGTATTTGTTCTTTTTTTTAATTTTCCTGTCAGACTTTATCGGTAGGTGGGAGCTGCTGCCCTGTTTTTAGACCAAAGCTACCGCAAAAATGTAAGGTTCTCAATCTAAAATGTAATTTGTCAACATTTACATTGGAGTGCACATCAAGAGCACTTAGCATCTCTTCCTAGCATGCGATGGCTTGCATGACCATTGTCTCGCACACATGTGTATTGCGTATTGTGTTGTTAGATCAGGTGATCAGCGTCTGGGCCCGGGTACTCACCATCTTATTATTGATCTCGTGGAAATGAATCTCGCACACTTTGTCGACAACATCCTCATTCTCGAATGTGACAAATCCAAATCCTGCAAACATAGAGAGACGAGCGGCGTCAGTTTCTGCGCAGCGCACCAGCGACAAACGCAGCACGCCTGCGACAAATCTGACGCACAGGCAGCGTCGGCCTGCGACAGATGGGCACTCACAGAAACATGTAAATCTCGGCCCGACGACGTTGTAACGACGAGCGGGCGGCGGCGGCGGCGGCGCCGAGCGGCCCGCTGCGTTTATTGTCATGGCCGGCGACTGACTCGGGCACATATGGATCCATTCCGCACCGACGGGCTGGCCGCGGCACGATTGTTCAGTGCAAATAGTTCAGCGAAGTGTCGTCGCCAGATTCGAGCCAAATTGACCGAGCGCGGCGACCGAATTAAATGATGGTCGCGACGGCAATGTCTGCGGTGGCGCGGCCGTGGGGCGCCGCAGATGCGCCGCGAGTGTCTCTGCGCCGCGCCGCGGCACGTGCTAAGAGCTGGGAGGGTGGGAGTTGGAATGGTAGTTGTGAAGGATACGGCAGGAAACGTTGAACGATGAAACGTTGAACTGGCATTAGCCCATACAATACGCACAACAGAATAACATTAGGATATGCTGGAAGACATTCATGGTTGTCTGCAAACCGTATTTTTCATGAATTTAACATTGAAATTCATGTTCACGTTGTTGTTATCAAAATTAAAATTGGTGTTGATGTTCTACGAGTATTGGATAAATATCCCGTCGTACATGCTAAAACGTCCTGAGTGCGCCCCAATTTTAGATCATTCGGAGGATAAGAAGGGCGCCTGCTGTGTAGGATATATCATCCGACTCTTCAGACATCCGACCGCTCGTACAAGCTCTGACGTCAACGGGTCGGTCTCTGACGTGTCCTGAGACTCCATTAGCCTGAGTCCCATTCCGGCGGGGGGGGGGGGGGTCGGGGGGGGGGGGGCACAGAGCGACATCAATCAGCGAGCCGCCGGCACGGATTTCCGGTGATCGGAGGAGGGGGGGGGGGTGGAGTCGACCCCGGGCCCTCCCTCTGCCGAGTTCCTGAGATGCCGGGCGAGAGCGCGACGCGGGTACTGGCGAGGAGTGTGAAGAAGAGCCGGGGTTTGGAACGCATTGCGGCACGACGTACTCGTATTTCGATTTTAGATTGTGATTCATGGTGAAAATGGAAGGCTTTATCAGAACGTGTGATGTGGTGAAGTACGTCACAAAGTAGACGATTTCGTTGAATGTTTTGTGGTCGTCGGATAAATGGTAAATTCGACTACATTTCCTCCTGCATCTCGTGCGGCCCTCCGTGGCCTACTGTTTTTGACTCTAAAATGCCACGTTGGAATAACATGCATTTGAGTCGCCCTTCTCCAGACACAGTTTTATGTGGTTCATGGAAATATACCTCCTTACGCCAACGTAATTTGGAAGTCACTTAGGAAGTGGAAAGGTGATTATACACAATACTTCATGTAATTACTGGCGGTTTCACACATAACCACGAGTTCGTGCCTAGTTATCCTGCAAACAATCTGCTTCAGAAGCTACCATGTAATCAGAGCTAGCATATTCAGGCTATAATATGCCACAAAATGATACCTTTGTAGAGAAACGTTTAAGCCCACGAATGTTTGCTTTCCTTGACGTTAAACGTTCTAACTTGATGTTTTGTCGATGACGATTAAAGAGCTACAGACATAGAACACGCTTGGTGTTGTTTTTCTTAATGTTTGCCTCGGAATTTTAAATGTGCTTGGACAAAAAAAAGGTGTAAGGGCATCGCACCCAAAACATGAGACGATTGCGGCTTTCGTATACGTTTTGTATACGACGGTTACCATCATATTGCTGAGATTCGTGAGGGCACCATCCCTGTTCGATCATATCGAGCCCACTACACAAACAAGCAATTAAAACGTCTCGCTCGAGGTGGTCCGCCCAAAATACGCCACCGCTACCGGCCAGCAGTGGACCTCACTGCAACGAGTGTCGGCAGCGATTGCAGATACATGCGATGTGAATTAAAACATCTACCCCGAACTTGCTACTGGCGACGTCAGGTTGAACTCCGTGCGTTTGGGCTAAATCCACGTTAGATTTAGCTACTATACGTGCGTTTGGGCTAAATCCACGTGAGATTTAGTTACTAAATTTAGCGTTGTGCTAAATTTAGCGGATTTAGCGTTTGTGCTAAATCCGTGCGCCGGAGTGTCTTCTGTGCGTCCCCGGGTCTGACATTGTCCCGACACCTCCACCCCTGACCTGCCGCAGCAGATGATCCGCAGACCCAACCTGGCCCGGCAGACGCGCCAGGAATCGCCGGCCGCTGCGCCGTAACCGCCCCAGTTGACGAGACGTGACGGCGACAATGCCGCCGCGCCGCCATCGCCTCCTGCGCCACGATCGTCCGCCACGCCCTGATGGCACTGAAGCGCGCCCCGCATCCCAATACTGTCTCTTTTTTGCACAGTTCCGCTGCCGACCAACCCAATTAGCCGCTGCATTCGCGACATCGTTCGGAGTCGGCAGTCGCCAGATCTTTGGCCCGAACGGATATAATGGCACGGTTTTTCTTCATCTCGGAAAAACAGACGCAATGAATGGAATTTAAGACGTGCATTGTCTGCCAAGCCACGAGCCCGAATGGACCATTTGACAGTGTGCCATGCATCGATGAATCGTTATTGTCAATTTGCGCTTCCAATTCCGACAAAACAATGGCGTTTGAAAACAAACAGCACAGCAAGCTTCAAAGGAACGCTCAATATACACAGTGCCTGGCAATAAATTTAGCGCCGTCTTAATTACACGCCCTCATTTATCAGCGTCGCGTTCGATTATCCTCCTCGAGACGACGCAAATTCAAGACGGACGCGAATTCGAGGCGGGCGTAAATACGAGGCAGTTCTACGCGGCGGAGTATCGCTCGCCTCAGATCCCTGGACTGCGCCCGGGGTATCGCGAGTTCCGTGGCAAAATGGCTCGAGCACAGGCCCTTAGCGATGACACGTGCCGGCGTCACCTTTCGTGGCGGATTCCGGGCGTTCTCGACGCCCCAGCGACACGAGTCCATTCGTCTCTGTTGGTCGGGAGACGCGCGAAACCGCAGTGACAACAGTAGAGAGCATTGTCGGTTTATTTGTGTTCGAATCGGACCGTCGTTTGTCAGCACGATCGGCTCACTAGGGAGGGGAAGTGACAGGCTGGGTGCCGTGCTTTCGGCACGGTTCGACACTCCGCTTACTGCTCTCACTGTCTTCTCCGTTAGCTGTTTGCCCCGGCGCAGTGAGATGTTTGTCCTGGTGTTCGGCGCCGTGAGATGGGCCAGACCGGTCATACCGAAATGTGAACTTGTCAGCGCGGTGAGGAAGTTGTTCTAACTGCACCGCTCGACTGTTGTGCTCACACCTCTCCGTCTCTCCTGCGTCCAGTCACTCTCCAATCGCACACCTCCGTCGCCACCGTCAGTCCGTCGGACGGCCGAGTAAAGTCGAACCGGCGCCAGGGCTGTTTGCTGAGAAAATACCCGGGTGCGGGGGACGACCGGCGAACTAACGCCGCCTGTCCCACGCGCTCCGCGACCCGCACCATGGCAAATGGAAGCGCTTTCGAACGTAAACACAGGCGGAAAATTAGCAACAATCGCTGGGCGGGGCTCCTGATGTCGGCTGGCGGACCGCGGCGGCCGCGCCGCGTGGTGTTAGGGCCCTGTGTCTCCCGGCCGGTGCAGTCTCGTGTGATGCGGCACAGCATACCAGTACAGGCAGACGCCGCCGCGCTGGGAGGCTCCGGCCGCGGCCTGTAGCCGGCTGCCTCGAGCGGAAAATAACGCTAATGGGAATCAACAAATAGAATATTTATATGAACTTTCCTGAAGACACCTGATTCATCGATTGCTTACGAACAGATAATAAAAAAGCAAACAATCCAGCTAAAAATTCGTGTATCCCTTACCTTTTTTCATTAGTGTCACCATGTTTATAAGAGAAAAGTTCAATTATTTATCTCGCGTCTCCAGAACAAGATTACAGAGGATTATTACCACAAGTTGTTCCGCTTTTGAAAAGAACCGGTTCAAACTTCTTAGAGATTTTATCCTGGAGAGTTTGCTTATTTTTGTGGGTGGTTCGATTGGCACGACTTCCACACGCGGTTTAGAGCCGATACAATATTGAGCTGAAAATGGTCGGCGCTGAAAATTGAATGCCAACTCTCCTCGAAGGAAATGGTCTTTCAAACACCTATTCTCGTTTATCGCCGGCGTCCAGTCGGTATTAGATTCGGTCAAATTTAGATCGAACCGTACCAGGAATTGGAAAGAGCGAAGCTCATCAAAACCGCTATAAAGCAGCCGCCCGGTGCAATTCCCCTCCCGCGGCGAGGGCCGGCGTTCTTCCACGGAACCAGGGGCGCACTTTGGACCGGGCCGGTCCTTCAGACGTCCTTAGACGAGTAGCAAACTCAGGTGGGTCCAGACCGGCACTGGACGGCCCAGTATCAACCCATAAAACTCGGCACCAGTGCATCTAATTAACGAGTCTGGTCGGTCCGATGGCGGTCGGCCGGTCCGCTGCGCATCACTTCCTCGGTGGCACCGCGCGCTCTTTGACGAAATTGGCCCATCCGAATACCGTATTGTTAAAAGTTAGCCATATTAAGAGGCGGAGGAGCCAGACGTTGCTCAAGAGCGCATGTGTCTTTTGTGACCAGTTAAATTTGACTCGTAAATCAAATGAACGAAAATGCATGGCCGTGTCATTGCCTTGATTTATAAAAGAAAAGACGAAATATGATGAAACATTGTCATGCATCTCTTACCTCGATGTCTGTTGGTCTGTTTGTCGAACATCAGCATGGCATCCTCTATCTGAAAACACAGAAATAACTTTAGGAATGACATATCTAACCATGCGATAGTATAGTCCGCATACGATAGTACACAGATTAGCAATCATATATACGCTGGTAAATGTCAAGGGTGATTTCTGGCCATGTTACTCAAAGTATTTCCAGAAGCGCAACGCAGCCATCCATTGAATTCCGTCATTCCTTCATTTCTGTCTGGCACATTTCTTGACAAATGGAAATTGCTTTCAAACATAACACTGCGATATTGAGCTATCTCTTCGGTCCAGGGCGGGGACCGTCGCCCCCAATATATCCAGGGAGGCCACTCCTGGGATAGTGCTCTATGCAAACGCAGCGATTGGCCGCGGTGTCTTCATAGATATGCGGGTCCAGTCTAGTTATCTGCGATACCGGCCCCGTTCGCTGCACCCAGCCGAGATAAGCCCGGCCAAAGAGGAAGCAGGAAAATAAAAGGAAATTAAATATGTTGAATGCCATAGAGAGGAAAACTGGCCGAGCCACGTCAAAGAGCAGGCTGAACTGGCTGTGAGTCACGCCTGCTTGGACCCTAAAGGACACGGAACCAGAAAGCCTCTTTGAGACAAAAAGCAAGCGCTTGCTTCAGCTTGTATTTAGACCAACAGCGTTCGCAACCAGTGTTGAAATCTATCTCGGGCTCTGCTCGTTGGTTGGCAGTAGAAACCGAACAGTCTGGATATTTTAGATCAAATTGTTTGATTGCTAGCCACCTGCTATTGCTAGGATTCTTCCATCAGCGATATCTATGCTTGAACGCAACTGGGAACATTTTCAGGCATTGCGCCAGCTTCAACCATTGAAGAAACTGCAACAAGGCCGACTAAACTGAACATTTAATTCATTTATCGTTAAGTGTCTTTTTCGCAAAAAGTGGCACGTTGCAATTTAAAGCTATCGCCGACCGCAAGTGTCCTACTCAGGATCCTTCTAAAATCGATTCCATAGGAAATAGGTCGCCATTATACCTACAAAGAGCAGCCCACATAGATTAACCCGCTACGCAAACTATGAGAGTGAAATTGCATGCCAAAGTCCCAACGGGCCATTAGAGTTATTGAGCGACCCATACGCTTCTGTGACACCGTTGCATGTTTGAGGCCGCTGCAAGGCACACGATCAATATGAGATTTTCATGTCAATGAAGATGTGTATGCCAGCTAACATGAAACATGATAGATGGCTGCCCGTTCCAGGGAAAATCATTAACCTCTTGCGCTTCATTGCGTCCGAGACGTTCTGTCAATTTTAGCCAACTTTCCCCAAACCGCACTATCTATCATAATAACAACCAATTTGTTTTCGCTGAGTATGGTTCTGGCTTAATTATATAGACTTTGACGTGGAGCCTACCGATGCCCAATAAAGGGGCGTTTTAGGCCATATATCTACTCACTCCTAAATATCGGTAATATTCGTCATGTAAGTAACAACCAACTCGTAATCCTGTATCCGTTCGTTATTCTTCTAACAGAAAAGGCCAATCGAAAAAGTCTGAACTTGCTCAACAGCAAAAACAAGCTATCTTCATGTCATCCACGCAGGCCATTTAGCTATCGTCAAATGGGATCGGTTATCGCCGTACCATTCTATCGGAAAATGACACAAACATGAACATCCAATCAAACGATAAGCCCCGGAAGACGTCATTTGCGGTGAGCGCCAAACAAAAACGGCCGACAGCCGGCTACAAAAACCGGTCACGACCGAACCGTACTCACCCTGCCGAACTGCTCAAAGTAATTCTTGACGTCTTCCAGCGTGCTGGGCGCCGACAGTCCTCCCACGAAAATCTTCTTTGTTCGGGTGACCATCTGTGGGTGGAGAGACATACCTCATCAGACGAGATGGCAAGCGAGGAGCGGTAGAAGGTCCGAGGTCCGAACGCAGCGGAGCCAACACACTGCGGTCGACAAAAACGGTCAGATGGAGGCGCGATTAGCGGCCCCCAGCTAACCGGCTGTCAAAACACGGGTCGGAAGGCTCAGTGGGGCGACCGAACACGACCGTCATGTCGCCTTCACGGAACCAAGGCAGGAAACTCACGGAACTTCTGCACGAGGGATCACGGAACCACGATAGGAGGGATCACGGTCCGCCACCGGTAGTTAACGGTCACGGATGGAAGGTCACGGTTACGGAAATGAAGGCCATGGGGAACGGTGAGACACAAGTAGGTCAAATGGGAAATGTGTGGGATATTTAAAGGCTATGGTATTATCCCTCTCACACCCTGTTCATTTAAAGTATCAGTGACAGATCACAATGATGCATTTTTTCTGCACTCATCGAGACATCGTTGCTCCGTCATTCTGGCACATTAATCCTCATCAATCCTCATCAATTCAAAACATAAATCCTCAACGCTCTTAGCCTGAGTATTTTTTCTCCTCCATTCACGACACATCAGTACGCCATGCATAGAGGCCGCGCCGTTGAAAGGCGAACAGAGTCGTGACGGGGGCCGTGTCTGCAAACATCCAGTCACCGTAGTCTGCAGTCATTCTCTGTTACCTCGCCTCCACCAAGGACAACATGGCTCACGACCGCTCCATGGCACCGCTGGACAACGCCCTTACATTGCAAACCAGAAAACAATGTCTGTGGTTGCAGCGGGGCCCAAAGCAAGCAGAAAACCGGCAGCAATGACAGCTGGGTCGGAGCTATGGCCTATGGATAATGAACTACCTATGTAAACGACAATAAAAACGAAGGTGTGTGGATGCACTCGGTCAAAGAAGCCAGCCTGCCCCAATGGACTCGCAGGAAGGAAAGCCTCCGTCGATATACCCCACTACTGTAAGAAATCTCGTCGTTTTCGTCGGACGCATTACGAATCATTCGGCTCGGCCGTCGGCAATCGCAGACAAGACTAATGGCCGTGTTTTTACGGTCTGCACGCCCGCACGAACCGGCCGAGCACGGAGCGAGGGACTTGGCACGATCGGACTTCGGAGGATGACGGGGACAGCTCACACGTGCTGCGCGCAGGATTCGGGAGGTTTGATCACGAGCTGAGCTGAGGACAATGTGAGGCTCTGGGTGTCCGGATGGCTGAATTGTGAGTTGTGTTTAGACTGTATCTTGTCACTTTTGGTTGTGTCCTTCGCAGGTTTCTGGTTATTAGTCGTACTCAAAGCATTTTAATATGTCTCACACAACTCGTGTGAGATCTCAAATGTCGTTTCGTGTTCCGCAGTGTTCTTTCGTGTTCCCTTTCAACCCGGCCGGACCCACAGTCGACAGAAGCGTCAGCTAATTTCAAAGAGCTTATGTGAGAATGAACCCGCAGCGCGTAATCTTCATATATTATGGCCGAGATGGCTCTTTAGAGCGCTGTGTAACGAGCCACCCGAATCGGGCGTTTAGTGCGAAACGGTGCAATTTCCCCGGGCGCCGAGTCCGGGCGGCCTTAAGCACACCGACGGGATCAGCCGATGCCCGACGAACAATGGGCGGATTCGGACCGGCCGCCCACCCAGGGGTGGCATTCGCCATGAAGCTCTACCACATGTCAGGACAAAGCGGCCAATCATGACTCTGGGGGCTGCGGCCGACTCCCAGGCCCGCCGATACCTCGGTGACCTTGGCTGACCTCCGAGGACGGACCGCGCGGTCGGCAGACATGCGCATCACGTTACCTGCGGCCGGGCGTCCTCCGCCAAACAGCCTGCACTTCTTCTGAACGCCGCTGCTCAGTGCTCATTCCGTCGACTGACTTGCAACATCTCCGTATGCCGACTCAGTCTCGGAACGCCGGGCTACTCCGCAGTCTGGTCAGCGTGGACCAGCGGTATTTGAGTGAGCTCCCCTCAGCTCTCCCCTCACGGGATCGAGGGGCTGCCTGCCTACCTCGCCCTGGCCGCTCCAGGTCACGCACATTGCACTGTGCGCCCAGCTGGCGCACTGTGCGTCCCACGGTGACTGCGCTGGTCACGGCGCCGTGTTTACCGCATGGTGCGCTCTGCAGATAATGCGAGCAGGATCTGAGAACCGCGGCCGATTAGGCGCACCCTGGTCCGCTAACTACCACTCGACGTCCTTCCCACTCTCGCACGAACGTAGCTGTATTGTATGTAAGGCGACTTATCCTGCATACACTAGCGGACTTGTGAGTATCCTCGCCTTCCTTGCAACCCGTTCACTCGGGAAAATATTAGAGCGAATTCTGTGATCAGCTGATTGCAACGCTCTTTTATATATTGCTGGAATAAGAAAATAATGCAAAAGCTCGTCTTAAGATTCTCGGACTTGCCCCAATTACAAAAGATTTGGATATTGCCGGCTCTTTTCAGTTCGAAGTGCATCAGCAACTCATCAGCCCACATAAACTTTACGCTGAGCTGTACGTACGAGCATCACGTCCTACCCCACCTCCACCCCACCCATCCTCCTGTGCGGGGAGGGTTGGGAGGTCGCCTGCCAGAGGCCCTCTCGCCTGACCGGCCCGGCCGGCCCTAAAGCGTCTCCAGAGATGCTATCAGTGTCGGAGGCTCGTAAGGCTAAATGATGCGTCCGGGACAGCGCGATACCAAAACAATGCCATTCGCGGCCAGGGGCCGGGCCGGCTGCGCGTATAAAAGCGGTCTCGACAGCGGCCCGGTCGGTTACCCATTGTTGGCGGGGCGGACGGAAGGGTCGTAGGGACGGCCGGTGGGTCACTGCGTTTGGAGGGGGATAGCGACAACGCCGCGGAGAAAATAGAGCCGAGGATAAGGTATAACGGTTGGCTCGGAAACGGGATCCCGGGGCGCGGTTCAGGAGCACAGGCTTAGAAGTGACCGTTTCGATAAAAGGGAGATTTGTGTATGTAGTATAGAGAGCAGGCAGGTACTTCTTTGCTTTTTTTCAATGAATCTTTCTGGACAGACTTAAAAAGTCTCTTACTTGAGTGTGCTGAAGAAAAAATAAAAACTTATACCGTCGGGTATCAATGTTTGACGGTTCGCAGTAATAGTTTTATTTTATAATAACTGTGGTAAGTTGTCATTAGTTATTAGTAAATCATTATAACGACTATACTTTAAAACTTGCTTCACAGCGGTTCGTTAAGTGTTCTCTGCACGACTTTTGCACATTATTGCAGCTTTGTCGATAGGCATACCATTGTATATGCTCATCCAACTTTACATTGCTTTCCTAACTTCATTGCAAGTCGCGTCCAATAAGGCAAGTTGACATATGGGACGTCCACATATTGAGTTTGTTCGCCGCGACTCAATCCGGTCTGGCATCGATTCAACAAACCGTACCTAGCACTGATGCTGTCAAAGCATGTGGTCCAAAACTCGAACCCTGAACGATGCCTGGAACATGCACAAATTCATTAGCAGGAATCCACCGCTGCGCGTGTGGCCGAAGGTGGACTCGTGTGCAAACGGGAAAGTCGATATTACCCGGTAGAGAATTCCACAGAGGTGGAATGCTGTGGATTCGCCCGTGCCTCTCGGAGACGATGGAACTTTCCACCTGGAGCGGCGGTGGTCGAGTGGCCGATCGGAGCCAATAGAGCGTCTCCGGGGCCACACCAACTGCTGAGTCCACATGACATTCAGTTCTACCGCGCGGCTCGGACCGCAGCAGAGGCGCCGCTCGATCTGGACTTCCCCGGTACTGGAATTCGGAGACCTCGGATCGTCAGGACCGTGTCTCCGACAAGTGTCCTTGAGGTCGCTAAGCGTGGATGAGCGTCAGCGAAATGCGACCACACGTAACGCTTCAGAGAAAGCACAGCTCATACTGCTCCTCGCACCGGTTGGTTGGTCTGACCAGACCGATCCGCTTCGGTATGGCCTGCTACTGATGGTCTGTGCGTTACTCCAGCTGGAAGCCGTCAAAGCAGGGGTGTTCCGCAGACCTGACGGATACTGCCCGGTGTCGGCAATGAAATTAACGTCGGAAGAAACACCGTAGTGATCCAACCCAGACCTCAGGCAGCGGCTGAGACCGCACGTCTGGTGAGGGAGTTGGGGAACGTCGTAAGGTAAAAACAGGCTGGTTTAGGTATGTATGTGGTAAATACCGCGGTGTGTTGCAAAAAAGTGACGAAAGACCCCCTGAGGTTAACTGCTTCAACGATTAAAATGGATTTATGATACATCTGCTTGTATGGACAATGTGAAATTTAGGTGATTAATGGCGTCGGAATCTCAGTAATTTCGGCTTACCTATCTATCTCATTGCTTATTACGTTGCCCTTTCCCTATCAAGCCTGGTCATCACATCTATGTATGTTCTCAGTCCACAATAGAGCAAAGCCTTCGGTATTCAACAATGCACACCGCAAAACGCACCTTGTACGGAACACTACCGCCATCCGAACGGTGCATACATGCTCTCTGTATTTTCAATTCGCTACATCCCTTGCCCTGCCGCCTTCAGCTGCATATCGCAGCTGCATCGTCCCGTAACTTTGCTGTGCGCCCAGCAACAAGCCTGTCTGCCGGCCGTCTACGGAAGCCGCATACTACTCTCGTCCGTCACCGCAGCGCCCGCCTCCCTCTGCGCTCTGGCTTTATTTCTCCTCCCAATGATAAAATATCCATTTGTCAGAAAGACTGCGCAACTTGGCCGCCGAGTACGGCCGATTCGGCCTCCATACGGCGCCCGACGGCGCTGGTGGCGCGGCTGCGGCGAGATATGGCGCACCAGCGCGGCCCCGGCTCTGCAGGCTCCGACAGATACGGCGGACGATTGTAAAAACAGCGCCGCGGCGGCGGTGGTACGGCGGCGGCCGGTGGGAGCGCCGTCGCCGCCGACGCCGACCGTCGCGGACGACGAGGCCGTGTGCCGCCGCGGGAGACGGTTGGTGGACGTGATGCGCCGGGGATGTTTACTGGGAGAGAGGGAGAGATTGAGGGTCGGGATTAGGCCGGATCTGGCCGACAGGGTCCCGGTGGCAGACACCGCCGCCTCGTCCCTCTCAGTCGCAGGAGGGAAGACCCCAGCTGGCGGGGTGTTGATAGCTCTTTTTACACCTCTCGTAAGAGTGGTGAGGCGTGACTGGTTTAGTCAACACCTGGGACTCAAAACGGTCTTCAGATGTGTGAGAGTAACGAGCGAACAACGTCGTGCAAATAACCACCATCACAGGCCTTTTACACGATACTAGCACGGGCTACATGCTAGTATCGTGTCACCCACATTGTCATAAAAAGGTCGTGCATGGAGACGAGCAGACTTGTCCAGAAATCCCCGAATGAATCGAACACTGTTTACAACACTTGTTTGTGTGTATATCACCTGCGTGGCATCTTGTCTCTAAGCCGGGCTGCTTCCTAACGCAGCTTGCTTGCTGCTAATGTTTCTATCCTTATCATCGCCCGGTGTGCTATTCTTACCAGTAACACCATTAGCAGAGTCAAATTAGCGCCGCACCGGGCACGATACACCCACCTATACGAGCTGCGGCGGCGGTGAGAAGGCCATTACCCCCACCCACGAGCGGTACACCGATGTGGTAGCCGGAGGCGACACCGCGCGTATGTCCCACAGTGCAAGACAGAAGTGTCATCGTCCGGCCCTTACCGGCGGCGGCGGCCGAGCAGCGTGGGTGTCGTGACGTCACTGGGTACCGAATTAATGACGTCAGTGGACGATTGAATTAGACTAACAGGCTGCCAGTGTCGCCGGGATGACTGCCATTCCGTATTGAACCATCGGGTCGCGAGCCGGCCGTCCATGATGGGACCAAAAGCGGCACGACCCGATGGCCGCTTTAGCTAATGAGACTACTTTGCTCAAATCCAAATAGTTACGGTAGTTAAAGGAACAACCGCACACTGAATATGATTAGTTGTCCCGAAACATAAATTAGCATCGCAATTTGTTGTGAACTTTCTGATTTGTGTATGGCGAAAATTGCTACCGACGTAGGCGCTAATGGACTTGTGAATTCTGATTTGTCAGAGTGCTGTGTTTTACACTGAACCGCCGTGTGAGAGGTGGTGTATCGGTCATCACGCTACTGGGCCGGTGGGCCCGGGGCCAGAGGGCTCATCGGACAGCCAGACAGAGCCGCACCTTTGACACGGGGCAGGTTAACAGGCGGTCACGCCAGGCGGGCGGCGCGGCGCCCTCTCATTAACGCCATTAACGGGAGCGGTGTGTCATTAACGGCGCTACGGGCGCCGAGCGAACACCGGGTCACGGAGGGCCGTGAGCGTTGGGAGTCCGTGATTTTACTGATATACAGGATAGGTTTTGGACCATGACTGTAAAAAAATGTGGCATTGTTTATTCATAAGCAAGAGGTTCACGTTCAGGCAATGCTGACCATACAAAAACGTGTTTAGGTATAAAATTTTAAGTCCAAAATAACCATTGTTTTCATTTATATGTGCTGTTTCACCAAGATAAAGTCCATGTGTGATACTGAGCTAGGTCGGTTTGTTTAATCACTTGGTAAGATGCAGCTCCACCTCAAGAGCGGCGCTTTCATAACTATTGACGCCCAGGGTGACACAAGATCCCATACGACCTCAGGCGACGGCTACTAGCACAAAGGCCGACCGAGAGGCGCCGCCGCCCCACTAATACTGCTCCCCATTACAATATAAATACCGGATTCATATGCAAATGCGCCGGCGAATAGCAATAGGAGCGAGAGCAGCATGTCCGTCCCAGCGGCGCCGACCGGAAAAATGGCGTCTCGCGCATGCGCCGTCGCGCTCGACGTGCAACGAAGCTAGCTCTTCCACTTGTGACTCTCATTTCTATTCATTACCCTCGCCGAAATGAATAGCGATCGCTGACAGTCAAATTAACATCCATTCAAGTTGTAATGTGGAGCGATATTCCAACTTGGAACCGACGTGCGTCGATCATTGGCGCACAATAACGCCTCCGTTGGAGCCGACCGGCTCACGCTGACCCGGGGTCACGATGGCAGCACGCGCGGCACCTTTGAACGGCGCCGCGCCGCTGACCTCTGACCTCAGGTGACCCGGCGCGGGCGGGGCGCGCCCAGCTGCGCCGAGACGCTCGTGATCTGCTCATGATGTGACGCACGAACGAATCGGGACCGCCTCGGCCGTAGCGAGCCGGAACGAACGAGCGAGCGCCGTGCTGGGCCGTTCAGCTCGGCTGGCGGAGTGAGAGGCGCGGCACCAAAGGCCACCTGCTCACTTGCTCACCCGCTCACTGGGCACTAACAGCGGGTCGACACCCACACAACGAAATGGAAAAGACACCGGCACCGGCACATTGTCTCTTCTTCGGGAACTCCTGGCTAGCTTACATGGAGGAAGCAGTGCCGAAACAAATGGCAACGCACATGCAGGAGGTGGGCTCAGTGGACATTGGAGCATCTGTATAGCTTCGACATTGTGGTGTCGGAGGCAGCAGGCCTCGCTCGCAGGTCGCTTCAACTCGCTGGGTTCCACAGGCGCGGTCCGGTGTGTTACACAGGGAACAATGGCCGGACTCGGGCCTCCAATCGTGACTGGACCGATCCCGTGGTGCGTCACGTGACCGTCCGAGCGTCACGCACCAGGCGCTGACAATGAGCGTCTTCGGTCAGCGGCGTCACGCGACGTTCTGCGTGACGCCGGCGGTCGCTCTCCACCATCCGATCGGGGCCGACGCGTCCGGTCACACCGCGTTTCAGCGGTGTCACCGAGTGTCCTCGAGTGTCACCGGGTCGACCCCGCCATTTGGCACACAGGTCACGTGACACGGGCGCCGCCCCAATCTCCTGCGACCTTTTGCGGCTCCGGGAAACGCCTGCTTGGCGCGGCGACAAGGGTCAATCGCCGCCACTAATACGGGCAAAGCCACCTTTACCGGCGGGTGTTTAGGGGCGCTGTGTGGCCGTGAGTGGCTCGTTTCGGGGGGCGCGGTCACGTCCGCCGCCATCACAACGGCAGGAGCGACTGGAGACAGCCAGTTCGAAGCAGCCCGGTGTTTGCCAGACCCGGTCGGAAGCTGTCACACGCCAGCGGCCGACCGGCGACGGGTCACCTCGCAGGCTCGCACCCATGACCCTTTGACCTCTCATCAGCCGTGTCGTCCCGTGTCGAACGCTCGTGAGAGTCGCCGCCGCCGGCGCGGTCGTGATTTCATTAGTCCGACATTGTAGTACCGACATTAAGTGCACAATACACTAATGCACTTTGGGGTTTCGTCTCATTTATGGACACGCAAATTGGCGGCTGATAGTGTGGTGCCATCGGTCGGATGGACGGGTGGGACCCGCCCGCGGCCTGGCACGCCAGGCTCAGCACGCCGTGCCCCGTGGTCGGCCGACCCGGTCCCCAGGGACTCACTGCTGGGGTCATCCACAGTCAGGGGTGGACGGATGCTCAGTCGGGCTGGGCCAGAGGTCAATGGAGGTTGGTTCAGACATGATTAGAATTATGTGGGTCTGATTCATAACAAACATGTCATGTTAAACAGAAACAATTTTGCGCCCGGGTGAGCTACTAATTGGACAAAAGAACGTAAGAATGATACTATGTATGTACACGAAAAATGCGGAAAGTTTTGCGAAGTGCAGTATAGAAAATGTCGAGGCTCATTGAACTACCCGGCGTTGACGATCAAGTAATCCATGCATTATTTAATTTGGGACTGAAAATATGCAACAAAATTGCCAAGTCTAAAGTTTATCAGATTCCATTGTCCCATGACCCATAGGTAGTTATGCATCTTGTTCGGCCCCGCCGTTAGTTCGCTGTGCAGAGGATTTGACGATTTCTCCCTGCCATAACGCGCCCGCGTCTGTACGCCACCACCACCGTCCGGATAGCAGGTCCGCTGCCGATTGGTATTCCGCTACGGGAATCTCCGCACGCGTTCGCCGCTTGTACACGACCTGGGCGGATCCGCCCCCGCCCCCGCCCCCGCCCTGCCGCCGCTCCCGTCGAGCCGCGGGCGCCACGGAGCTGCCGCAGCTCTCCAGAAGCTGCCCAGAAGCTGCGCTGGGCGGCAGTGACACCAGCCGGGCCTACTGGGGACCGGAGGACGAGCTTTCCACCTTCCGGGAATACGGACGCACTCGGCCGCAGCGCAATGCCGGGCACGCACTTGAGGCTATAAGGGCTTTTACAGTTATCAGGACGACGCTTTGGGGAACGGCTGAAGGGCGGGCGGCTGAGATTTTCGAGGAACAGCAGACGGAGAGAGCACCATTGGGCTTTTGTGAGAGTGGGGTGCGTGGAAATCAGACTCCACTAGATGTGGGATAGTGAATGCTCGAAGAACAGATGTCGAGCGGGGAATATAATTAAACTATCGCACCGAAGACAGGCCAGTGAGCCTCGTCAAGCGTTGGCGAACGTGACCAGAACAATAACCACGCCCAGACATGATGGAACTCGAGCTGGAAGCCCGAGTTGATGCACGGCTTCGGTACTGTCAAAACCGATCTGACGGCGGGAAATTTTCATTCAGCGGCTACCGGAAGCGGCCGGGGCGGCCGGCCACTGACCGACTGTGGCCGGCAAAAACAGCGCCCGGCGGAGGCAGCATCACAAACAGTGGCTGACTGGGTCGATGGCGGCGGCGGCGGCGGCGGAGGGCGGCGTCGGCGGTGGTGGGGCGGCTCCGGTCGTGATTTGATAGCGGAGCTGTGGAGAGGCTCGTTAGGTACCGAGTCCGGTCCCCGGAGAAGAGAAGGAGGACAGAAGGAGGAATGGAATAATAAATGACGGAAGAATAGAGGAAGAGTGGACGTAAGAACTGCATAACTGTGAGAGAAACACAGAATTATAGTCCCTAGTGGGCGCTGAGTGCACCGGTTGGCACTACCACACCCAGAAGATGCCTCTCACACTATTCAATTGCAGAGTTGATCTCCACAGCGCCTCGGAGACAGAGACAGAGGTGGCGCCACTGTTCCACAGAGTCGTCCGGCTGACCCGCCGTCGTGCACACAAACTCCTTGCACTGGACAAAGGAGTGAGTCTGCACCGAGCTGCGAGTCACCGGGACACCGAGCTGCTAGTCACGACTCCGTCTGTTCGTCTGCGCGGGATGCCACCAGGCCAAGTTGGAACATCGGAGAAGAGAAGCAGCCTGCGATCCACGCCAGCATTGAAATGTTCCGGCAGTCAAAAGAAACCCATTTATCCTCAGGGATCTTTATCGCCGCGAGCGTTTGCACGATGGAGAGGTTTTGTTTTTTTAGCCCGAGTGCATTGTAGTAAAATCATTTATCTGCCTCCGCTTCGTTCGCCCCACAAAACCAAACCAACGTCTCGATTCTCCAATCTCAATCATGCGGTAATCACCCCATTCACTATCGGTTCCCAAAAACTGGCGGCGCTCAATCTCTCCGACCATCAGGGGTCGACCACACCTCCGCTGCGGCCGCCAGCGGGCATAAATTCAGAGCCGTCCACTGATTTGACTGGGCTGCACCGAGAGCGGCGCGCTGCCGACCGCCACGCCGAGTAAACAACACAAATCACGGACGGGCGGGGCGGCGGCGGCGGCGGCACGGCGGTGGGGTCTGATCGGCCGAATCAATAGCCGGTACAGCTCCTAATGAGCGCCGGCCGCGGAGCGTTTCGTTTGGCCCACCACCGCGCCGGATGGACAAACAGGCACCAGGCAGGGGTCGGGCAGGCCGCAGGGGTCGATGGGGTCATTTGGGGGAAGGGTAGTAGGCAGAAAGGTGGACTGCAATACATTAGAGAGGTTGGCAAAGTTGAAGTAATTTTGTTACCCATCGGTAGCTATTTATGGAACCTTGGATCTGCAACTTATGTAAGGGGCATTAGGGTAGGTAGTGACTGAGTCCTCATCTTTCGATGACTGAACCTTTTTCCTCAATGTCTGAACCCTCGTTCCTCCGTGACCGGACCTCCGTTCCTCCGTGACCGGTCCCCAGTCCTCCGTGCCCAGTCCCCCGTTCCTCCGTGACCAGAACCCCATCCCCCGAGGCCCAGCCGCGTTCGACCGGTGCCTATTATAGCGGACCGCGGTGGCGTGATTTGTGGCCGATCATCGGGCCGGCTTCGAAGCGTGTTAGATCGATACTGGAGCCCAGCGGCGACATCAGCCGGGTCAAAGGGGACAAAACAGCGACCAAAGGTCACGGCGACAACGCCGCCCGCTTAGTGGATGTCTGAAATAACGAACCACTCTGCATGGGGCTCGACGGGTCGGCGCCGCGCGGCGGTGTGGGTGGTGGAAGGCAGTTGCTGTCATATCGCCTTTTTACACAGCGTTAGGCAATGAATAATTCAAGAGAAGTAAAACGGAAAACCTACAAACGGCACCAGCTGATAGACGGAATGACAAGTTTTATCCTTCTCATACAGTAAAGTTGGTGCTTTATTATCATGTTGCGCCACACGCCAAAAACGGTCACTGAAAACCGTCTGCAAAGATGATGTGTTTCTGAGTCCATGTACTCCTGCAGTTTTGATGCCATTTTTTGGCTGAATTTTGTCTTCCGTGCAAATGTCTCGAGTTTCCGAAAAGGTAGACAATTAAAAAGGTATAGTTTTTTGTTATAGGATCCGTTACTTTTCAGTGCCAACTTGACTCTGCAGAACTCTGGTCTGCTGGGGCGGCTGGGTCGGCCGACCTACCACAATGCACAGCGAGCCAGCCGCCCCCGCCCCCGCCCCCGCCCCCGCCCCGCGGCAGGCCGCCGGGTGTTTCTGACACCGCCAGGAGCCGAGACACACCCTGTCAGAGATCGTACCAGCTGCCGGAGGCTGTACAATGCCCGGCCCAGTTATCACTGCAGGAAAACAGGCGGACAATCAGAGTCCGACGACCGGCCGGGTAATTGGGACTTCAGGTGGAATTAGAGCCACGGCGAGAGGTCAGCTTCCTTCCTAGAAGGTACCGCCGCGGCCACTGCTGCTCGGCCAGGCTTCCGAGGCAAAGAGCGTGGCAGTTTGAGCCTTCATCTCTTCTAGATTAGTATGCATTTGTAATATTGCAAGTAAGCAGGATTCTGCCAGGAGTTTGTGTTGTCACTTTCTTCACTTTTTATTCTCCTGTCTCCCCTCTTCATTCTCTCTAACCTTCCGTGTCTCATCTCCCACTCTTCTTCCACTATCCTCCTATCTCGGCACCACCGCAGCCGTTTCTCCTATCATCTCCCTCAGACCGCCCCAGAGCATATGAGACTCGTAGCCTGCATGAAGATAGCGGAACGTCGCCATAGCCGGCCTCATGAGCCGCCCCAGGCGCCAGTCTAGGGTCAGGGGTAGAGTTGCAAAGTTTTCCCAAAAGGCTGCTACCGGCACCGCCCCGCCCCACAAAAATTTTCTGGGATACCGGCATGCTACCACGCCCCAAGCAAAAAAACCGCCAAATTACCGGCATACTAAAAAAACCTGCATTCTTGATTCTAGCTTACCCCTGCAAGAGATGCCACATTTTGGCAGTTTCAGTACCCCTCCCACCCAACAGCCATCCATTGTCCAACCACAAATACCAGCAGGCTGATTTTGGCTGAGTTGGCCCCACAAATACCCACAATTTTGAAACTCAATTCCAGTCTATAACTGTTAAAATATCACCTGTAATCAAAGAAGTATTGCCTACAAAAAAAAAAAAACTATTACATTCATCAAAAAGGTGAGGACAAAAAGGACTTGAATTACTGAAATGTGTTTTTGAAGACTGGACAGTGAGCAGTAATCACATTTACATTTCACAGTTGTTCTACTTTTCCATATTCTCCTAAAATGTTGCAGGCACCAGCCAAATGTTTAAAATATAGATGGTCAAAACATAGATTAACAAGTACAGATTAGGCCATCTTCCTAACTGAGGAAGCGAGATCAACATCTACTTTTTCCTATCCACTATGGCTTGCTGGTTCGTGAATAAGATACGAATCATGTAAAAAATGTGTTAATAACTCACTGGTCCTGAGAATAGTCACCAAATAATATGTATAAAAACGATATCTTCCATCCTCTCCAGCCTCAAGCGGGAACAAACACAAGGTTATCGATTTCGAAACAGATGCGCCATAATAGAGGCTTTTAAGTTTTAACCAGCTGATTAAAACGCTGCAAAAAAATGTTTAACGACTGCAAGCCACTGCTTCGTGAATGATTATATTGATAAAAATTACCCAACACAATATTAAATTATAATGAAATCAACATTGTAGTGTAATTCACTGCAAAGAAATTCATCTCTCTTCAGTTATTCAACCATAAGGGCATATGAATAAATATTACGTCATCAGATTACATCCATTCATTAGGGGAGAGAGAATCTTAAAAGTAAATCCTTGGTTGTCTAATTATTTGCGCCACTTTTTGTCAATTTTGCCTGCATGATGTGTTTTCTTGTAAAGATAAGACAAAATGCCAGTTTAAATCCATTTTCATTTAATAATGGGACCAAAGTCAGACTCAGGGCTACCTAACACCTGCCTTTTCAGCTGGATTTTCAGTGTCAAATTCTTTGTAGAGTTTCTCAGACCACATCTCATGATCTCAGGACTCAAGGCCAGTTTCCAAACATTGTGTTTTTTTGGTGTTTTGATTCTGGCTTTTCCCCTAGGGAATGTTGTCATGAACATTGATTTATTTTATTGTGCTATACGTATTACCTACCATTAGACTTACTAGTTTATCGTGCTTTTGCAACATGAATGAGTATTCTTCCTTTTATAGACCACAGTAGATTCTTGACAATTCTAATTATAACCAAGCCTGTGAATTGTGTGAAATGCTGAGGTCCATGTGTTACCCCTACACTTAGCAATGGAACTTCTACCACAAAATGTATCTTGCAGTGGCTAATATTGCTGTTACTACAATTTGAGAGCCTCTTAGTGTCCAAAGTTTGAATCATTTGCTGATTTTTTTTTTTGCACAAAATCAAAAATACCGGCATGCTACCGGCAAGACATGCCAGTTACCACGAATAAACCTGCGGTAGTGAAAAATTACCGGCATGCCGGTAGTGCGGTAGTGAAATTTTGCAACTCTAGTCAGGGGTCAGGGCAGGGATGAATCAGCTTACCAGAGGCGCCCACCAGCTCGACCCCACCCGGCCGGTCACTCAAACATACCTGCAACAGAAGGGATGCTGTCAGAGGGGTGAAGCTCAGAGAACAACCAACAAGTTCAGGACAGGGTGACATGGTGGCAGGTGGCTGATAATAAATGGACGCATTCCGTCAAATAGGTTACAAGATAAGTCTAATTGACTGTAAGGCACTACAAGCTCGATCTGTGCCCGCCGTTAGCTTGCTGGACGTGATAATTGCTTATTGCTCCCTCAGCTAGTCGGAAATAGACAATGATATGATGGTGAATGAGGATTCCCTCGAGAATCACCAGCATTGAAAATCTCAGCAAAGAACAAATTTTCAGTTATAAACATGTTGCGTGTTTCACAGCAACACAGGACACCAAAGAACAACACTCGAGCGCCACGCCCCATATCACGGCAAGCAGCACGGGCCCGACTGCAGCATGGAGAGCGCTGGCAATCGTAACCGGTTCACCTTATCTCGGTCACGACTGAACAGATCACGGTGGACCGAAACACACCGTGAGTCGGGACATAACTAGTGGGGGCTGGAGCCGTGAATTTAGGCAGTGAATGTATGAGTCGGGACAGGAGACACATGAGTTTAGGCAGGAGAGCTGGAATAGAGGACCAACCAGACGTTGAATTTTTGTATATATGTCCGCTGTTGCTTTTCTATGCCCGCCTGCGCCTACTTTCTCAATACCGTGCCCTTGTGCAGTAGGGAAGGCGTTTAGACTATTTGCACAAAAAATTGCACCACCAATTACAGGCTTGAGGGTTACATAATGACGGTCAAGTACCGACCAGGAAGCGACAGTATAGCATCGTGAAATCCGAGCCGGAAATGGCAGTTTTAACGACGAGATTGAATGCACAAAATCATGCACTCGCTTTCACCTAATTAATGCATGAACAAATAAATTTAATGCGTGAATGCAACTGATCTACCAACGCGCCAAGCAGTTTCGGGAACGTGCACTGAGCTAATTCACTAGAGTGAAGAGGATGTTATTTGTCTTGACGCTGAGTGCACCGACATTAAATCGGTACCAGCACGGCATTGTTTTCCGTCCCGGCGCGTCGTCCTCACGCCATGGGTGGAGCACTTCCCATCGCGTCCGTCACCGTCACGAGCGGCGACCGGCGGCGTCACGACCCGACCCAGCCGCCGCCGACGGGTCACCGGCCCTGAGGTCGTTGCACGTGACCTCTGTGACCCGGTGTGACCCGATTGCCACGGCCCGGCGGCGGCTCGCACGCGGCCGACGAAAACTGGCTCAGAGGTCACCCGGGTCAGACCGGGTCAGCCCCATGAAGCGGGCAAACATGCGCGGGTCAACGGCTGACTGTCGGTCGTGGCGGGCGGGGATCGGAGGCCGCGGAAGCCTGAATAACACCGCTCTTTGCCGGCGATAGGAGGGAGACGGGGAGAATGCAGAGCGGCACGGCGCCGTCCTGCCCCGCCCGGCAAACATTATGGGTGGAGGAGACGGCGCCGTGACAAAAAGCCGGCGGGCGACGGCAGCGGCGCAGCGAGACAAAAAGCGGCGCGGACGTCGTCGTGGGCCGGCGGCGCCGGGATCTTTGATGTGCCAGTGACAGGCCGGGCGGCTCGGCTCGTGGCGGCGGCAGTAGCTCCGTTGAGTCGATGGCGTCGAACGGGCCGATTTGTAGCAAATTGTCGACAGCGATCGGCGGCCGCCGCCTGGCGGAGGACGGACGAAGCTGGGAACAGCTGGCGGCCGGCCGTCGCGTGAGTCGCGGACGGCAGCGATTTAAAACGACGGCCGGGATGTGCTCCAATGGCGCGGATCCAGCCGCGCACATGCAAGCCGGTCGTTTAGACCGCCCCCGTGAGCCGCACGACCCCTCCACTAATGGAACGGTTCCCAGACAAAAACGATGATGCTGTTCGAGGTCCCGGAAGCGGAGAGATATCGATACTGTCGGCACCGATATTGATAGTGCCGGTACCGATATCTTTAGTAACCGAACTGGTAACGGTGGGTGGGTGGCTATCAGTGGCACCGGAAGCTGTTTGGAATGAAGATGACAATCCTGAGGTCAATTAGGGCATGAAAAGACAACGTTTGGGCAGCTGCTTTTATGTTTCTTCAAGTGCGAGTTACAAGCCGTGATTTATTAGGACAATGTCTTTTAACGGCGAGATGCTTGCAAGTTGTGTTCGCAATAAAAGCAGGCCAACAATCATGTCCCACCAAAAGTTTAAAAGGCATTGCAGAACTGGAACGCCTCAAATAGGTTCGTGAACTTCAACGGTCACCGTTTTCTTGCGAAAGGACTTGCCATCGAAAAGAAAAATTATATGAATCATGAGACTGTGCAATCGGAGCTTCAAAAAAGAACATAAGCTATGATGTCACTCCACTTACTTTTCACAGTTAAATATCGATCATGATAGCGAAAACGCCAGTCAGTCTCCTTACCGGGACACCATTCTGTCAGGTGCCGACACCGAAATTGATCGTATCGTTAGTACCATTCGCACGTCATCATTCGCGATGCTTGAACTATGGTAGCGTCATTGTGAGAATAAATCGTTCGTGGCGATGTCTCTGCAAATGCAATCGAGGCGAAAAGTAACAGCGCATGTGGGTTTTATCTACCCATTCTAGCAGGAACCGTCCTACCGCTAAAGCACCTTCTTTTCTATCCCATGTGCACCCTCAATGTGTTTCAATGCATATAAAATGCATGTTGATGTATGACATTTTGTCGGAATATGTATGATGAGCTCGATTTTTTGTGTTTGCAGAAATACTATATGTGCTCTTGCCTCTGCTGTCGGCTTAGTAAGGTCAGCCCACACTGGTTCTGTTATATGGCAAAGGGAAATGAAAACTTTGACCTATGTGTCAGAGTTCTCCCAACTCTGAAGGATTGGCAGATTGATTCGACTGAAATTAGGCTCCCGATGGGACGGTGAATAAGTAAGTTGCCAGGTTCAAATTCGAACATTATTATTCAGTTTGATCTTATCGGCGTCAGCTTGATTCAAGACGAGTTTACTTTTCCTAGTTTCAGTCTTACGATTTCGTTCAGTCTCTCGACCATACTCTACGTAACCATGATCCAGAGAAAATTATTATCACTTGCAGGTTTATCTCCTTCCCGTTCCTGATCCATTTCCCTCCTCGACTGACACTAGGTAGCCTGATTTTGTGTTCGACCGGCACTGGCTGCAGATGACAGACCTCTCTCCGGCAGGGCACTGTCGCCCAAGGTGGACATTTCATGCAACGTCTGCCTAAGAGAAGCATTTCCAATCTTAGTTACTCAGAGACTTTTCTACGACAGCGCCATCGTCTCCAGAGCCGTGTTTAGAAAGCCATCTCCGTCACCATCTGTCTAAAAACCGTCTCCGTGTCCGTCTCCGTCTCCCTCTCCGTCACCGTCTCCCTCTGCTTATAAAGCCGTCTACCGCACCAACAAACAGCGTCTCTCAGGCCAACGCGGTTTGTTGTTCGAACACTGCCTGTCGCTGCCACCGCCGCTCGCTGCAGAAGCCGCCACTCGGCACTGCACCAGGTGACATCGATCTTCCGATTGCACCACGCCGAAATCAAGGCCCCTGCCCGGTGGCAGCCGCCCGCCACCGACTGAAGAACCTGGACGCACATTTACGCAATGGCTCCGTGTCGCCGCGGACAAATTGTGATGGCAGTCGAGCAATCACGGTTAAATGTGCAACTCCAGTGGAGAGCTCTGAGCCAAATTGACGGCGAGGACGTAGGTGAATTGGATCACGTTGTGGTGCGTGTTTGACTGGAGCGTTTTGTTAGTGAGTCTTTCTGGGCGACAGAGGGACACTCCTACCCCTTTCTGCACCTCCTTCGGTGGGTCACACACCCCAGAAGCGACACCCTCCGTCCCACCACGCCCCACACCACCACCACCGCCGGGGAGGACGGCCGCACTGGTCTGCCGGCATTGTGTGATTGCCCGCGGCCATTACCGCTGGGGAGTCGGGAGAGACGCGGCCGCGGTCCGCCCGTCCGCACTGCGCGGACAAAGGCAGACAGTACATCAATCACATAGTGCGCGCCACATCCGCCCACCCGGCCGGCACGAAAAATCGACCGAAACTCCCGGCGCTCCGCCGAAAAACATAGGCATTGAAAGCGGATGCAAAGGGATCAATTCATCATCTGTGCCTTTGGGCACAGCAGGCATACACGTTTTTAATTAGTAAATAAATTTACTGATTTCTTTGACCACAGTGCGTTGTGCTTGCTATGGTTGTGGTACGCGTTTGGGTCGGTGTTTCCCCTCCAGCTGTCAGCCGAGGTTGCTGGGGAGGCGGCCGATGCCGACCGACCCGGATAGACCCCACGTACCGCCTCAGGCAGTTTCGGTGGCCCGAACGGGGTCACAGTCTCTGACGGAGGAATCAATGACTTGCTACAGGATTACGATTGATTGGTGCAAATCAGCGCAGTGTGGATCTTAGAGCCGATAGTGAAACGGCCTCGGTTCGTCAAAGGGATGACGTCAAGCATGCATAACTTTGGTAAGATATAGTGGTCCGAATAGCGATATCACAAGCATCAAACTAGGTGAATGGCTGTTCTAAATCCCTGTCACCACATGAAGTGTCTTATTATACTCGAGGGCAGCGCTTTTCGAGGAGCGCTGTGGCCCGAAGGTTTGGACTTTGAATTGTGAAAAACGCCTGCCCGCCGGAAAACGCAAACACCGCAAAACGCGCAAAACGCACGCCCGAAACGCCAACGCAAACGTCGCAAAAAATAAACAAACGCCCGCCCGCCGCAAACCGCAAATAAAAAACGCAAAAACGCCGCAAAACAATAAAACCGCCCGCCAACCGCAAACAAATTTAACACCGCAAACGACGCAAAAAAAAAGAAGAAAACCGCCCGCATCGCCCGCCCGCCCGCCCGCCCGCCGCCAAAGACAAACACCGCAAAAAACACAAAACGCCCGCCCGCCGCAAAACGTAAACACCGCAAAACGTGCAAAACGCACGCCCGAAAAGCCAACGCAAACGGCAAAAAATCACCCGACCGCCGCAAACCACACAGAAAAAAACGCCGAAACGCCGAAAAAAATAAAACCGCCCGCACCGCACCGACGCTAACTGCTAACCGAAAACGACTAAAAGTCGCCCGCCAGCCGCCAAACGCAAACACCGCAAATAAGCGCCCGGCCGCAGCAAGATAATAATTTATCAGCGGCTGGCATACCGCTAGGCTGGTCATTTTCACAAATCAAAAAGATATCTGCAAAAATCTCCTAGATGAAAGCGCCCGATTAAAAAACGGATGGCACGTGCGTGTTCCTCGCCCCCAACTTCCTTCAGGTCAATCGTCATTTGGGTCATCTAACGCATTGACGTATCTGCAAAAATCTCCTAGATGAAAGCGCCCGAGTAAAAAACGGATGGCACGTGCGTGTTCCTCGCCCCCAACTTCCTTCAGGTCAATCGTCATTTGGGTCATCTAACGCATTGACGACCGGCTGGGTGGAATGAACATTGCGCCAAGAAACGTAAGTATATTGTCAAAAAGAATCCCCAGAGTGGTGGATCCCAAAAGTTTGAAACTACCACTTTGGCCCACTGGACGACACCTTAAACAGTTGCCGACCGGATGACACCCATTGTTTGGTCACCCACGCCATAGTATGCATCATGGGTGCGCCGAAATGACCAAAAGTCCCAATTTCCGGTGTGCAGGGTCATTTTCAACGGCACGTGGCACGTGGTTCTGGACTTTTCCGGCCACTTTGCGACATACCCATGGGTAGTGCACCGAATGGTGGTTGATCTGCATGTAAGAAAATGGGGGGTCGTTTGGATCGTTTTCGAGCAATCTGCCGTGGAACGCATTTTTTCATTTTCCCCATTGGCTTAACACGGGAATTTTTAAAGTCACGTGGCACGTGCACCAGATGGTCCGCGGAGGGGAGACCCATACCAGAACGTAGATCACCTGGCCCACTAGAAATCCTGAAAAAATCAGAATATTTGGACCAGCCGTTTTCAAGAGCATCAAGTTGTACTGATCTCAGGCAGCTTTTGCCAAATTGTCAGGGAACTCAGATTTGTTTTTCAATAGAAAAACACAATTCTAAAGAATAGTGTTTTAACTATTGACAACAAACCTTCGGTTATTATTTCTTATACGACAAATTCACTTAGGAAACTTATTTACCGCCGTGAACTTACTGAATCAAGGAAAAAAACTAAATGATCCCTCAAAAATGTTACCCAGTAATTAGCTGAACTCCACCGAAACTCAAGTGACGATTACCAATGAATCTCGACAATTCATCGCTCAGTTTACGGCTCCATCCAGTACCAGCATCTGCGATGCTGGGCTCCGCATCGCGGGACCGCAGGTTGTTTGAGCAAGCACCTCTGTAACGCCGCAAAAACGCCCGCCGCCAAAAGAGAGGATGAGCCTTGCACGTGCAGACCGGAGTGGGTGTGCTATGAACTGACGTGCGCTGCACTCTACTAACCGGTCTCTAGCGGTGTGCCAAATTTGAGTGCAATCGGCCCGGGCGTTTTCGAAATCTCGAAGCGGCACCCTGCACGTGCGCACGTGCAAGCTGGGTCCCAATTGACTTGTGCACGACACCCTTTTCGCCGGTCTCTAGCGGTGTACCAAATTTGAGGTGAATCGGCCCAGCTGTTTTCAAGATCTGGAAGCGACCCCTACACGTGCTCACGTGCAGCTGCACCCCAACCGTGGCACATGAAAATACATACTAACTGACTTGTGCATGGCACTCTACTAACCGCTCTCTAGCGGTGTGCCGAATTTGAGTGCAATCGGCCCGGCCGTTTTGGAGATCTCGAAGCGGCACCCTGCACGTGCGCACGTGCAAAATTGGTCCCATCTGACTGTTGCACGGCACCCTACTCGCCGATCCCTAACGGTGTGCCAAGTTTGATCAAAATCGGCCCAGCCGTTCTCGAGATCTGGAAGCGTCACCCTGCCCGTGCGCACGTGCAGCTGCACCCCCACGGTGACACACAGAAATGCATTGCCCGGCGGTTGCCTACATCCGTGCCAAGTATCAGTGCAATCGGCAAACTAACTACAGAGTTATTAGACTTGTTACCGAACTGACAACTCTTCGTTTTGCACGTGGCACGTGCATTAGGGGTCACCCATACGCATCGAGAATAGCACACTACGTGTAAGAAAGGAAGAAGCTATCCCACACAAAAGACCGCGAGTGAATCGGTCCAGTGGTTGCAGAGATATAAGGTTTGTAAAGGCACCCCACAGGCGGCCTACTGCTAATATTTAGCAATATCAGTGTCGCGTCCGCACACGGGAGGTATCGCCGTCACCTGTTCGTATACTCTAATATGGTTGGGTTCAAGCCACAGTCGAGCCCTGCTTTTTTACAGCTTTTCTTAAAAACGGCACATCGAGCAGTGACGTTCTATACATTGTTGGAGAGAGCATCGAAAGTTGTATATTTCATTAACTTTTCACTTTTATATACGTGCAACGTAAAAACGTATTAAGCAACAAAGACGCCCCCATTGACCTTCCATGTTAAAAATTGTCATTTTTAAACAAGCTTTTAAAGGAAAAACGATTTTGCACAGCTTAACTAAACACAACAGCATATACTATGCTCCTTCCTCAACAACTCTTGAATGTTTGGACGAAATCGTGACACATATTTTTTTACAATGCGCGAATGAAAATATATCTGCAAAATTGTCCATTCACTTAACATGGGACACAGCAAAATTCCAACTTTGACCTCGTGCAAAGAAACGTTCCGAGATTCTGACGGGTAAACGGCGCACACTGGCGTGTACCGGAACGTGTTTGCCATTAAATGCCTGGAAGAAAACCACCCCTTTCTTGGCTCGTTTTTCCGCCATTAGCGATGGCGCAAAAAAAGCCCCAAACCCCCATTGACTTAACATGGGGAAAATGGAAACGCACGTGCCACGCGCAAAAGAATTCTGAGCGAGTAGCGACCGGTACCAGCAGCTAGATCGCCTCCGCGAGCCCATGCTCTGAAATTTTTACGAAAATCGTTGCAGTAGTTTGGGCAGGTAGCAAGGTGCCCCAATCCGCGGCCAGACATGCAAAACATAGCCCGGAGAACGACTGCTCCGGTTGTTTTTCAATAGAAAAACACAATTCTAACGAATAGTGTTTGTCTTTTCAAACAACCTGCGGTTACCCAGCTGTTTTCAAGATCTGGAAGCGACCCCTACACGTGCTCACGTGCAGCTGCACCCCAACCGTGGCACATGAAAATACATACTAACTGACTTGTGCATGGCACTCTACTAACCGCTCTCTAGCGGTGTGCCGAATTTGAGTGCAATCGGCCCGGCCGTTTTGGAGATCTCGAAGCGGCACCCTGCACGTGCGCACGTGCAAAATTGGTCCCATCTGACTGTTGCACGGCACCCTACTCGCCGATCCCTAACGGTGTGCCAAGTTTGATCAAAATCGGCCCAGCCGTTCTCGAGATCTGGAAGCGTCACCCTGCCCGTGCGCACGTGCAGCTGCACCCCCACGGTGACACACAGAAATGCATTGCCCGGCGGTTGCCTACATCCGTGCCAAGTATCAGTGCAATCGGCAAACTAACTACAGAGTTATTAGACTTGTTACCGAACTGACAACTCTTCGTTTTGCACGTGGCACGTGCATTAGGGGTCACCCATACGCATCGAGAATAGCACACTACGTGTAAGAAAGGAAGAAGCTATCCCACACAAAAGACCGCGAGTGAATCGGTCCAGTGGTTGCAGAGATATAAGGTTTGTAAAGGCACCCCACAGGCGGCCTACTGCTAATATTTAGCAATATCAGTGTCGCGTCCGCACACGGGAGGTATCGCCGTCACCTGTTCGTATACTCTAATATGGTTGGGTTCAAGCCACAGTCGAGCCCTGCTTTTTTACAGCTTTTCTTAAAAACGGCACATCGAGCAGTGACGTTCTATACATTGTTGGAGAGAGCATCGAAAGTTGTATATTTCATTAACTTTTCACTTTTATATACGTGCAACGTAAAAACGTATTAAGCAACAAAGACGCCCCCATTGACCTTCCATGTTAAAAATTGTCATTTTTAAACAAGCTTTTAAAGGAAAAAACGATTTTGCACAGCTTAACTAAACACAACAGCATATACTATGCTCCTTCCTCAACAACTCTTGAATGTTTGGACGAAATCGTGACACATATTTTTTTACAATGCGCGAATGAAAATATATCTGCAAAATTGTCCATTCACTTAACATGGGACACAGCAAAATTCCAACTTTGACCTCGTGCAAAGAAACGTTCCGAGATTCTGACGGGTAAACGGCGCACACTGGCGTGTACCGGAACGTGTTTGCCATTAAATGCCTGGAAGAAAACCACCCCTTTCTTGGCTCGTTTTTCCGCCATTAGCGATGGCGCAAAAAAAGCCCCAAACCCCCATTGACTTAACATGGGGAAAATGGAAACGCACGTGCCACGCGCAAAAGAATTCTGAGCGAGTAGCGACCGGTACCAGCAGCTAGATCGCCTCCGCGAGCCCATGCTCTGAAATTTTTACGAAAATCGTTGCAGTAGTTTGGGCAGGTAGCAAGGTGCCCCAATCCGCGGCCAGACATGCAAAACATAGCCCGGAGAACGACTGCTCCGGTTGTTTTTCAATAGAAAAACACAATTCTAACGAATAGTGTTTGTCTTTTCAAACAACCTGCGGTTACCAGCATCTGCGATGCTGGGCTCCGCATCGCGGGACCGCAGGTTGTTTGAGCAAGCACCTTTGTAAACGCAGCAAAAACGCCCGCCGCCAAACGAGAGGATGAGCCTTGCACGTGCAGACCGGAGTCGGTGTGTTACAAACTGACGTGCACGGCACCCTACTCGCTGATCTATAGCGGTGTGCCAAATTTGAGTGTAATCGGCTCGGCCATTTTCGAGATCTGGAAGCGTCACCCTGCACGTGCGCACGTGCAAGCTGTGTCCAATTGCATTGTGCATGGGACCCTATTCGCCGGTCCCTAGCGGTGTACCAAATTCGAGCTCAATCGGCCCAGCCGTTTTCAAGATCTTGAAACGACCCCTCCACGTGCGCACGTGCAGTTGCATCTCAACCGTGACACATGGAAATACATACTAACTGACTTGTGCACGGCACCCTACTGATCGATCTCTAGATGTTTGCCGAATTTGAGTGCAATCGGTCCAGCCGTTCTTGAAATCTGGAAGCGTCACCCTGCACGTGCGCACGTGCAAGATGGGTCCAAACTGACTTGCGCACGGCACCCTACTAATCGGTCTCTAGCGGTGTACCAAATTTGAACTCAATCGGCCCGGCCGTTCTCGAGATCTGGAAGCGTCACCCTGCACGTGCGCACGTGCAGTTGCACCCCAATCGTGGCACATGGAAATACATACTAAATGACTGCAACCTACTGATCGGTATCAAGCGTTATGCCAAATTTGAACACAATCGGTCCAGCCGTTCTGGAGATCTGGAAGCGTCACCCTGCACGTGCGCACGTGCAGTTGCACCCCTACCAAGACACATGGAAATGCATCGCCTGGAAAGTGTCTACCTCCATGCCAAGTTTTAGCGCAATCGGCCCAGTAATTACCGCGAGCTATTGCGCTTATTACAAAACAGGCACCTCTTGGCTTTGCACGTGGAACGTGCGTTAGGGGTCACCCATATGCATCGAGAGTAGCACACTATGTGAAAGAAGGGAAAAAGCTACCCCACACAAAAAAACCGCACGTGTATCAGCCCAGTGGTTGCCGAGATATAAGTCGTACAAAAACGTCCCCACGGCGGCCGGCCGCTATTTAGCAGTAAAATCGTGTCGCATCCTTCTATTAGAGGTATCCCCGTCACCTGTTCGTATACTGTCTGAGCAAAGGCCATACGTTACGGTCCAAACTCCATAGTGAGGCGGACATACGAATTTACGAGAGTTTAGCGACGAAATGATTCACTTAATTGTTAAGTAATGGGTACCATTAGGTAGACCATAAATTTTATCTAGCATCTCACCGTAGATGCAGTAAAAAGTGCTTTACTTTTCAATGTATGTAAAGACTTGCTCAGCTCAATCAGTTCACTCTGTATTGGCTCAAGCCGTATCATGCGAACGCAATACAAACTAGAGCACCGACAGCGCAGCGCTCCCCAACTCACTGCTCGCCCAGTCCACCCGGGCCGCCGCCACGACGGCCCCCCCCCCCGCAAGTAGGCATCCCGCACTGCACCGACAGCCGCGGGCGACCAGCTGACCGGCCAGCTGACCGGCCAGCAGCCGGCGGGCGGCAAGCCACGGATGGCCGACCCGCCGGCGCGGCGAGGGAGGGGAGGGACGCAGCTGAAAGACCCGACTACATATATATCAAAGAATGATACATTATATGTAATCATCGATGACGCGACATAAATCTGCTTTATTGGGTTTAGCGGTGTAGTCTGTGATGCCATCACAATGAAAATAGCCTAGTTTTGTAGAGCATCAAATTCTGATTCCATAACGACTCTCGCTAGTCCATTTTCAATTGTAAATAAGCCTTTTATTGCGATGCAAAGTCCCGAAATGGTGCCGACGGCGGCCGGTCCCCCGATGGTACCATACCATAGATGGTAAACAGGTTAGTTCACATTCCCGCCGCTATGCGGGCGGCGGCGGCGCCACCTGTCCTCGTGTCCGCCTGACACCGTAACGATATAGGTCTGAGCTCAAATCTCGGTAATGTCGTGCTTTTTTACTATATTTCTCAAAAACGGCACCACGTGCAATAAAGTTGTATATATCATTGGAAAGAGCATCAAAAGTTGTATAACCTATCAACTTTTCACATAAATATATCTCAACTGTAAAAAGTTATTAAGCAGCAAAGACGCTCCCATTGACTTTCCATGTTAAAATTTTTCATTTTTAAACGAGCCTAAAAAGAACAAACGAATTTGCACAGCTTAAAGAAGCATAACAACATGTTCTATGGTCTTTTCTCAACAAGTCCTGGAAGTTTAAACAAAATCGTATCATATAATTTTGTACAATGAGCGAATGAAAAAGTCTCTGCAAAAATGCCCATTGACTTAACATGGGGAGCGAAAAAAGTTCAACTTTGACCTCGTGCAAAGTCACGTTACGAAGTTCTGAGGGGTATACGGCGCACACTAGCGTGTACCCAAACGTGTTTGCCATAAAATGCTGGGAAGAAAACCACCTCTTCCTTGGCTCGTTTTCCCGCTATTCGCGATCGCGCAAAAAGTGTCCAAAACCCCATTGACTTAACATGGGGAAAATGGAATCGCACGTGCCACGTGCCACGAGGTTTTAAGCGAGTAGCGACCGAAGCCATCAGGTAGATCGCCCCCGGGAGCCCATACCCTGAAATTTTTACGAAAATCGCAATGCACGTTTAGGCCCCGGTCAAGTTGCCCCAATTCGCGGCCAGACTTGCAAAACATAGCCCGGAGACGGACCGCTCCGGTTGTTTTTCAATAGAAAAACACAATTCTAACGAATAGTGTTTGTCTTTTCAAACAACCTGCGGTTACCCAGCATCTGCGATGCTGGGCTCCGCATCGCGGGACCGCAGGTTGTTTGAGCAAGCACCTTTGTAAACGCAGCAAAAACGCCCGCCGCCAAACGAGAGGATGAGCCTTGCACGTGCAGACCGGAGTCGGTGTGCTACGGACTGACGTGCACGGCACCCTATTCGCCGGTCTATAGCGGTGTGCCAAATTTGAGTGCAATCGACCCGGCCGTTTTCGAGATCTGGAAGCGACACCCTGCACGTGCGCACGTGCAGCCTGGGCCCCAATTGACTTGTGCACGGCACCCTATTCGCCGGTTTCTAGCGATGTACCAAATATAATATGAATCGGCCCAGCCGTTTCCAAGATCGGGAAACGACCCCTACACGTGCGAACGTGCAGCTGCACCCCAACCGCGGCACATGAAAATACATACTTACTGACTTGTGCACGGCACCCTACTAACCAGTCTCTAGTGGTATGCCAAATTTGAGCACAGTCTGTCCAGCCGTTCTTGAGATCTGGAAGCGTCAGCCTGCACGTGCGCACGTGCATAACGGGTCCCATCTGACTTGTGCACGGCACCCTACTAACCAGCCTCTAGCGGTGTGCCAAGTTTGATCACAATCGGCCCAGCCGTTCTCGAGATCTGGAAGCGTCACCCTGCCCGTGCGCACGTGCAGCGGCACCCCAACCGTGGCACATGGAAATGCATTGCGGGGCGGGTGCCTACATCCATGCCAAGGATCAGCGCAATCGGCAAAATAACTACAGAGTTATTAGACTTGTTACCGAACTGACTTCTCTTCGTTTTGCACGTGGCACGTGCATTAGGGGGTCACCCATACGCATCGAGAGTAGCACACTACGTTTGGGAAAGGAAGAAGCTATCCCACACAAAAGACCGCGAGTGAATCGGTCCAGTGGTTGCAGAGATATAAGGTTTGTAAAGGCGCCCCCACGGCGGCCGAATGCTAATATTTAGCAATAATTAGTGTCGCATCCGCACACGGGAGGTATCCCCGTCACCTGTTCGTATACTCTAATGTGGTTGGGTTCAAGTCACAGTCGAGCCCTGATTTTTTACAGCTTTTCTTAAAAACGGCACATCGTGCAGTGACGTCCTATGCATCAGTGGAAAGAGCATCAAAAGTTGTATATTATATTAACTTTTCACCTATATATCTTACTAAAGCTAAAAGTTATAGAGGAATAAAGACGCTCCCATTGACTTTCCATGTTAAAAAGTTTAAATTTCAAATTAACTTTAAAAGAAAAAATGAGTTTTGCCACCTTAACGAAGCATACCAGCAAGTACTATGCTCTTTCCTCTACAAGATATAAGAGTTTGGGCGAAATCTATCTCTAAAATTTTGTACAATGAACGAATGAAAATGTCTCTGCAAAGTCTCGACATCGCCGTCCATTGACTTAACATGGGACACAGGAAAATTCCAACTTTGACCTCGTGCAAAGACACGTTCCGAGATTCTGAGGGGTATACAGCGCACACTGGCGTGTACCCAAACGTGTTTGCCATAAAATGCTGGGAAGAAAACCACCTCTTCCTTGGCTCGTTTTCCCGCCATTCGCGATCGCGCAAAAAGTGTCCAAAACCCCGTTGACTTAACATGGGAAAAATGGAATCGCACGTGCCACGTGCCACGAGGTTTTAAGCGAGTAGCGACCGTTGCCATCAGGTAGATCGCCTCCGGGAGCCCATACACTGAACTTTTTGCGACGATTGTACATTTAGTCTAGGCCCCTACCAAGTTGCCCCAATTCGCTGCCAGACTTGCAAAACATAGCCCGGACAACGACCGCTCCGGTTGTTTTTCAATAGAAAAACACAATTCTAACGAATAGTGTTTGTCTTTTCAAACAACCTGCGGTTACGTGCGCACGTGCAAGCTGTGTCCAATTGCATTGTGCATGGGACCCTATTCGCCGGTCTCTAGCGGTGTACCAAATTCGAGCTCAATCGGCCCAGCCGTTTTCAAGATCTTGAAACGACCCCTCCACGTGCGCACGTGCAGTTGCATCTCAACCGTGACACATGGAAATACATACTAACTGACTTGTGCACGGCACCCTACTGATCGATCTCTAGATGTTTGCCGAATTTGAGTGCAATCGGTCCAGCCGTTCTTGAGATCTGGAAGCGTCACCCTGCACGTGCGCACGTGCAAGATGGGTCCAAACTGACTTGCGCACGGCAGTCGGCACCCTACTAATCGGTCTCTAGCGGTGTACCAAATTTGAACTCAATCGGCCCGGCCGTTCTCGAGATCTGGAAGCGTCACCCTGCACGTGCGCACGTGCAGTTGCACCCCAATCGTGGCACATGGAAATACATACTAAATGACTGCAACCTACTGATCGGTATCAAGCGTTATGCCAAATTTGAACACAATCGGTCCAGCCGTTCTCGAGATCTGGAAGCGTCACCCTGCACGTGCGCACGTGCAGTTGCACCCCTACCAAGACACATGGAAATGCATCGCCTGGAAAGTGTCTACCTCCATGCCAAGTTTTAGCGCAATCGGCCCAGTAATTACCGCGAGCTATTGCGCTTATTACAAAACAGGCACCTCTTGGCTTTGCACGTGGAACGTGCGTTAGGGGTCACCCATATGCATCGAGAGTAGCACACTATGTGAAAGAAGGGAAAAAGCTACCCCACACAAAAAACCGCACGTGTATCAGCCCAGTGGTTGCCGAGATATAAGTCGTACAAAAACGTCCCCACGGCGGCCGGCCGCTATTTAGCAGTAAAATCGTGTCGCATCCTTCTATGGGAGGTATCCCCGTCACCTGTTCGTATACTGTCTGAGCAAAGGCCATACGTTACGGTCCAAACTCCATAGTGAGGCGGACATACGAATTTACGAGAGTTTAGCGACGAAATGATTCACTTAATTGTTAAGTAATGGGTACCATTAGACCATAAATTTTATCTAGCATCTCACCGTAGATGCAGTAAAAAGTGCTTTACTTTTCAATGTATATAAAGACTTGCTCAGCTCAATCAGTTCACTCTGTATTGGCTCAAGCCGTATCATGCGAACGCAATACAAACTAGAGCACCGACAGCGCAGCGCTCCCCAACTCACTGCTCGCCCAGTCCACCCGGGCCGCCGCCACGACGGCCCCCCGCAAGTAGGCATCCCGCACTGCACCGACAGCCGCGGGCGACCAGCTGACCGGCCAGCTGACCGGCCAGCAGCCGGCGGGCGGCAAGCCGCGGATGGCCGACCCGCCGGCGCGGCGAGGGAGGGGAGGGACGCAGCTGAAAGACCCGACTACATATATATCAAAGAAACATTATATGTAATCATCGATGACGCGACATAAATCTGCTTTATTGGGTTTAGCGGTGTAGTCTGTGATGCCATCACAATGAAAATAGCCTAGTTTTGTAGAGCATCAAATTCTGATTCCATAACGACTCTCGCTAGTCCATTTTCAATTGTAAATAAGCCTTTTATTGCGATGCAAAGTCCCGAAATGGTGCCGACGGCGGCCGGTCCCCCGATGGTACCATACCATAGATCAGAGGGCTGTTCACGGGCCCTGTGTGCGGTCGGACCGCACATAGCCTCCAAGCTCCGCCCACTGCGTCCCTACGTCAGCCTTCCGTCACCGCACACAGCGATCGCTGTGGCCGGTCGGGACTGGCCACAGCGGACCGTCCACCGCACGCAGCCGTGACGTCAGAACCGCCTACCCATCCCCTACCCCCACGCCTGCTGGACGCACCGCACACAGCGCACGCAGCAGTGTGCGGTGCCCGTGAACACCCCTCTGGTAAACAGGTTAGTTCACATTCCCGCCGCTATGCGGGCGGCGGCGGCGCCACCTGTCCTCGTGTCCGCCTGACACCGTAACGATATAGGTCTGAGCTCAAATCTCGGTAATGTCGTGCTTTTTTACTATATTTCTCAAAAACGGCACCACGTGCAATAAAGTTGTATATATCATTGGAAAGAGCATCAAAAGTTGTATAACCTATCAACTTTTCACTTAAATATATCTCAACTGTAAAAAGTTATTAAGCAGCAAAGACGCTCCCATTCACTTTCCATGTTAAAATTTTTCATTTTTAAACGAGCCTAAAAAGAACAAACGAATTTGCACAGCTTAAAGAAGCATAACAACATGTTCTATGGTCTTTTCTCAACAAGTCCTGAAAGTTTAAACAAAATCGTATCATATAATTTTGTACAATGAGCGAATGAAAAAGTCTCTGCAAAAACGCCCATTGACTTAACATGGGGAGCGAAAAAAATTCAACTTTGACCTCGTGCAAAGACACGTTACGAAGTTCTGAGGGGTATACGGCGCACACCAGCGTGTACCCAAACGTGTTTGCCATAAAATGCTGGGAAGAAAACCACCTCTTCCTTGGCTCGTTTTTCCGCTATTCCCGATCGCGCAAAAAGTGTCCAAAACCCCGTTGACTTAACATGGGGAAAATGGAATCGCACGTGCCACGTGCCACGAGGTTTTAAGCGAGTAGCGACCGGTGCCAACAGGTAGATCGCCTGCGGGAGCCCATACACTGAAATTTTTAAGAAAATCGAGCCACAAGTTTAGGCCTGACCCAAGTTGCCCCAATTCGCGGCCAGACATGCAAAACATAGCCCGGAGAAGGACCGCTCCGGTTGTTTTTCAATAGAAAAACACAATTCTAACGAATAGTGTTTGTCTTTTCAAACAACCTGCGGTTACGCCTGACACCGTAACGATATAGGTCTGAGCTCAAATCTCGGTAATGTCGTGCTTTTTTACTATATTTCTCAAAAACGGCACCACGTGCAATAAAGTTGTATATATCATTGGAAAGAGCATCAAAAGTTGTATAACCTATCAACTTTTCACTTAAATATATCTCAACTGTAAAAAGTTATTAAGCAGCAAAGACGCTCCCATTCACTTTCCATGTTAAAATTTTTCATTTTTAAACGAGCCTAAAAAGAACAAACGAATTTGCACAGCTTAAAGAAGCATAACAACATGTTCTATGGTCTTTTCTCAACAAGTCCTGAAAGTTTAAACAAAATCGTATCATATAATTTTGTACAATGAGCGAATGAAAAAGTCTCTGCAAAAACGCCCATTGACTTAACATGGGGAGCGAAAAAAATTCAACTTTGACCTCGTGCAAAGACACGTTACGAAGTTCTGAGGGGTATACGGCGCACACCAGCGTGTACCCAAACGTGTTTGCCATAAAATGCTGGGAAGAAAACCACCTCTTCCTTGGCTCGTTTTTCCGCTATTCCCGATCGCGCAAAAAGTGTCCAAAACCCCGTTGACTTAACATGGGGAAAATGGAATCGCACGTGCCACGTGCCACGAGGTTTTAAGCGAGTAGCGACCGGTGCCAACAGGTAGATCGCCTGCGGGAGCCCATACACTGAAATTTTTAAGAAAATCGAGCCACAAGTTTAGGCCTGACCCAAGTTGCCCCAATTCGCGGCCAGACATGCAAAACATAGCCCGGAGAAGGACCGCTCCGGTTGTTTTTCAATAGAAAAACACAATTCTAACGAATAGTGTTTGTCTTTTCAAACAACCTGCGGTTACCAGCATCTGCGATGCTGGGCTCCGCATCGCGGGACCGCAGGTTGTTTGAGCAAGCACCTTTGTAAACGCAGCAAAAACGCCCGCCGCCAAACGAGAGGATGAGCCTTGCACGTGCAGACCGGAGTCGGTGTGCTAACCGGAGTCGGTGTGCTATCTTGAATCTAATGAAACAACAACCTGCGGTTAAGACAAATATGGCGCCTTGCGGCAAGTGTGGTGTATTCATATCTGCCGTTTAAGCAGCCATCCCTCAATCAAAGCGCATCCTAATCGTCCCATGTTCGATACCCAGCATCTGCGATGCTGGGCTCCGCATCGCGGGACCGCAGGTTGTTTGAGCAAGCACCTTTGTAAACGCAGCAAAAACGCCCGCCGCCAAACGAGAGGATGAGCCTTGCACGTGCAGACCGGAGTCGGTGTGCTACGGACTGACGTGCACGGCACCCTATTCGCCGGTCTATAGCGGTGTGCCAAATTTGAGTGCAATCGACCCGGCCGTTTTCGAGATCTGGAAGCGACACCCTGCACGTGCGCACGTGCAGCCTGGGCCCCAATTGACTTGTGCACGGCACCCTATTCGCCGGTTTCTAGCGATGTACCAAATATAATATGAATCGGCCCAGCCGTTTCCAAGATCGGGAAACGACCCCTACACGTGCGAACGTGCAGCTGCACCCCAACCGCGGCACATGAAAATACATACTTACTGACTTGTGCACGGCACCCTACTAACCAGTCTCTAGTGGTATGCCAAATTTGAGCACAGTCTGTCCAGCCGTTCTTGAGATCTGGAAGCGTCAGCCTGCACGTGCGCACGTGCATAACGGGTCCCATCTGACTTGTGCACGGCACCCTACTAACCAGCCTCTAGCGGTGTGCCAAGTTTGATCACAATCGGCCCAGCCGTTCTCGAGATCTGGAAGCGTCACCCTGCCCGTGCGCACGTGCAGCGGCACCCCAACCGTGGCACATGGAAATGCATTGCGGGGCGGGTGCCTACATCCATGCCAAGGATCAGCGCAATCGGCAAAATAACTACAGAGTTATTAGACTTGTTACCGAACTGACTTCTCTTCGTTTTGCACGTGGCACGTGCATTAGGGGGTCACCCATACGCATCGAGAGTAGCACACTACGTTTGGGAAAGGAAGAAGCTATCCCACACAAAAGACCGCGAGTGAATCGGTCCAGTGGTTGCAGAGATATAAGGTTTGTAAAGGCGCCCCCACGGCGGCCGAATGCTAATATTTAGCAATAATTAGTGTCGCATCCGCACACGGGAGGTATCCCCGTCACCTGTTCGTATACTCTAATGTGGTTGGGTTCAAGTCACAGTCGAGCCCTGATTTTTTACAGCTTTTCTTAAAAACGGCACATCGTGCAGTGACGTCCTATGCATCAGTGGAAAGAGCATCAAAAGTTGTATATTATATTAACTTTTCACCTATATATCTTACTAAAGCTAAAAGTTATAGAGGAATAAAGACGCTCCCATTGACTTTCCATGTTAAAAAGTTTAAATTTCAAATTAACTTTAAAAGAAAAAATGAGTTTTGCCACCTTAACGAAGCATACCAGCAAGTACTATGCTCTTTCCTCTACAAGATATAAGAGTTTGGGCGAAATCTATCTCTAAAATTTTGTACAATGAACGAATGAAAATGTCTCTGCAAAGTCTCGACATCGCCGTCCATTGACTTAACATGGGACACAGGAAAATTCCAACTTTGACCTCGTGCAAAGACACGTTCCGAGATTCTGAGGGGTATACAGCGCACACTGGCGTGTACCCAAACGTGTTTGCCATAAAATGCTGGGAAGAAAACCACCTCTTCCTTGGCTCGTTTTCCCGCCATTCGCGATCGCGCAAAAAGTGTCCAAAACCCCGTTGACTTAACATGGGAAAAATGGAATCGCACGTGCCACGTGCCACGAGGTTTTAAGCGAGTAGCGACCGTTGCCATCAGGTAGATCGCCTCCGGGAGCCCATACACTGAACTTTTTGCGACGATTGTACATTTAGTCTAGGCCCCTACCAAGTTGCCCCAATTCGCTGCCAGACTTGCAAAACATAGCCCGGACAACGACCGCTCCGGTTGTTTTTCAATAGAAAAACACAATTCTAACGAATAGTGTTTGTCTTTTCAAACAACCTGCGGTTACGTGCGCACGTGCAAGCTGTGTCCAATTGCATTGTGCATGGGACCCTATTCGCCGGTCTCTAGCGGTGTACCAAATTCGAGCTCAATCGGCCCAGCCGTTTTCAAGATCTTGAAACGACCCCTCCACGTGCGCACGTGCAGTTGCATCTCAACCGTGACACATGGAAATACATACTAACTGACTTGTGCACGGCACCCTACTGATCGATCTCTAGATGTTTGCCGAATTTGAGTGCAATCGGTCCAGCCGTTCTTGAGATCTGGAAGCGTCACCCTGCACGTGCGCACGTGCAAGATGGGTCCAAACTGACTTGCGCACGGCAGTCGGCACCCTACTAATCGGTCTCTAGCGGTGTACCAAATTTGAACTCAATCGGCCCGGCCGTTCTCGAGATCTGGAAGCGTCACCCTGCACGTGCGCACGTGCAGTTGCACCCCAATCGTGGCACATGGAAATACATACTAAATGACTGCAACCTACTGATCGGTATCAAGCGTTATGCCAAATTTGAACACAATCGGTCCAGCCGTTCTCGAGATCTGGAAGCGTCACCCTGCACGTGCGCACGTGCAGTTGCACCCCTACCAAGACACATGGAAATGCATCGCCTGGAAAGTGTCTACCTCCATGCCAAGTTTTAGCGCAATCGGCCCAGTAATTACCGCGAGCTATTGCGCTTATTACAAAACAGGCACCTCTTGGCTTTGCACGTGGAACGTGCGTTAGGGGTCACCCATATGCATCGAGAGTAGCACACTATGTGAAAGAAGGGAAAAAGCTACCCCACACAAAAAACCGCACGTGTATCAGCCCAGTGGTTGCCGAGATATAAGTCGTACAAAAACGTCCCCACGGCGGCCGGCCGCTATTTAGCAGTAAAATCGTGTCGCATCCTTCTATGGGAGGTATCCCCGTCACCTGTTCGTATACTGTCTGAGCAAAGGCCATACGTTACGGTCCAAACTCCATAGTGAGGCGGACATACGAATTTACGAGAGTTTAGCGACGAAATGATTCACTTAATTGTTAAGTAATGGGTACCATTAGACCATAAATTTTATCTAGCATCTCACCGTAGATGCAGTAAAAAGTGCTTTACTTTTCAATGTATATAAAGACTTGCTCAGCTCAATCAGTTCACTCTGTATTGGCTCAAGCCGTATCATGCGAACGCAATACAAACTAGAGCACCGACAGCGCAGCGCTCCCCAACTCACTGCTCGCCCAGTCCACCCGGGCCGCCGCCACGACGGCCCCCCGCAAGTAGGCATCCCGCACTGCACCGACAGCCGCGGGCGACCAGCTGACCGGCCAGCTGACCGGCCAGCAGCCGGCGGGCGGCAAGCCGCGGATGGCCGACCCGCCGGCGCGGCGAGGGAGGGGAGGGACGCAGCTGAAAGACCCGACTACATATATATCAAAGAAACATTATATGTAATCATCGATGACGCGACATAAATCTGCTTTATTGGGTTTAGCGGTGTAGTCTGTGATGCCATCACAATGAAAATAGCCTAGTTTTGTAGAGCATCAAATTCTGATTCCATAACGACTCTCGCTAGTCCATTTTCAATTGTAAATAAGCCTTTTATTGCGATGCAAAGTCCCGAAATGGTGCCGACGGCGGCCGGTCCCCCGATGGTACCATACCATAGATCAGAGGGCTGTTCACGGGCCCTGTGTGCGGTCGGACCGCACATAGCCTCCAAGCTCCGCCCACTGCGTCCCTACGTCAGCCTTCCGTCACCGCACACAGCGATCGCTGTGGCCGGTCGGGACTGGCCACAGCGGACCGTCCACCGCACGCAGCCGTGACGTCAGAACCGCCTACCCATCCCCTACCCCCACGCCTGCTGGACGCACCGCACACAGCGCACGCAGCAGTGTGCGGTGCCCGTGAACACCCCTCTGGTAAACAGGTTAGTTCACATTCCCGCCGCTATGCGGGCGGCGGCGGCGCCACCTGTCCTCGTGTCCGCCTGACACCGTAACGATATAGGTCTGAGCTCAAATCTCGGTAATGTCGTGCTTTTTTACTATATTTCTCAAAAACGGCACCACGTGCAATAAAGTTGTATATATCATTGGAAAGAGCATCAAAAGTTGTATAACCTATCAACTTTTCACTTAAATATATCTCAACTGTAAAAAGTTATTAAGCAGCAAAGACGCTCCCATTCACTTTCCATGTTAAAATTTTTCATTTTTAAACGAGCCTAAAAAGAACAAACGAATTTGCACAGCTTAAAGAAGCATAACAACATGTTCTATGGTCTTTTCTCAACAAGTCCTGAAAGTTTAAACAAAATCGTATCATATAATTTTGTACAATGAGCGAATGAAAAAGTCTCTGCAAAAACGCCCATTGACTTAACATGGGGAGCGAAAAAAATTCAACTTTGACCTCGTGCAAAGACACGTTACGAAGTTCTGAGGGGTATACGGCGCACACCAGCGTGTACCCAAACGTGTTTGCCATAAAATGCTGGGAAGAAAACCACCTCTTCCTTGGCTCGTTTTTCCGCTATTCCCGATCGCGCAAAAAGTGTCCAAAACCCCGTTGACTTAACATGGGGAAAATGGAATCGCACGTGCCACGTGCCACGAGGTTTTAAGCGAGTAGCGACCGGTGCCAACAGGTAGATCGCCTGCGGGAGCCCATACACTGAAATTTTTAAGAAAATCGAGCCACAAGTTTAGGCCTGACCCAAGTTGCCCCAATTCGCGGCCAGACATGCAAAACATAGCCCGGAGAAGGACCGCTCCGGTTGTTTTTCAATAGAAAAACACAATTCTAACGAATAGTGTTTGTCTTTTCAAACAACCTGCGGTTAAAGTTACGCACATTCTGTGATTTGTGGCAAAAATGGCGCTTTGAGACAAACGTGGCGCACTGCGACAAACGTGGCGCATTTGTTCCTGTCGCTTAACAATTTTATCCACCCACCAAAGTCTAGCCCAATTGGACTTAAACTGACAAAGTTATGTTCATTTGAATATTTCACTATAAAATATCTCCGCAACAGAGGTGCCCAAATTTGTACGTGTGCCACGTGACCGCCGTTAGTGTAAGCAGGACTTGTCCCCTCACTGATTGCACTATTTCAGTGTTCCTGGCTTGTGCTGTTTTCGTGCTATAAGGCCACAAATCGGCAAACACACGATGATCTGGGAGGTACGCGACTCAAACACGTGGCCACGTGGCACGTGCCGGACCTCTGATAGCTTTACCGTTCACGCCACGTGATGACCCATCGACGTGGCCATCAGCATGTAAAAGATGACCCCGGCCGGTGTCACCGTCTCTGAACAGTGGACGGCTAAACTCGAAAAACGGGAAAATTTTAGGAAATTTCACCTTTCGAACATATAATTTCCCCAGAATTTTAAATTTTTCATTTTACAAAAAAAATCCGAGATAGCAGTTTTTTAGCCCCCCTCATTCTGTGCCTAAACCCGTTTTCAGATCGACCCTATCACAAAAACTGACGGCCTGACGGCTATTTCCCCCACTCCTTGCATTTCACAATGCTAGTATACTTAAGCACCAAAATTGACCCCGTGCCACGGCACGTGCAATAGCACGTGCGACACGTGACCACTAGTGCGACAAGCTGGACTCATCTGCTCACCGGCTGCACTGATTTGGTGTCGCTAGTTGAAGTCGTTTCCACGCCATAGGACCCCAAGTAGGCCAATGTCGGATTTTCCCGGAGGTTACCCCATCAAACACGTTTGCACGTGGCACGTGCTTTTCAATCGCCCCATATCTGACCCATACCTTGTGGTAGCCGATACCCCGGGGCACAACATATTGGAACATTTTCAAAATCTAACGTGGAAATTTTTGACAAAATCGATTTGAAAATAATATTTCGAAATCGCCATAGGCTCAACATGGGGTAACTGTTTGTGACGATTACCCGAAATTTTGTCAATTATATTTTAAGTAATTACCACCATCAGTTGGGGTGCCAGCCCGAGATCCGACCCTAAAAATATCAGCAAATATAATTGACGAAATTTTTCGCAAATCGCATTTTAATTTTTTCCCATGTTAACCCTATGGGAAAATGCACGTGCCGATTACCCCAAAACGGGCCATTATATTTCAAAACGAAGCATAACAGCATGTTCTATGGTCGTTTCTCAACAGGTCCTGAAAGTTTAAACAAAATCGTATCATATAATTTTGTGCAATGAACGAATGAAAATGTCTCTGCAAAAATGCCCATTGACTTAACATGGGGAGCGAAAAAAGTTCAACTTTGACCTCGTTCAAAGGCACGTTACGAAATTCTGAGGGGTATACGGCGCACACTAGCGTGTACCCAAACATGGTTGCCATAAAATTCTAGGAAGAAAACCACCGCCTTCTTGGCTCGTTTTTCCGCCATTCGCGATCGCGCAAAAAGTGTCCAAAACCCCGTTGACTTAACATGGGCGAAAATTGAAACGCACGTGCCACGTGCCACGAGGTTTTAAGCGAGTAGCGACCGGTGCCATCAGGTAGATCGCCTCCGGGAGCCTATACACTGAACTTTTTACGAAGATTGTACATTTCGTCTAGGCCCCAATCAAGATGTCTCGATTCGCTGCCAGACTTGCAAAACATAGCCCGGAGAACGACCGCTCCGGTTGTTTTTCAATAGAAAAACACAATTCTAACGAATAGTGTTTGTCTTTTCAAACAACCTGCGGTTACCACTAGATTTGTTAGGGTCCATATTATTGAGAACTTTCAAAACTTCTTCTTCAGTTACCAGCATCTGCGATGCTGGGCTCCGCATCGCGGGACCGCAGGTTGTTTGAGCAAGCACCTTTGTAAACGCAGCAAAAACGCCCGCCGCCAAACGAGAGGATGAGCCTTGCACGTGCAGACCGGAGTCGGTGTGCTACGGACTGACGTGCACGGCACCCTATTCGCCGGTCTATAGCGGTATGCCAAATTTGAGTGCAATCGACCCGGCCGTTTTCGAGATCTGGAAGCGATACCCTGCACGTGCGCACGTGCAGCCTGGGCCCCAATTGACTTGTGCACGGCACTCTATTCGCCGGTTTCTTGCGATGTACCAAATTTAATCTGAATCGGCCCAGCCGTTTCCAAGATCGGGAAATGACCCCTACACGTGCGCACGTGCAGCTGCACCCCAACCGCGGCACATGAAAATACATACTTACTGACTTGTGCACGGCACCCTACTAACCAGTCTCTAGTGGTATGCCAAATTTGAGCACAGTCAGTTCAGCCGTTCTTGAGATATGGAAGCGTCAGCCTGCACGTGCGCACGTGCAAACTGGGCCCCATCTGACTTGTGCACGGCACCCTACTCGCCGATCCCTAACGGTGTGCCAAGTTTGATCACAATCGGCCCAGCCGTTCTCGAGATCTGGAAGCGTCACCCTGCCCGTGCGCACGTGCAGCGGCACCCCAACCGTGACACATGGAAATGCATTGCACGGCGGGTGCCTACATCCATGCCAAGTATCAGTGCAATCGGCAAACTAACTACAGAGTTATTAGACTTGTTACCGAACTGACACCTCTTCGTTTTGCACGTGGCACGTGCATTAGGGGTCACCCATACGTATCGAGGATAGTACACTACGTGTGAGAAAGGAAGAAGCTATCCCACACAAAAGACCGCAAGTGAATCGGTCAAGCGGTTGTGGAGATATAAGCTTTGCAAAGGCGCCCCCAGGGCGGCCGACTGCCAATAATTAGCAATAATCAGCGTCGCGTCCGCACATGGGAGGTGTCCCCTTCACTTGTTCGTATACTCTAATGTAGTTGGGTTCAAGTCACAGTCGAGCCCTGATTTTTTACAGCTTTTCTTAAAAACGGCACATCGTGCAGTGACGTTCTATGCACCAGTGGAAAGAGCATCAGAAGTTGTATATTATATTAACTTTTCACCTATATGTCTTACTAAAGATAAAAGTTATAGAGGAATAAAGACGCTCCCATTGACTTTCCATGTTAAAAATTTTCATTTTCCAACGAACTTTATTAGAAAAAACGATTTCTGCCAGCTTAACGAAGCATACCAGCATGTACTACGCTCTTTCCTGTACAAGCTATAAGAGTTTGGGCAAATTCTATCTCTAAAATTTTGTACAATGAACGAATGAAAATGTCTCTGCAAAGTCTCGGCATCGCCGTCCATTGACTTAACATGGGACACAGCAAAATTCCAACTTTGATCTCGTGCAAAGACACGTTCCGAGATTCTGAGGGGTATACAGCGCACACTGGCGTGTACCCAAATGTGTTTGCCATAAAATGCTGGGAAGAAAACCACCTCTTCCTTGGCTCGTTTTCCCGCCATTGGCGATCGCGCAAAAAGTGTCCAAAACCCCGTTCACTTAACATGGGGAAAATGGAATCGCACGTGCCACGTGCCACGAGATTCTGGCGGGTATACAGCGCACACTAGCGTGTACCCAAACGTGTTTGCCATAAAATGCTGGGAAGAAAACCACCTCCTTCTTGGCTCGTTTTCCCGCTATTGGCGATCGCGCAAAAAGTGTCCAAAACCCCGTTCACTTAACATGGGGAAAATGGAATCGCACGTGCCACGCGCAAAAGACTTCTTAGCGAGTAGCGACCGGTGCCATCAGGTAGATCGCCTCCGGGAGCCCATACACTGAACTTTTTACGAAGATTGAGCGATTCGTTTAGGCCAGACTCAAGATGTCTCGATTCGCGGCCAGACTTGCAAAACATAGCCCGGAGAACGACCGCTCCGGTTGTTTTTCAATAGAAAAACACAATTCTAACGAATAGTGTTTGTCTTTTCAAACAACCTGCGGTTAAAAACACAATTCTAACGAATAGTGTTTGTCTTTTCAAACAACCTGCGGTTACGCAGCAAAAACGCCCGCCGCCAAACGGGAGGATGAGCCTTGCACGTGCAGACCGGAGTCGGTGTGCTATCTTGAAGCGACCCCTACACGTGCGCACGTGCAGCTGCACCCCAACCGTGGCACATGAAAATACATAGGCCCGGGCAGCGCTTATCGAACAGCACTGCGGATCCGAAGGTTGGGACTTTAATTGTGAAAAACCGCTTTAATTGTGAAAAACGCGCTTTGAGACAAACGTGGCGCACTGCAACAAACGTGGCGCATTCCTTCCTGTCGCTTAACAATTTTATCCACCCACCAAAGTCTAGCTCAATTGGACTTAAACTGACAAAGTTATGTTCATTTGAATATTTCACTATAAAATATCTCCGCAACGGAGGTGCCCAAATTTGCACGTGTGCCACGTGACCGCCGGTGGTGTAAGCAGGACTTGTCCCCTCACTGATTGCACCATTTCAGTGTTTCTGGCTTGCGCTGTTTTCGTGCTATAAGGCCACAATTCGGCAAACACACGATAATCTGGGAGGTACGCGACTCAAACACGTGGCCACGTGGCACGTGCCGGACCTTTGATAGCTTCACCGTTCACGCCACGTGATGACCCATCGACGTGGCCATCAGCATGTAAAAGATGACCCCGGCCGGTGTCACCGTCTCTGAACAGTGGACGGCTAAACTCGAAAAACGGGAAAATTTAGGGAAATTTCACCTTTCAAATATATAATTTCCCCAGAATTTTAAATTTTTCATTTTAAAAAAAATCCGAGATAGCAGTTTTTTAGCCCCCTTCATTCCGTGCCTAAACCCGTTTTCAGATCGACCCTATCATAAAAACTGACGGCCTGACGGCTATTTCCCCCACTCCTTGCATTTCACAATGCTAGTATATTTAAGCACAAAAATTGACCCCGTGCCACGGCACGTGCAATAGCACGTGCGCCACGCGACCACTGGTGCAACAAGCTGGACTCATCTGCTCATCGGCTGTACTGATTTGGTGTCGCTAGGTGGAGTGGTTTCCACGCCATAGGACCCCGAGTAGGCCAATGTCGGATTTTCCCGGAGGTTACCCCATCAAACACGTTTGCACGTGGCACGTGCTTTTCAATCGCCCCATATCTGACCCATACCATGTGGTAGCCGACACCCCGGGGCACAACATATTGGAACATTTTCAAAATCTAACGTGGAAATTTTTGACCAAATCGATTTGAAAATAATTTTTCGAAATCGCCATAGGCTCAACATGGGGTAACTGTTTGTGACGATTACCCGAAATTTTGTCAATTATATTTTAAGTAATTACCACCGTCAGTTGGGGTGCCAGCCCGAGATCCGACCCTAAAAACATCAGCAAATATAATTGACGAAATTTTTCGCAAATCGCATTTTAATTTTTTCCCATGTTAACCCTATGGGAAAATGCACGTGCCGATTACCCCAAAACGGGCCCATTATATTTCATATGAAGCATAACAACATGTTCTATGGTCGTTTCTCAACAGGTCCTGAAAGTTTAAACAAAATCGTATCATATAATTTTGTGCAATGAACGAATGAAAATGTCTCTGCAAAAACGTCCATTGACTTAGCATGGGGAGCAAAAAAAGTTCAACTTCAAACTCGTGCAACTCAAGTTAACGAATTCTGACGGGTATACGGCGCACACGGGCGTGTACCTGAACGTGTCGGTCATAAAATGGTGTGCAGCAAACCATACCTTGATCGGCGATTTTTCCCGCTATTCGCGATCGCGCAAAAAGTGTCCAAAACCCCGTTGACTTAACATGGGGAAAATGGAATCGCACGTGCCACGCGCAAAAGAATTCTGAGCGAGTAGCGACCGATGCCATCAGGTAGATCGCCTGCGGGAGCTCATACCCTGAACTTTTTACGAAGATTGAGCGATTCGTTTAGGCCCCAATCAAGTTGTACTGATTCGCTGCCAACCATGCAAAACATAGCCCGGAGAAGGACCGTATTATTGAGAACTTTCAAAACTTCTTCTTCAGTTATTACCAGCATCTGCGATGCTGGGCTCCGCATCGCGGGACCGCAGGTTGTTTGAGCAAGCACCTTTGTAAACGCAGCAAAAACGCCCGCCGCCAAACGAGAGGATGAGCCTTGCACGTGCAGACCGGAGTCGGTGTGCTAACCGGAGTCGGTGTGCTATCTTGAATCTAATGAAACAACAACCTGCGGTTAAGACAAATATGGCGCCTTGCGGCAAGTGTGGTGTATTCATATCTGCCGTTTAAGCAGCCATCCCTCAATCAAAGCGCATCCTAATCGTCCCATGTTCGATAAAGTTACGCACATTCTGTGATTTGTGGCAAAAATGGCGCTTTGAGACAAACGTGGCGCACTGCGACAAACGTGGCGCATTTGTTCCTGTCGCTTAACAATTTTATCCACCCACCAAAGTCTAGCCCAATTGGACTTAAACTGACAAAGTTATGTTCATTTGAATATTTCACTATAAAATATCTCCGCAACAGAGGTGCCCAAATTTGTACGTGTGCCACGTGACCGCCGTTAGTGTAAGCAGGACTTGTCCCCTCACTGATTGCACTATTTCAGTGTTCCTGGCTTGTGCTGTTTTCGTGCTATAAGGCCACAAATCGGCAAACACACGATGATCTGGGAGGTACGCGACTCAAACACGTGGCCACGTGGCACGTGCCGGACCTCTGATAGCTTTACCGTTCACGCCACGTGATGACCCATCGACGTGGCCATCAGCATGTAAAAGATGACCCCGGCCGGTGTCACCGTCTCTGAACAGTGGACGGCTAAACTCGAAAAACGGGAAAATTTTAGGAAATTTCACCTTTCGAACATATAATTTCCCCAGAATTTTAAATTTTTCATTTTACAAAAAAATCCGAGATAGCAGTTTTTTAGCCCCCCTCATTCTGTGCCTAAACCCGTTTTCAGATCGACCCTATCACAAAAACTGACGGCCTGACGGCTATTTCCCCCACTCCTTGCATTTCACAATGCTAGTATACTTAAGCACCAAAATTGACCCCGTGCCACGGCACGTGCAATAGCACGTGCGACACGTGACCACTAGTGCGACAAGCTGGACTCATCTGCTCACCGGCTGCACTGATTTGGTGTCGCTAGTTGAAGTCGTTTCCACGCCATAGGACCCCAAGTAGGCCAATGTCGGATTTTCCCGGAGGTTACCCCATCAAACACGTTTGCACGTGGCACGTGCTTTTCAATCGCCCCATATCTGACCCATACCTTGTGGTAGCCGATACCCCGGGGCACAACATATTGGAACATTTTCAAAATCTAACGTGGAAATTTTTGACAAAATCGATTTGAAAATAATATTTCGAAATCGCCATAGGCTCAACATGGGGTAACTGTTTGTGACGATTACCCGAAATTTTGTCAATTATATTTTAAGTAATTACCACCATCAGTTGGGGTGCCAGCCCGAGATCCGACCCTAAAAATATCAGCAAATATAATTGACGAAATTTTTCGCAAATCGCATTTTAATTTTTTCCCATGTTAACCCTATGGGAAAATGCACGTGCCGATTACCCCAAAACGGGCCATTATATTTCAAAACGAAGCATAACAGCATGTTCTATGGTCGTTTCTCAACAGGTCCTGAAAGTTTAAACAAAATCGTATCATATAATTTTGTGCAATGAACGAATGAAAATGTCTCTGCAAAAATGCCCATTGACTTAACATGGGGAGCGAAAAAAGTTCAACTTTGACCTCGTTCAAAGGCACGTTACGAAATTCTGAGGGGTATACGGCGCACACTAGCGTGTACCCAAACATGGTTGCCATAAAATTCTAGGAAGAAAACCACCGCCTTCTTGGCTCGTTTTTCCGCCATTCGCGATCGCGCAAAAAGTGTCCAAAACCCCGTTGACTTAACATGGGCGAAAATTGAAACGCACGTGCCACGTGCCACGAGGTTTTAAGCGAGTAGCGACCGGTGCCATCAGGTAGATCGCCTGCTGGAGCCCATACCCTGAAATTTTTACGAAGATTGAGCGATTCGTTTAGGCCCCGGTCAAGTTGTACTGATTCGCGGCCAGACTTGCAAAACATAGCCCGGAGAACGACCGCTCCGGTTGTTTTTCAATAGAAAAACACAATTCTAACGAATAGTGTTTGTCTTTTCAAACAACCTGCGGTTACCACTAGATTTGTTAGGGTCCATATTATTGAGAACTTTCAAAACTTCTTCTTCAGTTACCAGCATCTGCGATGCTGGGCTCCGCATCGCGGGACCGCAGGTTGTTTGAGCAAGCACCTTTGTAAACGCAGCAAAAACGCCCGCCGCCAAACGAGAGGATGAGCCTTGCACGTGCAGACCGGAGTCGGTGTGCTACGGACTGACGTGCACGGCACCCTATTCGCCGGTCTATAGCGGTATGCCAAATTTGAGTGCAATCGACCCGGCCGTTTTCGAGATCTGGAAGCGATACCCTGCACGTGCGCACGTGCAGCCTGGGCCCCAATTGACTTGTGCACGGCACTCTATTCGCCGGTTTCTTGCGATGTACCAAATTTAATCTGAATCGGCCCAGCCGTTTCCAAGATCGGGAAATGACCCCTACACGTGCGCACGTGCAGCTGCACCCCAACCGCGGCACATGAAAATACATACTTACTGACTTGTGCACGGCACCCTACTAACCAGTCTCTAGTGGTATGCCAAATTTGAGCACAGTCAGTTCAGCCGTTCTTGAGATATGGAAGCGTCAGCCTGCACGTGCGCACGTGCAAACTGGGCCCCATCTGACTTGTGCACGGCACCCTACTCGCCGATCCCTAACGGTGTGCCAAGTTTGATCACAATCGGCCCAGCCGTTCTCGAGATCTGGAAGCGTCACCCTGCCCGTGCGCACGTGCAGCGGCACCCCAACCGTGACACATGGAAATGCATTGCACGGCGGGTGCCTACATCCATGCCAAGTATCAGTGCAATCGGCAAACTAACTACAGAGTTATTAGACTTGTTACCGAACTGACACCTCTTCGTTTTGCACGTGGCACGTGCATTAGGGGTCACCCATACGTATCGAGGATAGTACACTACGTGTGAGAAAGGAAGAAGCTATCCCACACAAAAGACCGCAAGTGAATCGGTCAAGCGGTTGTGGAGATATAAGCTTTGCAAAGGCGCCCCCAGGGCGGCCGACTGCCAATAATTAGCAATAATCAGCGTCGCGTCCGCACATGGGAGGTGTCCCCTTCACTTGTTCGTATACTCTAATGTAGTTGGGTTCAAGTCACAGTCGAGCCCTGATTTTTTACAGCTTTTCTTAAAAACGGCACATCGTGCAGTGACGTTCTATGCACCAGTGGAAAGAGCATCAGAAGTTGTATATTATATTAACTTTTCACCTATATGTCTTACTAAAGATAAAAGTTATAGAGGAATAAAGACGCTCCCATTGACTTTCCATGTTAAAAATTTTCATTTTCCAACGAACTTTATTAGAAAAAACGATTTCTGCCAGCTTAACGAAGCATACCAGCATGTACTACGCTCTTTCCTGTACAAGCTATAAGAGTTTGGGCAAATTCTATCTCTAAAATTTTGTACAATGAACGAATGAAAATGTCTCTGCAAAGTCTCGGCATCGCCGTCCATTGACTTAACATGGGACACAGCAAAATTCCAACTTTGATCTCGTGCAAAGACACGTTCCGAGATTCTGAGGGGTATACAGCGCACACTGGCGTGTACCCAAATGTGTTTGCCATAAAATGCTGGGAAGAAAACCACCTCTTCCTTGGCTCGTTTTCCCGCCATTGGCGATCGCGCAAAAAGTGTCCAAAACCCCGTTCACTTAACATGGGGAAAATGGAATCGCACGTGCCACGTGCCACGAGATTCTGGCGGGTATACAGCGCACACTAGCGTGTACCCAAACGTGTTTGCCATAAAATGCTGGGAAGAAAACCACCTCCTTCTTGGCTCGTTTTCCCGCTATTGGCGATCGCGCAAAAAGTGTCCAAAACCCCGTTCACTTAACATGGGGAAAATGGAATCGCACGTGCCACGCGCAAAAGACTTCTTAGCGAGTAGCGACCGGTGCCATCAGGTAGATCGCCTCCGGGAGCCCATACACTGAACTTTTTACGAAGATTGAGCGATTCGTTTAGGCCAGACTCAAGATGTCTCGATTCGCGGCCAGACTTGCAAAACATAGCCCGGAGAACGACCGCTCCGGTTGTTTTTCAATAGAAAAACACAATTCTAACGAATAGTGTTTGTCTTTTCAAACAACCTGCGGTTACCAGCATCTGCGATGCTGGGCTCCGCATCGCGGGACCGCAGGTTGTTTGAGCAAGCACCTTTGTAAACGCAGCAAAAACGCCCGCCGCCAAACGAGAGGATGAGCCTTGCACGTGCAGACCGGAGTCGGTGTGCTACGGACTGACGTGCACTGCACTCTACTAACCGGTCTCTAGCGGTTTGTCAAATTTGAGTGCAATCGACCCGGCCGTTTTCGAGATCTGGAAGTGACACCCTGCACGTGCGCACGTGCAACCTGGGTCCCAATTGACTTGTGCACGGCACTCTATTCGCCGGTTTCTAGCGATGTACCAAATTTAATCTGAATCGGCCCAGCCGTTTCCAAGATCGGGAAACGACCCCTACCCGTGCGCACGTGCAGCTGCACCCCAACCGTGGCACATGAAAATACATACTAATTGACTTGTGCACGGCACACTACTAACCAGTCTCTAGCGGTATGCCAATTTTGAGCACAGTCGGCCCAGCCGTTCTTGAGATCTGGAAGCGTCAGCCTGCACGTGCGCACGTGCATAACGGGTCCCATCTGACTTGTGCACGGCACCCTACTAACCAGCCTCTAGCGGTGTGCCAAGTTTGATCACAATCGGCCCAGCCGTTCTCGATATCTGGAAGCGTCACCCTGCCCGTGCGCACGTGCAGCGGCACCCCAACCGTGACACATGGAAATGCATTGCCGGTTGCGTGCCAACATCCATGCAAAGTACCAGCGCAATCGGCAAACTAACTACAGAGTTATTAGACTTGTTACTGAACTGACTTCTCATCGTTTTGCACGTGGCACGTGCATTAGGGGTCACCCATACGCATCGAGAATAGCACACTACGTGTAAGAAAGGAAGAAGCTATCCCACACAAAAGACCGCGAGTGAATCGGTCCAGTGGTTGCAGAGATATAAGGTTTGTAAAGGCACCCCACAGGCGGCCTACTGCTAATATTTAGCAATAATCAGTGTCGCATCCGCACACGGGAGGTATCGCCGTCACCTGTTCGTATACTCTAATGTGGTTGGGTTCAAGTCACAGTCGAGCCCTGCTTTTTTACAGCTTTTCTTAAAAACGGCACATCGTGCAGTGACGTTCTATACATTGTTGGAAAGAGCATCGAAAGTTGTATATTTAATTAACTTTTCACTTTGGTATATCTGCAACGTAAAAAGTTATTACGCAACAAAGACGCTCCCATTGACTTTCCATGTTAAAAATTTTAAATTTCAAATTAACTTTATAAGAAAAAATGAGTTCTGCCAGCTTAACGAAGCATAACGGCATGTACTATGCTCTTTCCTCTACAAGATATAAGAGTTTGGGCGAAATCTATCTCTAAAATTTTGTACAAAGATCGAATGAAAATGTCTCGGCAAAGTCTCGGCATCGCCGTCCATTGACTTAACATGGGACACAGCAAAATTCCAACTTTGACCTCGTGCAAAGACACGTTCCGAGATTCTGAGGGGTATACAGCGCACACTGGCGTGTACCTGAACGTGTTTGCCATAAAATGCTGGGAAGAAAACCACCTCTTCCTTGGCTCGTTTTTCCGCCATTCCCGATGGCGCAAAAAGACCCCCAAACCCCCATTGACTTAACATGGGCGAAAATTCAAACGCACGCGCCACGCGCAAAAGACTTCTTAGCGAGTAGCGACCGGTGCCATCAGGTAGATCGCCTCCGAGAGCCCATACACTGAACTTTTTACGAAGATTGTACATTTCGTCTAGGCCCCTACCAAGTTGCCCCAATTCGCTGCCAGACTTGCAAAACATAGCCCGGACAACGACCGCTCCGGTTGTTTTTCAATAGAAAAACACAATTCTAACGAATAGTGTTTGTCTTTTCAAACAACCTGCGGTTACAAGTCGTCTTCGTAGTGTTTGTCTTTTCAAACAACCTGCGGTTACCAAACGAGAGGATGAGCCTTGCACGTGCAGACCGGAGTGGGTGTGCTAAAAACTGACGTGCACGGCACCCTATTCGCCCGTCTAGAGCGGTGTGCAAAATTTGGGTGCAATCGGCCCGGCCGTTTTCGAGATCTTGAAGCGGCACCCTGCACGTGCGCACGTGCAAGCTGGGTCCCAATTGACTTGTGCACGGCACTCTATTCGCTGGTTTCTAGCGATGTACCAAATTTAATCGCATTCGGCCCAGCCGTTTCCAAGATCTGGAAACGACCCCTACACGTGCGCACGTGCAGTTGTACCCCAACCGTGGCACATGAAAATACATACTTACTGACTTGTGCACGGCAACCTACTAACCAGTCTCTAGTGGTATGCCAAATTTGAGCACAGTCGGTCCAGCCGTTCTTGAGATATGGAAGCGTCAGCCTGCACGTGCGCACGTGCAAACTGGGCCCCATCTGACTTGTGCACGGCACCCTACTCGCCGATCCCTAGCGGTGTGCCAACTTTGATCACAATCGGCCCAGCCGTTCTCGAGATCTGGAATCGTCACCCTGCCCGTGCGCACGTGCAGCTGCACCCCAACCGTGACACATGGAAATGCATTGCGCGGCGGTTGCCTACATCCCAGCCAAGTATCAGCGCAATCGGCAAACTAACTACAGAGTAATTAGACTTCTTACCAAACTGACGCCTCTTCGTTTTGCACGTGGCACGTGCATAAGGGGTGACCCATACGTATCGAGAGTAGCACACTACGTGTAAGAAAGGAAGAAGCTATCCCACACAAAAGACTGCGAGTGAATCGGTCCAGTGGTTGCAGAGATATAAGGTTTGTAAAGGCGCCCCCACGGCGGCCGACTGCTAATATTTAGCAATAATCAGTGTCGCGTCCGCACATGGGAGGTGTCCCCTTCACCTGTTCGTATATTCTATTGTGGTTGGGTTCAAGTCACAGTCGAGCCCTGCTTTTTTACAACTTTTCTTGAAAACGGCACATCGTGCAGTGACGTTCTATACATCAGTGGAAAGAGCATCAAATGTTGTATATTATATGAACTTTTCACCTATGTATATTACTAACAATAAAAGTTATAGAGGAATAAAGACGCACCCATTGACTTTCCATGTTAAAAATTTTCATTTTCAAACGAACTTTATTAGAAAAAACGATTTCTGCCAGCTTAACGAAGCACACCAGCATGTACTATGTTCCTTTCTCTACAAGATATAAGAGTTTGGGCGAAATCTATCTCTAAAATTTTGTACAAAGATCGAATGAAAATGTCTCTGCAAAGTCTCGACATCGCCGTCCATTGACTTAACATGGGACACAGCAAAATTCCAACTTTGACCTCGTGCAAAGACACGTTCCGAGATTCTGAGGGGTATACAGCGCACACTGGCGTGTACCGGAACGTGTTTGCCATAAAATGCTCGGAAGAAAACCACCTCTTCCTTGGCTCGTTTTCCCGCCATTCGCGATCTCGCAAAAAGTGTCCAAAACCCCGTTGACTTAACATGGGGAAAATGGTATCGCACGTGCCACGTGCCACGAGGTTTTAAGCGAGTAGCGACCGGTGCCATAAGGTAGATCGCCTCCGGGAGCCCATACACTGAACTTTTTACGAAGATTGTACATTTCGTCTAGGCCCCAATCAAGATGTCTCGATTCGCTGCCAGACTTGCAAAACATAGCCCGGAGAACGACCGCTCCGGTTGTTTTTCAATAGAAAAACACAATTCTAACGAATAGTGTTTGTCTTTTCAAACAACCTGCGGTTACCAGCATCTGCGATGCTGGGCTCCGCATCGCGGGACCGCAGGTTGTTTGAGCAAGCACCTCTGTAACGCCGCAAAAACGCCCGCCGCCAAACGAAAGGATGAGCCTGGCACGTGCATAGTGTTTGTCTTTTCAAACAACCTGCGGTTACCAGCATCTGCGATGCTGGGCTCCGCATCGCGGGACCGCAGGTTGTTTGAGCAAGCACCTCTGTAACGCCGCAAAAACGCCCGCCGCCAAACGAAAGGATGAGCCTGGCACGTGCAGACCGGAGTGGGTGTGCTACGGACTGACGTGCACGGCACCCTATTCGCCGGTCTGTAGCGGTGTGCCAAATTTGAGTGCAATCGGCACGGCCATTTTAGAGATCCGGAAGCGTCACACTGCACGTGCGCACGTGCAAAATGGTTCCAACTGACTTTTGCACGGCACCCTATTCGCCGATCTCTGGCGGTGTGCTAAGTTTGATAACAATCGGCCCGGCCGTTCTCGAGATATGAAAGCGTCACCCTGCACGTGCGCACGTGCAGCTGCATTCCAACCGTGGCACATGGAAATACATACTAACTGACTTGTGCACGGCATCCTACTAACCAGTCTCTAGCGGTATGCCAAATTTGAGCACAGTCGGCCCAGCCGTTCTTGAGATCTGGAAGCGTCAGCCTGCACGTGCGCACGTGCCAAATGGGTCCCATCTGACTTGTGCACGGCACCCTACTCACCGATCCCTAACGGTGTGCCAACTTTTATCACAATCGGCCCAGCCGTTCTCGAGATCTGGAAGCGTCACCCTGCCCGTGCGCACGTGCAGCGGCACCCCAACCGTGACACATGGAAATGCATTGCCGGGTGCGTGCCAACATCCATGCAAAGTACCAGCGCAATCGGCAAACTAACTACAGAGTTATTAGACTTGTTACTGAACTGACTTCTCATCGTTTTGCACGTGGCACGTGCATTAGGGGTCACCCATACGCATCGAGAATAGCACACTACGTGTAAGAAAGGAAGAAGCTATCCCACACAAAAGACCGCGAGTGAATCGGTCCAGTGGTTGCAGAGATATAAGGTTTGTAAAGGCACCCCACAGGCGGCCTACTGCTAATATTTAGCAATAATCAGTGTCGCATCCGCACACGGGAGGTATCTCCGTCACCTGTTCGTATACTCTAATGTGGTTGGGTTCAAGTCACAGTCGAGCCCTGCTTTTTTACAACTTTTCTTAAAAACGGCACATCGTGCAGTGACGTTCTATACATCAGTGGAAAGAGCATCAAAAGTTGTATATTATATTAACTTTTCACCTATATATTTTACTAACGATAAAAGTTATAGAGGAATAAAGACGCTCCTATTGACTTTCCATGTTAAAAATTTTAATTTTCAAATGAACTTTACAAGAAAAAACGATTTCTGCCAGCTTAACGAAGCATACCAGCATGTACTATGCTCCTTTCTCTACAAGATATAAGAGTTTGGGCGAAATCTATCTCTAAAATTTTGTATAAAGATCGAATGAAAATGTCTCTGCAAAGTCTCGACATCGCCGTCCATTGACTTAACATGGAACACAGCAAAATTCCAACTTTGATCTCGTGCAAAGACACGTTCCGAGATTCTGAGGGGTATACAGCGCACACTGGCGTGTACCGGAACGTGTTTGCCATAAAATGCTGGGAAGAAAACCACCTCTTCCTTGGCTCGTTTTCCCGCCATTGGCGATCGCGCAAAAAGTGTCCAAAACCCCGTTGACTTAACATGGGGAAAATGGAATCGCACGTGCCACGTGCCACGAGGTTTTAAGCGAGTAGCGACCGTTGCCATCAGGTAGATCGCCTCCGGGAGCCCATACACTGAACTTTTTACGAAGATTGTACATTTCGTCTAGGCCCCAATCAAGATGTCTCGATTCGCTGCCAGACTTGCAAAACATAGCCCGGAGAACGACTGCTCCGGTTGTTTTTCAATAGAAAAACACAATTCTAACGAATAGTGTTTGTCTTTTCAAACAACCTGCGGTTAAAAACACAATTCTAACGAATAGTGTTTGTCTTTTCAAACAACCTGCGGTTACGCAGCAAAAACGCCCGCCGCCAAACGGGAGGATGAGCCTTGCACGTGCAGACCGGAGTCGGTGTGCTATCTTGAAGCGACCCCTACACGTGCGCACGTGCAGCTGCACCCCAACCGTGGCACATGAAAATACATAGGCCCGGGCAGCGCTTATCGAACAGCACTGCGGATCCGAAGGTTGGGACTTTAATTGTGAAAAACCGCTTTAATTGTGAAAAACGCGCTTTGAGACAAACGTGGCGCACTGCAACAAACGTGGCGCATTCCTTCCTGTCGCTTAACAATTTTATCCACCCACCAAAGTCTAGCTCAATTGGACTTAAACTGACAAAGTTATGTTCATTTGAATATTTCACTATAAAATATCTCCGCAACGGAGGTGCCCAAATTTGCACGTGTGCCACGTGACCGCCGGTGGTGTAAGCAGGACTTGTCCCCTCACTGATTGCACCATTTCAGTGTTTCTGGCTTGCGCTGTTTTCGTGCTATAAGGCCACAATTCGGCAAACACACGATAATCTGGGAGGTACGCGACTCAAACACGTGGCCACGTGGCACGTGCCGGACCTTTGATAGCTTCACCGTTCACGCCACGTGATGACCCATCGACGTGGCCATCAGCATGTAAAAGATGACCCCGGCCGGTGTCACCGTCTCTGAACAGTGGACGGCTAAACTCGAAAAACGGGAAAATTTAGGGAAATTTCACCTTTCAAATATATAATTTCCCCAGAATTTTAAATTTTTCATTTTAAAAAAAATCCGAGATAGCAGTTTTTTAGCCCCCTTCATTCCGTGCCTAAACCCGTTTTCAGATCGACCCTATCATAAAAACTGACGGCCTGACGGCTATTTCCCCCACTCCTTGCATTTCACAATGCTAGTATATTTAAGCACAAAAATTGACCCCGTGCCACGGCACGTGCAATAGCACGTGCGCCACGCGACCACTGGTGCAACAAGCTGGACTCATCTGCTCATCGGCTGTACTGATTTGGTGTCGCTAGGTGGAGTGGTTTCCACGCCATAGGACCCCGAGTAGGCCAATGTCGGATTTTCCCGGAGGTTACCCCATCAAACACGTTTGCACGTGGCACGTGCTTTTCAATCGCCCCATATCTGACCCATACCATGTGGTAGCCGACACCCCGGGGCACAACATATTGGAACATTTTCAAAATCTAACGTGGAAATTTTTGACCAAATCGATTTGAAAATAATTTTTCGAAATCGCCATAGGCTCAACATGGGGTAACTGTTTGTGACGATTACCCGAAATTTTGTCAATTATATTTTAAGTAATTACCACCGTCAGTTGGGGTGCCAGCCCGAGATCCGACCCTAAAAACATCAGCAAATATAATTGACGAAATTTTTCGCAAATCGCATTTTAATTTTTTCCCATGTTAACCCTATGGGAAAATGCACGTGCCGATTACCCCAAAACGGGCCCATTATATTTCATATGAAGCATAACAACATGTTCTATGGTCGTTTCTCAACAGGTCCTGAAAGTTTAAACAAAATCGTATCATATAATTTTGTGCAATGAACGAATGAAAATGTCTCTGCAAAAACGTCCATTGACTTAGCATGGGGAGCAAAAAAAGTTCAACTTCAAACTCGTGCAACTCAAGTTAACGAATTCTGACGGGTATACGGCGCACACGGGCGTGTACCTGAACGTGTCGGTCATAAAATGGTGTGCAGCAAACCATACCTTGATCGGCGATTTTTCCCGCTATTCGCGATCGCGCAAAAAGTGTCCAAAACCCCGTTGACTTAACATGGGGAAAATGGAATCGCACGTGCCACGCGCAAAAGAATTCTGAGCGAGTAGCGACCGATGCCATCAGGTAGATCGCCTGCGGGAGCTCATACCCTGAACTTTTTACGAAGATTGAGCGATTCGTTTAGGCCCCAATCAAGTTGTACTGATTCGCTGCCAACCATGCAAAACATAGCCCGGAGAAGGACCGTATTATTGAGAACTTTCAAAACTTCTTCTTCAGTTATTACCAGCATCTGCGATGCTGGGCTCCGCATCGCGGGACCGCAGGTTGTTTGAGCAAGCACCTTTGTAAACGCAGCAAAAACGCCCGCCGCCAAACGAGAGGATGAGCCTTGCACGTGCAGACCGGAGTCGGTGTGCTAACCGGAGTCGGTGTGCTATCTTGAATCTAATGAAACAACAACCTGCGGTTAAGACAAATATGGCGCCTTGCGGCAAGTGTGGTGTATTCATATCTGCCGTTTAAGCAGCCATCCCTCAATCAAAGCGCATCCTAATCGTCCCATGTTCGATAAAGTTACGCACATTCTGTGATTTGTGGCAAAAATGGCGCTTTGAGACAAACGTGGCGCACTGCGACAAACGTGGCGCATTTGTTCCTGTCGCTTAACAATTTTATCCACCCACCAAAGTCTAGCCCAATTGGACTTAAACTGCCAAAGTTATGTTCATTTGAATATTTCACTATAAAATATCTCCGCAACAGAGGTGCCCAAATTTGTACGTGTGCCACGTGACCGCCGTTAGTGTAAGCAGGACTTGTCCCCTCACTGATTGCACTATTTCAGTGTTCCTGGCTTGTGCTGTTTTCGTGCTATAAGGCCACAAATCGGCAAACACACGATGATCTGGGAGGTACGCGACTCAAACACGTGGCCACGTGGCACGTGCCGGACCTCTGATAGCTTTACCGTTCACGCCACGTGATGACCCATCGACGTGGCCATCAGCATGTAAAAGATGACCCCGGCCGGTGTCACCGTCTCTGAACAGTGGACGGCTAAACTCGAAAAACGGGAAAATTTTAGGAAATTTCACCTTTCGAACATATAATTTCCCCAGAATTTTAAATTTTTCATTTTACAAAAAAATCCGAGATAGCAGTTTTTTAGCCCCCCTCATTCTGTGCCTAAACCCGTTTTCAGATCGACCCTATCACAAAAACTGACGGCCTGACGGCTATTTCCCCCACTCCTTGCATTTCACAATGCTAGTATACTTAAGCACCAAAATTGACCCCGTGCCACGGCACGTGCAATAGCACGTGCGACACGTGACCACTAGTGCGACAAGCTGGACTCATCTGCTCACCGGCTGCACTGATTTGGTGTCGCTAGTTGAAGTCGTTTCCACGCCATAGGACCCCAAGTAGGCCAATGTCGGATTTTCCCGGAGGTTACCCCATCAAACACGTTTGCACGTGGCACGTGCTTTTCAATCGCCCCATATCTGACCCATACCTTGTGGTAGCCGATACCCCGGGGCACAACATATTGGAACATTTTCAAAATCTAACGTGGAAATTTTTGACAAAATCGATTTGAAAATAATATTTCGAAATCGCCATAGGCTCAACATGGGGTAACTGTTTGTGACGATTACCCGAAATTTTGTCAATTATATTTTAAGTAATTACCACCATCAGTTGGGGTGCCAGCCCGAGATCCGACCCTAAAAATATCAGCAAATATAATTGACGAAATTTTTCGCAAATCGCATTTTAATTTTTTCCCATGTTAACCCTATGGGAAAATGCACGTGCCGATTACCCCAAAACGGGCCATTATATTTCAAAACGAAGCATAACAGCATGTTCTATGGTCGTTTCTCAACAGGTCCTGAAAGTTTAAACAAAATCGTATCATATAATTTTGTGCAATGAACGAATGAAAATGTCTCTGCAAAAATGCCCATTGACTTAACATGGGGAGCGAAAAAAGTTCAACTTTGACCTCGTTCAAAGGCACGTTACGAAATTCTGAGGGGTATACGGCGCACACTAGCGTGTACCCAAACATGTTTGCCATAAAATTCTAGGAAGAAAACCACCGCCTTCTTGGCTCGTTTTTCCGCCATTCGCGATCGCGCAAAAAGTGTCCAAAACCCCGTTGACTTAACATGGGCGAAAATTGAAACGCACGTGCCACGTGCCACGAGGTTTTAAGCGAGTAGCGACCGGTGCCATCAGGTAGATCGCCTGCTGGAGCCCATACCCTGAAATTTTTACGAAGATTGAGCGATTCGTTTAGGCCCCGGTCAAGTTGTACTGATTCGCGGCCAGACTTGCAAAACATAGCCCGGAGAACGACCGCTCCGGTTGTTTTTCAATAGAAAAACACAATTCTAACGAATAGTGTTTGTCTTTTCAAACAACCTGCGGTTACCAAACTGACTTGCGCACGGCACCCTACTAATCGGTCTCTAGCGGTGTACCAAATTTGAACTCAATCGGCCCGGCCGTTCTCGAGATCTGGAAGCGTCACCCTGCACGTGCGCACGTGCAGTTGCACCCCAATCGTGGCACATGGAAATACATACTAAATGACTGCAACCTACTGATCGGTATCAAGCGTTATGCCAAATTTGAACACAATCGGTCCAGCCGTTCTCGAGATCTGGAAGCGTCACCCTGCACGTGCGCACGTGCAGTTGCACCCCTACCAAGACACATGGAAATGCATCGCCTGGAAAGTGTCTACCTCCATGCCAAGTTTTAGCGCAATCGGCCCAGTAATTACCGCGAGCTATTGCGCTTATTACAAAACAGGCACCTCTTGGCTTTGCACGTGGAACGTGCGTTAGGGGTCACCCATATGCATCGAGAGTAGCACACTATGTGAAAGAAGGGAAAAAGCTACCCCACACAAAAAAACCGCACGTGTATCAGCCCAGTGGTTGCCGAGATATAAGTCGTACAAAAACGTCCCCACGGCGGCCGGCCGCTATTTAGCAGTAAAATCGTGTCGCATCCTTCTATTAGAGGTATCCCCGTCACCTGTTCGTATACTGTCTGAGCAAAGGCCATACGTTACGGTCCAAACTCCATAGTGAGGCGGACATACGAATTTACGAGAGTTTAGCGACGAAATGATTCACTTAATTGTTAAGTAATGGGTACCATTAGGTAGACCATAAATTTTATCTAGCATCTCACCGTAGATGCAGTAAAAAGTGCTTTACTTTTCAATGTATGTAAAGACTTGCTCAGCTCAATCAGTTCACTCTGTATTGGCTCAAGCCGTATCATGCGAACGCAATACAAACTAGAGCACCGACAGCGCAGCGCTCCCCAACTCACTGCTCGCCCAGTCCACCCGGGCCGCCGCCACGACGGCCCCCCCCGCAAGTAGGCATCCCGCACTGCACCGACAGCCGCGGGCGACCAGCTGACCGGCCAGCTGACCGGCCAGCAGCCGGCGGGCGGCAAGCCACGGATGGCCGACCCGCCGGCGCGGCGAGGGAGGGGAGGGACGCAGCTGAAAGACCCGACTACATATATATCAAAGAATGATACATTATATGTAATCATCGATGACGCGACATAAATCTGCTTTATTGGGTTTAGCGGTGTAGTCTGTGATGCCATCACAATGAAAATAGCCTAGTTTTGTAGAGCATCAAATTCTGATTCCATAACGACTCTCGCTAGTCCATTTTCAATTGTAAATAAGCCTTTTATTGCGATGCAAAGTCCCGAAATGGTGCCGACGGCGGCCGGTCCCCCGATGGTACCATACCATAGATGGTAAACAGGTTAGTTCACATTCCCGCCGCTATGCGGGCGGCGGCGGCGCCACCTGTCCTCGTGTCCGCCTGACACCGTAACGATATAGGTCTGAGCTCAAATCTCGGTAATGTCGTGCTTTTTTACTATATTTCTCAAAAACGGCACCACGTGCAATAAAGTTGTATATATCATTGGAAAGAGCATCAAAAGTTGTATAACCTATCAACTTTTCACATAAATATATCTCAACTGTAAAAAGTTATTAAGCAGCAAAGACGCTCCCATTGACTTTCCATGTTAAAATTTTTCATTTTTAAACGAGCCTAAAAAGAACAAACGAATTTGCACAGCTTAAAGAAGCATAACAACATGTTCTATGGTCTTTTCTCAACAAGTCCTGGAAGTTTAAACAAAATCGTATCATATAATTTTGTACAATGAGCGAATGAAAAAGTCTCTGCAAAAATGCCCATTGACTTAACATGGGGAGCGAAAAAAGTTCAACTTTGACCTCGTGCAAAGTCACGTTACGAAGTTCTGAGGGGTATACGGCGCACACTAGCGTGTACCCAAACGTGTTTGCCATAAAATGCTGGGAAGAAAACCACCTCTTCCTTGGCTCGTTTTCCCGCTATTCGCGATCGCGCAAAAAGTGTCCAAAACCCCATTGACTTAACATGGGGAAAATGGAATCGCACGTGCCACGTGCCACGAGGTTTTAAGCGAGTAGCGACCGAAGCCATCAGGTAGATCGCCCCCGGGAGCCCATACCCTGAAATTTTTACGAAAATCGCAATGCACGTTTAGGCCCCGGTCAAGTTGCCCCAATTCGCGGCCAGACTTGCAAAACATAGCCCGGAGACGGACCGCTCCGGTTGTTTTTCAATAGAAAAACACAATTCTAACGAATAGTGTTTGTCTTTTCAAACAACCTGCGGTTACCAGCATCTGCGATGCTGGGCTCCGCATCGCGGGACCGCAGGCTGTTTGAGCAAGCACCTTTGTAAACGCAGCAAAAACGCCCGCCGCCAAACGAGAGGATGAGCCTTGCACGTGCAGACCGGAGTCGGTGTGTTACCCCCCCCCCCATGTGCGGGCGAGAGCAGCACAGGGCTCGAGAGTGTTTTAGAGCCCACCGGCCTTGACAGAGGTGACGGCCGACGTCCCGATGGGATAACGCTCTTCCCTTTCAGCCGAGGAATGAGCCTGATATGGGACGCCACCTGCTGCGACACCGCTTCTCTGCAACTGCTGTCATCAGCTCTGCCTTGAGCCCTGGTAGCGCCGCTCGCTTTGCGGAAGAACGCAAGCGCGTCCGATATGCCGCTCTCCGTAAGAAATACGTTTTCGTACCTTTCGCGGTTGAGACACCTGGTGTCCTGGGTCCAGCGGCCACACAGGGGGGGGGGGGGGGTCGGATGCGACCCCCCCCCCCAGGCTGTCGTGGGTACGGAAATAGCCCAGGCGGTGCCGGGTTAAACTAATAGTATTACCGCAGGGAACACGACGCATTTATAGCCGATACATTTGCTTTTTTTCTTAAATAAGATTGAAACATTGCGAGTACTGGCTTTTCGCCTAGCAGTTGGGCGTGAGGTGAGTGACGATAAAAATTATTTCGCTCTCCCTTGCTCCTGCACCTGCGGAAAGTGGATGGATGGGCATTGGATACTTACTGGAAGGGTGTAATAAGGGCAATACACCACTTCATGCTCCGATAATTGCATTACGTCTATGACGGTGTAAAGTAAAGAATAAAGATGTGTGAAGAAATAGACATCTGACAATTGGCTGACTTCCCTGCCTCCCGGCCGCTACTCAGGTCCACCACTCGCCGTTGTCAGTGCACGGTTTTTCTAGCAAGCTCCAGCCTAGTATTGATCTTATTCAGTATTTACGGTACGAAGATTTGATAACGGAATGTGACGTTTCCACATCATGCTTGATGGTTGAAGTTTGCACCGTTAACAACTACCAAGTCAAGTCGCAGCCCCAGTCATCTGGCACGTCTCTGTCATCGAATAAAGCCAATGAACAAGAAAGTTATTATTTTCCAGCATAAATGAAAATATATAACACTGCTACAGGCGGTACGCGGATGTCATGCACATTACACACAACGATTCAATCGAATAAAAACTGGATTAACCATAAATCAGCACTGGATTAACCATAAATAATAACAGTACAGCACCAAACACTTGAGATGCACATTATAGTACTTTAGAATGCACAGAGGAGTAATGAGACTAAAAGTTTTAACACGCCCTATCTTAAAAAAATATTGAACGAGATATTTCCACAGTGCAAAAACAAAACCGAAATCCGACAAAAAACCGATTCCAGGTTCAATGTCCACAGATTTAAAAACAAAACTTTCAAGTGCCCCCATGGTAAAAAAAAAATGACCAAAGACGGAATTGTAACGAAGAATAAATAAAGATATGTGCGGCAAACGAAGGGCGGCACTGGACGAGCGTCTGCACAAAGTAGGCGCACAGAGTTACTCCTTAGCCCAGCGGGCAGCAGCAAATGAATTACAACCAAAGGAAGAATATGCATTAGTCTATTAAGGCTCATCGCACCATGACGAGGCACAGCTAGGATAACGCGATTCGCCTGCGTCCTCCAGGCGAGAAGCACCTCGAGTAGGCTGCCGTGTCTTGACCAACTGCCGCATCCGTCGTCCGCGCCGCAGGCCTCCCAGTAGTGCCTCGGAGTAGTGCCTCCATCGCATCGGCCGTCGACCGGCGTGGGGCCCGGATGTGACTAGTGCAGCTCCGTGGGGTGCCCTGCCGCGCTCTGCCGAGTGTGCAGAGAGCAGGTAGACTGGTGGCGGTGAAGAAAACAAGCAGTTATCTTCTTTCGGGATCTGTAAAGAAGCATTCTACTAAAAACTACATCCAAAACGTTTTCCATATTTTTTTTTTACAGAACACAATGCAGTAGCCAAAATAGATATGAAGTATGTGAAGACAACAGTCTACTGCCATTAGATAACTGATCCTGATGGACAAATACATTAGATACTAGTAAATCATAAGGTGGTTCAAAGGCACACTTTGCAGCTCCAGTAAAAAATCACTGTTTTTCATACTTCATACTGTAAGGGGAAAGGGTGGGGTGGGGATGCAGCCAAGAGTGCATCATATGGGGTTGTAGTGGTCGGACCATCTGGAGCAATAGCCTGTTTTTGCCGTTTTTAATGTTAACCCTATGGCGCACATGAGCACGCGCCACGGGCGCACCCCCGGCCGAATCGTGCCCAAAAGCTAATACGACCTGTTGAATTACATGACCCACGAGTCGTGAAAATTTCACCCTCGTGCGTCAATCGACGGCGCCGCAATATCCGTTTTGGGGCATCACGCCGCCTATAAGCCTCGCAAAAGCGTCCGCACGGCCGGCCGGCCGGCCGGCCGGCCGCTCATACTCAGAAATTTCCGTTAATCTAAGGAAAGACTTCGCTCGCTTCGCTCGCTCCGTAACAAAAGTGACACCTCTCCGTTTTACACGTGTCACGTGCAGTGGAGGTCACCCGCAAGCATTGTCCATAGTAAATACTTGTAAGAAGAGTATACGCTACCCCACACAAAAAACCGCAAGTGTAACAGTGTCCGTCCCCCTCCCCGGCGCCGTTTTCCTCCAGGGGAGGCGCCCCAGCCGCCGTACTGGGGCGTAGCGGAGTCCGTGCTTTTAGCACAGCAAAATATCCACCCAGGCTAGATTAACGTCACGACAACCTAGGATTAAGAGTGGCTAGACTTCAGACTTCATGCAGACTTAACATTGAAGTATTATATATGCAACTAAATGACACACATGGTGTTTGTTCTAACCTTCTCAACAGAAAGTGAACGTGTCAGGACAGCACCCCTTGGTGACCATTATATTCAAGGGGTGCAGGAACTGATTCCCCAGGGGTGAAGCGATAGAAGCAAAAACATGAGTCACTAGTTCCCTCCTGTGTCTTCCCTCCTGCAGAAAAAAAAATACATGTGTGATGCCCAATGTGACTGATAACTGCATATTATAAAGCTGGAAATATTGTACAAAGTTGTGACAACACAAGCAAACTATGCATGTCACTGCTCTTGTATAACTTTTCTATTTTTATTGCTATATGAGACCTCACAAGACACAAAAATATGCATGGTTAGAAAGTGGGTAACAATACATTTCCGCTCATACTCAGAAATTTCCGTTAATCTAAGGAAAGACTTCGCTCGCTTCGCTCGCTCCGTAACAAAAGTGACACCTCTCCGTTTTACACGTGTCACGTGCAGTGGAGGTCACCCGCAAGCATTGTCCATAGTAAATACTTGTAAGAAGAGTATACGCTACCCCACACAAAAAACCGCAAGTGTAACAGTGTCCGTCCCCCTCCCCGGCGCCGTTTTCCTCCAGGGGAGGCGCCCCAGCCGCCGTACTGGGGCGTAGCGGAGTCCGTGCTTTTAGCACAGCAAAATATCCACCCAGGCTAGATTAACGTCACGACAACCTAGGATTAAGAGTGGCTAGACTTCAGACTTCATGCAGACTTAACATTGAAGTATTATATATGCAACTAAATGACACACATGGTGTTTGTTCTAACCTTCTCAACAGAAAGTGAACGTGTCAGGACAGCACCCCTTGGTGACCATTATATTCAAGGGGTGCAGGAACTGATTCCCCAGGGGTGAAGCGATAGAAGCAAAAACATGAGTCACTAGTTCCCTCCTGTGTCTTCCCTCCTGCAGAAAAAAAAATACATGTGTGATGCCCAATGTGACTGATAACTGCATATTATAAAGCTGGAAATATTGTACAAAGTTGTGACAACACAAGCAAACTATGCATGTCACTGCTCTTGTATAACTTTTCTATTTTTATTGCTATATGAGACCTCACAAGACACAAAAATATGCATGGTTAGAAAGTGGGTAACAATACATTTCAAATGAACTAAGCAGATTATTTCTAAGCTCCTTTAAGTCCCAATTTCTGCTATATTTCGCTTGTTGTCACTTCATATTTTGAACTCAAGGTGCCTTGTGGATTTACCTCAGGTATGTAGGTAAATCCACAAGGATTTATGGGCTTTACCACAGTTGAGTAGCTGCTCCCTCAATTTAAGTTTCTCGTTAAATTTCATTGAGGCGTTGCAAGATGGGCTGAAGCCGAATCCTCTTCCCTGTTTAGCTGATGCTCATAATACCTGAACATTTTTAATTCCAATTTTTATAGCTGTTAACAATTGGTAAAGGCCCATGTACCTAGACAACAATGACTTTACAGAAGAAACCCCTGGCTGTGTTTCATGGGCGCGCTGCCAGCCGCTGCCAGCGCATTCCGCGTGAGCTAGCGTCAACCTCCGGTAGTGTTGGAGGTATAGGCTTGTTGATGTCTCTATGGAAGCCAAAAGCGGCTGGCAGAGTGCTGTGATATGCTGTGATACACCACCCTTATTTTTGCACAATAATGCTGTGATAACTGTTCCTGCAAAAAATATAAGGTGAAGTGAAGTAAAATCAGGTCAAACATTAATATATACCCGAAAATAGCAGTGTTTGGAGTACCTATATTCACATTACCAATAATATAAAATCAGGTCAAACATTAATATATACCAGAAAATAGCAGTGTTTGCCGTTTGGAGTACCTATATTCACATTACCAATAATATGATACACAACAGGCCATAGAAAACCAGTGAATCAGAATGTTGAATTGTACCCCAATTTCAATATCAATATGGCACTTGGCAATAACAGTTAAACACACCGTTTTTGATGTTAAATCAACAGAGAAAACTCCTGAACATAAAAAATGATCAGAATGTATAATAAGGATAACAGTATAAATAAAAATCGACGACATCAGCACCTATCATCGCCGTTCCACATTCACCACTCCCCATTCCACGCACAGATTGTTTACTCCTTGGTTTACCCCGTGTTCGCAGTCTCCCTGACGACGGAGATTCTTTACGCCCACCGACCAATCACGTTCAAGATCAGCGGGGCTTGGCCGCAGTTCTCGAACGCTATTTGCCAGATTAAGCAGGACCTTCGTCGTCAGTAAACTGTGAACACGGCGTTACATATTTCGCTATGGTAACAAAAGCGCCAGAATTGACTACCAGAATTGGATCCGAAGGTCAAATGGGTCACGTGACTGACAAGTTCAGATGGACAACACCAGGAAAACGGAACAACGTGCAATAACGTTCTATATATCATTGGAAAGAGCATCAAAAGTTGTATAAAATATCAACTTTTGACTTAAACATATCTTAAACGTAAAAAGTTATTAAGCATCAAAGACGCTCCCATTGACTTTCAAAGTTAAAATTTTTCATTTTTAAACGAGCTTCAAAAGAGCAAACGAATTCTGACAGCTTAACGAAGCATAACACCATGTTCTATGGTCTTTTCTCAACAAGTCCTGAAAGTTTAAACAAAATCGTATCATATAATTTTGTACAATGAGCGAATGAAAAAGTCTCTGCAAAAACGCCCATTGACTTAACATGGGGAGCGAAAAAAATTCAACTTTGACCTCGTGCAAAGACACGTTACGAAGTTCTGAGGGGTATACGGCGCACACCAGCGTGTACCCAAACGTGTTTGCCATAAAATGCTGGGAAGAAAACCACCTCTTCCTTGGCTCGTTTTTCCGCTATTCCCGATCGCGCAAAAAGTGTCCAAAACCCCGTTGACTTAACATGGGGAAAATGGAATCGCACGTGCCACGTGCCACGAGGTTTTAAGCGAGTAGCGACCGGTGCCAACAGGTAGATCGCCTGCGGGAGCCCATACACTGAAATTTTTAAGAAAATCGAGCCACAAGTTTAGGCCTGACCCAAGTTGCCCCAATTCGCGGCCAGACATGCAAAACATAGCCCGGAGAAGGACCGCTCCGGTTGTTTTTCAATAGAAAAACACAATTCTAACGAATAGTGTTTGTCTTTTCAAACAACCTGCGGTTACTGACGTGCACGGCACCCTATTCGCCGGTCTATAGCGGTGTGCCAAATTTGAGTGCAATCGACCCGGCCGTTTTCGAGATCTGGAAGCGACACCCTGCACGTGCGCACGTGCAGCCTGGGTCCCAATTGACTTGTGCACGGCACTCTATTCGCCGGTTTCTAGCGATGTACCAAATTTAATCTGAATCGGCCCAGCCGTTTCCAAGATCGGGAAACGGCCCCTACCCGTGCGCACGTGCAGCTGCACCCCAACCGTGGCACATGAAAATACATACTAACTGACTTGTGCACGGCACACTACTAACCAGTCTCTAGCGGTATGCCAATTTTGAGCACAGTCGGCCCAGCCGTTCTTGAGATCTGGAACCGTCAGCCTGCACGTGCGCACGTGCATAACGGGTCCCATCTGACTTGTGCACGGCACCCTACTAACCAGCCTCTAGCGGTGTGCCAAGTTTGATCACAATCGGCCCAGCCGTTCTCGAGATCTGGAAGCGTCACCCTGCCCGTGCGCACGTGCAGCGGCACCCCAACCGTGACACATGGAAATGCATTGCCGGGTGCGTGCCAACATCCATGCAAAGTACCAGCGCAATCTGCAAACTAACTACAGAGTTATTAGACTTGTAACCGAACTGACACCTCTTCGTTTTGCACGTGGCACGTGCATTAGGGGTCACCCATACGCATCGAGAATAGCACACTACGTGTAAGAAAGGAAGAAGCTATCCCACACAAAAGACTGCGAGTGAATCGGTCCAGTGGTTGCAGAGATATAAGGTTTGTAAAGGCACCCCACAGGCGGCCGACTGCTAATATTTAGCAATAATCAGTGTCGCATCCGCACATGGGAGGTATCGCCGTCACCTGTTCGTATACTCTAATGTGGTTGGGTTCAAGTCACAGTCGAGCCCTGCTTTTTTACAGCTTTTCTTAAAAACGGCACATCGTGCAGTGACGTTCTATACATTGTTGGAAAGAGCATCGAAAGTTGTATATCTTATTAACTTTTCACTTTGGTATATCTGCAACGTAAAAAGTTATTAAGCAACAAAGACGCTCCCATTGACTTTCCATGTTAAAAATTTTAAATTTCAAATTAACTTTATAAGAAAAAATGAGTTCTGCCAGCTTAACCAAGCATAACGGCATGTACTATGCTCTTTCCTCTACAAGATATAAGAGTTTGGGCGAAATCTATCTCTAAAATTTTGTACAAAGATCGAATGAAAATGTCTCTGCAAAGTCTCGGCATCGCCGTCCATTGACTTAACATGGGACACAGCAAAATTCCAACTTTGACCTCGTGCAAAGACACGTTCCGAGATTCTGAGGGGTATACAGCGCACACTGGCGTGTACCTGAACGTGTTTGCCATAAAATGCTAGGAAAAAAAAACCACCTCCTTCTTGGCTCGTTTTCCCGCCATTGGCGATCGCGCAAAAAGTGTCCAAAACCCCGTTCACTTAACATGGGGAAAATGGAATCGCACGCGCCACGCGCAAAAGACTTTTTAGCGAGTAGCGACCGATGCCATCAGGTAGATCGACTCCGGGAGCCCATACGCTGAACTTTTTACGAAGATTGTACATTTCGTCTAGGCCCCAATCAAGTTGCCCCAATTCGCGGCCAGACTTGCAAAACATAGCCCGGAGAACGACCGCTCCGGTTGTTTTTCAATAGAAAAACACAATTCTAACGAATAGTGTTTGTCTTTTCAAACAACCTGCGGTTAATTTTACCAGCATCTGCGATGCTGGGCTCCGCATCGCGGGACCGCAGGTTGTTTGAGCAAGCACCTTTGTAAACGCAGCAAAAACGCCCGCCGCCAAACGAGAGGATGAGCCTTGCACGTGCAGACCGGAGTCGGTGTGCTACGGACTGACGTGCACTGCACTCTACTAACCGGTCTCTAGCGGTTTGTCAAATTTGAGTGCAATCGACCCGGCCGTTTTCGAGATCTGGAAGTGACACCCTGCACGTGCGCACGTGCAACCTGGGTCCCAATTGACTTGTGCACGGCACTCTATTCGCCGGTTTCTAGCGATGTACCAAATTTAATCTGAATCGGCCCAGCCGTTTCCAAGATCGGGAAACGACCCCTACCCGTGCGCACGTGCAGCTGCACCCCAACCGTGGCACATGAAAATACATACTAATTGACTTGTGCACGGCACACTACTAACCAGTCTCTAGCGGTATGCCAATTTTGAGCACAGTCGGCCCAGCCGTTCTTGAGATCTGGAAGCGTCAGCCTGCACGTGCGCACGTGCATAACGGGTCCCATCTGACTTGTGCACGGCACCCTACTAACCAGCCTCTAGCGGTGTGCCAAGTTTGATCACAATCGGCCCAGCCGTTCTCGATATCTGGAAGCGTCACCCTGCCCGTGCGCACGTGCAGCGGCACCCCAACCGTGACACATGGAAATGCATTGCCGGTTGCGTGCCAACATCCATGCAAAGTACCAGCGCAATCGGCAAACTAACTACAGAGTTATTAGACTTGTTACTGAACTGACTTCTCATCGTTTTGCACGTGGCACGTGCATTAGGGGTCACCCATACGCATCGAGAATAGCACACTACGTGTAAGAAAGGAAGAAGCTATCCCACACAAAAGACCGCGAGTGAATCGGTCCAGTGGTTGCAGAGATATAAGGTTTGTAAAGGCACCCCACAGGCGGCCTACTGCTAATATTTAGCAATAATCAGTGTCGCATCCGCACACGGGAGGTATCGCCGTCACCTGTTCGTATACTCTAATGTGGTTGGGTTCAAGTCACAGTCGAGCCCTGCTTTTTTACAGCTTTTCTTAAAAACGGCACATCGTGCAGTGACGTTCTATACATTGTTGGAAAGAGCATCGAAAGTTGTATATTTAATTAACTTTTCACTTTGGTATATCTGCAACGTAAAAAGTTATTACGCAACAAAGACGCTCCCATTGACTTTCCATGTTAAAAATTTTAAATTTCAAATTAACTTTATAAGAAAAAATGAGTTCTGCCAGCTTAACGAAGCATAACGGCATGTACTATGCTCTTTCCTCTACAAGATATAAGAGTTTGGGCGAAATCTATCTCTAAAATTTTGTACAAAGATCGAATGAAAATGTCTCGGCAAAGTCTCGGCATCGCCGTCCATTGACTTAACATGGGACACAGCAAAATTCCAACTTTGACCTCGTGCAAAGACACGTTCCGAGATTCTGAGGGGTATACAGCGCACACTGGCGTGTACCTGAACGTGTTTGCCATAAAATGCTGGGAAGAAAACCACCTCTTCCTTGGCTCGTTTTTCCGCCATTCCCGATGGCGCAAAAAGACCCCCAAACCCCCATTGACTTAACATGGGCGAAAATTCAAACGCACGCGCCACGCGCAAAAGACTTCTTAGCGAGTAGCGACCGGTGCCATCAGGTAGATCGCCTCCGAGAGCCCATACACTGAACTTTTTACGAAGATTGTACATTTCGTCTAGGCCCCTACCAAGTTGCCCCAATTCGCTGCCAGACTTGCAAAACATAGCCCGGACAACGACCGCTCCGGTTGTTTTTCAATAGAAAAACACAATTCTAACGAATAGTGTTTGTCTTTTCAAACAACCTGCGGTTACAAGTCGTCTTCGTAGTGTTTGTCTTTTCAAACAACCTGCGGTTACCAAACGAGAGGATGAGCCTTGCACGTGCAGACCGGAGTGGGTGTGCTAAAAACTGACGTGCACGGCACCCTATTCGCCCGTCTAGAGCGGTGTGCAAAATTTGGGTGCAATCGGCCCGGCCGTTTTCGAGATCTTGAAGCGGCACCCTGCACGTGCGCACGTGCAAGCTGGGTCCCAATTGACTTGTGCACGGCACTCTATTCGCTGGTTTCTAGCGATGTACCAAATTTAATCGCATTCGGCCCAGCCGTTTCCAAGATCTGGAAACGACCCCTACACGTGCGCACGTGCAGTTGTACCCCAACCGTGGCACATGAAAATACATACTTACTGACTTGTGCACGGCAACCTACTAACCAGTCTCTAGTGGTATGCCAAATTTGAGCACAGTCGGTCCAGCCGTTCTTGAGATATGGAAGCGTCAGCCTGCACGTGCGCACGTGCAAACTGGGCCCCATCTGACTTGTGCACGGCACCCTACTCGCCGATCCCTAGCGGTGTGCCAACTTTGATCACAATCGGCCCAGCCGTTCTCGAGATCTGGAATCGTCACCCTGCCCGTGCGCACGTGCAGCTGCACCCCAACCGTGACACATGGAAATGCATTGCGCGGCGGTTGCCTACATCCCAGCCAAGTATCAGCGCAATCGGCAAACTAACTACAGAGTAATTAGACTTCTTACCAAACTGACGCCTCTTCGTTTTGCACGTGGCACGTGCATAAGGGGTGACCCATACGTATCGAGAGTAGCACACTACGTGTAAGAAAGGAAGAAGCTATCCCACACAAAAGACTGCGAGTGAATCGGTCCAGTGGTTGCAGAGATATAAGGTTTGTAAAGGCGCCCCCACGGCGGCCGACTGCTAATATTTAGCAATAATCAGTGTCGCGTCCGCACATGGGAGGTGTCCCCTTCACCTGTTCGTATATTCTATTGTGGTTGGGTTCAAGTCACAGTCGAGCCCTGCTTTTTTACAACTTTTCTTGAAAACGGCACATCGTGCAGTGACGTTCTATACATCAGTGGAAAGAGCATCAAATGTTGTATATTATATGAACTTTTCACCTATGTATATTACTAACAATAAAAGTTATAGAGGAATAAAGACGCACCCATTGACTTTCCATGTTAAAAATTTTCATTTTCAAACGAACTTTATTAGAAAAAACGATTTCTGCCAGCTTAACGAAGCACACCAGCATGTACTATGTTCCTTTCTCTACAAGATATAAGAGTTTGGGCGAAATCTATCTCTAAAATTTTGTACAAAGATCGAATGAAAATGTCTCTGCAAAGTCTCGACATCGCCGTCCATTGACTTAACATGGGACACAGCAAAATTCCAACTTTGACCTCGTGCAAAGACACGTTCCGAGATTCTGAGGGGTATACAGCGCACACTGGCGTGTACCGGAACGTGTTTGCCATAAAATGCTCGGAAGAAAACCACCTCTTCCTTGGCTCGTTTTCCCGCCATTCGCGATCTCGCAAAAAGTGTCCAAAACCCCGTTGACTTAACATGGGGAAAATGGTATCGCACGTGCCACGTGCCACGAGGTTTTAAGCGAGTAGCGACCGGTGCCATAAGGTAGATCGCCTCCGGGAGCCCATACACTGAACTTTTTACGAAGATTGTACATTTCGTCTAGGCCCCAATCAAGATGTCTCGATTCGCTGCCAGACTTGCAAAACATAGCCCGGAGAACGACCGCTCCGGTTGTTTTTCAATAGAAAAACACAATTCTAACGAATAGTGTTTGTCTTTTCAAACAACCTGCGGTTACTTTGTCTATCAAATGGCTATCTCGGTTTTTTGAAAATTTTGGATTTTGGCCTAAATTTTTTCAAAAAACTGACTTTTTTGGGAAAATCATTATAAAATCCAAAATTTTGAGTCTATCGAAAAAACCGGAATATATGTCAGAGAAGTGGTCTATGTGCACCTACATACCAAATTTTAGAAGAATCGGTTCAAAAATGTGGGAGTTATTCAAAATTTTATGACGTCACGACACACAAAATTTTTGAAAAATGACTTTTTGGAAGTTCTAGACCTCGTACGGAAACAAAAATAGCACCATTCGATTCGCCGTGAAAAACTGCATCAGATAGACACCTTTTTAGGCCTTAACAAGCAACTTCAAAATTTGACCTCACTTGACCTGACCTTGACCTGACCTCGACCTGAAATTCATCCAGAGGTGGTCCATATCACTTATTGAGTGTGCCTATTGAATTCTATGAGTAAAATGACCCATAAAACATGTGTCGCATATGCCCTTTTCTATATTTTGTTTTTTGGTGACCTGACCTGACCTGACCTGACCTTGACCTTGACCTCTGAATGATATTTTATGCAACGAATATTGTCTTGGTAGCCTAAGAACACGTTTTGGGCGATCAGTCTCAGTCCATGACTCCATTCTTCGGCAACTACGGTGCAAGGCCGATACTGTAGAAACTTGCAATTTGTACCCTTGACCTGACCTTGACCTTGACCTCAAACTTTAAATTAAGTACATGTTTTTAGTAGTTCGTGATGAGAGCTTTCGATTGGCGTTTGAATTTTCCAAATCGGACCGTTAGTTCGGGAGATAACAGGGGGGGTAAAATTTACCCCCCCCCCCAGCCCCGCGCGTTCGGCTGGAGACCCCAGCCCCGCGCGGGTTAAGGGGGGGGGGGCACTGCCGACTTTTGGTCCCATTCTTTCAATGCAACGCCCATAGGGCTAATGTTAAAATGCCCAAATCAAAGGGGGGCACGGTGCCCCGGTGCCCTCCCCGTTCCGCCGTCTAGACTACCAAGCAAGCTCGCCTGGAGGCTCCCCACCGTCTCTTGGCGCCCGGGTAGCCTCGATGCCTGAATAAGGCCCCGAGACATCGACCTTGGCCAAAAAGCGTTCGTGTAGGCCCTCAGAAACTGGTGTGAGCCCTGATATTACTGTGTGGGCTGCTCAGGCATTTCTGTCGGGCCATCATGCATCGATTTGGGTCCGAGCTAGTAAGGGTTATCAGAAGCATCCTTTAGCCCTGCGACTTCAGAGGTTGGTGTGAGATCCTAAAAAAGAAAGTGAGGGCACTCCGAGGCTTGCAAAGGGCTTTTCCTCGGAGGTCGGCCTTGGCCGAACGGCGTTCCTCAAACTGGTGTAGGGCGCTGAGATTACTGAATGGGACTCTCGAGTATTGGCATGGGGCCCTCAACTATCAGCACGGAGCCCTCAGGAGCCGGTAAGGGCTCCTCTGCGGCATGCATAAGCCATCCGATCTCAGAGGCCGGTGTGAGATCCTAAACAAGAGCTGAGTGCACTTAAAAACCTGCGTAGGTCCCCCAGAGATCAGCTTTGACCAGACGGCGGTCATGGACGCCCTTAGAAACTGACGTAGGGGCCGCCTCAGTCGGTCGGCCCTCTCACATCAGCCTGGGGATCTCAGGAATCGGCCTGGGGCCCTCAAGAGCCGGTTAGGGCCCTCGGAAAGTGGCATTATACCCTGCGATAGCCGTGTTAGGCCCTCGGGTAACGGCTTGGGGCCCTCGGGCATCGGCCTGCGCCCCCGGGCATTGGCCAGAGGTCCTTGGATATCGGTCTGGGGCCCCTCAAGAGCCGGTGAGGGCCTTCAGAAAATGGTATGGGGCCCTGAGATAACTCTGTGGGCTTTCAGGTGCTCATGTGGGACCCTTAGGCATCGGCCCCAAGAGGGGGTTAAGGAGGGCAGGGGGCAGGGGCCCTCAAGAGCTGACAGAGCCCAGCATCTGCGATGCTGGGCTCCTGGGCTGGGCTTTCAGGTGCTCATGTGGGACCCTTAGGCATCGGCCCCAAGAGGGGGTTAAGGAGGGCAGGGGGCAGGGGCCCTCAAGAGCTGACAGAGCCCAGCATCTGCGATGCTGGGCTCCGCATCGCGGGACCGCAGGTTGTTTGAGCAAGCACCTTTGTAAACGCAGCAAAAACGCCCGCCGCCAAACGAGAGGATGAACCTTGCACGTGCAGACCGGAGTCGGTGTGCTACGGACTGACGTGCACGGCACCCTATTCGCCGGTCTATAGCGGTGTGCCAAATTTGAGTGCAATCGGCCCGGCCATTTTCGAGATCTTGAAGCGGCACCCTTCACGTGCGCACGTGCAAGCTGGGTCCCAACTGACTTGTGCACGGCACTCTATTCGCCGGTCTCTAGCGGTGTACGAAATTTGAGCTCAATCGGCCCAGCCGTTTTCAAGATCTGGAAGCGACCCCTACACGTGAGCACGTGCAGTTGCACCCCAATCGTGACACATGAATATACATACTAACTGACTTGTGCGCAGCACCCTACTAACCGGTCTCTAAATGTGTGCCGAATTTGAGTGCAATCGATCCAGCCGTTCTTGAGATCTGGAAGCGTCACTCTGCACGTGCGCACGTGCAAAATGGATCCCATCTGACTTGTGCACGGCACCCTACTAACCAGTCTCTAGTGGTATGCCAAATTTGAGCACAGTCGGTCCAGACGTTCTTGAGATATGGAAGCGTCAGCCTGCACGTGCGCACGTGCAAACTGGGTCCCATCTGACTTGTGCACGGCACCCTACTCGCCGAGCCCTAAGGGTGTACCAACTTTGATCACAATCGGCCCAGCCATTCTCGAGATCTGGAAGCGTCACCCTGCCCGTGCGCACGTGCAGCGGCACCCCAACCGTGACACATGGAAATGCATTGCCGGGTGCGTGCCAACATCCATGCAAAGTACCAGCGCAATCGGCAAACTAACTACAGAGTTATTAGACTTGTTACTGAACTGACTTCTCATCGTTTTGCACGTGGCACGTGCATTAGGGGTCACACATACGCATCGAGAGTAGCACACTACGTGTGAGAAAGGAAGAAGCTATCCCACACAAAAGACCGCGAGTGAATGGGTCCAGTGGTTGCAGAGATATAAGGTTTGTAAAGGCACCCCACAGGCGGCCTACTGCTAATATTTAGCAATAATCAGTGTCGCGTCCGCACATGGGAGGTATCGCCGTCACCTGTTCGTATACTCTAATGTGGTTGGGTTCAAGTCACAGTCGAGCCCCGCTTTTTTACAGCTTTTCTTAAAAACGGCACATCGTGCAGTGACGTTCTATACATTGTTGGAAAGAGCATCGTAAGTTGTATATTTTATTAACTTTTCACTTTGGTATATCTGCAACGTAAAAAGTTATTAAGCAACAAAGACGCTCCCATTGACTTTCCATGTTAAAAATTTTAAATTTCAAATGAACTTTATAAGAAAAAATGAGTTTTGCCAGCTTAACGAAGCATAACGGCATGTACTATGCTCTTTCCTCTACAAGATATAAGAGTTTGGGCAAAATCTATCTCTAAAATTTTGTACAAAGATCGAATGAAAATGTCTCTGCAAAGTCTCGGCATCGCCGTCCATTGACTTAACATGGAACACAGCAAAATTCCAACTTTGACCTCGTGCAAAGCACCGTTCCAAGATTCTGAGGGGTATACAGCGCACACTGGCGTGTACCCAAACGTGTTTGCCATAAAATGCTGGGAAGAAAACCACCTCCTTCTTGGCTCGTTTTCCCGCCATTCGCGATCGCGCAAAAAGTGTCCAAAACCCCGTTGACTTAACATGGGGAAAATGGAATCGCACGTGCCACGCGCAAAAGACTTCTTAGCGAGTAGCGACCGGTGCCATCAGGTAGATCGCCTGCGGGAGCCCATACCCTGAACTTTTTACGAAGATTGTACATTTCGTCTAGGCCCCCGTCAAGTTGTACTGATTCGCGGCCAGACATGTAGAAGAAGCTGTATCTCGTTCCGTAGCACTGGCGACAGCTGAAGGCACATCGAACCGGGAGGCTCATAACTCAGAAAAAAATAGTGGAGCTAATAGGACAGCGGATAGACCGCAGGTTGTTTGAGCAAGCACCTTTGAAAACGCAGCAAAAACGCCCGCCGCCAAACGAGGGGATGAGCCTTGCACGTGCACACGGGAGTCGGTGTGCTACAAACACTGCCGCAAAAAAAAACGCACGCCGTCCGTTAAACTAAACACTGACGCATTAAGACAAATATGGCGCCTTGCGGCAAGTGTGGTGAATTCATATCTGCCGTTTAAGCAGCCATCCCTCAATCAAAGCGCATCCTAATCGTCCCATGTTCGATAAAGTTAGGCACATTCTGTGATTTGCGGCAAAAATGGCGCTTTGAGACAAACGTGGCGCACTGCAACAAACGTGGCGCATTCGTTCCTGTCGCTTAACAATTTTATCCACCCACTAAAATCTAGCCCAATTGGACTTAAACTGACAAAGTTATGTTTATTTCAATATTTCACTATAAAATATCTCCGCAACGGAGGTGCACAAATTTGCACGTGTGCCACGTGACCGCCGGTGGTGTAAGCAGGACTTGTCCGCTCGCTGATTGCACCATTTCAGTGTTCCTGGCTTGTGCTGTTTTCGTGCTATAAGGCCACAAATCGGCAAACACACGATAATCTGGGAGGTACGGGACTCAAACACGTGGCCACGTGGCACGTGCCGGACCTCTGATAGCTTCACCGTTCACGCCACGTGATGACCCATCGACGTGGCCATCAGCATGTAAAAGATGACCCCGGCCGGTGTCACCGTCTCCGAACAGTGGACGGCTAAACTCGAAAAACGGGAAAATTTAGGGAAATTTCACCTTTCGAATATATAACTTCCCCAGAATTTTAAATTTTTCATTTTACAAAAAATCCGAGATAGCAGTTTTTTAGACGTCTTCATTCTGTGCCTAAACCCGTTTTCAGATCGACCCTATCATAAAAACTGACGGCCTGACGGCTATTTCCCTCACTCCTTGCATTTCACAATGCTAGTATATTTAAGCACCAAAATTGACCCCCTGCCACGGCACGTGCAATAGCACGTGCGACACGTGACCACTAGTGCGACAAGCTGGACTCATCTGCTCACCGGCTGCACTGATTTGGTGTCGCTAGTTGAAGTCGTTTCCACGCCAGAGGACCCCGAGTAGGCCAATGTCGGATTTTCCCGGAGGTTACCCCATCAAACACGTTTGCACGTGGCACGTGCTTTTCAATCGCCCCATATCTGACCCATACCATGTGGTAGCCGACACCCTGGGGCACAACATATTGGAACATTTTCAAAATCTAACGTGGAAATTTTTGACAAAATCGATTTGAAAATAATTTTTCGAAATCGCCATAGGCTCAACATGGGGTAACTGTTTGTGACGATTACCCGAAATTTTGTCAATTATATTTTAAGTAGTTACCACCGTCAGTTGGGGTGCCAGCCCGAGATCCGACCCTAAAAATATCAGCAAATATAATTGACGAAATTTTTCGCAAATCGCATTTTATTTTTTTCCCATGTTAACCCTATGGGAAAATGCACGTGCCGATTACCCCAAAACGGGCCATTATATTTCATAACGAAGCATAACAACATGTTCTATGGTCGTTTCTCAACAGGTCCTGAAAGTTTAAACAAAATCGTATCATATAATTTTGTGCAATGAACGAATGAAAATGTCTCTGCAAAAACGTCCATTGACTTAGCATGGGGAGCAAAAAAAGTTCAACTTCAAACTCGTGCAACTCAAGTTAACGAATTCTGACGGGTATACGGCGCCCACGGGCGTGTACCTGAACGTGTCGGTCATAAAATGGGGTGCAGCAAACCCTACCTTGATCGGCGATTTTTTCCGCTATTCGCGATCGCGCAAAAAGTGTCCAAAACCCCGTTGACTTAACATGGGGAAAATGGAATCGCACGTGCCACGCGCAAAAGAATTCTGAGCGAGTAGCGACCGGTGCCATCAGGTAGATCGCCTGCGGGAGCTCATACCCTGAACTTTTTACGAAGATTGAGCGATTCGTTTAGGCCCCAATCAAGTTGTACTGATTCGCTGCCAACCATGCAAAACATAGCCCGGAGAAGGACCGCTCCGGTTGTTTTTCAATAGAAAAACACAATTCTAACGAATAGTGTTTGTCAATGAAGAAACAACCTGCGGTTAAAATACCGTCCGTTAAACGTAAACACTGACGCATTAAGACCCTATTCGCCGGTCTATAGCGGTGTGCCAAATTTGAGTGCAATCGACCCGGCCGTTTTCGAGATCTGGAAGCGACACCCTGCACCTGCGCACGTGCAGCCTAGGTCCCAATTGACTTGTGCACGGCACTCTATTCGCCGGTTTATAGCGATGTACCAAATTTAATCGCATTCAGCCCAGCCGTTTCCAAGATCTGGAAACGACCCTTACACGTGCGCACGTGCAGATGCACCCCAACCGTGGCACATGAAAATACATACTTACTGACTTGTGCACGGCACCCTATTAACCAGTCTCTAGTGGTGTGCCAAATCTAAGCACAATCGGCCCAGCCGTTCTCGAGATCTGGAAGCGTCAGCCTGCACGTGCGCACGTGCAAAATGAATCCCATCTGACTTGTGCACGGCACCCTACTCGCCGATCCCTAACGGTGTGCCAACTTTGATCACAATCGGCCCAGCCGTTCTCGAGATCTGGAAGCGTCACCCTGCACGTGTGCACGTGCAATAGCACCCCAACCGTGAAACATGGAAATGCATTGCCGGATACGTGCCAACATCCATGCCAAGTACCAGCGCAATCGGCAAACTAACTACAGAGTTATTAGATTTGTTACTGAACTGACTTCTCCTCGTTTTGCACGTGGCACGTGCATTAGGGGTCACCCATACGCATCGAGAACAGCACACTACGTGTGAGAAAGGAAGAAGCTATCCCACACAAAAGACCGCGAGTGAATCGGTCCAATGGTTGCAGAGATATAAGGTTTGTAAAGGCGCCCCCACAGACGGCCTACTGCTAATATTTAGCAATAATCAGTGTCACATCCGCACACGGGAGGTATCCCCGTCACCTGTTCGTATCCTCTAATGTGGTTGGGTTCAAGTCACAGTCGAGCCCTGCTTTTTTACAGCTTTTCTTAGAAACGGCACATCGTGCAGTGACGTTCTATACATTGTTGGAAAGAGCATCGAAAGTTGTATATTTTATTAACTTTTCACTTTGATATATCTGCAACGTAAAAAGTTATTAAGCAACAAAGACGCTCCCATTGACTTTCCATGTTAAAAATTTTAATTTTCAAATGAACTTTATAAGAAAAAATGAGTTTTGCCAGCTTAACGAAGCATAATTGCATGTACTATGCTCTTTCCTCTACAAGATATAAGAGTTTGGACGAAATCTATCTCTAAAATTTTGTACAAAGATCGAATGAAAATGTCTCTGCAAAGTCTCGACATCGCCGTCCATTGACTTAACATGGGACACAGCAAAATTCCAACTTTGACCTCGTGCAAAGACACGTTCCGAGATTCTGAGAGGTATACAGCGCACACTGGCGTGTACCCAAACGTGTTTGCCATAAAATGCTGGGAAGAAAACCACCTCTTCCTTGGCTCGTTTTCCCGCCATTCGCGATCGCGCAAAAAGTGTCCAAACCCCCGTTGACTTAACATGGGAAAAATGGAATCGCACGTGCCACGCGCAAAAGACTTCTTAGCGAGTACCGACCGGTGCCATCAGGTAGATCGCCTGCGGGAGCCCATACCCTGGAATTTTTACGAAGATTGAGCGATTCGTTTAGGCCCCTACCAAGTTGCCCCAATTCGCTGCCAGACTTGCAAAACATAGCCCGGAGAACGACCGCTCCGGTTGTTTTTCAATAGAAAAACACAATTCTAACGAATAGTGTTTGTCTTTTCAAACAACCTGCGGTTACCAGCATCTGCGATGCTGGGCTCCGCATCGCGGGACCGCAGGTTGTTTGAGCAAGCACCTCTGTAACGCCGCAAAAACGCCCGCCGCCAAACGAGAGGATGAGCCTTGCACGTGCAGATCAGAGTGGGTGTGCTACGAACTGACGTGCACTGCACTCAACTAACCGGTCTCTAGCGGTGTGCCAAATTTGAGTGCAATCGACCCGGCCGTTTTCGAGATCTGGAAACGACACCCTGCACGTGCGCACGTGCAAAATGGTCCCATCTGACTTTTGCACGGCACCCTATTCGCCGGTCTCTAGCGGTGTACCAAATTTGAGCTCATCCGGCCTGGCCGTTCTCGAGATCTGAAAACGTCACCCTGCACGTGCGCACGTGCAGCTGCACCCCAGTCTGGGCACATGGAAATACATACTAACTGACTTGTGCACGGCACCCTACTGATCGGTCCCTAGAAGTGTGCCGAATTTGAGTTCAATCGTCCCGGCCGTTCCTGAGATCTGAAAGCCTCACCCTGCACGTGCGCACGTGCAAGATTGGTCCTTACTGACCTCCGCACGGCACCCTACTAACCGGTCTCTAGCGGTGTACCAAATTTGAACTCAATCGGCCCGGCCGGTCACGAGATCTGGAAGCGTCACCCTGCACGTGCGCACGTGCAGCGGCACCCCTACCGTGGCACATAAAAATGAATCGCCTAGTAGGTGACTACCTCCATACCAAGTTTCAGCGCAATCGGCCCAGTAATTACCGAGTTATTGCACTTATTACAAAACTGACACCTCTCCGTTTTACACGTGTCACGTGCAATAGGGGTCACCCGCATGCATCGTCCATAGTGAAGTACTTGTAAGAAGGGTATACGCTACCCCTTACAAAAAACTGCAAGTGTATCGGTCCCCTGCTTGCGGAGATATAAGTCGTGCAAAAACGTCCCCACGGAGGCCGGCCGCTAATATTTAGCATTAAATCGCATCCTTCATTGGGAGGTATCCCCGTCACCTGTTCGTATACTGTCTGAGCAAGACCATATATAGGTGTGAGCTCAAATCTCGGTAATGTCGTGCTTTTTTACTAAATTCATCAAAAACGGCACAACGTGCAATAATGCTCTATATATCATTGGAAAGAGCATCAAAAGTTGTATATCCTATCAACTTTTCACTTAAATATATCTTCAACGTACAAAGTTATTAAGCACCAAAGACGCCCCCATTGACTTTCCATGTTAAAATTTTTCATTTCTAAACGAGCTTAAAAAGACCAAACGAATTCTGAGAGCTTAACGAAGCATAACAACATGTTCTATGGTCGTTTCTCAACAGGTCCTGACAGTTTAAACAAAATCGTATCATATAGTTTTGTACAATGAACAAATGAAAATGTCTCTGCAAAAGCGCCCATTGACTTAACATGGGGAGCGAAAAAAGTTCAACTTTGACCTCGAGCAAAGACACGTTACGAACTTCTAAGGGGTGTACGGCGCACACTGGCGTGTACCGGAACGTGTTTCCCATAAAATGCTGGGAAGAAAACCACCTCTCCCTTGGCTCGTTTTCCCGCTATTCGCGATCGCACAAAAAGTGCCCCAAAACCCCATTGACTTACTATGGAAAAAATGGAATCGCACGTGCCACGTGCCACGAGATTTTAAGCGAGTAGCGACTAATGCCATCAGGTAGATCGCCCCCGAGAGCCCATACACTGAAATTTTTACGGAGATTGAGCGATTCGTCTAGGCTGCGACCAAGTTGTACTGATTCGCGGCCAGACTTGCAAAACATAGCCCGGAGAACGACCGCTCCGGTTGTTTTTCAATAGAAAAACACAATTCTAACGAATAGTGTTTGTCTTTTCAAACAACCTGCGGTTACACCCTACTAACTAGTCTCTAGTGGTATGCCAAATTTGAGCACAGTCGGTCCAGCCGTTCTTGAGATATGGAAGCGTCAGCCTGCACGTGCGCACGTGCAAACTGGGACCCATCTGACTTGTGCACGGCACCCTACTCGCCGAGCCCTAGCGGTGTGCCAACTTTGATCACAATCGGCCCAGCCGTTCTCCAGATCTGGAAGCGTCACCCTGCCCGTGCGCACGTGCAGCGGCACCCCAACCGTGACACATGGAAATGCATTGCGGGGCGGGTGCCTACATCCATGCTAAGGATCAGCGTATTCGGCAAAATAACTAGAGTTATTACACTTGCTACCGAACTGACACCTCTTCGTTTTGCACGTGGCACGTGCATTAGGGGTCACCCATACGCATCGAGAGTAGCACACTACGTTTGGGAAAGGAAGAAATTATCCCACACAAAAGAGCGCGAGTGAATCGGTCCAGTGGTTGCAGAGATATAAGGTTTGTAAAGGCGCCCCCACGGCGGCCGACTGCTAATATTTAGCAATAATCAGTGTCGCATCCGCACACGGGAGGTATCCCCGTCACCTGTTCGTATATTTTAATGTGGTTGGGTTCAAGTCACAGTCGAGCCCTGCTTTTTTACAACTTTTCTTAGAAACGGCGCATCGTGCAGTGACGTTCTATACATTGTTGGAAAGAGCATCGAAAGTTGTATATTTTATTAACTTTTCACTTTGATACATCTGCAACGTAAAAAGTTATTAAGCAACAAAGACGCTCCCATTGACTTTCCATGTTAAAAAATTTAAATTTCAAATAAACTTTATAAGAAAAAACGATTTCTGCCAGCTTAACGAAGCATACCAGCATGTACTACGCTCTTTCCTCTACAAGATATCAGAGTTTGGGCGAAATCTATCGCTAAAATTTTGTACAAAGATCGAATGAAAATGTCTCTGCAAAGTCTCGACATCGCCGTCCATTGACTTAACATGGGACACAGCAAAATTCCAACTTTGATCTCGTGCAAAGACACGTTCCGAGATTCTGAGGGGTATACAGCGCACACTGGCGTGTACCCAAACGTGTTTGCCATAAAATGCTGGGAAGAAAACCACCTCCTTCTTGGCTCGTTTTCCCGCCATTGGCGATCGCGCAAAAAGTGTCCAAAACCCCGTTGACTTAACATGGGGAAAATGGAATCGCACGTGCCACGTGCCACGAGGTTTTAAGCGAGTAGCGACCGGTGCCATAAGGTAGATCGCCTCCGGGAGCCCATACACTGAACTTTTTACGAAGATTGTACATTTCGTCTAGGCCCCAATCAAGATGTCTCGATTCGCTGCCAGACTTGCAAAACATAGCCCGGAGAAGGACCGCTCCGGTTGTTTTTCAATAGAAAAACACAATTCTAACGAATAGTGTTTGTCTTTTCAAACAACCTGCGGTTACAATGTTGTCTAAAGGAGGGGGAGGTGGGTCCGTGGGGGCGGTCCTGGGGATGGGTTGGTCGTCGTTGTCAAGTTGTGTTTGTCTGGCGAAAAAGTCCCCTAAGAGGTCAGCTTTGTCAGAGTCCTGTGTCAGTGGAGTTCCGTCAGGTCCTATGAGTGGTGGTATGGTCTCTGTCTGTGGTCGTCCCAATATGTTTTTCAGGGTCCGGTGATATTCGTGTGGATTTTTCTTTGAGTGCAATAGAGTATTTACTTGACTGTTGAGATGATTTTCCTTTAATGTTTTGTTAAGACTAGTGGTAAAGTTACGCTGTCGTCTCCAATTGTCCCAGTGATGGTCTGTCTTGTGTCTCTGAGCTAGTCTGAATAGTCTGTCTCTTTTCCTCATTTCTCTCCGAAGTGTCCCAGTAACCCATGGTTTGTCATGTGGTCTGATCTTAGAAAAACACAATTCTAACGAATAGTGTTTGTCTTTTCAAACAACCTGCGGTTACAATGTTGTCTAAAGGAGGGGGAGGTGGGTCCGTGGGGGCGGTCCTGGGGATGGGTTGGTCGTCGTTGTCAAGTTGTGTTTGTCTGGCGAAAAAGTCCCCTAAGAGGTCAGCTTTGTCAGAGTCCTGTGTCAGTGGAGTTCCGTCAGGTCCTATGAGTGGTGGTATGGTCTCTGTCTGTGGTCGTCCCAATATGTTTTTCAGGGTCCGGTGATATTCGTGTGGATTTTTCTTTGAGTGCAATAGAGTATTTACTTGACTGTTGAGATGATTTTCCTTTAATGTTTTGTTAAGACTAGTGGTAAAGTTACGCTGTCGTCTCCAATTGTCCCAGTGATGGTCTGTCTTGTGTCTCTGAGCTAGTCTGAATAGTCTGTCTCTTTTCCTCATTTCTCTCCGAAGTGTCCCAGTAACCCATGGTTTGTCATGTGGTCTGATCTTAATTGTTTTAATTGGTATGGTTTCAGCAGCTCGCTAGGCGGCACGGGCGGACATCGATAGCAGCGCCTCTATCGGTCACTAGGGAAAGCTGGGCTGTAGGCGACGAAATACCGGCTGAGTTGTCACACGTTGAATAGGTTTATAGCCATCCGTTTTGTGAAAAAGTTGAACTTTTGCCTTTAATATTTCTACAGGCAATTTTAGAAGTGTCTTCACATGGATTACAAAACCGTTTAGATTATTGTATTCACTTCAAGCCTTCCCTATTGTTCTTGATGATGCGGGAACTATTTCTAATTAGTGTTTCTAGCTTAGTAAAAGAACATACTGTGCAAACGATGAAAAAAAGCATAAATGGAAGATTTTAGATGCAATTTTCTCTAACAATTAATGGTAAATTCTCTACATATCAAGGAAAAGGTGCATGCTAACTGATAATTTAAAGTTCGTGGGGCCAGTTGCTTTCTTCTTTTCTTACGTCGCCCCAATGGCCGCGAATACACTTGTGATAACGCCTATCGTGCGTCCAATAATGTCTGGGTGAAGTTAGCTGTCGCCTCGTCTATGTCTCTGTCGAGGATTAAATCCCAGTCTGTGTCAATGAGGAGATGTGAAAGTTTGTCTGTGTCCATGTTAGTATAGTTCCAGATGTGTTTGTATGTAGTTTTTGGGGATGCGAGTGTCAAGTCAACACTGTAAACCAAATCTACAAGTTGGCTCCTTGTTACAAGTTTGGTTCCAATTCGCATAGGCGTCACCTTGTCGACACCTTGTCGATTCACCAACCCCAGGCTTGTTGGCCAACAAACTTACAGTTTGTCTACAAGTTTGGTTCCAATTCGCATAGGCGTCACCTTGTCGATACCTTGTCGATTCACCAACCCCAGGCTTGTTGGCCAACAAACTAACAGTTTGTCTACAAGTTTGGTTCCAATTCGCATAGGGGTCACCTTGTTGAGTACTAGTCTGGGCCTTGTGGACCTACCAACTTCTGGATAGGCATAGTCGTTTCTTTGTCGGTTCACCAACCTCTGGTTTGTTGATGAACTAGCATTTGACTGGGCATTGCTAGCTTACAAATTGTCAACAAGTAAGTGTATTAACGCTCTGTTCGAACTTGTTCTTCGTTACAATCGCTTTGTTTGCGTTGATAACCTTAAGAACTTACGATTCGCGTTCGTTTTCAATTGCCACGATACTGATTCAGGAAATATTTTCTATACGGACAGGTTATTTTTTTTTGGCTGGAAGTGGTGCACAAAACCATGACTAGCATCAGTTATTGCTCAAAGGCTTGCGCTGACAAGAAACGAAATACTGATGGGTTATACAATCAATAAATGCATACACCACATCCATTCGGAAGTTTCTGGAATCATTAGTATTCATTACGGTCACATAATTAATACTATTGACTGGAGACAATTTCGAGTGCATATTTTCGCATGGATGTGGTAAATGCATGAGGTAGGTATACCCAGTAGGTATACCTATCGTGCACCGTCAGCATATAAGTCTTTGAAGCAAGAACTGCTGCGTATGTGGAAGAACATGGTTTGTGCACCGCATCAAGCCAGAAGTATAACATGCCCGTATGACGAATATTTCCTGAACATTGACCATAACAATCATGGCAGTTGCACGACACGCAGATAATTCGAATAAATCATGATCGCCAGCCAGATTAGCTTTTACAGCCCATATATGTCCATCAGTTAAGTTAAAAATACAACTATTAGAGTTGTATTACAACATTATATTACAACTAAAGAGTTGAATTAAAGGCAAATAAATGTATTTATATATAAAAAACACCGACCGCAAAACATCTGCTCACATGTGCATGCACAGGTCTGGCCCACTTACATTGCGCGCGCAGGGGAAGGGAGGCGTCTCGACCGCGGGTATAGGCACGATTAGTGCGTCCCGCAGGCCAGAGGGGGCCTCACTCACAGCACAAACACCACAGTTCACAGATTTCACTTTTTACTGCACAAATGCTGGAACAGCCCTCGTCGCTGCTCCAGGCTGCACGGCGGCCGCGCGACAACTGCTGGTTCGAAACCGCCGCGCCGGGGCCCGCTAACGGCGGGCGGCGACCGCTGATTGGTCCGCCAAGTCTGACGTCAGGCGCAGCTGACCATGTGTATGCTGACCAGCTGACCAGTACAAGTTAGGCGCCGGTTAAATAACCATGCGGCAACAAGTTTCCAAAACTGGTTGAGAAACAAACGTTGAAACAAATGTAGAGTTGGTCTGGATACTGAGAAGTAGGTGTGCATAGTAACTATTGACTCGTAGTTGTCACCTGACAAGCAATGCACCAGACAACGGCTTGTTTAAAAAGTATCAGTTGGTAAACATACCAAGAGATGATTGGTTATATTACACAAGACTTGTCAATTTGGTTTACAGTGAAGGGTAGCGAAAGTGGGAAAGTGATCGATTTGTGAAAATGAAGGGAGAACTCCGCTGTCTTTTACTAGACTAGTGTTAGATGTTATAATGAGGTCCCTTAGGTTAGCAGTAGTTTGCGTGATACGGGTAGGTTGGTCAATGAGTTGAATGAGGTTAAGTGAGTCAATGGTGTCTTTTAAATGAGTCTCAAATGCAGTGATGTTGCTATGTGTTATAGAGTTTGTGTCACTCAGATAGATATTCCCTGCATTAAAGTCTCCCAGGATGAATATGGATGATGGATTGTAAGATTGTGCAAGGGAAACACTTTCAGTTAAGTTGTCTATGAAGTCGGATAGGAGGCTACTTGTTAAATTAGGTGGTAGATAGAGGCATCATATGAGTATTACGTCAGTCTGTGTCTTAACAAGTGACCAGATCCACTCAGTTTCGTCAAGTTCTAAGTCGGGCAGTCGTTTTGTAGCTAGGGTTGATCTAAAGTAGGCAGCAACTCCACCACCGTGTCTAGTCCTATGTCTTGTCATTGGGATGTGGTAATTGTCAAGAATGTATAGGTTGGGGTGCACTTGTTCGTCTAGTTTTGTCTCAGTCAGCAATAATATGTCGATACTGTTATGAGTGGTGAAAAGAGCTAGTTCGTCTAGTCGTCCAGGTGAAGTGATGCTGTTAACCCGGCAGTTGCTGGGGTATTTCGCCACCCACCGTTTTCTGGGAGGGGGCGTTAAACGCCCCCAGCCGATAACTCGAGAACCAATAGGCGCAGCGAAACGCACGAGGCGGCAAACGAAAGAACGCGACGAGACGCTTCAGATGAGTACTTTAAAGTTGAATTTTGAGGTCACAGGTCGGGTCAAGGTCAGGTCAAACACCTGAAATCGGGCTTTCAGTAGCATGGACTTCAGGACTTCGCAATGGGCGCCTCTCGTCATAAACTCTGTCAAAACGGTGCACAATCCATCATATAATGCCTACGAGAGTGTCAGCTCCATGTAGGGGTCAGTCAAGCATAGGTCAGGGTCAAGGTCAGGTCAACCGGGTAGGCACATATCCCCGAAAATCAAAACTGATATTCGCAGCCTGTGACACATGTTTCATGGGTAATTTGGGGCGTAGAACACGATGGTCACATTCATTTTATCATATGTGTACGTGTTTGGCTCAAAAAGCTCAATTTAAGAAATGCATGTATCATGGTCGTGAAGTAGTCACGAGAAATTGCCAAGATTCAGTTCAAGATTTTGGAAAATGCGGAACGATAATCAATAATCGAAGATAGCCATTTGATTGTTCATGGTATTGGCAGTCTAATGGCGTTTACCGCATGTCTGTATGCCTATTCTGTGATTTTATATGATTTTTTGAACATGTGCCGTTTTTGGTCGAAAACTCAGAAATCATGACGTAACTAAAACCTCGATATCTCAAAAACTTTCCGACCGATTTTTTTGAAACTTTGTCACAATAAACTTCAATTAATTCCCTACAGGTACCCAAAATTTGGCGCGCCTGCGGCGCGCCGTTTTTATGCTATGGCCCGGCGAAAAAAGTGGGGGCGTTTAACGCCCCCCCAGCAACTCGCGGGTTAATGTTGACATGTGATATTGTGATTGGCTTGTGTTCTGATGGTCCTGGGTTTGTTTCCAAACCACTTATGAGCAAACATGCTTGAATGTCAGGAAAGAGAAAATGAAAAAGTTTAGAAAATACTATACATGCTAGTGGTGAATGGTGATATGTACAAGTGTTGCGTAAGTGTTTTGTGAGAAGATGTTTGTGTGATGGTGGAGGATGTGAGTGGTTTGTGTAATGGTGTTTAGGCGATGGTGAGAGGTAGGGATGAAGGATGTGGTTTGGAAAGGATAATACACCAGCCACTGTGGCACAGCTTACCTCAAAATAACTATGGTGCAAGCCAAGGCGAGAAGATTCAATCTGGAGATAGAAAGATGAAGAACCAGTGGCGGGCTCCTGGCAGCTTCTGGAGGCTGTGGGCATATAGACAAAAACGTCAGGGTCGTGCGAGTGACAGGGTGGCTGAGATCAAGGTGGGAACGAAAGATACATCAACAGAAGTGATATGCAGTAACATATTAGTGATATAGCAAAGAAACATCTAATCATATTTAACCAAATGACTCCAAGGGAACACAAATTATAATAAATGTGCTTTGGCTTAATGGCAGGCGATAATGAACAACGATAATGGACAATGAGCAGTGATCATGACATGGTAGGTAGCAAAACAAACTGCGGGTTGTCTGAACACCAGCAAAGAAGGCACTGGACCAGCTAAGCCTGAATTCAGCGTGGGTAGCCAGGGCAAATCTAGTTAACACAGCATGTCTGGTTTTCTATGTGACCCTGAACTTCAGCTGTCTCCCCTGGCCCCCATCCATCTACAAACTGGATCGTCCAACTGAGCATTGGCATTGTCCAGGTAGATACGGATACATTTGTTTCAAGGAACACACAAGCTACAGTAGAAGATGTGCATACAGATTGATGGCAGACAATGATGAACAATGACAATGAACAATGAGCGATGAACATGACATGATAACAAAACAAACTGCAGGTTGTCCGAATGACTGAACATCAACTAAGAACACACTGACACTGGACCAGGAACCTACCCATTGTTCTGTGTAGGAAGTTGGGTTGAGTCTAATAAACAAAACAAGTATTGTTTCTATGCAACCCTGTACTTCTGCTTCCCTAGCCTTCTATCCATCTACACACTGAATCATCTAGGAATGTTGTCTAGCAGATCATGATACTGATACAAACCAAAACTCCATAGTGATAGTTTATCATCTTTGAATACTGATCATGCTGGAATGAGTGGTGCTGGTGCAATATCCTCTCCTCCAAGTCCACTGTTTATCAATATAAACACTAACTTGAACTCAATGTTGATATCCTGAATCAATATTCAACTCAATCCAAATCGAGACCGTATCAAAACAAAACAAGGTCAAAGCACTGCACAGACTTGGCCGGAATGCAGTGCGTCACGAACGTAGCACCTGCGCAAGATCTGTCATTGTTCACAATATGGAAGCTGGTTCAACGAAAGGAAACAGGCTACCATATGGTAGTTTACCTTCGTGTGTTGTACTTCCCTTCACTGGTGGGTATCGGGTTGGGTACCGGGCGCCGGCGGCGCTGCAGCCGCGGCCGCGAACGACTGCGACTCTCGATCCTGCGACGGTGCCGCCGTATCTGTCTGGCGTCCAGCTGTCTCAGTGCGTTCCACGATCCGACGAAGATCCTCTTCGGACTTGATCTTCTGTGTTGCAGCGTTGGGAGCCGTCTTGATCTTCATAACGCAGTCGTCGCTCCAGGCTGCCCAGATCTTGCCTTCTCTGCGTAACTGGCGAGCCGCGTACATAACCTTCTGATTGCGTCTGGTGAGATTTTCGGTCACATATGCGTTCGTGGTCGCGTTCTGCGGCAGACAAGATTGTCTGGGCGGGAGCGCCGTCCTGAGCTTCTTGCGAGCACGCCAGACTTCATCCCTTTTCGTGTAGGACACGAACTTGACAATCAGCGATCGGGCGCGAGCGGAGCCGCCCTGTGCGGTCTATGGCTTGCCGATCCTGTGAGCCCGGTCTATGTCGCTGGGCTGGAGCTGGACTCCCAGCGTCCGGCCGAGATCGATCGCCAGACGCACCGGCTTCTCGTTAGCCGTCTCCGTCACGCCGTTAAAGTTCAGGCAGTTGCGACGCGAGTACTGCTCGATGTCGTCAATCGCGTCAGCTTGAGCTTCAATGATTTCTTCTGCTCATTGACTTGCTCCTTGAGCTGCTTGATCTCCTTGTCGCGAGACTCGAGCTCTTCTTTGAAGATGTCACGCAGAGATTTGCGTATCTCGTTGTCACTGAAGCAAGCCATCAAGGCACGCTTCAGAGCTTCCTCCGTGACTGGCGATGAATCAGGCATTTTAATTCACTCAGACTCAGTCAACAAAATCACTTCCCCGTCACTCGCACGACCCCTATCACCACAGAGCGTTCACAATGTCCGCCCCGAAACGGGCTGGCAGGCTGCCAAGCGCGACACTGCTGGGTCGGGGTCGGCCGCAGGCGGGCGAGCGGAGCGAGGGGCGCGAGCTGTAACCCGGCCGGCGGTCAAGGCCAAACTGGTACCCATCGGCCGCCAGGTGGATGCCATCGGCCGCGAAGAATGGCCCGGCGAACACATAGTAGCCCCGGAGTCTCCGGCCGCCGTTCCTCCACCGGCACACCCGGCGGCCGAGGGTCAGGACTTCTGCTCCTCGGCCCGGATATAGATATAGATATTTATTCACAAAAGGTCCACTCAAAAGTGTGGCTTTTCACTTCCGCACGTCACAAAATAAGACATGAGTAAACATTCACACGCAGCTACGTAAACAGGGTTAAAAGGTTAAAATGAACTAAAAGAAGATTAAGACTAAAGAGCACCAGTTACATAGGAACATCTAAAATTATTCAGTTACCGGACGCCGACCGCTCGGACCTCAGGTGTCTTTTCACGGCTGCCCTGTTCACAGTGCCCTGCGTTCTGCGCACGCTGTTATAGCCCTGCACGGCGCTATAGCACAGCCGATTCCGCCCCGCCTCCGTATGAATGCTCGGCAGTGACAAGCTGTCGGCATCTCGAGTGTCGTGCTGATGCAGCCGGCTCGCTGGGGGACCAATGGTTTCAGCAAGCACCGCTGGCACACGGTGTGTCACAAGTCGATGTACGGACATAATCCTGTGGTACTGAATAAGCTGCTCAGCAGTGAGCCATCTGACATGACAAATGACGTCAGCAACGCGCTGATGTTTGCGTCGCCCGCTCAGCACTCGCGCGGCAAAGTTTACCAGCTTTTGTAGCCGACGCTTCTCCGTCTGACCACATACGCCGAACACCGACAGACAGTACCGCATCGCTGACATCACCAACGCGTCGATCAGATACTTGATCGTGCCGCGAGGCAGGACATGTTTTGCATTGTTTAAGGCGAGCAGCATTCCTGTGCATTTGTGAACGATCAGGCTGACGTGAGACTGAAAAGACAAGTTTCGATCAAAAATGACGCCTAGATTTCGCACCTCTTTGGTAGCTCGAATGGTCGATGCATTAAATTTCACAGACACATCAGGAGTAAGAGCAAGTAATTGTCTACTCCCAAATACCATTAACTCAGTTTTTGCAGCGTTCACTTTCATTCCATGGTGACAGAACCAGTCAAACAAACACTGCAGAGCAGTTTCGATCCGACTGACCAGGGCAGGTAGGTCGCGTCTCTTTCCACTAGTCCATATCTGTGTATCATCAGCAAACTGAACTATGCGCACTGAGTCTGGAACGTGCAGGCACAGGTCATTGGCAAATATGCACCAGAGAACGCAACTCATCGATCCGCCCTGGTAAACGCCAACCGAATTCTCCCTGATAGACGATCGAGATACGGATCCAAGAGCACTATTTGTAAGTTGTACTTGTTGGGTATGTCCTTCCAGATAATGTTTGATCCAAAAAGTGTCTATTCCGTACAGAGACAGCTTTTCTAATAGCTTATCGTGCGGTACCATATCGAAACACTTTGACAGGTCTACCATAGCCCACAGAGTGATTTCACTTCTGTCCATCGCTCCGAGTATGTCGTCTGTCACCACGTGAAGAGCTGTTTCACACGAATGCTGCCTTCTGTATCCGTGCTGCGCCTCGCTCAGTAGGTGATGTGACTCCATGTATGATGTGAGCTGAAGTTGGGCCGCTCTCTCGGTCACTTTCATGATGGCCGGTAGCAGCGAGATTGGGCGCGTGCCCGACGGATCAGATGGTGCCTGCTTCCCCTTCGGAATTGGTGTGATGATTGCACGTTTCCATGCGCTGGGTACTTGGCCGGTCTCGAGGCTGGCGTTTACAGCATCATGTATGATGTGACCGAGGCCGGGGAAGAAGTCCTGCATCATCCTGACGCTGATGCCGTCGTCACCGGCGAAGGTAGATGGCTTCATACCCTGTACTATCGTCCACAGCGTCTCCATGCTGACGGGCTGAATTCTCAGGGCTCCAGACGTAACCCTCGGCAGTCTGATGGGGACCGACTTCGACGGGGCAGGTAAGGTGGAGGCTAGGTCTCGAGCCACCGACGTGTAGTACTCGTTCAGTGTGTCAGCGGTTATACGGCTGATGCCTGACGAGGACTTCTTGGAACCGATGATGGGCCGGAGAACTCTCCACATGTTGCCGGGACCGCTCCTGTGCAGTTTTTCCTGCAGGTCTCTCCGACAGTCAGCTCGAATGGCCGCGCGTGACAGCCGATTCAGCTCTTTGTACTCCTGGTGGCGGCCAGCAGAGAGTGCAGTTCGTCGCTGTGTAAGTAGGTGGCGGGTATCACGGGAGACAGGTGGCGCCCCCTCCGGCCGGAGAACGACGCGTCTCTCAGGCGCCGTCAAGTCGAGAAGTGGTTTGAAGATGTTGATGAAGGCGGTCCACTTCTCCTCAGGTCCGGCAGCGGTGTAGACGGACGCCCAGTTGACGTTCAACAGCTGTCGGTTGAACTGTCCTTTGTCTACGTTCGCGAAACACCTTCGCCGGACGACGGGGTGCGAGTCTCAGGAGCTGGCGCTCCAACTGGAAGGCCGGGGTCGCGCTCCACGGCTGCCCCTCGTCGAACGCCGGTCGGGGCGTCGGTCCGGCAATTATCATTTCCGGGACCGCCCGGGAGAGGGCCGTCAGGAGGGCCTCCACGTCCTCCGCTTTGGAGTCCGGGGACCTCGCGGGTCCGCCTGGGCCGGGGTACACGTCGTTGCCCCCGGCCCAGATGATTACTGGCCCCAGGTGCTGGCCAGCCGCTCGCGCCGTCTCTGCCCGTGCCAGTGTGACGTGTGCCCCCTGGGGGTCCGGAAGCGGTGGGGAGTATGTTTTCAAAGAAAATTCTTTAATAAAATTTCGTTCATCGGGGGTGTTTTCTGTCCGAGATGGTTGCCGACCTGCGCCGTGTTCTGGAACGACCTCAGGTGAGTGTTTTCGGCTGGTAGATCCTCAAATGGTTGATTAATGAGTTGATTTTCTTGCTGTTTGATTTCTCTCTTGTTCAAACGTAATTACACACCCATTTCCAATTGCTGGTCGGTCCGTTGGTTTCAAGCTGACCGATTCCTTTCCGCCACCGTTCCTTGTGCCTGGGGCTCGTCACAAACAATATTTATAATGAGGCTGGCTTGTCGCTTGTCAACATATAGTCTTCACTGCCTAGGACGGTACCTGTCTCATAAGGAATTTAGGACACGGATGTCTCCCCAAAGCATATAATTTTGATGCCTCCCTTGAGGACATAACCTGAAGCCACCATCTGATACCTGATAGCTACCCACCATTCTCTCCCTTTCTAATGCCTATCATCCCAAAGATAATCGAGTACATCCCCATTTAATGTCGCCCTCAATGCTGAGATTAGATCTCCCGCTGGTCCTTACACTATATGACGCATACCTCAATCTCCCTCAGACTCACTCTCTTTGTCATACCTCTCTCATCCCACTACAATAAATTTGATCCCGCGTCGACCTCTCAGTCCCTCCCAGCAATTATTCTAACTCCCTCCAGCGGTACATATCAGGGACAATAAACGCAATTTGTTCAATAGACTCCGTGATTAGTGTAATTTTCATCTAGGCTTACTCTTATCTCCCAACGACTTATCGCGCCCCATTCCAACATTGGAATCGTGTGTGCTCTTCCTAGCACCTCTTGGGCTCCCTGGCCCAATATCCTCGAACACCTACATCACTTAACCCTGATTACTTGTCTAAAGGTGCAACGCAGGTAGCGATTACATTATTAGCGTTCGTCGAGGGTGTGATTGGTTCAATCAATCTCTGTCCGCCCACTCTCTTCGAACACCTACATCATTTGACCCCGATTACTTGTCTAAAGATCGACGCGGGTAGCGTCAGTTATTAGCGTTCCTCGGTGGCTTATGATTGGTCCGTCAACCTCTGCCGCTCACGGCACATCTCTGTTTCCCTACTAAAATCCCGCGGCCGGACGTTGGTTACTGACCCTTGCAGCCCTTCTGTGAGAGACCGTCTTACGCGTTTTCACCTAACGAACCGGTGGACACAAGCCTGCTACCCCGACGACCGCAGTCTCACCGGGCTCATAGACAGGTACCTACTCAGTACTCTCATGCAGTCATGGCACCCGCAAGTGGCGCCTTTGAATCATTGACCGGTGTGACTCGAAGACTCCATGACTGAATCTATCCTGCAATTTTATCCGACGCCGTGGAATTCTGTCCTGCAGATGTGTGTTCAAGCGCGTTAGCGTCATGAATGATGCATGCTGCGATATTTCCGACGGTGGACTTTCACTTACCTCATCCCGGCGGTATTACTCCTCGCCTTTCCTCTATCATCTTCGTATTTGTCACTCACCTTCGGCGGTGTGCTCCCTCGTCCGTTTCTCTCTCTCTGACTCACCTCTCAGCTTGGGCGTCTTATGGCGTTCTTTGTTCTGATATCTGCCTAACATATTTACTTACTTCTTCCGTAACGTGAGACGGTTCCAATCCTAGTAGACTTAGACGTATCAGCAGAGTCAAAAACACATGAAAGTGTTGCAACATACTTCCTCGTCGGCTAGCATCCATCCTTAGATCTTTTCCTCCTTGTGTAATTCCGGTTCAATATCTATCGACCACTTCAAAGTCACTCCTTCTGTATCTCCTTACCTGTCTGATCCGTAGAATCCCTTCAGTCCATGTGCGCACCGCTGCGCGGTACGAATCAATTGTTACCCGCGACATGAACAACAGAAAAAAAAAATCATTGGATAGAGAAATCTGCGCCGCCAAATACTCAGACCATCTACTATTCCTTTTGAAAGGAATATCGTGTAGATGAACATCTACACGATATTTACGCCTACCAGCCGAAACGTCTCCACCGCAGCTTGCTATATTCACTCAGTGACGTCATATTCCAGGAAACAGACTGTGTTTACACTTGTTGATCAGTAATGACGTCATAAGATCGTGTCGTCGGCGGGTTGGTACATCATCGTCTAACCTTGGACACGCCAACTTTTGGTCGGAATTTCAACTTGACTCTCTTGAGTGTTCCCCGTGGTTTCAATGAAGCAATTCTCGGTAGTGCCCAATCATTTGTGATCATGAATATTTTTTCCGCTTCCCCTTCGAGCTGCCAGCAAACATAGAGACAATTAGCTATGCTATGCGTAACCAATCTCAGCGCCAACCTCACAACCAAGTCCCTCCAGAAAAACACTGTAGCTGTACAAAAAGGGGCTATTGGTATATTCAGCCCAAATGAACACGACACAAACATACTAGCAAGTATACATGTCTCAACCGAGACTGCCCTGCCAACGGGCCGCCACCCCTCCCCCCGCGCGGCGCAATGGTGTCCCCACCCAAACTAGAAACCCTGTCGTGTGTGTCCTCCCCCGGAAAAAGTCCTAACTAGAAAAAAACCGGGGGACCTAGTTGGGGAAAAAACCACATTTTGTGGAAAAACCCATCTTTATTTAAGAGTGTGGTGCGTGTAAAAAAAAAAAGCCCCAAAAATGGTGGTGGGTGGGTGGGAAACGCAAAAACATTTCAGAGCGAGAACACTGCTGACTTGCGTCAGACCAGGCGGCTTAGAACAGAGTGACCGCGCAAATGCACTCAAACCCCGCGCCGTCACGGTCACGTGACACGAGTCGCTCCACCAATCAGAGGAGGCCGCCGCCTTAGCGGCCTCGCCGCCCGGGGGCGCAGGCGGCCGCCCGCCTGCCGCCGAACGCTGCTCGCAGAGGCCGGCCCGGCTCCGGGGCCGCCCCAGAGAAGACGCTCCGGCTCGTAGTGTCGCGGAAAAACCGGTTATATCTTGTCATATATAACCGGGCGTATTTTCCGCTTCCCCTTCGAGCTGCCAGCAAACATAGAGACAATTAGCTATGCTATGCGTAACCAATCTCAGCGCCAACCTCACAACCAAGTCCCTCCAGAAAAACACTGTAGCTGTACAAAAAGGGGCTATTGGTATATTCAGCCCAAATGAACACGACACAAACATACTAGCAAGTATACATGTCTCAACCGAGACTGCCCTGCCAACGGGCCGCCACCCCTCCCCCCGCGCGGCGCAATGGTGTCCCCACCCATTCAATACATCCACCCAGACACCAATGCGCCAAAATAAAACGCCCCCTTCCCGAGACCAGCAGACCGAATGGGGGATACAAATTAACACAAAAGACCTCTAGTCGCCACCAGTGTCGAGACCAGTGGCAGAACCCACCCAAATACGTGCTTGGTTGAAGGTAGGTAATTATTTCCTCAACCTGGCCCGAAGCTTACCAGAAACGCCACGATCCCTTAAACCTGCCAACATGAATGTGAGCGATACAGCGGTCACCAATGAAGAGCAATATTACGGCATTTATACCGAAGCCCTCACAGGACTAACAACCAGTAGCATTAGCCACTACTGCGATGATAGCCTCCACCAAGTAAAGGCCCTCGATATACCCGCCGAAAAAACAACCATCCATGAGTTTTGAGGCATCTGACAACAGAAGCTGTATTCTCCTTTACCTTGAACCCTATGCACATGCCTTTCAGCGCGACCATTAATTTTCCCATAACTTTGGAAGGGGTTAGAACAGCATCAACGAAGGTCGTTGACAGCCGCCCAGCAAAAAAGGGGAGGGCTCTCAGCCCGCTCCAGGAATCAGGCTGTTGTAGGAGGGGACGCCCGCGGGCAGACTAGCGAGCTGCCCAGAGGCCGTGTAGAAGGGACACCCCCGGGCAGACTAGCGGGCTGCCCCGAGGCCGTTGTAGAAGGGGACACCCTGGGGCAGACTAGCGAGCTGCCCCGGGGTCGTTGTAGAAAGGGACACCCCCGGGCAGACTAGCGAGCTGCCCCGAGGCCGTTGCAGGAGAGGACACCCCCGGGCAGACTAGCGAGCTGCCTCGGGGTCGTTGTAGAAGGGGATACCCCCGGGCAGACTAGCGAGCTGCCCCGGGGTCGTTGTAGAAGGGGACACCCCCCGGGCAGACTAGCGAGCTGCCCCGGGGTCGTTGTAGAAGGGGACACCCCCGGGCAGACTAGTGAGCTGCCCCGGGGTCGTTGTAGAAGGGAACACCCCCCGGGCAGACTAGTGAGCTGCCCCGGGGTCGTTGTAGAAGGGGACACCCCCGGGTAGACTAGCGAGCTTCACCCAGGACTTGCAGAATTGGGCATCCCAAGATTCTCCGAATGTCTAGGGCAATTACCCGACCTGAATACCAAAAATACCCGCTTTTGAAATCTGATAGTATCCGCATCACCCGCCACGGGCAACAAGCTTGCCTTTCCGCGAAGATCCGGATTGATCAGGGACCAAATGACCAGCATACAGACAGCCCCTACGCTGTAAACAGGCCAATATGGTTTTACTTCCAAAGGTTGCCGCTGCTTCCTAGCTCGACACGTTTAGGAGGTGCTTACTGCCTCCAAACGCCGAGCTGGCTCAATGTCACCCATAGAAGGTACAGTAACTCACCCACCAACCAACCATAGGCAGGTCCTGAGTGACGTCAACCCTGATGCTGGCGAGGGGTACCCCGTACCAGTGCCCCAAAATTTGTTGATTTAGGTGGGAAACGACATCCAAATGAAAATCACTCTTCACTCGCCTCCATTTTAAGCCCATTTTCCACTCCCAATTTTACCAAGAAAAAGCATTTGCATGGATCGATAGCCATTTTACTTCCCACATACCAGCCTTGTATTCAATTTTGCTGTACATTCTTCTTCCACTCTTTTTAGGCCTTATCTGACCATCAGTTTTCCACCCTTATCCCTTATTTGGTGAGTAATTTTCATAGACCCGGGAAACAGGGGGGCAGCGGGGGCGCTTGCCCCCCTCCCAACCTGAGAGCCGAGGGGGCGGCACCCCTCAACATTGAGGCAGCGAGAAAGGACCTTCCCTCCCTTTTCCGGACTTCTTGTTTCCTTTATACACCTAAACATAACCACAAGGCATTTTCCTTGCCATCTGAATGGTTTCTGCTGTTACAGTATCGATTTGACATCTGCTGTTGACATCCCGCTTTTGTTTGGGCCTGGCCTTGGCCATAAGTTTGGCAGGCCAGCTTTTACACTGGACCATTTTGAGTCAACCTTGAGAAATACCTAAAGTACAACTGTGGTAAAATCGTTGCTATAGGTATAACACAGTTTACCCACTCCGGGTGAAATGGAGGGGTGTGGGGCATTGAGTGCACTGACGTGGCGCCCTTGGAAGGCCGGTATGGGATTAAAAGCTCAGCGACACTAAGCGCTTGTATGGTACCTTCGGTTATCGTTAGCATCCTCAGAATCACCGGCGTAGGGCCCTAAGAGCCGCCGGTAAGGGGCCTTTAGAGGCACTGGTGTGGGAATGTCATGCAGGTGCCGGTGTGGGCGCTCAGAGGTGCTAGTGTGATTCCCTCAGAGGCGCCGGTGAGGGTCCTTACAGGCGTTGCTGTGGGCCCTCATAGACGCTGGTGTGGAGCCGTTACAGACGGGTGTGGGGCCTGAGCCGCGGACGCGAACCCTCTTCAAGCCGGCAGGGGGTTCTCATTGACCGGCCAGAGGCCCTTAGGCCAGCAGAAGAAGTTCTGTGGGGTCCTTAGAGAGCGGCATGGTACTATCAGACGCCGGTGGGGCCCCAAGAGTCACCGGACCGGTGTGGGGCCCTCAGAAGTCACCAGTGGGTGGCCTTTAGATGCGCCGGTGTTGGTAGGGATTCGGGTCCTCACTCTCAGAGTCGCCGATATAGGGCATAAATAGGCACTAGTGTAGGCACTCAGAGTTGGGGGTGTGACACCCTCAGAGACACCGGCGTGGGCCCTCATAGGCGCCGACGAGGGCCCCCACAGTTGCCGTTATAGGGCTCTCAAAAAAATAATTGTGAGACCATCACAGGCGGGAAATGCCCCTAGAACTGGGCCCTCATAGGCCGGTAAGAACTTTCAGAGGCCAGTAAGGGGCCTTTGGAGACCACCGAAGGGCCCTAAAGGGCACAAGAGGCCCTCAGAATCCGGCGTGGGCCCTTAAAGAGATCTTAGTGTGGCAATTTAGGGTCCATGAGGTGCTCTAATGAGCCCCACGGGGCGCTTCTAAATGGCCATTGTTAACCCCCAGTGGTCAAATGGCGCCGCAGGGCCCCTCGGACCCGAGGCTCCCTTTGAACCCGATGGGGAGGTGGGGTACGTGTCCCCTTAGACCCCTAGCTACGCCACCGTTCCATATGCATCATGTCAGGTATTTTATGTGCACGTCCCCCCCCCCCCCACCTTGAAAATCGTTCCCGGACCCCTAGGAATTTTCCTTTTGACACCCAAGCCAAAATACAATTTTGGGACACTGAGGGGAACTCCCAGTCCTAACAACGCATACTGACTTACTTCATTTTAGCTTTAATAATAGTACCTGACCTGTATTGTTCAATGTTCATTCGCTGTTTTGCAGGAGAAAGGTCATATCATACTCTATAGCGACAAGTAGAAATAATTTGCTAAGAAATAGACCGCTTTGAAGATAGTTACAGACGATTTAACAACCCTCAGCAGCAGCAGCAAACCAAGGTTGGAAACACGTCTAACGTTAGAGTTGACTAGATTTCATTTTTTATCTACGGGCTCCGCCTAACGATTTTATCACAATTTTATTACTATCTTAGTATCTTACTTTCCACCAGCATTGCCCTCATGTCCCTATTGGTGGAACCAAATATCCCCTCAAAAATGCCGATATCGCCCATGCCCAAGCGTTCACTATCCAGCCTATCGGGTCCCCCAGAACCTCCATTAACAGATATGCACCGGGCCCCGTACATGGAATAACGTACCTTTCAAAACCCCGGCCACCTTGGCCTATACCTGACGATGTCCCGTAAGACCTGCTAGGCAGCACCACTGGAGCAAGATGAGCTGGGTGGGGCCGGAACTCCCTCAGCTGACGTGGGAGCTGTGAAGGAAACCTCCAGCGGCCCAAGAAGACTCTGGCAAAACGGGCCGGCCCCGCCGAGTGTGCCGACCCGTCGCCGTTGGCGTTCAGAGTCGGATGCCAACCACCAAGCCATGGAAGAAAAAAAAAAACAGATTGTGTCACAGAGCCATTTTTAGCCGAAATCTCGTATCAATAGGGGCAATATACGAGTATACTAGAGCCATTTATCTGACAATGCGTGTGATGAGATATCGGCAGGATATGCATATTGCAGATGTCGCTTATGCATGCCACGGCAATGCTCTATTGACCAACTACAAGAAAGGCACCTCACTCTGGCAAAAAAAAGATTTACAAACGTCACTACCATAAAAACGAAACACAGTTAACTCGTACCTCAATGCAGAGTTAGAGCCACACAATCACGGGCTACCCTAAAACTGCATCCTAGAAAATGCCACCTACTACAGCCTTTAAACATGGGTGTGAAAAGTTCCTCTGGGTAATAGCCCGTAACTTACTATGCTATCGCTAATGCATCCCAAAACCACCTTACATAAATCCCCCTCTAATCCATAATATCCTAGTCCGCCGAGGCTTATCACACCCAACCTGGGTTCCACTGTATCACCTCTGTACCTCTATCACCCACTAAACCTTTCATTCCAACCTATCAACACCAGATAACAATACCATCTTAGACCAATACCATTGCATTGGTTATCCTTACAATGAACTCCATTTACCCTCTCAAGTCTCACCCGGTAGTTGGTACCCTTGTTATCAACAATCCCTAACCCACTAATGAAAACCCCGCTCGGACACGCTCGGACAGAGCCAACATCACCAGCAGCTCATTCTCCACGGGGTACGCCCACCTGGCACACCTTACGCCAGTAACCGTTCACCTGTATGGGAACCACAGTTCAACCAACACCAGGCACCACAAAACGGCAATTTTACCAACTCTCTGCACAACCACCGGCCAACACCACGTGGCCACCAAACCCTACGCCGGCCCGGCCGTGCACTCTGAGCTGCTACACCGAGAAAGTATGAGCTGATTTCACTCGCACGGAGTGTAGAATGGCAAAGTCCGGCGCTCCGTTCCAGGGAAGAAACAAAACAGTTACAGCTATGTTTCACCTAGCAAATACCTACACTCAATCTCCCAAAATCTGAAAAAAAAAACACACAAAGCCTATTTCTACCAGCAGTCCAAGTTTCGTTGTTTCATATAACCTTCAAAGAACCTATAATATACCGGGCATTTGCCGACCCATTGCTCATCGACCCTCTTCCCGTGATAGCATAGCATAAGCACAAAAATAACCAAACCTCATGCCGAAAATGAAAAAAAAAATCAGACAGAAACAACAAACCAGTAAAAAAATAAACATAAAAACCCCGAAAGGAAAAACATCCTCGTCAATCAATATAACATTGATATAAAACCGAACTTATACTCCCCTTGATGTCTTCCAGTTTCCACTGAACACGACCGCAGTAAACGCAAAAACATTTCAGAGCGAGAACACTGCTGACTTGCGTCAGACCAGGCGGCTTAGAACAGAGTGACCGCGCAAATGCACTCAAACCCCGCGCCGTCACGGTCACGTGACACGAGTCGCTCCACCAATCAGAGGAGGCCGCCGCCTTAGCGGCCTCGCCGCCCGGGGGCGCAGGCGGCCGCCCGCCTGCCGCCGAACGCTGCTCGCAGAGGCCGGCCCGGCTCCGGGGCCGCCCCAGAGAAGACGCTCCGGCTCGTAGTGTCGCGGAAAAACCGGTTATATCTTGTCATATATAACCGGGCGTATTTTATGTGGATTGTTGTCTGGCGTCCCTCGCCACGCTGTCGCAAATTTCTCTGGGGTCGTAAGTATTTGCATCAAGGGAACTCTAAGGTAGTGCGCCGGATTAGTCTCAATTTGGCATTTCGGTTTAAAGACAATCCAAATCATGTGATTTCATGTTATGCCACTGAACCGATTTTTAGAATCAATTTCATAATGCAGATTTTTATTGACATACTGGTCCAGATGATTTATTTAATTTGCAATGGACAATCAACTTGTGATGTTCTAATTTAAGGTAGCTCGGTTTGCCGATTGCTATGGTGTTGAAGGTATACAGATTTGGCAAATTTGGTATCCAATTATTCAAATGGGGGACATCAGCAATGGGAAATGGCTATATCAAATCAGAGACAGGAGCAGTAAATTGCAATAAGCTAATGGGGAACTGACCATTGGAGAATGATGCTAATTTTTAAACTAAATTGATGGCTCGGCAAAGACTGGTGTAATCAATAGTACGCTCATTGCCATTTCTCCAGTGTTAATGGTAATTTGATTTGTTCACCTAGTGGGTACTTTTGCTGGCAAACCTGCTATTATAATTTCAGTCAAGGTAGCTGTCCAGGATAGAGGACAATCCGATAGACAGCCCTTTGTTGTATCTGTTCCGCCATCTGACAAAGTTTGTCATGTTCAATGATGCCTTATAAATTTCAATTCCAGGATATCCCTTTTAAGTGAAACCGCACTGGTCTGAAACTGTTTTGCTAGCATCCAAGGCCAGATATGAGATTAGTGTGACCTGAGGGGTCAATGGTCATTGACATTGAAATTCCATGTTCAATAGATCATGTCAATAGAAAGAGATCAACTAACGGATGTTACTGGGAATAATATGACTTGAATTGTTGCATGTTACTGATTTATCATCTGAATTCATTAATTTCAGCGTGTCCCTCCAAAGCTTTGTAAGTACAGTTGTCAGTAGCTTTTCACACCACGTTTGACATGAGATGACTGTTCTCCTAGGCTTGGGGTGCCAATGTCTAAGTTTTAGTGATGCGCGCTCAATCATAACACAATTAATTCCCCATCCTGCCTTTAGACTATAATTGTCTGCTAATCTGAGTCGGTAGCATGCCTCGCGAGGTAGAGTTTGGTTTCGACTGACAAAGGGAACCAGTTTCTCCCAGAATTAGACCGTAGAGTTGTTCACCAAGATTTGCTAAAAGTTGATCATACGCGACTGCTGCCTATTTCTCCCCTTTTTGACCACCCACAATTTTGTCCGTCTTTTCTACTGAGGTCATCGTGGGTCAATCGTTAAAAGAAGGGTTCGTCCAGCTGTCTTAACAGATAATTTGTTTCTCTCAGCAGGTCCATATTCGTGTACTGCCCGCGGTTCAGCTGAGCTGAGGACTTCATGGGCCCGTGCTTTCTCCGATCCAGCGGCGGGGGGACCAGGTCGCATTTGTGAGATCCAAAGCATTCGCGTCATTGTCTTTCTCTGGTTTAAATTAGCATGAAGGTCGCTTTTGCCTACAGATATAAATGAAGTATTACACCTGGATATCTCACTCACTCACTCACCCACTCTCTCTCTCTCTCTCTCTCTCTCTCTCTCTCTCTCTCTCTCTCTCTCTCTCTCTCTCTCTCTCTCTCTCTCTCTCTCTCTCTCTCTCTCTCTCTCTCTCTCTCTCTCTCTCTCTCTCTCTCTCTGTCTCTGTCTCTGTCTCTGTCTCTGTCTCTGTCTCTGTCTCACTCTCACTCTCACTCTCACTCTCGATTATCTGTTTTAACTCACTGTCGCAGGTCTTAAGATTGAAACCATAACGTTGAGTCTTTTAGGCAAACGGGATTTATCGGAATTGTACAATATTTGTAAATTAAGCAAACACAAAGGGACAGGTGATAACCGGCCTTTAATTGATTGTAATGAAAGTTCTGCGGCGACCTGACCCTGCTTCAGATCTGATCGGCGCCCATTCTGACTCATCGGTGATTTTGGCGACTCCTAGCGGATGTCGTCAAGGTTACGTTAGCTAGGTGGCGGTAGGGAGTCACGGGTTGGTCTGGATTGTCGAACTTGTACCAAAATATTTCATGTATGAGATCGATCTTTATAACTACTGATTAAGAAACTTCGACATCTTGCTCTCTTTCTCACATACATACCAACTCACGCCCCAATTTACTCATCCACTCCCGCACGCGTCCACTCATTCACTCATCACTCACTTACTCTTTCTATCCTTGCCCGTCTGTCTCTCCTACGCATACTCGCATACGCGTCAGATTCAGGGTTATGTGGCGACCTCTCATGGCAGTTTTGGGAACCAGTGTGGCGTATTCCATGCTAGGTGGCACTGTTAGTACTGTCAGCTGCAGCTGAGCAGTGAGCACTGTCGGAGTCTGCACTGAAGGCATTGGATCTTGTAGGTGGCGCTAGTGGTGCTGTCGTCGGTGCGTCTATTGACCTGTTAAGTGTTTAAGGTCATGTTTAAGGTCAAGGGTCATACATTTCCATTTCGTTTGGACTACAATCGCTCAGTTTAAAGAAAAGCTCACAGGTCCAACATCAGTTAATTAGGGTCTGCATCTCGTTCAGTAAGGTGGCCTGGTGACAATGTGACCTGAACAGAACAAATTCTTTATTCTACATGAAGGACATGAGCTGCGGTAATTTCTCGCTTCCCTCCGTAACCAACTCTAGACGTGTGCGAGCAGGGTGACATTTTTGACATAGTCACGTCACATTGAACGGTAACTCGCTTAATGTTTGTGATCCATTGTCTCAAATGATGCATCAATTTAACAACCGTGACATTTCCACGTTATTCTTTGATATACCTCGAAGGGGGAGCTGGCATCAGTATCAGTTAGGTACTGATGATGCTAGGAGAAAAAGGGGGATTGATTGACAGGTTACGAACAGCGATAAATTTATAACGATTGAAATGGTGATTCAGATTTGTATCGGTTATATGAACGCGAATCACGAAACGACTCCATGCTGGCTTAATAACGAACCGGAAGGCGATTCAGACTCCCAGCGTTCTTGTTCTGGCGCTGAGCTGCCGAAGGAGCAGAATAATGTTTAACGTTCACGAGGTTTTACTCTCCTTATCCAAATGTAACTGAACACGTTACGATTTCTTGGGCCGCTTTCGTATCAAACCTTATCCAAATGATGAATCTAACCCATGAATGTGACTATCCTACGCTGACCGTCGATTTATCCCGAAGAGCGCTTTGTAAGAATTGAGAATCGATTGATAAGCCTTGGGTTAACACTAGACTGATAGTGGATTGAAACGCTGATCTACCGAGTTCAAACTAGTTAGATTATGAAACGGCTTATGCTGACCTACTAGCTTCGAACAAAAAAAATATCTGTGATGGTCGCGTCGTGAGGGGTGATCATTGCATTTCCGTTGATTGATGATCAGACGGCCGTGGCGTAGTCTCATTCAACTCCGGTGAGCCGGTGGTGCTAGGCCGGCGTGAGGCCGTGTGATCGACGATGACGACTCAATGATAATTACGTTAGCGGTCTCTGTGAATCCGAATCAGCAACATATCTGGAGTAACCCTCCCTTTCTTTCCCAGACAGATTGTTAAATTTTCACGCTATATTTACAAACGGACGATACAATACTGGTCATTTTCAACCGGTGTACCACGATCGGTTGTCAGCTCGCCAATGCCAACTTAGCCTTAAATCTAATCCTAACGCCCTAACTGCAGAGAACTTAATTACAAACCATCGCGAATTGAACCGTCATGACGTCATCTGACGTAGTTTGACGCGTCAATAGTGACCAGCGCCCCCAAAATGACACCATCTGACCTGTTCCCCTCCCCTCGAATCCCACACCTTACTGCGGCCGGACCGCGCGCGTGATGGCCGACAGATAGTGCCACCCCAATACCAATGTAATGGTGAGCCATTTGCCTACACTGACCATTACTGACCCTGTCCCTCTAACCCCTCTGTCTATCCCATAGACAAGGCCGGACCAGTCAGGCCCATTAGCCCCTTCCCGCCTTTACAAACAGACGCACCACTGCCGCGCTGCTCGGTCGGGAGCGGAATGTAGCGACCATCTGCCCTCCCTTCCCTGCCGAATAACACTCCCACGATGTTAAATCCATTACCCTCTAATGGTGGCTCAGGTTAGACCCCAGGGAGTGGCATTTGTAATCCAGATCAGAGACATCCGATGGGTAAATGGAGGGTGAATTGTCCATGGCGGGGAGGCAGTCTTGATGAGGCGGACAGATGAGATGACTCACTTGACAGTGTTTGATGATTGCTGTCCACTCCAGTTGAGGTCCGGTGCAGTGATGATCCGATCAGCAGCGAGGCCGCTCCGGCCGAAGCCGGGCGGGGCGGTGTCCCGCGCCGAGTCCCGAGGCGTTCTGTCCCTGGTGGTCGGCCTCCGGTGGTCGGCCTCGGGTCTGTCTGAATCCCCTTCTCCTTCTCCGCTGAGTTTTTGTTCGCCTGTGATTTCCGGGCCGGAGGTTCCGGGCGTCGCCGGGCCTCCCCGACCGGGGCAGAAAATTGGCGACATCCCGTCTCGCATCCGGAGTCGAGACTGTCACCCTCCTCCCTCCATTCCGCCGGAAAGCGACGTCATCCTCACTTGCGCGGCTCATCCGTCTCAGCTGTCTCCTGCCGGATGACGTTTTCACACTCGATTTTCGCCGGATGTCGGTCCCTGCCTGTGCCGGACGCGGCGTTTTTCGCACTAGCCAGCACCGGGAGCAGGTGGTTCCGACTGTGCCGCGTTTGTCGGTGGCAGCTGCGCCGGCCCGGATGGGTGTGTTGGAACTCCACCCTTCGGCGAGCCTTTGATCTTCGCTTAATGGTGACCGGCCGACGGTCGGGTAATCGTTTGGTCGACCCCCTCCCCACGCCGGCTCAGCGCCGCGGCAGACAGTGCGATCGTCCTTACGTATAGAGTGTGAGAGATGTCCTTTTTGATGTACGGAAAAAATGTTACAGCTTCCAGCTGTTACACCAGCACCTGGTCGATAATCCACCCTGACCCCCAGCTCAGGGCCATTCCGCCACGAGCGGCCACGGTTAGCTGGTATGGGGGTTGGGAAGTGAAGGTGGCCCGGCGGGCTATCGAGTCGCCCACTACCAGGGCGGCCACTTCCACCTTCGAGGGAGCCGCGGGGGCCCCCAGAACCGCTCGAGGCGGCAACATCGGTGTGTTTTTCTCATCGCCGTCTCCCAGCACCACCTCCCTGTCGCTGGTTCCGGTTGCTAATTCCACGACCTCGCTAGGTTCGGGGAGCAGCACCGTCACAGCAGGGGTTGACGATCCCGGTGGAGACCGCAGCGACTCGGGGAGCGGCAGCACAGGGCTCGGGAATCCAGGTGGAGACAGTAGGGCGAGCTTCCAGTCCGGGTGCACTTCGGTGTCCGCCGCCGTCCAGTCGTCGGCGTCCCACATCTCCGTGGGGACCGGGCTTCCTAGAAGCTCCCGGAGCACGTCCGGGGACCCCGCTGGGTCCGGGCTCCTCAGCTTGTCCGGCGGCGAGCCATCCGGTACGTCCCAGGCTGGCTGGGCGCCGCTGGCCCCGCCCAGTTCCAGAGCGGCGACTCGGGCCTCCAGCTCGACGACCCGTCTTTGGAGTGCCTCGAAGTCACCGCGGTCGGACGCCATTTCTGCGATGGGCGTTTGACAGATCGTTACCACGATTTCACCAACCATCACCCTATCTAGCATGAACACAAGCCCCTTGTTGGATTTTATAGATACCCCCCCCCCCTTTCCTGGTCTATTTTCTATTCAGGAACAACTCGTATTTATGTTTAAGTTCTGCCACCGTGGGGCTTACTCCAGCCTGATATTTCATCACGGGGATTGACCTTCGCCCAGCCCTGGTAATGTACGGGGTTAGGAGAGACTCATCATAGGGTGTATCATCCGCGTCTGCTCCCCCTGCTCGGTCTGGGGCCCAGTTTCGGTCTCATTGATGTTGTCCTCGCCATTCGCATGGAGCGTGTCGTTTATTGCCCCTGGCAGTGCACACAGCCGCTATTTGAGTTCGGAAGTGGCCAAAATGCGATAACTCGTTAGCCAGTTGACATTTTGCCAAGGAATTTTTATTATTGTGAAGTAAACCTTAAGGTCACGTATGGAAACGTATGAGCATCCTGCTGATCCAACATTGCCGTAAAAATATTTTTACCTGTAATCCGCGAATGACGGGTATATCCCATAACGTGGGTGACTCGGGAGGGGATTCTGCATAGCTTCCCTGCTGTCTTCGAAACTACTCGTTTAATACTAAAAATTCAAACGGCTTCTGATAGGAATAGCTGACAAACGAAACCTAACTTTGCCACAAAAGGTCATGGAAAGGTCATGGGTCACAAAATGTCATGGAAAAGGTCATGGAAGGAAATTTATACATTTTTAAGGTCATGCGACACATCTTTAATGGTCCATTTCGGCAAAAGCATCTATAAATGATGTCATCTGGGTCGTCCGATTCGAAACTATTTCCATTCGACAAATGAAGGTCAGGTCACGGCGAGGTCAAAAAGGTCAAATTTTGAAGTTGAACATTCTCAACAAAAAGATGTGCATCGGATGCAATTTGAGCTCTGGAACACGATGATGCTATTCGTTTTGGTTTTCGATGTCAACGTACTGAAATTGCCTTTGCAATATCGAAAATTGTGATTAACCGATTACGGTAAAATGCAAAAGCCGATAACATTGCCATTTCTGAAGATATCTGACTGTAACTTTCCAAAAGCAATGCAAATGTTACATACAAAAGCCAATAAGGTTCATTCTGGTCGATGACTGCTTCACAAAACTCTGAATGTTATCAACCATATCGGACATTCTTATGATGTTCTGTTGGCTGGATGTCTTTTTGCTTTATTGAATTTGATCAGACTACATTCAGTTAACCCGCGCCGGGCCGGGGGGGGGGGGTGTTTGAACACCCCCCCCCCCTGCGGTTTTTCGCAAATATCTCAAAAACGGCGGCGCGGAGCGGCGCCGTTTTTGGCACACCTGTTTGTGCATCTTTTTCGCACATGTTGTGAAAATTTCAGACCCAGGTCACCTTAGGTCAGGTCACCAGGTCACGCCAAAAGACCTCATCTCAGAAAAAATAAGAATGCTCGTCATAGCTACACCGATTGATCGATTGCCTTGAAACTTTCAGCGATTGATTAGAGCAGCATTATATATAAAATGTATATCTCGGAATTTTGATATCGGTGACCTAAGGTCAGGTCAATTTTGCGACCTCTCCATTATAAGTCAATGGGAGAAAATTGAAAAGCGTCTGTTTTGCACGAACGCTATTCTAGACACTCTCAAACATCGAGATGTAGGTAAAATGGACACACTGAACCGGAAAATGGCAACTGTGACCCCTCGTTATGTCCCCGAGGTCATCTCAGGTCACGAACAGAATCTAACAGTTTTTCGCTAATAACTTCTGATAGAGACGTGCTAGAGCGCTGAAAACGCCTTAGATGTGTTCGTCTCGACGTTGCGGATCGACTGATATGCAACATGACCTTTTCCGGTCAGGTCATGACCTTGACCTGAGGTCAAATTTTCAAGTTGACCTTTCAAGGTCAAATTATGGTTCATTCGACGCGTCTCGACGAGAGGAACACGATGGTGGCAAAAGTAATGTCATGGCTCTTTTGAGTCAAAAGTTATTGCCGAAAAAACGTTTTTCGTAAAAACGGCTATTTTTGGAGTTTTTTTCCCTCTGGAGGCTAAACCGTTGACCTGAGGAAATCTGAGAACATTATTCAGAAACGTCTGTAAAAGGGCTATCGAATGCGCTTTTCCGCGGCGCTGTAGCTCTATCGGTTCCCGAAATAGCCGTTGGCAGTTTCCAAAATGTTGAAATAGTCAACATTTGACCTTTGGTGACCTCTGGTGACCTGACCTCTGGCTGGAGTGTTTTCGTCCTTATTTTGGACGTTCTTTCGATTGCCGCTTACCGCGTGTCGCTACGTGGCCCAGGAGCCGAGTTAGAAGGGGGGTGTTCAGACACCCCCCCCCCCCCGGCCCGGCGCGGAATCTCAGAGCAACGGCCCGGCGCGGGTTAAGACAACGTACATTTATTGGTCACCAGAAAGTATACCAACAAGTCAATCGACAATCGACAACCAACAAATGTAATCGACACGAGCGTCGAGCATCCCTCCGCACAAGTAACTGCCGGGGGCGATTAGACGGACCGCGCTCCTCTCTCGCAGCTGATTGGTCAGCTGCCGAACCGCATAGACGTCAGCTGCGCGGCCGCCGCCCGTCCGACCTGACCGGGGTCGGCCGGGCGGCGACCTAGCGTCACTAGAACTGTGATAACTTTTGCCGGCAGTGTCATGCCGACCTAATTTTTTTCAGCAAATGCATCACAATTGTACGGTTTATGTTATGGACGTTGTCTCGATGTGAAGCACGCTGTGCGTTTTTTGGTAGGCGGCCTATATAAATATGAAATCCTCAAGTCCCTCTGCTTTGTGCAAGTGTGCAACAATTAGCTTACAATTACTGAGTGGGAAGCTTTTTAGATGCACTTTTGTTACCAATGGATTCCGCACATTTTCCCATTTCAGCTGATATCTTACTTCCGCATTTTCAAGCAAAGATTATGACAGGAGACTCGTCAACATTAACATGAAAATCGCAGCACAAGTTCGGTCTCACGGAGCAAAACAAAACGGTGTACTTTGGGAGCCCACCAATCTGTGCCAGAATGAGTAATATTTTTTTCTGGATGATATTTTATACAGTCTGATCAATTTACGACCAGAAAATGTGAGAAAAGCACGCTTTGAAATTTGTCGAAAATTAGGGTATTGGCCACTTCTGAACCCGGATAGTGGCTGTGTGCAGTGGCGCAGAGGCTCCAGCTTCAGTCTCCCCAAGCTGCTCGTCGACGCTGTCTCCGTCCTCTGCATGGTTTGTTTGGTGGTTGTCCGGGTTGTCGGAGACAGGGTGTTCTGTGTCAGGTGGGTTTGTCATCATTTGGTCATGCAGTGATGCAGTGACGGGGGACGCGGGGGCATGGTTTGTGACCCATTCCAAACTCTGATTTTGGCCGAAGCCCTTTCCTCGTCTTGAGGTCTCGCATCCCGTCCCCCGTTGCTGATTTGCTGGTGTGCCGACCTAGCTAGGTGCGGCATGCCCTCTTCTCCATCGTTCTGGGGGCTTCGTCGGGTTTCTCCCCGCTGGATAAGGGGCTTCAGATCGTTATGGTGGACGATCCGGTCCTTCGATCCAGGCAGACGTACGGCATACGTCACCTCCTTCCCCCTTTCTCCAACCGCTCTGATGACGGTTCCTGGTCCTTTGTACGGCAGGCCCAGTTTGGGTTTTCCGCCGACAGCGGCGGTGTGATCGCGTATCCACACCTTGTCGCCTTCTTGGTAGGAAATATGTCTGGTGGCCTTGCCGTATCTTTCTGCTGACTCTGATGCAGCCTTCTTCGAGGCTCGACGGACATCTTCGAATGCTTTCTCCAACCCTCTCCGCCGCTCCTCGGGGAAGCTTTGCACGTCCACCAACGGCCGAGGCGTGGCGAACTGAACGTCCATGGGTAGACGAGGCTCGTAGCCGTGAACGAGGAAGAATGGTGAATATCCGGTCGTGTTGTGAACCGCCGAGTTGTACGCCATGGCGTAGACTTTCACGCCTTTGTCCCACGTCAGACCTTGTGCGTCGACGTATTTTGCAACCATATCTTTCAACGTACGCATAAACCGCTCCACCATGCCGTCACTCTGTGGGTGGTATGGAGTTGTTCTGGTCTTTCTGATGCCAAGCTGTTTGCAGAGCTCTTGAAAAACGATCGATTCGAATTGCGGTCCTTGATCCGAGTGGATGCGCTCCGGGACGCCCAGCTCGTACACCCAGTCCATCAAACACTCTGACACTGTCACAGCTTTCTGGTCCTTCATGGGATAGATCCGGACGTACTTGCTGAAGTAGTCCATGACAACTAGGGCGTACTTGTTGCCATCAGAGGACAACGGCATCTCCGTGATGTCTAGGGCGACTCTCTCAAATGGGTGGGATGCCGTCTCGGTGATCAAGGGCGCGCGCCTGCTCGGCGTCGGTCTGCTTCGTCTTTGGCAAAGGACGCATGACCTGCAGAACATCTTGGCTTGGTGACACATCCCTGGCCAGCTGAAGCGCCCCAACAGTCTGTTCACTGTTTTCTGCGTGCACATGTGTCCTGATGATGGGTGCTCGTGCCTCCACTTCAGCACGTCCTCCCTCAGTTTTTCTGGGACGAGGACCTTAAATTGTTCGTCGGGCTGCTTCCCTCGGAGACCGAGAAGGCCATTCTCCTCTGTCACCTCCGTCCACCTGCTCCCCAGGTAGGACCACTCGCCGGACTGATCACGGAGCTGCTGCCGTGTGGGAGGGTTCCCTGTGTTGCCTGCCAGCTCCTTGAGCCGCCTGAACACCGGGTCCTCGCGTTGCGCGCTCAGAAGCCGGTGCTGTTCGTCTGGCTCTGCCGCCGTTCCGTTCGTTCCTTGTCTGGCTGAAGTCATACCGGGCTGCTGAGTCGTCCGAGTTTGTCTTTCTGGAATATCGGTTTGCTGAGCGGTTGAGACCCTGACAGGGTGTACATACCTCGGTCGGACCTGTACCGCTCTCAGTCGCCCAGACCTGACTCAGGTCCTGGGGGTGACCAAGGTCCACAGCTGGTGACACGGCTGGTGGGGCTGCTGTACAGGGGGCACCACCGCGACATCCTTGCGGAGCATCCTCCTGCTCGCACTGCCCCTCCCTTTCGGCATCGCTGCCTGGCTCTGGCCTTCGGGAAAGCGCGTCCGCGTTCGTGTGCTCAGCTCCCGCCTTGATGATGACGTCAAAGTCGTACGAGCTGAGTTCGATGGCCCACCTCCCTCGTCGCCCAGTGCCGTCCCTCTCGGAGGCTATCGACTTCGGGATGTTGGCCAGTGGTTTATGATCTGTGATGACCTGGAACCGCGCTCCCGTGACGTATTGATGGAAGCGCCGGATCGCGTGCACCACTGCCCAGAGTTCTTTGTCGTATGTTGGCCATCTGCGCTGCTGCCGTGACAAGACCTTACTTTCGTATGCAACCACCTTCTCTTCTCCCTCCGCTGCCTCCGTCAGAACGGCCCCGACGGACGAGTTGCAGGCGTCCGTGTATATCCGAAAAGTGCCGTTGAAGGAGGGCAGCGTCAGAACTGGTGGTGAAGCCAGGCTTTTCTTCAGCATGTTGAAGGATGTTGTCAGGTCTGTAGTCCAATCGATTGTCCCCTTCCGGTTTGAAGCCTCTCTCAGTGGCTTGCTGACCTCGGCGTAATCTGGAATGAACTTTGCGTAGTATCCGCAAAGTCCCAAGAAGCTTTTGGCTTCCGCGTCATTGTTGGGTCTCGGCCAGCTCCGCACCTTCTCAATGTTCGACGGGTCGGGTCTGATCCCTTCTCGGGAGACCTGGTGTCCGAGGAAGGTGACTTCCTTCCTCCCGATGAGGCACTTCTGAGGCTTCAGTTTGAGCCTAGCTCTCCTGATGCGCGTGAAGACCTCTTCCAGCGTGCGGATGTGTCCATCTTCAGTTTTGTTGAACAAAATAACGTCGTCGAGGTAAACCAGGCAGGATTGGGCGTCTACACCGGCCAGCACCAGTTCCATTAGCTTCTGGAACGTCGCACCCGCGTTGCGGAGTCCCATGGCCATCTTCCGGAAGTGATGTAGGCCTTTCCCAGTGGAAAACGCCGTTTTCTCCCGGTCTTCCGGCGCTATGTCCACCTGCCAGTAGCCGGCAGTCATGTCCAGGGTTGTGAAGAACTTTGCTCCGGACAGGCTGTCCAGGGCCTCGTCAATCCTTGGCAATGGGTAGGCTATGGGCTTCGTGACGCTGTTGACGGCTCTGAGGTCGACGCAGAACCGGACGCTGCCGTCTCGTTTCCTAGCGAGGACGACCGGAGAGCACCATGGGCTCGTACTCTCTTCTATTACGCCGTTCGCCAGCATGTTTTCCTTCTGCACCTCCACCTGCTCCCTGAGGCGCTGTGGGATGCGCCGTGGCTGCTGTTTAACCGGGGGTGCGTCTCCCGTGTCGATTGGATGTTGGAGTAGATGAGTGGTACCAATATCATCAGGGTGGCTGCTAAATATGTCCCGGAAACGCTTCGTCAGGTCTTCCAGTTTTTGTCGGCCCACCTCGGAAAGGTCAGGGCATGACAGATCCAGCCCTGGCACCGTTTCAAGGTTCGCCCTGTCTGGCTTGTCTTTACCCTCTTCGCACAGGTGATACTCTGCCTGTTCCTTGTTGGTTATCGTGAAGAAAGTCCCGATATCGCTGCCTTCCAATATCGTTGCTTCTTCTGCGGTGACGTTTGTGATTCTGACTGGCACCGTGCCGTCCCTGGACATGGTAGTAGTAGTAGTAGTAGTAGTAGTTTATTTCAAATCTGTCCTCGCAGGCCGCTGAGGTTTTTCGAGATTATCGTCATACAGTACGATACAATGCATGTAAAACAATTGTATGAAGGATGGCATACCTGATATAAAATGACATGGCTTAAAAACACAATACATCTACATATGACAGCGAAGTGGAGTACACATCAGTGACTGGCGGACACCCATTAACCCGCGCCCTGGTGGGGTCTGTTTATAACGCGACCTGGAAGGGGGGGGGGGCTATTTTTTGCCCCCCCTCGTATCTCCGAAACTACTGGACGGATCCGAAAAATTCAAACGGCGTTCGAAAGGCCTGTCAAATTTGTCGAGGGAAACCAAATTTTATTGACCTCGGGGTCACCGGTGACGTCACAGGTCAGGTCAAAGATGAAATGTTTCACCGTTCACGGTTCTTCTAGGGAATGCGCTATAACACCGAGGAAAACGCATTTTGTCGGGAATCAGCGATAGGGCGTCAGTTGCCTAGTAGATATGTTGCTGTTAGAGGTCACTGGTCATACCAGGTCAGGTCACAGGTCAGGTCACCAAAGGTCACCAAGGGTCACCACATGAACCCAACTTTACTAAGGTTATGCGATGCATGTTTTATGGCCAGTTTTTCATTTCCAACTCAATGGTGTTGGTTATAAGACCATCAGGTACGGTTTAGGTCACTTTCTGGTGGAGGTCAGGTCAAGGTCAGGTCAAAAAAGGTCAAATTTCAAAGTTGATATTTTTGCATAAAATGGGTATTGATTCGATGCAGCTCGTCACGGGGAGTCTAATGGTGGTCTTTGTTTTGCGCTACGAGGTCTAGAATTGCTTAAAATTGAGTTTGAAAATTTGACGTCATCAATTTTGAACAGTTTTTTCGCTATAACTTGGCCAAAAAAAGAGGTATCGATCTCAAATTTGGTATGTAGATAGAAGGCGGTAAGGACTATCACATATATTCCGGTTTTTCGAAATTCAAAAAACTTTTTGGATTTTTTGGCTATTATATTCAAAAAATCTATTTTTGATTTTGGGGGTCAAAATCCAAAAATTTCACAAATCCGAGATAGCAGTTTTGTAGCCCTGTCCATTCTACAGCTTTTATGTCCGTATCATTTTTCTGTATTTTCAAAGCTATAGGCCTGACAGCTCTTCCCGCGAAACCCTTTTTTGGGTCGAAAACGGCAGAACATGACGTCACTCTGACGTCATTTCCGGCCAACCTATCATAGCCTTTGGAAAAATTTTTGGTCACAATGTGTAAAATTGATGTCCGGGAGGGTACTGAAAGTTTGGTGACGATCGGCGCAGTGGTTCTGGAGATATATCGAAAAGTCTGGAGGGGGGGGGGGCAAAAAATAGCCCCCCCCACCAGGTCGCGGGTTAAGTACCCCCCACACGGCGCCGCCTCAGCTGGGCCCTGAACGCACCGCGGGTCGGACACTCCAGCGCCGACACCGGTAATGCGTTCCACGCCGAGGCGGCTCGGTACACGAAAGAACGCCTAGTTGCTTCCAGTCTGCAGCGAGGCAGTTGCAGGCAGCGCTCATGAGCTCGGGTGTCCCTGACCGATACTCGGTTTCGGGGCACAAAGAGAGAGCGGAGCGCGGCCGGTGCATGATCATCATGAATGGCCCTGTGGACGTTGATGAGGTCGCGCTCGGTCACCATCTCCTGGAACGTGGGCCACTTGAGCGAGCGCATGGCTGGCGAGATGTGGTCTCTTTTTCGCTTGCCAGTGATCACTCTGGCTGCAAAATTGAGTACCTTTTGCACTCGTGCCTGCTGCGTCTTACATGCGCCTCCCCACACAGGTAAGCAGTAGGTAACATGCGACATTACATGGGCCTGAATGATGAGCTGGAGTGCCGCAGGGGTGAAGTGGTGACGGAAGCGATTTAGACTGATGAGAGAGCCAAAACACTTGCCTACTACACTCGAAACGTGACTCTCCCAGGACAGAGTTTGGTCGAAGGTAACGCCTAGAATTTTCATGCTTGTTGACGGCTGCACATCGGATCCTGAGACACTTAGTGTCAGGTGAGCTGAATGCTTATTTACAGACTGTTTTGTTCCAAAGATCATGAAGTTCGCTTTGGCCGCGTTCATTTTGAGAGAGTTACGTGAAAACCATCTTTTGAGCGCTGAGAGCGTGTCCTCGACCCGGTCTTTGAGGTCGGAAAGGCTGTCATCTGTTGGATGAGCCCTGTCCAGAATGTTCGTGTCGTCAGCATAAGAAATGACTTTGCCGAAAGGGATAAAATTTGCAAAGTCATTCGTTAGGACACTGAATAGGACGGGTCCCACCAGTGACCCCTGCGGCACCCCATGCGTCACTGGTAAGGTCAAGGTGCCTCCTCGCACCATCTGGCTCCGATCAGTGAGGTAGCTATCAAACCAGTGGCACGGTACTCCACACCAGGCCAGTTTCTCGATGAGGACGCCGTGATCGACGCTGCCGAAAGCTTTACTGAGATCTACTGCTGTGATCGATGACAGCAGGCCCTGGTCGGTGTTGTTTGACACCCAGGTGACAGCGTCGATCAGGGCGTCCTCAGTCGAGTGTGCAGGCCGATACGCATATTGGCTGTCAGAGAGAATGTCGTTGCACACGAGATAGCTCACCAGCTGGTTACAAACAACCTTTTCGGTCACTTTTGATAAGACACTCAGTAAAGATATAGGTCTAAAATTGCTAGGCACCGTGCGGTCCCCAGCTTTGAAAATCGGCACGACGCACGCCGTTTTCCACGCCGAGGGAAACACGCCAGAGACCAGCGATGCATTCACGATGCGAAGTAGCCGAGGACCGATCACTGGCCAGCACTTTCTCACAGCGAGCAAGGGGACCCCGTCCACACCGACGGCGCCCGAGCTCCTCATGCCTCTGACTGCAGCCGACAGCTCCGTGAGCGTTACCGGCGTGAGCTGAAACCGAGCAGCGCAGACCCTCGCAGGTCTCACGGGACGCGGCTCACGGTCACTCACGGTCACTCACGGTCACTCACGGTCACCTCGGCCGCCACTCTGGACCCTACTGTGGAGAAATACTCATTTAGCACGTCAGGATCAGGCACAGTGTCAGCATCAGGCTCGGTTACACTACCAGATGACAGGTTAAATTTCCGCATAGTGTTCCAAAAACCTTGAAAGTCCTTTGAGAGCAGTTGCTGACAGTTAAAGTTTCGGTGTGCCGTGATCAAAATGCTGTTTACCCGCTTTTTCAGGGAGACATACAGCGCCCTGTCATCAGGCTGTCCGAACGCCTGCCAGTCAGCTCTCGCAGTGTTTTTGGCATCGATAGCCTCCCTCAGTTCGGGCAGCACGTCCTGAACCCACGGGCAGTGGGGGCGGCGCGTGCGCACACTGCGCTCCGGGACATGTTTATCAACCGAGCTGTTCCAGATGCGCATGAAAATGTCTAGCAGCTCATTTACATCCGTGGCGCCGTCGAACTCCATCCAGTCAGATAACAGCAGGTCGAGACACATCGCGTCCCAGTCGGCGCGGTGCCAGGGCCTGCACGTGTATGTCCTGGTCACCCGGCGGGGCTTTGGGACGGCTGTGCTGACGATGATCGGCAGGTGATCGCTGATGTCGTCGTCGACGACGATCGTTGATGACCTCTCTGGTGGCACGTTAGTAATCACGTGGTCCAGTGTGGTCGGCGTCGGACTCGGGTGCGTCGTCTCCCGAACCAGCTGGTGTAGCTGCAGCTCGTCCAGCAGCTGCAGGTATCGGTGCACCCCCCGAGCTTCAGGTCTGGAGACGTCCAGGTTCATATCTCCTAGGAGGTATAGCGACTTCCCGAGGGATTTGACCTGGCAGAGCTGCTGCTGCAGACTGTCCAGTGCGGGAACCATTGGTGCGTCCGGTGGCCGGTAGGCGGCGCCAATGGTGGCCGCCCTCCCGCCTCGGATAGACACGGACACCCAGATGGCTTCGATAGACGGGTCGTCGCTGTCGATCCGGGGCACTAGAAGCTCTTCGTGACTCAGCTTCTCGCTGGGCTCGAGAACACCCTCGAGCGGGTGGGGATCGTTCTCCAGAAGTCGTCCGTCGACAGGTTGGAGTTTCGCCCATATCGTGACTCCTGATCTGGGAGGAATCACTACTGCCGCGGCTACCCGAACTCTTGATCGCTGAGGGCGGATCTCTTCGTAGGTGGGCAAGGTAATCGTGAGGTCTCCTACCTGCAAGGTTCCCCGACGGTCGTCCAGCACCGTCCCCATTTTGCAACAGAAGTCCCGTCCCAGTACGATGTCGTGGACCAGTCCGGCTACCACCGACACGGCTGGACAAGCCAGCTGTTTGTGTTGCACCCTCAATGTCAGTCCCTGTAATTCCCCCAGTATCGGTACTCGCTCACCACCCACCCCGACTGCTGTCCGTGTAGGGGGTTGCATTGTGACTTTCGTGCTCTCCTTAAGCTCGTGATATAGGACATCATTTATCATAGAGAAATCTGCCCCTGAATCTACAAGGGCCCACCAGAGACGCCCTGCGACGCCCACCTCGATCATTGCAGCGGTTTTGTGGGACTGGTTTGGTGTAGTTGTTGGATCTCGTCACGCACATCCAACACTTACCAGTTTTCCGACGTCTGCGTCTGTGACGATGTTGGGTGCTTCGTTCTCGTTTCGGTCTCGTCCTGCGGTAGCTGGCGGATGCTCATCAAGCGTCGGTAGTGATGACAGCCGGCCATCCAGTGTCCGTCTTCCCCGCAGCACAGGCACCAGGGGGACCTACTATCCTTGGTGCGGTCGCGGCCTGACCGGGAGCTGGGGCAGAAGCGACGGATGTGTCCCATTTCTCCGCAGCCGAAGCATCTCGGGGGTTCTCTGGCGGGTCTGCTGGCTTGTGACGTCGTCGACGTTGCGGGAGGCCGAGTCCTTAACGTATCGGAGTTTGAAGCTGGTTGCTGGTATCTCCCTGGCTGTTGGGGGTTATTCACAGCGCTCCTCTCCCACTGCGTACTGCTTCCGCAGGCTGCCCCGTGTTCTGGTGCTGGACCTCCGTATGAAGCTGCTACTGAACCAGGTCCTGGTGTCAGTGAGGCGATTACGTCCTGCTGGCGGTGCAGTTCCTTGACCTTTTTTACGGCAGTCTCGAGGTCTTTTGGTCGGTCCACAAATAACTTCCTCTGTAACCAGGGATCCTGTATGCCGCAGATGAAGCGGTTGACGATGGTCTGGATGACCTGTTCGTTTGTCTCCGCCTGTTTCTGATGCGTCCATTGTGCCAGTCTTTTCAGTCGGTCCCCGAACGCCTGTATGCTCTCCCCTGGTTGCCTTGTTGCTTGTGAAAATGCCGAGAATGCTTGCAGTTCGTCAACTTTTGTATTAAACTGTGCTTCGAGGGTGGATTTGACTTTGTTGTAGTCGGTTTGTTCCTTACTGGACAGGGCCCCACAAACGTCTAGGGCTTGGCCCTCCAACAGTCCCAGAAGAACATGCAGTTTTTCGGTGTCTGAGAGGGGGGATGTTCTGGCTTCGAATCGTGCTATCCAAGTGTCCCAGTTGTCCCCCTCCACGCCGGAGAATGGAGTCCCGCGGGCATATAGCAGTAGTTTTGGGTCCATGATCTGTTTTTGTTTTGAAATGATGTTTGTTTAATTCCTTCTTTGACGCAATTAATAACGTGGGCAAAAACTCTTTGTAGGTAATTATCCGGTGCAACGTTTCCACGTTAGCTTCGGGTAAATTAATTGGTCATGCTGTGCAATATTGTTTTGCTGACGGACGGTGTTAGGTTGGTACACCCAAAGGTTGCACCTCCCCTACGAGGTATCAGCGCGACGGAAACCGTTGGCACTGAACCCCTGCTATTGAGACAACGCTAAACGTTTGCCTCAAACCAGCCTACACGACACCTAGCACAGGTGTTGCACAACGCAATGCGTTAGTGCCTATCACACTTTACGATAATTGTCTTAAATTACTGCCATTAAATACTATGAGAGGAACGAAAACGTCTCACCTCGGGAGTGTAGGTCTTGAGTGTCCGACCGCGCCAGTGTTAGGCGAGAATCCGGAGTTCCTCAGGTACTCTTGTATTATCCAGCAGGCACCCGAACCAACACGAAGTCTCCGGGGGGTATAACCCGCGCGCGCGCGTCACCGACTCGGCTCCGCGTCCGGCGCCAACTGCCGCCCCTCCTCCCGGCCGCCGGCCGCTGCCCCGACCTCGGCCGGGTCAGCCGACCGGTGACGTCACCGGTCAGCCAGGTGACGTCACCGGTCACGCCGGGGAGCCGGCCACGGCCCCACACGTCTCCACACATCACAGAACCTGTCATGGAGTTCCTGCGCTCCAAGTTCGGCGATCGAATCATCTCTCGAAAAAGCGAGCACCACTGGCCGCCCTACAGCCCAGATCTCTCGTGCCTGGACTTCAGTGTCTGGTCTGAGATTATGGCACACGTGTTCCGATGTGAGCCGCAGACCATCGCCCAGCTGATGGTCTGCGGTCGAGGTGGTCGAGGACTTCACCCGAAACATGGATGAAGCAAGTCTGCGGAAAGTGGCCAGGCACACCGGGCGTCGGGCAGAGCTCTGCCAGTCCGCGAGGGGCGGACACTTCGAGCACCTCCTCTGAGCCAACCTCTGACCCTAGTGACTGGATGAGGGGCGGACACTTCGAGCACCTCCTCTGAGCCAACCTCTGACCCTAGTGACTGGATGAGGGGCGGACACTTCGAGCACCTCCTCTGAGCCAACCTCTGACCCTAGTGACTGGATGAGGGGCGGACACTTCGAGCACCTCCTCTGAGCCAACATCTGACCCTAGTGACTGGATGAGGGGCGGACACTTCGAGCACCTCCTCTGAGCCAACCTCTGACCCTCGTGACTGGATGAGGGGCGGACACTTCGAGCACCTCCTCTGAGCCAACCTCTGGCCCTAGTGACTGGATGTTTGTCATGGATGAAATGTCCAACCGGGTCTGTTCGATGGGTGTGCTTGGTTTGACTGACATACTGAAAACACGTCTGATATTAGCGATTGTTTTTATATCATTCCAAAATGATCACCCGGTGAACTAAACAATTATTCAATAATGTGGTGTAGACCAGACAGTGTATACGTGTATACGATGAGTATTAGTGGTGTCAATCGGTTACCAAAATTTCGGTATACCAATACCGAACCGATACCGATTCGGTATTCGGTATTTTATACCAAAGCATTTGGGATTTTGTCGGTATTATTATTATGAAAGTCAACTACTGTCATAAAAAATTGAAAACATTTTTGATAAACCTTCTGAACTCAAATTTGATTTCCTAAATGACATTGGATGAATGAAAAGGACAATCATGACACATTTCTCCCAAATGCATGATGTCATAACAAATGGGCAACACGTTAACTGTAACATCAAACACATCAGTCTACCAATGTTAAATGGCAACTTATCAGTGCTAGCAAATTCCAATACCATGAGGATAATTATCTTACAAAAAAGCTAATGTGCAAGACATAATCATGTATCAATGTTTAACTCACTGTATACGGGAAAACATACTTTAACTGGCTCCATATCAAAGCATACAAAATCCTATCATACAATCATCAAAACATACAAAATCGTAACATACAACGCGCAAAACCTACAAAACAGGCCGAGTAGGGGACAGTCAAAACATACAAAAGCGCAGCATACAAAATCGTGTCATACAAAACCGCAAGGTACAAAATCGTTTCACACAAAAAGGCAGTGGAAAATTAATGGCATTAATCAAAGTACGCATCATACAAAACCATTTCATATAAATTTACATCATTTCGTCGTCCTTGAGATGTCAATTTTCAGTTGGATCAAAACCTACAATCTCAACTGCGCTTCAAGCGACATCTTTGTTAGAAGTTTGTGTAGTTACGAAATATTCCGCTAGATGCCTCCTCTGTCAAAGCACAGCCAAGCTTTGCACGGCCAGCATTTTTTGCTTGTTTATACAGTGAGCGCCGGTCTCGGAGCGACGGGGCGTCCCGGTGGCGCCGTCGTCCCCCTCCCTCAGACTGGGCAAGGTCTCCCCTCCCTCGGCAGACGGCGCGGCCCCAGAGGAAACGGCCAAGGCCGTGCCTGACTTACATCCCCGCTCTCTGCGGGCCGGAGAACGAAGTGGCGCTTGGTACATTGAGCAGCATTCTGCTCATTTTGACCATAGCTGCCGGAACATAATTCGTAAATTAAATTGAAAACTGCAAAAGAAATTTAACTGACTTAACCCTCGCCCGTAGAGGGGGGGGGGGTTGAACGGACCCCCACCCCATGGTTTCTCGCGAATAACTCGCGTAAAAAGCGGTTGATCGCGATGAAACTTTCAGTACTGTCGAGTCTATCAATCAATTATCAATTAATTAAATTCGAGTATCAATTGTACACTTACCCTTAAAGTTTCATGACCCTGTCCCAGATGAGCCTTGACTTGTGGCCTATTTTTCGAGACCATGTTTGGCCGGAATCGCGATTCGGTGTATGTCGGCTCGTATTAGCCACGCGTTTGCAGTATTTTTGCGGTTTCAAGCATTCAAACATGTGATATGATGTTGGTCCCATGCATATGGTGGGTGTCAAGGTCACCCGAAGGTCAGGTCATATTATTGACCTTTGATGACCTAGGTTCACTTCTTCGAGTTTTACATGTTTCTATGCTACTTTTTGGAGCTGGTTTCGAATTAAGCAACCATTTGAGCATTTACGAAGTTGTTTTGGTGTCTTCATAACATGTTACGAAGCTGTCAGTAACGGCTGACACGTACTATGTATACCTGGCACTTGGCAGGACGTCTACTGATTGGCCTGACCTGACCTGACCTGGCCTTAATGCATTAAGACATCATTTGTGATCAAAACTAACACGATATTCGTGATCAGCACCCCGAAAAAACCCTCATCAACCTCACTTTACGATGTTCTAACAGGTCCCTATTTTCCAGACTTGTGGGTCATTGACCTGACCTGGAAAGTCAACCAATGACCTAGGACCTTAAAATTGGGTATCACCCCGGCTTCCTCTCGTCACGAGCAGCACGCTCTTTTTTTTCTCGAAGCTCTAGCTCGATCAGGGGCCAAACGGCAAGGGGGCGGTCCAACCCCCTATACGTTCGAGGCTGGCAAAACACCAATACGGGCGAGGGTTAACCCGGCAGTTGCTGGAGTATTTCGCCACACACCACTTGCTGGGTGGGGGTGGGAGGGGAGGGGGTAAACTTTCCCAGCCCATAGCTCGAGAACCCATAGCCCATAGCCCATAGCTCGAGGCGCAGCGAAACGGGCGAGGCAGCAAACAAAATAACGCTACGAGAGGCTTCTGATGAGTACCTTGAAGTGGAGTTCCGAGGTCACAGGTCGGTTCAAGATTATTTTAAATACCTGAAATTAGGCTTTTAATAGCATGGACTTTAAACCTCGAATTGGGCGTCTCTCGTAACAAACTATGTCTCCAACGGACCCCCTCCCCCATATACGTTCGCGGCTGACAAAACACCAGTACGAGCGAGGATTATGGACTTATGTGTTTGTATGCTCTTTAAAACCCCTTGCGTCACCGCGTTTTCAGCCGCTAGCATATAATTGCGGGGGGGAAGGGGAATTCTGTTGGATCCCCAATCGTTCAGTCTCTAACCGAACTATAGCTTCGCGAAAACATGAACGTCCTACCGTAACTAAAGGAAGCCGATGATACCCGATTTTAAGATCGCCGGTCATTAGTTGGCATTTCATTTCGGGTAAATGACTTAAAAGTCAGGGAAATCGTGTCCTATTTTAACTTTTTAAAATGAGGTTGTTAGTGAGTTTTTTATCGGGGTTCTGATTTCGAATTTCGTGCTAGTTTTGATCAAAGACGATGCATCCGTGCATTTTGGGTAGGTCGGGTCAGGTTAGCTCAACCATAAGGCGTCACCGCCGACATCCAAATGGGTGTTTACCGCCACCAACAGCGTAGTTACACATAAAGATTTGATGTGGACTGTGGAGTTTGTTAATGCAATAAGTGAATGAGAGCTTCACTCCACAAGAAATCGTTCGGGTCGGAGCTTTCAAATTGTATTTACAAAACTTCGTCAGCGAGTCGTAATCGGGTTCAGGGGGTATCGGTCGCAAAATATGTAGCATAGACACTAAAACTATTTCTCACAATGCACAATGGGACCGAAGCGAGAATTAGCGCGACATCGGTACTTTTTCGTGTTTCGTGCCCACTTTTCACATGAAAGGGATGATAGAATCATACAAATGGTAGTCGGTGTACTTTCGAAGCAATTCCTGATAAATTTAATTAAATATTCATTAGTCATTTAAAGGGACCCTCCCACCTTCAAAAAAGTTAATGAATTGGCATAAAAGTGATGTCCCTTGGTTCAGAAAGAGCGGAAACGAATATCTACCAAATTTCACCGAAAAATATTCACTGGTTTTCAAGATATTAGGCTTTTACTTTTGTTTACTTTTTGGGATCTCCCCTGTTACTAGCGACTTTATTTGGAAGCAATAATTTGGCAGCCTTAAAATGCGGCAGACGTTGCGCGCAAAGCAGCGTATACCACCACGTGTTAACGATGGTTTTAGTCTAAGATTTAAAAATAGTTAGATCTCCGCTGACGTCACAAATTCTAAGGGGGCATTCCAATGCATTAGCCCCTTAGAATCCGAAAACTGCAAGTTTGAAATTCCATATCTTCGAATTAAAGCATTTTTCGATGTTGTGAGTGCCCAAACCGGTATTTGCAGGCCATGGCCACCAATTTGGCTATCTCAACTCAAAACTAATGTTAAGGTGGGAGGGTCCCTTTAATCAATTGATATGAATTAATTAATTAATCAGTTGACCTGCGTTGACCTTGACTCGGTTCGGTCACGTGATAAGATGGCATTACCTGCCAGGTCAAGTCATGACGGAACCGGAACTTCCCATAAGCAAATAATGTAGCCGCCAAAACCATGATGGGAATCTGATAGCCTGATGGACTATATAACAAATAAAGTGAGGATCAGAAAAGTGTATCAGACACTCCGATAGCAGGTACGGATATTTCCGGACAAAACTTAAATATAGTTGGCATTTGGCAGCCTTGTTCGACTCCTAGGAGGATCTGTCGATCTGTTACTCCCAGCTTCCGGCCGGCTCGTGGTAACCGCACACGGCCAGCGCCGGCGACCTGAAGTAAAAACAAAAATGCCCCTCATTTTCGATGTAGCAGGCTGAAGCAGCTAAATTATACATTTTCTGAAAGGCAATTGATCGGTAAAGACCATATTGATAAAAGAAGAGCGCGACCTAGCCGGACGTTTTATATCGGCATTCTAGAATGTTTATAACAACAAAATTAACTCACAATTTTAAAAGCACCTACAAACTTAACATTTGAAGCGTATTTATATATTCCGTTATAAGTTTTTCTTTCCATCGTGAAGCCCATGGTCTAAACTATCAGGTTAGACCCCGAAAATATTGATGAAGCCGTCTAATATACATTTTTTCTTACCTACATTAGCTGCTACTTTTCTCCGTACGAAAACGGGTCTACGATGCTTGTCACATAACTTTGTATTTGGGCTGATGTGGCGCGGACGCTATACACCATGGACGAAAAATATTTGCAGATTCGTGGTCCATGGAATTGGACATTTCTGAACAACGTGGAACAATCTAACTCAGTTTGGGAAAGGGCGGCAAATCCACCAATGTCACGCTAATTCCGGCCGCGGTCCCATCGTGCAATGGCCCGTCTTTTCAAGTTCAACCCTCACTGTAAACATCCTGTTGAACACATTTACAATGTTTGCTAGGTTAACCCTCGCCGGCACCGGGGGTGGGGGGGGGTGATGCACCCCCCCCCCCCTAAGGTTTTTCGCGAATAACTCGCGTAAAAAGCGGCCGATCGCGACGAAACTTTCTGTACCCTCGCATTGATCAATTTTACACGTTCCCTGAAAATTTCATGACACTGACTCCAATGACCTTTGACCTGTGACCTCTTTTCCGTGACCATGTTTGGCCGAAATCGCGATTCGGCGTATGTCGGCTCGCATTAGCCGCGCGTTTGCAAGCTTTTCGTGGTTTCAAACGTTCAAACATGTGATTTGATGTTGCTCCCATACATTAGGGTGGGTGTCAAGGTCACCTGAAGGTCAGGTAAGGTCATTGACCTTTGGTGACCTCGGGTGACCTCGGTTCACTTTTTCGAGTTTTACATGTTTCTAGGCTAGTTTTTGGAGCTGAATTCGAATTTAACAACCATTTGAACATTTACGAAGTAGTTTTGGTGCCTTCGTAACATGTTACGAAGCTGCCAGAGGCGGTTGACACGTATTACGAATACCCGTCACAACCCCTACCCTACCGGTTGACCTGACCTGACCTGACCCGACCTGGTCTAAATGCTTAAAAACATCATCTCTGATCAAAACTAACACGATATTCGTGATCAGCATCCCGGAAAACCACATAGCAGCCACACTTTACGACTTTCTAACAGGTCCCGATTTTCCCGGTTTTCGGGTCATTGACCTGACCTGGAAGGTCACCCGATGACCTAGGACCTTAAAATTGGGTATCATCGGCTTCCTCTCGTGACGGGCAACACGCTCGTTTTTTTCCGCGAAGCTCTAGCTCGATCAGGGGCCAAACGCGAGGGGGGGCGTACCAACCCCCCCCCCCGTTGTGCCGTCAAAGGACGCAAAATGGCCTGTGCCGGCGAGGGTTAACCACTCAAAAACTGGTTGGTTCACATATGATTTAACCCTCGCCCGTATTGGTGTTTTGCCAGCGTCTAACGTATCGTGCGTTGTTGCTAACGTCACGATTTATTTTTGACCTGAGGTCAAATCTAACAACAGCACTCGGAAAGGCCTTTGAAAGAGCTGTTGAATGCGCTTTTCTGTGGCGCTGTAGCTCTATTGGTTCCCGAGTTATGCGTTGAGTGTTTGGGAAAATGTTGAAATAGGCAGCATTTTACCTTTGATGACCTCTGGTGACGTGACCTTTGACCCAGGAGCCGAGTTAGACGGGGACTTGAAAACGCCTCCCCCAGCACGACACGGAAAACTTAGGCCATCAGCACGACGCGGGTTAAGTTCGACCCTCGATGTAAACAACACAGCACGATATTTGCTAGCTGAATTACTGAGAAAACTGGTTAGCGCACATTGTATTGAAGATATTTATATTTTCCAAATGTGTTTTAACCCGCGCCCCGCTGGGGGTCCTGGATTTCCACGCCCTGCTGGGGGGGGGGGGGGGGTGTTTGGACACCCACTTCTAACTCGACTTCTGGGCCACGTAGCGATACGCGGAAGGCGGCGTTCGAAAGAGCGCCAAAAATAATAACGAAATCACTTCGGTCACTTTTTTGGTCAGGCTAAAGGTCAGGTCACCAGTGGTGAAAGGCAAAACTTCGCCGATTTTCAGGTCAAATGTCGACAGTTTCCAAGAAGCCAACGCATAACTCGGGAACCGATATAGCTACAGCGCCGCGGAAAAGCGACTTCGATAGCCCTATTAATGCCCTTTCTGAATAATCCTCTCAGATTTGACCTAGCGCCAACGGTTTTGCCTGCAGGGGGCAAAAACTGCCAAAATAACCGATTTTTTCGAAAGTGTTAGATACTATTCGTGACTTGAGATGACCTCAGGGGCATAAACAGGGGTCTCGGATACTATTTTCATGTTCAATGTGTCTCAGTTTCTTGTAATTCAGTGTTTGGGAGTGTTTATAATGGCTTTGGTCCAAAAGAGGCGCCTTTCAGTTTTCTCCCATTGACTTATAATGGGGAGGTCGCAAAATTGACCTGACCTTTGGTCATCGATATCAAAACTCTGAGATATGCAGAGTTTATCTCAGTATAGTTTACAGCGCGGAGCGCCGCCGTTTTTGGCACACCTTATAATACATTAATTCTACACATGTTTTGAAAATTTCAGACCAAGGTCATTTAAGGTCAGGTCACCAGGTCACTTGAAGTGACCTCACCTCATACAAAGTTTCCATGTCCGCCATAGCTACACCAAGTGACCGATCGCTTCGAAAGTTTCAACGATTGCTAAGAGCAATAGTATGTACAAAATGTATTATAAGGTGTGCCAAAAACGGCGGCGCTCCGCGCTGCCGTTTTTGAGACATTTGTGAAAAAACACAGGAGGGGGGTGTTCAAACACCCCCCCCCCAGCAGGGCGCGGGTTAAACACCGATGATGTACCGTTATGTTAAACGCCATGCGATTGACTAACCGGCGCCGGGCCGGTGCTCGGCGCCACCTGCACTGGGGGGGGGGGGGTTGAACACCCCCTTCTCACTCGGCTCCTGGGCCACGTAGCGACACGCCGTAGGCGGCATTCGAAAGAGCGGCAGAAGTAATGAAGAAATTATATCGGCCACTTTTTAGGTCAGCTCAAAGGTCAGGTCAACAGAGGTCACCAAAGGTAAAATTTCGCCACTTTCCAGGTCAAACTTCGATAATTTCGACAAACCGGCGCATAGCTTAGGAACGGTTTAGCGTGCAGGGGCCAAAAACTGCCAGAATAGGTAGATGGTTTTTGCGGGAACTGTCTTTCTGCAATACCTTTTGACTCAAAACATGCACGAGCTTACTTTCAGCAGCATCGTGTTCCTCTCGTCAAGGCGACGCATCGAAAGAACTATAAGTTGACCTCAAAAGTTCGACTTGAAAAGTTTACTTTAGGTCAAGGTCATGACCTCATGACAAGGTCATGACCTCAGGTCAATGTCATGACCTGACCAGAAAAGGTCATGCTGCATCAGTCGATCCGTATTGTCGAGCCAAACACATACATATAAGGTTTTTTCATCGCTCTAGCATGTCTCTGTCAAAAGTTATTTGCGAAAAACTGTAGGATACAGGGTGTCCAGGAAAAAAGATACTACGGAAATTAAGTCGCATTCATTAACGCACGTGCCGATTTTGTTCCAAATTTATGTGCTTATAGTCAAGGCCATATATAGTAGGTAGCGACACTGAGCGATTTGTTTACAGCCAGCTTCGATCCCGATGACGCAAATGTGTCGTCACGGGACAAAACAATATGGCCACCTCTAATGAGAAACAAGCGCAAGAAGTTCCCGGATGTCGACAGCACTGACGTCAGCGGGATCGAAACCAATGACATCAGTAATGGACCTATGGCGAAGCAAAGTAATGACACCCCCTGCTTATAGTGCTAGATTTGGCAAAACTCATGAGCACTGTAATGCGTCGTTGGAAGGTTGTCTGCTTGCCCTCTGAGATGGTCAACATGACCATCAGTCACCTGCAGACTGTGCTAGTGCTGGAGCTGATCCGCCGTAAGGCCGCTCACATTGAGTATCTGCTTTGAGGAGATGCCGCAACTAACCAAAGAGTTTACATGCCATGTGGCACCTGCTGTCAGTTTTGCCATATTTTGGCGAATACAAGCATGTGCCATTTTAAAATGTAAGGTGTTTATTTTCGGAATTACAGCAAAAAATAATAGTATCCGTTTTTTTCTGGACACCCTGTACCATTCGTGACCTGAGATGACCTCAGGGACATAAAGAGGGGTCACGGGTACCATTTTCCGGTTCAGTTTGTCATGTCTACTTGTAATTCGATGTTTGAAAGTGATTAGAATGACGTTCGGCCAAAAGAGGCGCCTTTCAATTTTCTCCCATTGACTTATAATGGAGAGGTCGCAAAATTGAACTGACCTTAGGTCACCGATATCGAAGTTCCGAGAGATACATTTTGTGTATCATTATTATTATTATTATTGTATACATTATGTGTATTGTGTATACTGTTGTTTTATCAGTTGCTCAAACTTTCAAAGTGATCAGTCACTCGGTGTAGCTGTGAGAGGCATTGAAACTTTCCATGTAGTAAGGTCACTTGACGTGATATGGTGACCTGACCTTGGATGACTTTGGTCTTTTTCACAGAAGGTGTAGAAAAGATGTATGGTAAGATGTGCAAAACACGGCGGCACTCTGAGCCGCCGTTTTTTTTAGATATTCGCGAGAAACCGGAGGGGTGGTTCAAACAGCCCCCCCCCCGCAGTGCGTGGGTAGGGGTGTGTGATCAAGGATTGAAGGTGTTACATACCTATGCACGTTTGCCTTATTTACCTACATATACACACCCGCCAATATAATAGATTTCTCACGGTCTTGATGCCCGCTTCTCCTCGTCGCCTGCTCGGCACCGGTCCCCGCGGCACCCGCAGCGTCGATAGTCGGCCGGTGCAGCGTTCAGAGGTATCGTGTTCCCGCCTGCTCGGAACCATTCCCCACGGCACCCTCCGACCGCCCGCAGCGTCGATAGCCGGCCGGTGCAGCGTCCAGAGGTATCATGTTTCTAAGGGACTTAGTGGCATTCCACTCTATTTCCTAGTGGCTTCCAAAAAACCACTGCCACAGCACCATTACCCCATCTGGTGGCTGACTTGTTAAATATCAATTCACCCGGCGTCAACCAGAGGCATTTTGTACCTTCCGATTTTCGACGATGCGATTTTGTATGATACGATCATCTCGTTTTGTATGTTGCAATTTTGTATGATACGCGTTTGTTTGATCTGCCATTGTACGTTCCAATTTTGTACGTTCTGATCATTGTTTGATTTGCCATTGTACGCTTTACCCATTAGACGGTAAACTTTTGTACGTTGGGATTTTGTACGCTGCGCTTTTGTACGTTTGGGCTGTCCCCTACCTGGCCTGTTTTGTAGGTTTTGCGCGTTGTATGTTGCGATTTTGTATGTTTTGAGGATTGTACGCTGCGCTTTTGTATGCTTTGATAGCCACCCACTTGAACTACCTTAGGTAATCAAAATTTCCAAAGCATTCATTAGTAACAAATTTCACTTTGTTTTGAGGAGTCTGTGATTGATCTTCTTGACCTTGTCTTGCTCTCCATTTCACTGCAATGCAGTTATTACATTATCCAAAAGTCAAAACCATGTTTTTTTATAGCAATAGCTTCATCATTATCATCTAATATTGAAGGCAGCATTTATTTATTTATTTTTATTTATTTATTTATCAGAATCACCAACAGGGACAAGCCCCACTGACAGGTGAAGTCAACATAAAAACAGTTAAACAGTAATAAGACATATTGTAAACATCATACCTGTCGCATCACAGCCCGCAGTTCCCAACTATTTTATAAAATGAAAATTAAGATAAAGGTGTGCTAAAATACATGATGCATAAAAAGAATCATCAAAAGATGCATATAAAAGTGCAAATGAAGCACGAGGGGGTAATAATAAACATCAGCGAATGGTGAGAAAATTAAGAATAGGTACACATAAAAAATAAACACAATAAAAGTAAAGTAAAACAAAACGGCTCCATATCAAAGCATACAAAATCTTATCATACAATCATCCAAACATACAAAATCGTAACATACAACGCGCAAAACCTACAAAACAGGCCGGGTAGGGGACAGTCAAAACATACAAAAGCGCAGCATACAAAATCGTGGCATACAAAATCGCAAGGTACAAAATCGTTTCACACAAAAGGCAGTGGAAAATTAATGGCATTAATCAAAGTACGCATCATACAAAACCATTTCATATAAATTTTTATTATTTCGTCGTCCTTGAGATGTCAATTTTCAGTTGGATCAAAACCTACAATCTCAACTGCGCTTCAAGCGACATCTTTGTTAGAAGTTTTCGTACTTACGAAATATTCCGCTAGATGCCTCCTCTGTCAAAGCACAGACAAGCTTTGCACGGCCAGCGTTTTTTGCTTGTTTATACAGTGAGCGCTGGTCTCGGAGCGACGGGGCGTCCCGGTGGCGCCGTCGTCCCCCTCCCTCAGACTGGGCAAGGTCTCCCCTCCCTCGGCAGACGGCGCGGCTCCAGAGGAAACGGCCAAGGCCGTGCCTGACTAGTTACATCCCCGCTCCCTGCGGGCCGGGGAACGAAGTGGCGCTTGGTACATTGAGTTGCATTCTGCTTATTTTGACAATAGCTGCCGGAACATAATTCGTAAATCAAATTGACAACTGCAAATGAAATTCGAATGACTTAACCCTCGCCGGTAGTGGGGGAGGGTTGGGGATCGAACGGACCGATGAAACTTTCAGTACCCTCGAGTCAATCAATTTTACACCTACCCTTAATATTTCATGACCCTTTCCCAAATGAACGCTGACCTGTGGCCTATTTATCGAGACCATGTTTGGCCGGAATCGCGATCCGGCGTATGTCGGCTCGTATTAACCGCGCGTTTGCAGTCTTTTTGCGGTTTCAAGCGTTCAGCCATGTGATATGATACCGGTCCCATGCATTATGGTGGGTGTCAAGGTCACCTGAAAGTCAGGTCAGGTCACTGACCTTTGATGACCTTAGTTCCCTTCTTCGAGTTTTACATGTTTCTATGCTAGTTTTAGGAGCTGATTTCGAATTTAGCAACCATTTGAGCATTTACGAAGTCGTTTTGGTGTCTTCGTAACATGTAACGAAGCTGCCAGTAACGGTTGACACGTACTAGTATTGAACACCTCGCAGGATGTCTACTGGTTGGCCTGACCTGACCTGACCAAGCCTAAATGCATTAAGACATCATCTGTGATCAAAACTAACATGAAATTCGTGATCAGCACCCCGAAAAACCGTAGCAACCTCACTTTACGATGTTCTAACAGGTCCCGATTTTCCCGACTTTTGGGTCATTGACCTGACCTGGAAAGTCAACCCAATGACCTAGGACTTTAAACTTGGGTATCACCGGCTTCCTCTTGTCACGAGCAACACGTTCGTTTTTTCTCGAAGCTCTAGCTCGATAAGGGGCCAAACGGCAAGGGGGTTCCAACGAACCCCCCCCCCCCATACGTTCGAGGCTAGCAAAACACCAATACGGGCGAGGGTTAACCCGGCAGTTGCTGGAGTATTTCGCCACACCCCACTTGCTGGGTGGGGGGTGGGAGGGAGGGGGTTAACTTTCCCAGCCCATAGCTGGAGAACCCATAGCCCATAGCCCATAGCTCGAGGCGCAGCGAAACGGGCGAGGCAGCAAACAAAGTAACGCGACGAGACGCTTCTGATGATTACCTTCAAGTTGAGTTCCGAGGTCACAGGTCGGTTCAAGATTATTTCAAACACCTGAAATTAGGCTTTAAACAGCATGGACTTTAAACTAGAGCACTTCACGGATAGGCTTTTTAGGATCCGGCCCGGCCCATATCCGGCAAGTCATATCCAGATCCGCCCATTATCCGCCTTTCTTTGAATATCAGAATCCGGCCCACCCATGGCCCGTATTGCAGCCAAACTTCCAAAAAATATCCGTAATAATCCGTTTCACCAATAACTGGTTTCACCCAAAACTGGACTAACAAATTCAATCTAAGGGACCAGACAGCCATACATCTCACAGACCATCATGGTTCCAAAAACCATGCTTATAAACCTAAAACCACATGAAAATCACCACATTGGTAAACTATAAGGTATCAATTTTTAACTTCAATGTTGAATGTTAAAATTTTGATCCGTTTTGATCCGGGTTCAACCTTCAATTCCCAAATCCGGCCCGCCCATATCCGTTCTTTTTTAACAAATTTAGAATCCAATCCTATCCGGTCCGCGGATTTATCCGTGGATAACGGATTTATCCGGCCCATGAAGTGCTCTACTTTAAACCTCGAATTAGGCGTCTCTCGTAACAAACTCTGTCAGGATTGTACACAATCTTTCATTTGAGTGCTACACAAGCGTCAGATTTAAGCAGGAATCACTTAAGCATAGGCCAGGTCAAGGTCAATGTCAGGTCAGGTTAGGTCAACCAGGCAAGAGCATATCCTCGAAAATCAAAGTTGGCTATCGTGGAATATGACATACGTTTTATGGGTACCCACATTTTGGCGTATAACTTGATGGTGACATCCATTTTGTAATACGAGTACGTTATTGGTCGTACGAGAAAGATCAATGTAACAAATATATTCATCATGATCGTAAAGTAATAACGAGAAATTGCCAAGGAACCAAGGGCCAAGGGAATTGATCAGGGACAGAACGGCAAGGGGTGTCACACTTTCTGGGGTTCTGATTTCGAATTTCATGCTAGTTTTGATCAAAGACGATGTATCCATGCATTTTGGGTAGGTCGGGTCAGGTCAGCTCAACCATTAGGCGTCACCGCCGACATCCAAATGGGTGTTTACTGCCACCAACAGCTTATTGACACTTAACCCGCGCACCGACGGGGGGGGGGCGGATATCCGCCCCCCCTGAGGTTTTTCGCGAATAGCGGGAAAACCGCGGCGCGTAGCGCCGCGAAATTTGGTATGACTATTCCCTCATCAATTTTACACATGGTGTGCAAGTTTGAACCTCCTACCTTTCAAGGTCAGGTCACCAGGTCACTTTGAATGACCCAACCTCAAGTCACTTTTTTGCAACTTTGTCACCGTGCCAGAGCTACAGTAGATGTCGGAGGCCTTTGAAAGTCGCAGGATGTTATTAGGTCATTAGTAGCTACAATTTGTATATCTCGGAATTTTGATATCGGTGACCTAAGGTCAGGTCAATTTCGCGACCTCCCCATTATAAGTCAATGGGGGAAAAATCAACTCCCTGTTTTTACCACTAAAACGGGTCGGAATGGCCCCATATACCATACATGACTTCATATACGATCAACCTTCACTACCTTGAGGTCTGTTTTGCTGTTGGGCAGCTGTGAGGTCATGTGACGTCATCAAAGGTCACCAAAGGTTTTTGGCCAATAACTCCGTACAGGAACAAGATACAGACGCGTGGATGGTCTCATTGTGTTCAGCTCGTCAAGACGCATCGAATGATATACATGATGACCTCGAGGTCACGTGACCTGAGGTCAACCTTTGACCTTGACCTTTCGACTTTCGAGGTCAACATATATATCATTCGATGCGGATTGACGAGAGGATCACGATGATGCCCTTAGTTTGTTCCTATCTTGACTAATTCGAAAGTTATTCGAGAAAAACTCTCTCAATATTTAGCGCCGCCATTTTGACTTTTTCGACCCCTGTGACGTCATCTTTGACCTGACCTGAAAATGACCTTAGTAAAAATTGTAGATCTTGACCGTGCGTATCCGATGCCGTTTACCGCTTGTCGCTATCTTGCTTCGTTCTCGAGATCTCAGGGGGGGCGGTCATCCGCCCCCCCCCCCCGTCGGTACTAAGTTGGCGCAGACCCCCGTCGGTGCGCGGGTTAAGGACATGATGTGGAGTTTGTTAATGTTATAAGTGAATGAGGGCTTTAATCCACAAGAAATCGTCCGGGTCGGAGCTTTTGAGCGTCAGCTAGTCGTAATCGGGTTCGTGGGTATCCACGTAAAATATGTAGCCTAGGCACTTAAATTATTTAATGGCCCGTCTTTTTAAGTGCAACCCTCACTGTAAACATCTTGTTGAACACATTCACAATGTTTGCTAGGTTAACCCGCGCCGGGCCGGTGCTCTGAGATTCCGCGCCGGGCCGGGGGGTGTCCAAACACCCCCCCCCCCTTCTAACTCGGCTCCTGGGCCACGTAGCGACACGCGGTAAGCGGCAATCGAAAGAACGTCCAAAATAAGGACAAAAACACTTCGGTCCATTTTTTGGGTCAGGTCAAAGGTCAGGTCACCAGAGGTCACCAAAGGTAAAATGTTGACTATTTCAACATTTTGGAAACTGCCCACGGCTATCTCGGGAACCGATAGAGCTACAGCGCCGCGGAAAAGCGCATTCGATAGCCCTTTTACAGGTCTTTCTGAATAATGCTCTCAGATTTGACCTCAGGTCAACGGTTTAACCTCCAGAGGGAAAAAACTCCAAAAATAGCCGTTTTTACGAAAAGCGTTTTTTTTTCGGCAATAACTTTTGACTCAAAAGAGCCATGACATTATTTGTGCCAACATCGTGCTCCTCTCGTCGAAACGCGTCGAATGAACTATAATTTGATCTTGAAAATTCAACTTGAAAATTTGACCTCAGGTCAAGGTCATGACCTGACCGGACAATGTTGATTCATGTTGCATATCAGTCGATCCGCAACGTCGAGCCGATCACATCTAACCCGCGCCCCGTAGGGCTACCGACGGACCCTACCACCCGTAGGGGGGGGGGGTGTTTCGGCCCCCCTAAGATCTCGGAAATTTACCGGCCGATTTTCAAAATTCAAACGGCGTTCGATAGCCCTACCCGGGAACTACCTTGTGACCAAATTTCATTGACCTAGGTCAAATCGATGACGTCACAGGTTAGGTCAAAGGTCGGATTTTCACTGTTCACAGGCATTTCAAGAAATGTGTTGTGAAATCGAGTAAATTGGTAATTTGTTGAAAACCATCGATGGCACATTGTTCGTCAAACACGTACTTTGCTATCTGAGGTCACTGATACCAGGTCAGGTCACAACGAGGTCAGGTCACCGGGGGTCACAGTATGAAAGTGTCGTGTGTACATGTTTTATGGTCCATTTTACATGACAAATGCGATTATGTGGGTTAGGCAGCCTTTGGGGCCAGCCTAGGTCACGTTTTGGTGAAGGTCAGGTCAAGGTCAGGTCAAATTAGGTCAAATTTTAAAGTTGCTATATTTGCATAAAATGGGTATTGATTCGATGCAGCTCGTCACGGAGAGTCTAATGGTGGTCTTTGTTTTGCTCCACGAGGTCTAGAATTACCAAAAGTTGAGTTTGAAAATTTGACGTCATCATTTTTGAACAGTTTTTTCGCTATAACTTGGCCAAAGAATGAAATATCGATCTGAAATTTGGTATGTAGATAGAAGACGGTAGGTACTATCACATATATCCCTTTTTTACGAAACTCAAAAAACTTTTTAGATTTTTTGGCTAATATAACCAACAAACTGTTTTTTTTATTTTTGAGGGTCAAAACTCAAAAATTTCAAAAATCCGAGAGCCCAGTTTTGTAGCCCTGTCAATTCTACACCTTTTTTCATCATTTTTCTGTATCTTCAAAGCTGTAGGCCTGACAGGTCTTCTCGCGAAGGTCTTTTTTCGGTCGAAAATGACAGAACATGACTCATTCTGACGTCATTTATGGCCAACCTATCATAGCCTCTGGAAAAGTTTTTTTGTCACAATGTGTATCATTGATGCCCGGAGGGGTCCTGAAAGTTTGGTGGCGATAAGTCCAGCCGTTTAGGAGATATCGACGGAAAAGGACAGGGGGGCGTTTCACCCCCCGCCCCTACGGGGCGAGGGCTAAGGCGTTTTCAACGCTCTAGTACGCCTCTTTCAGAAGTTATTAGCGAAAAACTGTTAGATTCTGTTCGTGACCTGAGATGACCTCGGAGACATAACGAGGGGTCACAGTCGCCATTTTCCGGTTCAGTATGTCAATTTTACCTACATCTCGATGTTTGAGAGTGTCTAGAATAGCGTTCGTGCAAAACAGACGCTTTTCAATTTTCTCCCATTGACTTATAACGGAGAGGCCGCAAAATTGACCTGACGTTAGGTCACCGATATCAAAATTCCGAGATAAACATTTATAGATAATGTTGCTCTAATCAATCGCTGAAAGTTTGAAGGCAATCGATCAGTCGGTGTAGCTATGACGAGCATTCTTATTTTTTTCTGAGGTTAGGTCACTTGGCGTGACCTGGTGACCTGACCTAAGGCGACCTGGGTCTGAAATTTTAACAACATGTGCGGAAACGATGCACAAACAGGTGTGCCAAAAACGGCGGCACTCCACGCCGCCGTTTTTGAAATATCTGCGAAAAACCGCAGGGTGTGTGTGTGTGTTCAAACACCATTCCCCCCCGGCTTGGCGCGGGTTAACCACTCGAAACTGGTTGGTTCACAGATGATTTAACCCTCGCTCGTATAGGTGTTTTGCCAGCGTCTAATGTATAGTGAGTCCGTTGGACCCCCCTCCCTTGCCGTTCGGCCCCTGATTGAGCTAGAGCTTCGCCGAAAAAAAAAACGAGCGTGTTGCCCGTGACGAGGGGAAGCCGATGATACCCAGTTTCAAGGTTCTAGGTCATTGGTTTTGACCTCAGGTCAATGACTCAAAAGTCGGGAAAATGGGGACTTGTTATAATTTCGTAAAGTGAGGTTGCTATGGGATTCTACGGGGTGTTTATCACGAATTTCATGTTAGTTTTGATCACAGATAATGTCTTCATGCATTTAACCCTCGCCGGACCTATTGGTTTTCTACATACGCGCCGGCCGAGGGGGGGGGGCGGGTACGACCCCCCTCGCCGTTTCGCCTCTGGTGGAGCTAGCGCGTCGCGGAAAAAACGAGCGTGTGCGCCGTTACGAGACGCAGAGATTGGTACCCGATTTTAAGGTCCTAGGTCAACCGGTGACCTCTGAGTTCAGGTCAAGTGCCCCAAGGTACGGTTCAGTTTTTGGTGAATAACTTCGCAAAAAACGGCCGCAGAGCGCCGATTTTGGCAGCATCGTGTTCGCCTCGCTCAGGCGCGTCGAATGATATACTTTTTGTCCGGGTCAGGTCAACTTGGGGTGTTGACCTCAGGTCAAGGTCAGGTCAGCACCCCCAGGTCACGAAGTTGGTCGAAAGAGGTCATGTCGCATAGCATTCGATTCGGCAGGCCTTCCTGAGTCCATTGGAAGCTTTCCCGACTCGCTAGCTCAATTTGATCAAGAGTTATTGACGAAAAACTAATATGACCTTGATGACGTCATAAATGACGTCACGCAAGGTCAACATTGCAAAAGTGACGCATCTAACCTTGCAAGGAGTGCATCAAATCACGATTATGTGTGCTTGAGATAGTTGTAGATCGTTCCCGGCGCCAGAATAGCAGTTTTCATTTTTCCCCATTGACTTATAATGGTGAGGTCACGAAAATGACCTGACCTCATATGAACTTTAGGAAAAATCCGAGATATACAAGTTGTGGGACTCATACTGGATACTAGATCCTGCAAGTTTCATTTCCCTGTGACATCTCCTCTGGCAGTGAGGGCGTTGCGAAGTTGCGACATCTGAAGACCGTGCAGAGGTTCACTTATGACGTCATAGGTTAGTGACCTGACCAGACCCAAAAATGCGGTTAGTGTCAAAAGATGCGGCTTGGATCAAAGGTCAGGTATGCCAAGTTTCAGCTTTCTATCGCCAGCGTGTTCGGAGCTATCCGAAAAAACCCTATGGGGGCGGCACCCGCCCCCCCCCCCTCGGCCGGCGAGGGTTAAGCCAGATCGGGTCAGGTCAGGTCAGGGCAACCAGTAGGCGCCCTGCCGGCTATCCATAGTAGGTCCCAATCACCACTGACAGCTTCGTAACATGTTACGAAGGCATCAAAACTACTTCGTAAATGTTCAAGTAGGTGCCAAATTCGCAATAAGCTCAAAGAACTGCCATAGAAACATGTAACACTCAAAACAGTGAATCGAGGTCATCAAAGGTCAATGACCTTGACCTGACCTTCACGTGACCTTGAAACCAACCATAATGCATGGGACCAACATCATTTCACATGTCTGAACGTTTAAAACCACAAAAAAAGACTGGAAGTGCGCGGATAATGTAAGCCGACATGCGCTGAATCGCGCTCCCAGCTAAACATGGTCTCGAGAAACAGGTTAGAGGTCAAAGGTCATTTGGGTCAGGGTCATGAAATTTTCAGAATATGTGCAACATTGATCAAATCGATGGTACTGAAAGTTTCGTTGTGATCGGTCGCCTTTTGCGCGAATTATTCGTGAAAAACCGAACGGCAGGGCAGGGCCGAACGGCAGGGGGGGGGGTCCAACCGACCCCCTCCCCCCTACACATTAGAAGCTGGAAAACGCCGCACACAGGCGAGGGTTAATCCTCGCCCTGGCAGGGGGGGGGGTCGATGCGACACTACATAGTACAGTGGCTAGTCGCTACATAGTACATACCTACATACACCAGTATAGCGCCTTTTGGGGCGACTAACGGAGCGAGCGAGAGGGTGAGCCTTGCACGTGCGAAATTTCGAGGGGGTACCTCCAGCTGACTTGTGCACGGCACCCTACTAACCGGTCTCTAGCGATGTGCCAAATTTGAGCACAATCGGCCCAGCCGTTCTCGAGATCTGGAAGCGGCACCCTGCACGTGCGCACGTGCAAAATGGGTCCCAACTGACTTTTGCACGGCACCCTACTAACCGGTCCCTAACTGTGTACCAAATTAGAGCGCAATCGGTCGAGCCGTTCTCGAGATCTGGAAACGACCCCTGCACGTGCGCACGTGCAGCAGCGCCCCAACTCTGGCACATGTATATGCAGTGCCTAGTGGGTGCCTACCTACATGCCAACTTTCAGCGCAATCGGCCAAGTAGTTACCGAGATATTGCAACAATTACAAAAGTGACACCTCTTCGTTTTGCACGTGGCACGTGCATAAGGGGTCACCCACATGCATCGGGAATAGTCCAATACTTGGTAGAAGGAATGAAGCTACCCTACAAAAATTACCGCGTGTAAATCGGTCAAGTGGTTGCTGAGATATAAGCCTCGCAAAAGCGTGACCCGGCCGGCCGCTCATACTCAGAAATTTCCGTTAATCTAAGGAAAGACTACGCTCGCTTCGCTCGCTCCGTAATAACCGAAGGCTGCTTGAAATAGACAAACGAAACACTATTCGATAGAATTGTTTTTCTTTTGAAAAACAAACGGAGCAGTCCTCGTATATGACAGCTAAATGCCGTACGCTCACCTATGCTCATAATGACCTCTGTGGAGCCGACCCCCGTCCAAGTTAGATTAAATGTTTGTTAGGTCAGTAACTGTATCAGATCATGCCTTGTAATAGTCATAAATTGACAGACATTCTTTTACCAAACACGGTAAAAGAATGTCTGTCCATCGTCCGCCAAACTGGCGGCTCAAGCGACTCAGTGAACTAGAGCACCGCGTCAGGGCTCCTTCCAGTCATGCCCCTCACCGAGCGGAGTTTTGCGGTTACGCCGGCTTCAAAGATCGCCGCTGCCGCTAGCTGCAGATTTATGGGCTGGCGTGGACCTCCACGCCCCATTAACTTGGCGCGCAGCCTGCCACTTGACACCAGAAACAGGGAAAGCTATCAACTCACAGAAACGTAGCCAGAAAAGCGAGGGTACGGCGGTCAGGCCGAGATTCAAATTAACCCTCGCTGGACCTATTAGTTTTCTACATACGCGCCGGCCGAGGAGGGGGAGGGGGGTCGTTGGTACGACCCCCTTCGCCGTTTCGTCCCTGATGGAGCTAGAGCGTCGCAGAAAGAACGAGTTTGTGCGCCGTTACGCGACACAGTGACTGGTACCCGATTTTAAGGTCTCAGGTCAACCGGTGACCTCTGAGGTCAGTTCAAGTGACCCAGGGCACAGGTTCAGTTTTTCATAAATAACCGCAAAAAACGGCCACCAGAGACGCGATTTTGGCATCATCGTGTTCGCCTCGCTCAGGCACGTCGAATGGTATACCTAATTTTTGTTCGGGTGAGGACAACTTGTGGTGTGGATCTCGGATCAAGGTCAGGTCAGCGCCCCCCAGGTCACGAAATTGGTCGAAGGAGGTCGTGCTGCATATCACTCGATTCGGCAGGACTTCCTGAGTCCATTGGTGGCTTTTCGGACCCGTTAGCTCAATTTGATCGGGAGTTATTGACGAAAAACTCTTATGACCCAAGTGACGTCATAAATGAATGCAAAAGTGAAGCATCAGACCTTGCGAGGAGTGCATGAAATCGCGATTTCGTGTGCTTGATATAGTTTCAAATCGTTCCCGGCGCTAAAATAGCAGCTTTGATTTTTCCCTGTTGACTTAAAGGCGGTGAGGTAAAGTGACCGACCTGACCTCATGTGACCGTTAGGAAAAATCCGAGATATACAAGTTGTGAAACCTCTGGAGGATACTGGGTCCTCCCTGTGAAAGCTTCTCTGGCACTGAGGGCGTTGCGTGCAGAGGTTCACTTATGACGTCATAGGTCAGGGACCTGACCTGACCGGAAAATGCGGTTGGTGTCACTAGATCCGGCTTGAATCAAAGGGCAGGTATGCCACGTTTCAGCTGCTCTCTATCGTCAGCGTGTCTCGAAAAAACATGGCCTTGAAAAAACATGGCCTCAACACGCGCACCGACGGGGGGCGGATATCCGCCCCCCCTGAGGTTTTTCGCAAATAGCGGGAAAACCACGGCGCGTAGCGCCGCGAAGTTTAGTACGACTATTTTCTTATAAAATTTACACATGGTGTGCAAGTTTTATCCTCCTAAGTTTTAAGGTCAGGTCACCAGGTCACTTTGAATGATCCAACCTCAAGTCACTTTTTTGCAACTTTGTCACCGTGCCAGAGCTACAGTAGATGTCGGAGGCCTCATTTGAAAGTCGCAGGATGTTATTAGGTCATTATTAGCTACAATTTGTTTATCTCGGAATTTTGATATCGATGACCTAAGGTCAGGTCAATTTCTCGACCTCCCCATTATAAGTCAATGGGGGAAAAATCAACTCCCTGTTTTTACCACTAAAACGGGTCGGAATGACCCCATATACCATACATGACTTCATATACGATCAACCTTCACTACCTTGAGGTCTGTTTTGCTGTTGGGCAGCTGTAAGGTCATGTGACGTCATCAAAGGTCACCAAAGGTTTTTTGCCAATAACTCCGTACAGGAACAAGATACAGCCGCGCGGATGGTCTCATTATGTTCAGCTTGTCAAGACGCATCGAATGATATACATGATGACCTCGAGGTCACGTGACCTGAGGACAACCTTTGACCTTGACCTTTTGAGGTCAACATATATATCTTTCTATGCGGATTGACGAGAGGATCACGATGATGCCCCTTGTTTGTTCCTATCTTGACGAATTCGAAAATTATTCGAGAAAAACTCGTCATATCTTGCGCCACCATTTTGACTTTTTTGACCCCTGTGACGTCATCTTTGACCTGACCTGAAAATGACCCTTGTAAAAATTGTAGACCTTATGCGTGCGTATCCGATTGCTGTTTACCGCTTGTCGCTATCTTGCTTTGTTCTCGAGATCTCAGGGGGCGGTCATCCGCCCCCCCGTCGGTACGAAGTTGGCGCAGACCCACGTCGGTGCGCCGGTTAATGCCCGCCTCTCCTCTTCGCCTGCTCGACGTCGGTCCCCTCGGCTCCCTCTGACCACCCGCAGCGTCGATAGCCGGCCGGTGCAGCGACCAGAGGCATCGTGTTTCTTAGGGACTTGGTGGTATTCCACTGTACTTCCTGGTGCCTTTCAAAAAACACAATGCCATAGTACCACTACCCATCTAGCGGCTGACTTGTTAAATATCAGTTCAACCGGCGTCAACCAGAAGCATTTTGTACCTTGCGATTTTAGACAAAGCGATTTTGTACGATACGATCATCTCTTTTTGTATGTTGCAATTTTGTATGCTGCGCGCTTGTATGATCGGAATTGTACGTTCTAATTTTGTACGTTAAGATCATTGTATGATTCGCCTTTGTACGCTTTACACATTGAACGTTAAACTTTTGTACGTTACGATTTTGTACGCTGCACTTTTGTATGTTTTGACTGGCCCCTTACCGACCTGTTTTGTAGGTTTTGCGCGTTGTATGTTACGATTTTGTATGTTTTGATGATTGTTTGCTAAGATTTTGTATGCTTTGATAGCCACCCAACAAAACAAAAGTGAGATCGGTGAGCAAAAAACTACACGGTTAAAACGTATGCGGTGACACGAGTTTTAAAAGCACGTAAACTGTCATTAAATATGTCCGCCTCTAGATTGGTGGACAAAAAAGCGTTGATTGCCTTCGGGATCCTGCAATACATGCCCGACTGCACTGCCATCACACGAGCGCGGGGCACAGCAAAAAGAGTGTTGGTGCGGGTCGATCGAGGTGGCACATGGAGAGGAAATGCATTCACAAGGATGGCGGAGCTGATTTTCCCATGAAAGATGTTCTTCAGGAAAAGGATATCGTGCTGGATCCTGCGTTGTGCCAGAGAAGGGATTTGAAAATGGAGTAATAGGCTGCTGTAGGAGAGAGACGGAGAGGAACCAGAGGATGTGTTCGCCAGCAGCCAGATGAGGAATTTGTGCTGAACTCGATCGACCCGCACCACGTGGGACTTTGCCGCCCCCGCCCAGACCGTACTGCAATATTCTAAAATGGAGCGCACGTTTGAGAAGTATGCGGCTAACACTGCGCTGCGGTTGAATTTAGCCTTGCCGAAGCCGACTTGAAAAGAACGAATGAGGAGGCCGAGCGCACGATTGGCCTTGCGAACAATGTCTGATATATGCGGCGCGAACGTTAATTTGGTGTCGAGGGTCACCCCTAAGTCCCTGATCTCGCTCACATGTTCTAGTTCCGCATCGGCTATAAAATATTTGGTCTGGACGGGGGCACGCTTGAGGGTCATCGTGAATGATTTGCACTTTTTTGGATTTAGAGTAAGTCCCCATCTGACGGACCAGGCTGACAGCTGATTGAGGTCGTTCTGCAGCAATAGTCCGTCAGCTGGGGAGTTGATTTGGCGGTGATGATGATTATGACTTCATCATCACCCCACAAATTCTCAACTTCGCTCAACTTCAAAAAGATCCTGTGGATAATTTATTTTATTTAATTAGTGTTCTCTTTCCTGCTCTCCTCAACAGATAGAAATCGCTAGCAATGTAATCAAGAGCATTTCTAAAATATAATTGGGTCTTGGCTTGATTCGCAAGTAGCAGTTCAAAAACTGAACACATCTAAGAACTTAAATGTCGCAGCTGCGCTAAAACCCGATGTAGCTCAATAACTAATTGAAAATAATTGAGCAATTTTGTTTCTCTGGTTCTTCATTATTTAGCAATAGCGGCCTACAATCTTTCTTGAATTAATTTCAAGATCCCAAAATATGAACATTATATTTTTAAATTAAGTGTACTAAAGCAAAAAAAAACTTTATTTTATGCAGTTCCGTGCGTTTCGTGCCCAAATGCAAATGGCCGCCGCCTCCAAGGCCAGGTGGGTGACGGCACCTGATCGCCTGAGGCGGTGGGGGGGGGGGGTAAAAATATTTTCGTCATTTAATGCTCAATGCAATCGCTGCGACTTTTTACAAGACCTTCTCCTCGTCGTTGTTCCTTGCTTTCAACGACTGGTCCCCGAGTGATGACTATCCTCACGCAAGATAGGATGAATGGAGCTAGCAATTAAGCCCAAAAAACATATCGAAAATGTTACAAAACACTTCTTTTGAAAGAGATGAATTGAATGGTTTTGGTGCCTCACGAAACGAGTTTCAGATATGACGCGTAAAACAAACTGACGTATAAAGACTGTGTTCAAAAGTGTGAGCGGCAGCTCCGCAAGCACTTGTTGACAAATGAAAATCGTAGGTTCTGTTCGGTCGCCATGGCAACAAGTAAGCGTCACCAATTGCGAACACTATCTGAGTGCGCCAGGTTCGACTACGTCGAGGACGATGGGTGATGGTTGCCAGCTGATTAAATTAATGAAACGTGAATAAATTCATTTTCCGTTTGAGATTGTGAGTAAAATTTGTTTGTTAATTTCAAATATCAATGAATTAGTTTTTGTATATAAGATAACTACAAACGCCTCTGTCCAAGGAATAAATCAAGGCTTATGAAAGTCGTGAGTAGGGTTGGGAAAAGCAGAAAAAGGATCACGTGACTGGTGTCCCAACCTTATCTGTAAGAATCTTGTCCAAGGCTGCCATTGTGGGAGAGATGCCACGTGACACGTGTCAATGATTTCGTAAAATTATGGACATTTTACTTAGCTTTCATCGCGATATCATTACAGTGCTGTCTGCTATCTATCAGTGTGCCTCGTAAGTTATTATTTATCAAGATTTGTTGTGTTAAACGTTTGTTTATGATGAAAAATTGGCTGCGTCACTATCGTCACCATCGCTACTTGAGTTGAACTGTAGGTATCATGGATTGTGTTTACATTAATGGTATAGGCCAGCCCATCATTGTCATTTGGTTACCATTTTTGGATCATGATAACACACGTAACCCTTTCTTGACTGGACTCGAATTGAATGACTTGAATTGAAAGGACGTTTGATGGTTCAGGCATGCATGAGATTCAGGGTTCAAGTTCTTGTCCTATCACCTCATGCAGATGACTTGAATCCACATCCCAGTTAAGTAACTGACCTGAATATTTGTTAATAGTTACACAATACAGTTATATTTTTTTTGCACTGCAAATAATTTAGTGATTTCCTGACTTGTTTTTGTTGCCTTATTTGAAAGTATTACCTTTCAATGCTTATCATTTGTTTTGAGAAAGTTTGAAGCATTTGTTTAATTATTCCCTGAATTCGGTACCTAGTCGGTATTTCACCCTATTTCTGAAAATCGGTTCGGTTTTGGTATACTCTCAGAGGTTTTGGTCGGTATCGGTTTGGTATTGGTTTCCAAAATTTCTGAAATTGACATCACTAATGAGTATGGTACAGGGTTTAACAGACGCCAAGACAAAGTATTTTTGTGAAGAGCTGGATTTCGGTTCCTGATTTCGATAGACTCTGTGATCCTTACGGCCGCCCCACACTGGACCTCGCATGCGGGTTGCGAGTTTGCGGGTTTTGAGTTTGCGGGCATAATGCTGATTTATAGAGTGATTAGACCGTTCCCTCATGGTAACTTCATGATTGCAGTGAAGCCGGTACACCTTCAGAAAATTATATATAGTCGCAATACCAGCGTAACGAACCAAAATTCGACTCCAACGAAAAACCCGCAAACCTCGCAGAACTCGCAGACCTCGCAGCGAGGAAAATCGAAAGTTGACTCAAATCAACTTTTGGAATGCGATGCAAGGTGGCTCGCAAACTAAGAACATGCAGACTCGCTTGTTAGATGGTAGTGTGGGTCACTCAGCATAGATTGTATTATTTAATTTTGAAGAAACCCGAAAACCCAAAACCCGCAACCCGCATGCGAGTTCCAGTGTGGGGCGGCCATTAGATTTGCCTCATCTTTGCAGGTGTGGAGGATGCAGGGTTGTGCTCGACTCAAAAAAATTTGCCGACTCGACTCATCATTCAACTTCAGAAAGCTCTGACTCAACTCTGACTCAAACAAGGAGCTGATATTTCCCCTTGACTCGACTCATGACTCAAGCGGCTCAATGAAAATATGAGTCGACTCAAACTTGACTCAAATTTTTTGTTGAGTCAAGTGAGTTGACTCAAAATTGACTCAGATAAAAAAGTTGTTGAGCGGGGGGGGGGCTAAAAAAATCAGGCAGCAGGGCAAGGGCTAAGTTGTTAAGCGGGGGGGGGGGGGGGTGAAAAGCTTATATTATCAATTGTTTCTAGAGAGTTGAGTCAGCTGACTCATGTTCCTAAATGCTTGACTCAGCTCAATGTCAAAAGTAATTTTACTGACTCAACTCTGACTCAACTCAACACCTTAATATTTTTGTCCGACTCAACTCTGACTCAACTCAACAGCTCAACATTTCATCTGACTCGACTCAAATCTGACTCATTTGAGTCAGAGTTGAGTCAAATTTCTGACTCGACTCATGAGTCAAGCACAACCCTGGGAGGATGCCTATACTAAAGTCACCATTGCCTATGATGATGTGTATGGTCGAGTGTTCAAAAAGTACATGATCCCCCTAGTCTGTGCCTCGCCTACTGTTTCGAGCGTCCCCAAGATGCTCATGAATCTGGTGCGAATCATTCGTCGCGTTTTACCGATATACGTTTTACCACAAATTTTGCATGTTATTTGATAAACTGCGTTTTTGGTGCGACATTTTCCAGGAATACCAGCATCGCAGGTGTGACAAGATATCCTATTGCCCCTGGGGCAGAGTGGAGGCTCTAGAGCTGATCGTATTAGTTTGCTGGCAACATGCCACCCCTACAACCAGATAAGATGAACGAGCCGCTGCGTTAACCCTACGTGTAAGAGCTTCATCTATGTATGGAAGGGAAAGGAAAGTAACCTCCGCGTGTTTCTTAAAGCTAGCTTTTCTCGGGCCGCACCTCATAGAGTTCTGTATGTTTTTAATGAGCTTAGAGGGATATCTGTTCTGTAGAAATGGGTTCTCATTTGTCTTCAAACCGCGCCCTTGAGCTGCGGTGTCTGACCCGAGACGTACGGCTCTAAGAGATTGTGAATGGATCAGGGAACGTCTCGTTTGCATAGGGTGATTTGATTCAAAGTGTAGGATGATGGGAGCTTCCATGGGTTTTATATATAGCTCGGTTATGTAGCTACCTGATTCCATAACCCGCGCCGGGCCGGGGGGGGGGGGTGTTTGAGCACCCCCTCCCCCTGCGATTTTTCGCAGATATCTCAAAAACGGCGGCGCTTTTGGCACACCTGTTCGTGCATTATTTCCGCACATGTCGTGAAAATTTCAGACCCATGTCACCTTAGGTCAGGTCACCAGGTCACGCCAAGTGACCTCACCTCAGAAAAAATAAGAATGCTCGTCATAGCTACACCGACTGATCGATTGCCTTGAAACTTTCAACGATTGATTAGAGCAACATTATCTATAAAATTTATATCTCGGAATTTTGATATCGGTGACCTAAGGTCAGGTCAATTTTGCGACCTCTCCATTATAAGTCAATGGGAGAAAATTGAAAAGCGTCTGTTTTGCACGAACGCTATTCTAGACACTCTCAAACATCGAGATGTAGGTAAAATGGACACACTGAACCGGAAAATGGCAACTGTGACCCCTCGTTATGTCCCCGAGGTCATCTCAGGTCACGAACAGAATCTAACAGTTTTTCGCTAATAACTTCTGATAGAGACTTGCTAGAGCGCTGAAAACGCCTTAGATGTGTTCGGCTCGACGTTGCGGATCGACTGATATGCAACATGACCTTTTCCGGTCAGGTCACGACCTTGACCTGAGGTCAAATTTTCAAGTTGACCTTTCAAGGTCAAATTATAGTTCATTCAACGCGTCTCGACGAGAGGAACACGATGGTGGCAAAAGTAATGTCATGGCTCTTTTGAGTCAAAAGTTACTGCCGAAAAAACGTTTTTCGTAAAAACGGCTATTTTTGGAGTTTTTGCCCTCTGGAGGCTAAACCGTTGACCTGAGGTCAAGTCTGAGAACATTATTCAGAAAAGTCTGTAAAAGGGCTATCGAATGCGCTTTTCCGCGGCGTTCTAGCTCTATCGGTTCCCGAGATAGCCGTTGGCAGTTTCCAAAATGTTGAAATAGTGAACATTTGACCTTTGGTGACCTCTGGTGACCTGACCTTTGACCTGACCCAAAAAATGACCGAAGTGTTTTCGTCCTTATTTTGGACGTTCTTTCAATTGTCACTTATCGCGTGTCGCTACGTGGCCCAGGAGCCGAGTTAGAAGGGGGGTGTTCAGACACCCCCCCCGGCCCGGCACGGAATCTCAGAGCACCGGCCCGGCGCGGGTTAATGATGATAAGGGTGTCTAAAAAGGCAATCTCACTGGATGGGGTGTTGTCTGTCCTGTCAATGCTAAAGCGTAGGATTGGGTGAAAGCTATTTATAAAATCGAAATATTGGTTGAGTAATAGTGATCCATGGGTCCATATGCCGAAGATATCATCGATGTATCTTAGGTATATGGCAGTGACGTACCCAAGGGGGAAGCCACGGGGGCCAAGGCCCCCCCTGAGCGCCTTCGGCGCTCAGGGGGCCCCTCAGGCCCCAGGATATTTGTTTAAACACTGGATATAACGTCTTTTACTCGGAAGAAAAATTGATATTAAAGTTTCATTTATGTGCCCTGGGTACCCGAGGGGCCCCTGCACTGCCTGCAGTCATCCAAGGGCCCCCAGTTTCCTGGGCCCCTGGTCACCTAGGGGGCCTCTGGTAGCCGGGGGCCTGGTCTCATGGGGGCCCCTGATAGCCTGTGGCCCCTAGTCGCCTAGGGGGCCCTGGTCGCATGGGGGGGCCTCTGGTCGCATGAGGCACCTGATCGACTGGGGGCCCCTAGTTGCCTAGGGGGCCCTGATAGCCGGGGGCCTGGTCGTATGGGCCCCTGATAGTCTGTGGCCCCTAGTCGCCTAGGGGGCCCTAGTCGCATGGGGGGCATCTGGTCGCATGATATTGAGGCCCCTGATCGCCTGGGGGTACCTAGTCGCCCAGGGGGCCCCTGGTAGCTGGGGGGCCTGGTCGCATGGGGGCCCCTGGTTGCCTGGGGCCCCTGGGGGACCCTGGTCGCCTTGGCCCCTGGTAGCCTGGGATCCCCTGGTCGCCTGGGGGGCCCCTGATCGCCTGAGGGCCGCTGGTCACCTAGAGGGCCCCTGGTCGCCTGGGGGCCCCTGGTAGCCGGGGGCCTGGTCGCATGGGGCCCCCTGGTCGCCTGGGGCCCCTGATCGCTTTGGGGACCTGATGGCATTGGCCCTTGGTCGCCTGGAGGGCCCTGGTCGCCTGGGGCAGTGGGGCCCCTAGTCATCTGGAGGACCTGGTCGCCTGGGAACCCCTGGTCGACTGGGGGCCCCCGGTTGTCTGAAAGTACGCTTATCATCTGATTGATCCCAAATCATCTGAGTGGCTACTGGCTACTGGATATAAGTAGTGGCTGGAGTAGGCACTCATCTGAAGGAGCCAATATCTTTCACGGTGCCGGAGATATCACAGAAAAACAAAAAGGCTAAACTGAATACCCCCCAACCTTGGCACCAAAGGCGTCATTGGCTAACACAGGGATGTGGGTCGATTTGCAATCGCATTTCCTCCTAAGTCCTATTCCTCCAATTATTACAGAGTGTCCCAGAATTACCCAAGCATTTATTTTCTGGCTAAAAGTACAATTGCGCTCGATTCTTAGTGAAACATATGATAGCCGCGTCTACATAGGGCTAGTTGCCAGATAGTGGAATTCAGATAACGAGACATTTATTCCCCACTATTATAATATATACCTACATATCCGGAATTGGAGGATGTTCAGTAATTGAGGCGCTCGCTCATGAAATGCCGTGCGTTTCATGCACAATCCTCAAGCAAAATTATTTTTACTTTCCAATTTTCCACATTTTCTCAAAGCTTAGACCGTTACAGAGACCGTTTTAATTGACTTTGATGAAGTTGAACGCGAGAAATCACAACCAAATGCTACATTAGGTTGTAAAGAACTGAATTGCGTTTTCTCACACACGTGGCGTTTTCTCACCTACGTCTGCAGGAGAGACCGGACCCACTATGCCCCCCCCCCCCCACCATCGAAAGGTTCTTCATGACTCCCGGGGGCCCCCGGGAAACCTGGGGGGCCCCATACACTGTGGTGGGCCCCTTCGAAAGCAGGTGGCCCCCTCCTGGGCGAAATCCTGGGTACGTGCCTGGTATATGGCAAGTTGATGTGTTTCCGTGCTTAGCATCAATGACACTACAACATTCATAAAAAGAATTGCAAGTGGTTGTGCAATACGACTACCCATCGCGATTTCTTCGGATTGCTTGTAAATGTCTTTGCCGAAGGGAACATAATTGTTGTTTAGGCAGTGTTCAAGGAGATGCTGAATCTCTGGTTACGAGCGAGCGAGCGCAGCGAGCGAAGCGAAGTCTTTTCAATATAACGGGAAAATCTCAGTATGAGCGGCCCGGCCCGGCCTGTAACGCTTTTGAGAGGCTTGTATCTCAGCAACCGCTGGACCGATTGGCCTGCGGTCTTTTTTGCTGGGTAGCCACATCCCTTCTACCCCGTATTTGACTACTATTGATACACCTCAGTGACCGTCGTGGCACGTGCCACGTGAAAAGTCAAGGGTGTTCAAGCTGTTTTGCAAAAGTAGTGATTTTGAGAGGCTCATATCTCAGCAGCCGCTTGGGCGATTGACTTGCGGTAATTTTTGTAGGGTAGCAGCATCCCTTCTACCAAAAATAGGATACTCTCGATGCATGTGGGTCACCCCCAGTGCACGTGCAAAATACAACAATAAGAGGTGTCAAATTTGTTCCCATTTTAATAACTCGGTAATTACTGGGGCGATTTCGCTGAAACTTGGCATACAGGTAGGCACCCACCAGGCAATGCATTCCCATGTGTTGCGGTTAAGGTGCTACTGCACGTGCGCACGTGCAGGGGGCGCTTCAGATCTCGAGAACGGCTGGGCCGATTGCGCTCAAATTTGGTACACGGTTGGGAACCAGTTAGTAGGGTGCCATGCAAAAGTCAGTTTGGACCCCGTTTGCACGTGCGCACGTGCAGAATATCGCTTCCAGATCTCAGGAACGGCTGGGCCGATTGCGTTCAAATTTGGCACACGGCTATCGACCGGTTAGAAGGGTGCTTTGCGCAAGTCCGTTGGAAGTACCCTCTCGCCCTTCCGCACGTGCAGGGCTCACTATCTCGCTCGCTCGTTCTTCGCCCAAAAGGCGTTTTACTGGTATTGTAAGTCCATAGAGGTCTATCTTGGTCTGATGAGTTTGGATCATGCGTATTGCGTATGGTGGACGCAATCGCTTCTGCAGTGGGGATGTTTCCATACAAGCCTGTCCCGTAGCTCAGTTGGTAGAGCATTGGACTCCTGGTAGTGAGAGCCCGGGTTCACTTCGAGACGCTCCGGCGCTCGATATTTGAGACTCCTGACGGGGATGGTCTGCGGTTGGTGGGAGCGGCCGCAGCCAGTTGAAGTCAGTTGAGTGGGGCAGGCCGTGTCCGGCTTTGAAGGGCACGTTAAACTTTGGCATCTAAATTCTCCCGATACCCGGAATTGCGCGATCGGACGGTAGGGGTCGGGGTCTACGCAACAAGCTCTGCTTAGCGTGGGCTCCGGCTCTGTCAATCCGTCCATTCAAACATTCGAGCTAAATTTATAAAAAAACAAATTATTCACATCAACCGTGAATGCAATGGAGCCTGGTGGAAATCCGGTGGGGAACTGCCTTTTCAAACCATCTAGAAACTCGTACGTGTTGCTGAGGTGGGCAGGGACAAAGATCAGAAGCTGGGTGATAATACGCTCTAGAAACCAGGAGAGTTTTTCGAGGGGGTCTCCGCATGCTGATACGATAGGTCTCATGGGTGTATCGGCTTATGAGTCGTGGGTAGCCCATAGAGCTCAGCCGTGCGGGATTCGTTGGGTTTTATCGCGTGAATGAATTTGTCTGGGAGTTTTCTCTTGAGCGTACTTTGGATGACCTCACATGTTGCTTTATTCAGCTGTTTGATGGGATTTTTTGACACCGGCTCATAGTCTTTCACAATAGTTTCTGTTTTGTGTATGTACTCAGACTTTGTCATAAGTACTAAACCTTTGCACTTATCAGATCTTTTGATAATAAGGCCGTCATCTCCTTTGAGTTCTGCCAATGATGTGAAGTCAGTTTTAGAATGGTTTCCTCCATTGGATTGGTTATGCTTGCTTTACAGTCCCATGATCTTACTTTTCAACCTTTTCAGGGCGTGCTCTGTGATTGGTCCAGCTTGTGGGGCCTGTGTAGTGTCTGTGTCACTGAACCGTGGCCTAAGGGCTTCCTTAACATGAGACTTTTGCTCGCTGGTACTTTGGGTCCTATTGGTTTGTATTCTATCTTTGTTTTTTGCCTCTATTTCCTCTTTCCAACGAATTGAGAACGCTGTCCTTTCAAGGCCTACTTCTACCTCTTTTATACCGCTCGGGTTGCTCCTGTGTGACAGGACAGGGCAAAATTGGGTCCTTTCTCCAGAAGCGTTTCTAAGCTACGATATCGGTAAAACGTATATCGGTAAAACGCGAAGAATGATTCGCACCAGATTCATGGAACATCTTGGGGACGCTCGAAACAGTAAGCGAGGCACAGACTTGGGGAATCCAGGGAGACACCGGTTGGTCACGTGACTCGGAAACAAAAATCAGCTGATAGAGTGGCGGAATCGCTGTAATCAAACACGAATGATTCCGGACGATAGAGCGGCAGTATAGGAGTTTTCTTCACAACAGGCAAACATTGCAATGTTTTATCATTTTATGATCAAGAAACGTTCATAAACCATATATTTCTTCGATGATTACTGCCGCAACCGACGCGCACATATCGTAGCCAGCGCATAAAGCTGTGCTTTGCGATATTAAATGTAAAGAAAAACATTCTATATCTTGCTTCAACCTTCTACTTACGCTTTTATAATTACGTTTTCTTCACAACAGGCAAACATTGCAATGTTTTATCATTTTATGATCAAGAAACGTTCATAAACCATATATTTCTTCGATGATTACTGCCGCAACCGACGCGCACATATCGTAGCCAGCGCATAAAGCTGTGCTTTGCGATATTAAATGTAAAGAAAAACATTCTATATCTTGCTTCAACCTTCTACTTACGCTTTTATAATTACGACAGCGACACCATACGGCCTATCGACGCTATGCAACTCCATGGAGTGTCCGGCCGCACTCTTCCGAGTGTGCCGAGATCAGAGGCGGACCATCCGCGGCGGGGAGCATTCCGGTCTAGGGGTAAGATACTTGCCTCTAGATTCGGCCATCCGGGTTCGATTCCCGGGCGATGCACGTGGCATTGCCGCTACCTGACCGCTTGGAACAGCGTGAGAGTTCCGGTTAGCACCTTGGTCCACTGGATGTGGTGCTTAACCCAAAACCAACCAACCATCCGCGGCACGTCCAGCTGCACTGCCCGGTCGCTGGGAGGGCGACACCTAGCGCCGCTCTGGACGCTCGCTTCCGCGCACAACTAAGCTACCTGGCTACGCCTGTGGGAGGGGAGGAGGAAAACCAACAATAGTCTGATGAGCCAATGGAGTCTGCGAGCCGCGCCAATCAGCGCCCTTCCGCGCGCAGACGGGAGCTAGAGCTATTCATCTCCTTTCCTGTTTTCGCTGGTCCGCCAGTCACCAGCACCGTTCCGTACTCTCGATCGTAGCCATTCAGCCGTGTTGCCCTATACAACAACAGTCAGCAGCCTCGGATCGCGCCAGTCGGCCGCCAGAGAATCTATATTATCTATTTGCCGTACAGCATTGCAAGCGTTGCAGTGTTTGCAGCCGGGTGTAATTAGTAGTTGACACATTTTATGTTTTGTATCACAAAATTTAAAAATTCATTGAAATATATTCACTTTAATTTGCATACAGCTTTTGATTCTTGACGCGGATTGTTAGCCCTTACTACATCAAACAGCCAACGTCCATATTTCTGTTTCCAGAGCTGCAGTGCTGGACACCGAAAGTACATTATGTTCTAATAATTCAATCCAAAGGTACATAGATTTCACGACAAACTTCTAGGTTCCAGAGCAAGTATTTTCTCGCCAGAAGCGCGCGATTGATTGCAGCTGGCGCGCTCGCGATAACTAATATCGCGCTCGCCAAAACCTGCCGGTTACAGCCACTCACACCTTACTTCCAACCTCCGTCCCATTTATCATTTATTAGCATATCGAGACAGAATGAGACTACGACATAATCGTCAAATTACATAACACAAATTGCGGGACGTCATCGGAGAGCCCGTTAACCCGCGCCCTGCTGGGGGGGGGGGTGTTTGAACACCCCCCCCTTGTGGTTTTTCGCGAATATCTCAAAAACGGCGGCGCGGAGCGCCGCCGTTTTTGGTACACCTTATCATACATCAATTCTACACATGTTGTGAAAATTTCAGACCAAGGTCATTCAAGGTCAGGTCACCAGGTCACTTGAAGTGACCTCACCTCATAAAAACTTTCAATGTCTGTCATAGCTACACCGAGTGACCGATCGCTTTGAAACTTTCAGCGATTGCTAAGAGCAATAGCATGTACAAAATGTATATCTCAGAATTTTGATATCGATGACCTAAGGTCAGGTCAATTTTGCGACCTCCCCATTATAAGTCAATGGGAGAAAATTGAAATGCGCCTCTTTTGGATGAAAGACATTATAAACACTCCCAAACACCGAATTACAAGTGGTTAAGACGCACTGAACTTGAAAATGGTGTCCGTGACCCTTGTTTATGCCCTGAGGTCATCTTAGGTCACGAATGGTATCTAACAGTTTTTCGCAAATAACTTTTGATAGAGGCATGCTAGAGCGATGAAAACGCCTTAGATGTGTTCAGCTCGACGATACGGATCGACTGATATGCAACATGACCCTTTCCGGTCAGGTCATGACCTTGACCTGAGGTCAAATTTTCAAGTTGACCTTTCAAGGTCAAGTTATAGTTCATTCGATGCGTCTTGACGAGAGGAACACGATGCCGGTAACAGTAAGCTCGTACAAGGCTTAAGTCAAAAGTTATTGCAGAAAAACTGTTTTCGAAAAAATCGGCTATTTTTGCAGTTTTTGCCCCCTGCAGGCAAAACCGTTGCCGTTAGGTCAAATCTGAGAGGATTACTCAGAAAGGGCGTTAATAGGGCTATCGAATGCGCTTTTCCGCGGCGCTGTAGCTCTATTAGTTCCCGAGTTATGCGTGGGCTTCTTGGAAATTTTCGACATTCGACCTGGAAATCGGCGAAATTTTGCCTTCAATGACCTCTGGTGACCTGACCTTTGACCTGACCAAAAAATTGACCGAAGTGATTTCGTCATTATTTTTTACGCTCTTTCGAACATCGCCTTCCGCGTATCGCTACGTGGCCCAGGAGCCGAGTTACAAGGGGGGGGGTGTTCAAACACCCCCCCCCCCCCAGCAGGGCGTGGAAATCCAGGACCCCCAGCCGGGCGCGGGTTAAAATACCAAACCCCAATCTCGGCCAACACCGTTGGGACGGGGCGGGGGGGGGGGGCGGGAAGGGCTTGAAGCTGGGGGACGTATCGGCGTATCCTTCATAGACACGGGTGTTTCGCAACGCTGGAGCGTCGAGCCGAATTCGTCTCAATCGCCGCACTAATTGTATTGTATTGTATTTACGATCATGGGCGATCCACACATGGCGTGGCGATTACTGCGTCCCAGACTAGAAACCGGTAAGCGGCGTTTCAGTTACCGTGCGGCCGAGCTCCTAAACGACCTACCTCCCGACCTCTCACAGCTGCCACCCTCTAAATTCGCACGCGCTGTCAAGTCTCTGTGGAAAAACGATAGACCTTCGTGATGGCCTGAATTAGGCACTCGTCTTGTATATAAGTACATGGTATGTTAGAAATCGTAGCATATAGAGTCTTCCTGTGTGTGCGTGTGTGTGTGTGTGTGTGTTGTTGTTCGACTGGTCTCTGTTCCTGCATGCTTATACCCGACTCAGACTCGCGTGCGAATTTAGAGGGTGGCAGCTGTGAGAGGTCGGGAGGTAGGTCGTTTAGGAGCTCGGCCGCACGGTAACACAGGCTGCAGCGCTGCGTAGCGCGCTGCAGTACGCTGCCGTGAAACAGGGCCCAGGAGTCGGATGGTCTCGGCGGCGGCGGCAGCGGTGACGGCGCTTGTCACCGTGGAGCCCTTGAACGACGCCGTCAGCTCGAGCACCGGCGACTAGTGACCTGTAACAGAGCGAGTCGCGTCACGTCACATCGTCACCTTTCAGTCGCGACGGCCGTTATATAAACAGTTACTGAGAACATCACGTACCAGCCACGGCGACCGTCACATTACAGTCGCGGTGATTGTCACACAGCAGTCACGGCGACCGTCACAGGTCACGACGGTCATCAAATACCAGCCACGGCGAGTATGACTCATAGTCACAACGTCTTCTGTCGCACACTCAGTCATAATTACAGTACATTAGCCTGTGCATAAACATCTCATCCAAGAAGTCCAAGCCCGATTATTACCCGCGTGGGGCTGCAGTTTGGTGGCGTGCGGCGACCGGCCCGACGGTTCAACGCCGGTGCTTACATCGGGTCGATCCTGACTAGTTCAACTGGCAGCTCACCGACACGGACTGGACACCTGCAGTGTTAAAGCAGCAGAGACCTACGGAGAAGTGGGAGGAATTTCGCAGGATTTTCCTATCACAACTCGACACAGTGGCCCAGGCGTCCACAACTCGACAAAGTGGTGACCAAGGCGCAGCTGCGCCCCCCCCCCCTCCCGTTCACACAATTACTGACCTGGAGATAATGTGATGGTTTCTGGACAATGTGGCTTGATACTGGCCACCACACTCTGCAACTTCCTGCCAGGTGACGTCCTTCAGCTGGATCGAACCGCTGTCTTCAGAACCGCCGACAGCAACGAGCCTGTTGAAAGATAACATGCTCAGAACTAAAAAACCACAAAGTATACAATGGAAACGACTAAGCTGGCCACAGGCACGGTACACAACGGCGGTCTTTTATGCTAAGGAAGTTCCATCGCCACAAAAGATTGCAAATGGCTATGTCATAAAAAACTCAGATATCACATATCTAGTCTGATAATGGATACCTGGCCGCACGTCATGTGGATGGCAGCATGGCTTGAGCTGTGTGCTTTGGCATTTCCATGGTGAGATTGGGCCCCATGCATGGCGCTGGTGTTTCGTCTGCATGTGCATGTCTGCATCTACTGATCTGGGGTCCAGTTTCCAAGATCTCTTGAGCGTGCTGGGCTGCTAAGTTAATAGGTATATTACACTACGCCAGGGGGTGTCGAAGTCTAGTAGGAAAATCTGGCAAATTCCCTGCGTGACGTCACGTCGGGGATGACCGACGGCACCTTGCACTGAAAGATACGGCAGAACGGCTATTTTTGAAAAATGATTAAAAATACTTTTGTGCTGTTATGACGCATAAAACGCTTATCAGCATGTTCCTCATCATGTGATAAAGGCATATCCGTGGTCGAAAATAGCTGAGCCCCTCCCAATTTCCAACCACCGACCTCATAAGCAAAGGATGTAAGCGTAATCCTTAAGGGCGACTTTCCTATACATATCCGTACATATGCGTCCTTATGGAAATCGGGTGTGGCGATTGGCGACGCGCGCGACATCTGTGTGGCGACCAAGTGGCGACTGTGGCGACACCTGGTGGCTGCTTTTCTGCTGTATGTAGGCATTGGGGTTTTGCCAGATGTGGTTCCTACTGCTACACCACTATGCTGACCCAATACTAGAAAAGTTATTTTGCTAGTAAAAGGCAAGCAAATTGAAAGTTGATTTGTAAAATTGCTTATAAATGATTACGAGATAATAATAAAGAAATTTTGATTGAATAATTATTTAAATAATCAACCGTGAAACTATATTCTGGTAGGTTTAGTAGAAATAAGTCCGTGCAACCTTGTATTTAGGGCCTTGCACTACGCATTCGCGATGGTCTACAGTGATAAAATTGTGGTAAATGGATTTTCTCCTCAGTCATCTTCTTTTATTCCAACCCTTATTTCTCACTGCCGTTTGGCTGAGGCACCTTGAGGCTTGATGCAGAACGAGAATGCCCATGTCGTGTGGCACACCTTTGATGAGCGTCTGCCCCAGCCAGCATCTGTTAGCAGTGGCCAGGTGGCTGTGCATTAGCAGACCCCTCTGTCAAGCTGACGGCTCAGAAACTAGCAGGAGGTTGAGTGTGCATCCTACGATGGGTAGCTGCTCATCTATGTGGCTCTGTGACACAGGATCAGATCAGCCTGAGAGAGAAGAAAGCCAGTCAAAGCAGTTAGTAATGGGATGTTGCCAGACTGGCAAAATAGAAAGTACTATGCCACAAGATACAAAATCAATTTAAAGTTTTGTTGGGTTGGGCTCTTTCAAGTTTTGGCCCAAAAAGACTACAGAGTTGGAGGAATGATAGGAATTAGGGGGAGCTATTGGTATGGGCAAGCACCCTGGTACAAGTCATTGGGGCTGAGCCCATCCAGTGGACAGGGCACCCAGCCCCTGACACTGCACATGGCTCCGTGTATGCTCCTAGGGGAGCTTCCCACATGGTATGAAAGTGTCTGCCCAGCCCAGAACAGGGGGTTGAGGCATAGAGAAAGATTTCTGGTATTCATATAGCAGGCATCTCACATGCTGCCACCCATTTGTGAAGTTGCTAGACTCTTCAGTTCTTGAGACATTTACATAAAATTCACTTTTAAATCTAATCAAATACCTATTTTACCTATTTTACCTCTAATCAAAAGAGAACAAAACATTATCTAACCTGACCTAACCTTACCTACTAAACTACAACTTACGGTTTATGGTAAAGCTGGCGTCACTGTCAGTTGGTAGGGTGTAGGGTATAGGTTAGCATGTTAATAGCCAATAGGTAAGGTTAGGTAAGGTAAGATTGTTTTTAAATTTCAGCTTCCTTTTATCTACACAATTACTGGCTAGCGCTGAGGGTGACTCCAGCTTTATTGACACCCCATCAAGTCCGTCACCAGGGTGGTGTTTCACCGGTGATAGCAGCACGCTGCTATTCTGCTGACGTCACACTTGTGGTTGTGTTGGAGCAATGTGAATGGGGCTTGTTGATGTCTCCATGGAAACCTAATTTGACACATGTAATAGCAGTGTGCTGCTATCACTATCACCGGTGAAACACCACCCAGGCCAAACTCGCACCACGCTACACTAAATCTGCGCTGCACCAAGCCAAATCCGCAACGCACCAAACCCACGCCAGCTGAACAACCCCATGATGACAACATCTCGTCGAAATTGCCATGCTTCGTCAACTGGCCGTTGGGGTAGAGCAGACTACATACTTGGTAGGATAATTGGTATTAGTATATATTAGGTCCGAGTGGACAATTGTGACGCTGTTGATACAAATATGTAACAGCAAAAAATTTAGGTTTTAGGTTAGGTTAGGTTGTAGGTTTGTAGGTTTTAGGTTTTAGGTTGTAGGTTTGTAGGTTAGGTTAGGTTAGGTTGTAGGTTTGTAGGTTGTAGGTTGGTAGGTTGTAGGTAAATAGGTAAGGTTAGGTCAGGTTTGATTATGTTTTTCTTTTATTTCCAGGACATATAAGTATCATTTTTGGATTCAGGATGTCAAATAATGTAAGAATATGAAAACTTTATCTTTTCACAGACACTCGGACTTAATGTATACTTTTACCGGATGATTACCACAACTACAAGACAAATCATTCAAAACATCAACTACCTTTGGCCTTAGCCTACTATGCATTTCAGACCCCATGAGACCCTACTTTTCGGCGATAATTTCTTCAATTTTTGTCCAATTAGCTTGAAATTTTGGCAAACGATGTTTCAGCTCAAGCGCCAATTTTTGTCAATATGGTCTCTTAACAAAATATCAAAATTTAGAGCACTTGTCGTTGGCTCGTAATGTTAATCAGTTTTTGCACCCGGATAGAGGCTCGCTCGCTACCGCACCGGATTGGATAGGAGCGCTGGCCAATCACGTTGCGCCGGGCCCAACTAAACTCCGCCCACTGGCCGTGACCGGGATGGGTCTATGCCGCTTCAGTCGGTGTCAGCACCGCGGAGAGGTCGGAGCGGGACCACATACTGGAGACAAGTGGAAGCTGGCAAAGTTGTTCCGGGACGAAAGCCAAAAAAAAAAAATTATCTGTTTGAGGGCATTTGGTATCCTCTTCACCTTATTTTGGTATTTAAACATCGAACCAGCTCAGAATATTCAGAATGATCAAAATCAAGGCAGGATCTATTGGAACGGAACCGGCCCTATGAAGGAAAGATGGATAGACTCTTGGACTCTGAACATTTATTTAAGCCCGAGTTGCACCTATCTCATCGTCAGGTTGGGTCAGGTCACTACCCGATTACCTATAAGATCATGTGTAAGCCTGTGCTTAACCCAAAAATATTGATATATTTGGCAGTGCCAATAAATGTTTCTGAGGAAGGCGCAGAAAGCAACAAAGTAGGATGAAGAGTCTCGGGCACGGCCGATTGCCTGGGGCATCGCTCCAGCGAAACGACCGTATTCGTGATTCGTGGAGCGGTGCGGGGCGCCGGGTGGGGCAGAAGCGTAATGTGTCGTATGGTAGAAATGGCCTTTATCGCGGTGTCATGTGTGTGCTATATTGTTAAGACGTGCACAAAAAGAAATAGCAATGTGGCAGGCGGACGTTGGGCACTACACGAGAACGATCATCAATAAACTCGTATCTTTTTTGTAAAACTTAAGTAACAGTAGGTATGTCCTCAATGGCGAGGAAACTATCTCTAGGCTTTTACTTTTCATGTTTGCATTTCAACACACAAGCTCTGGGGGCAAAGTTAGTCTGGCGACCTCATCAACCTAAGTCGATGATCAAATGGATTAGTCCTGAAGGTGTTCAATGCTTAGTTGCACCGGGATGATATAAATCGATCACGCCGGCATACATTCCTAATCAAATTTCATATATCAAACACATAAATTGCATCATGTTAATGGTGATTCTGTTTTGCAATTTTGACGTAGTCTGACGCGATAGGTACATAATCTTACGCAATCATTTGAAATCAACAGCGTCTTTTATGCGCGTTTTTCACAAGCCCCGAATCTTGTGTGGAAATATATTTTTTTGTGACTGAACAAGGTGTACGTACATTTGTGATAGATACAATTAGTCGAGGGCTTCAGCTGGTGCGTTACTTATGCGCGCTATTTAGCTCATTCGATGAAATTACGGCTGCAACGCCAACTGCACGGCAGCTACGGTCCATGCGAGCCGCCCCGGTGCGACAGCTACTGCCCCGCCCGCTCCACGCAGTCGACTGACCGGCCAAGGTCACTACCCCGTTCGCCGGGAGGGCGGAGCTTAATGGTCACGTGTTTGTGACGTCACACCTACGCACGGATAGCCTCTACTCCACTGACGGATTTACGGAGCCGATTTTAACATTACGAGGCAACGACAAGTACCCTAAAATTTGATATTTTGTTAAGAGACCATATTGGCGAAAATTGGCGCTTGAGCTGAAATGTGCATTGTGAAAATTTGAAGCAAATTGGACAAATATTGAACAAATTATCGCCAAAAATTAGGGTCTCATGGGGTCTGAAATGCATAGTAGTTACCTTTTACCAATTTTGATTTGAATCTCAACTGAACCACAGAATTCAGAAAAGGATCTAAAACACAAAATCACCCAGCCTGGTGCTCGCACAGGCAAAATCTCAGGAAAAAAATAAGTTTTAAAAACAAGGTACCAAACCAACACCTACCTTCCATTATTTACAGTCACAGTGCCTTCCATCTTTACCTTACAAAATCAAATCAAATAACAGACCCCATTATAGAGTTCAGTGTAACAGACAAAACAAACAACAACCGATGACAAAATTAAAACAAAGGTGTTCTCCATCAGCAAACGAAATGCCGTTCAACCAATCGAATGCAAAGACACGCGTCTGCTAGCGACAAAGGTATATTAGCAGCATTTATAGAACAGTGGACAAAGCACAACTGAGGGTGGTCTGCGGTTTTCAATACCGAAATTCGTAAATTTCCCAAGTTCATCTTGTTTTATGACTCATCAAAAGATAGAGAATTCTTTTATGTTGATTATTCAGTTTGAACCAGACACCGACATTGTCTTGTTTTTTAGTAATATTCCATTAATTGTCATAGTGTTACCTTCAGCAGAATGGAAGATCATTCATTCTAGACCAAAAAAATATACCTTACATCTTCGAAACTGCAATGAGATATGCTGAATTTTAAAGAAAATTGAATTCTCATTTTGATATAGATGTTTTAACCCTAGAACGCCTAGGGGGGGGGGTTGTATCAACCCCCCCCCTGAGGTTTTTTCGAAGTGCACGCTAAACGGCTTGTCGTAGCGGGCTGAAATTTTGAACGACCTCTGGGGCAACCTTTGCGCATCTTTTGCCGAAAAAAAATTGATCGGGTCATGTCAGGTCACGGAGTTATGACGTCATAAGAGGTACAGCCTCCGGCCGGATTTTTACAAACTGAGTGCCAACGCCCGAGGTTTCCTGCCGGTGGTACGGGCATCGGTTGATGGATCGTGATGAAACTTCCCATGCATGTTGGGGCAAGTATTGGCTATCATATGGTATAAGAAATTTGACCGGGTCAGGTCAGGTCACGGAGCTATGACGTCACAAGAGGAACAGCGTCCGGTACTATTTTTGAAAAGCGCCCGAACTACTATTTTGCTAATTCTTGTCACCTCAATGGGAATATGCAGCAATATTAGCTTCTATAGGGAGCAAATGGACCTCCCAAATCCAAAAATACAATCAGATTTCAAAAATTTAAATTTTGATTTTTCGAATTTCTGCCGCCGACTGTGACCTTGCCGACTTCCGGCGCTCCCAACGCGCCATTTTTAGAGCTAGGGAAACGAAATACATACCAAACGATAGAGAATTGATCAAGGAACACGATAGTGAAGGTTTCAAGTCGATATCTCCCACCGTTTTGCCGCAATCGCCGCCGAAAGTTGAAAAAAGTCTATTTTTCCGAAAATTTGACCTTTGACCGGTCAAAAGTAGGTCAAATGTTGACCTAGGACCAAAAAATATACCACCAATCGCGAGATCTCGTTGAGAGCAATCCGTTGGTTTTTTCCGCTAAGCTCTACGACCTTCCGTTTCGAAACGCCAGGGGGGGGGGTCGTAACAACCCCCCCCCCTGGTCGTTCGTGTTATGAGAAATGGCCTGGTCGTGCGAGGGTTAAGAGCATATGCCTAACAAGTTTACCAAATAGAGATGTTTTTGTTCAGGAGTAATCGGTTCCAAAAAATATAAGTTCGAGATTCGTAAATACATTTCCAAAATTTTCCAAGATCATAGCGCTTCAACATTTTGATAGGCAGTAGCGTTAACAATTTTGTAAATTTTGGTAAATGTTTTAGACACCGACATAGTCTAGTTTTGGAAAAATATTACATTTAGTGGAACAGGGTGACCAAGGACACCAATGGCGGTGGTGCATTCAACATCAACTAAATGCAGTTCCAACGCTTAAAAAGCAACAAAACTCACATAATCTGAAAGAAAATTTAATTTTGATATTTATTGACCATGATTGAAGCCCCACATCACTGAAATTACTCGACAATTCAGGGTAGAGCAGGTCCGGTATGCTGAACAGCTCAGAACCATGATAATTTCGAAATTGAATGAAAGAGTGTCGGCCTTTGATATTACTTTTTGTCCTTCAATTTCAATTTTTGATTGTGAAAAATTAATTTTGTCCATGAGCAATCTTTGCGTTTTAAGATATATAATTTTTGAAATGGCGGAGATAGCCAACAATTTATTTTCGTTAATGCTTCACAGGTTCATACATGACGTGCCCTGTGATCATAAATCAAAAATATATATACAAATCATAAAACTCATCGAAATTTGTTGCTTAGTTCTCTTTTTTAGACTTAAAAGGTCAGCTGAAAATAGTGGTCAAAATACCTTAGTGTTGTAATTTCGAACCGGTTTTACCTAGTTCTCTATATACCGTGGGGGAATCATGTACTTTTTGAACACTCGACCATACACATAGTCTTTTGTGAAACTTGGTAGGTATGTAGGTAGGTAGGTAGGTACCACATAACTTGAAATTACTTGACGTAATGACATGATGTGGAAAGTGAAAATGATACCTAGGTATTGATGGAAATTTATGGACTTAGGTACGCTACAAGAAGATTGAATTGGTCAACCAATTCAAATTCAATCTACTTGTGGAGTAAGTCTATAGATTTTCATCAATAGTTACCACTTACCATTGAAGTTACTTGCTATCATGTTGATTTTATACATAAGAACCTCATTCATTTTATTTGTATGACATGTTTGAATGCAATTTTCTCAATAAGTGAAGAAAAATGTTGGTAGTGCTCAACAACACATTGGTAGTGCTCAGCTGAACATTGGTAGTGCTCGGGCACTCCCAGGCCTATACAAAACGACGCCCCTGCACATAGGCAATGGTGACTTTAGTATAGGCATCCTAGGCATCCTCCACACCTGCAAAGATGAGGCATATCTAAGGATCACAGAGTCTATCGAAATCAGGAACCGAAATCCAGCTCTTCATAACAAAAGTACTTTGCCTTGGCATGTGCTAAACCCTGTACCATACTTATCCTATACACGTACACACTAACTGTCTGGTCTACACCACATTATTGAATAATTGTTTAGTTGTATCATTATATAATTGTATGATTGTATAATTCCACGCAATTGTATAATTGTGCTGAATTTTTATTTTTAAAATCGCTGCACATTAATCAACATCTTTCCTGATGTAAAGCTCTGAGATATTTTGTCACGCCTGTTATTATATATTAACCCGCGCCCGGCTGGGGGTCCTGGATTTCCACGCCCTGCTGGGGGGGGGGGGTGTCTGAACACCCCCCCCCCTTCTAACTCGGCTCCTGGGCCACGTAGCGATACGCGGAAGGCGGTGTTCGAAAGAGCGTCAAAAATAATGACGAAATCACTTCGGTCAATTTTTTGGTCAGGTCAAACGTCAGGTCACCAGAGGTCATTGAAGGCAATATTTCGCCGATTTCCAGGTCTAATGTCGAAAATTTCCAAGAAGCCAACGCATAACTCGGGAACGAATAGAGCTACAGCGCCGCTAAAAAGCGCATTCGATAGCCCTATTAACGCCTTTTCTGAGTAATTCTCTCAGATTTGACCTAACGTCAACGGTTTTGCCTGCAGGGGCAAAAACTGCAAAAATAGTCGTTTTTTTAAACAGTTTTTTTTCTGCAATAACTTTTGACCCAAGCCTTGAACGAGCTTACTTTTAGCGGCATCGTGTTCCTCTCGTCAAGACGCATCGAATGAACTATACCTTGAAAGGTCAACTTGAAAATTTGACCTCAGGTCAAGGTCATGACCTGACCGGAAAGGGTCATGTTGCATGTCAGTCGATCCGTATCGTCGAGCTGAACACATCTAAGGCATTTTCATCGCTCTAGCATGCCTCTATCAAAAGTTATTTGCGAAAAACCGTTAGATACCATTCGTGACCTAAGATGACCTCAGGGCATAAACAAGGGTCACGGACACCATTTGCATGTTCAGTGTGTCTAAACCACTTGTAATTCGGTGTTTGGGAGTGTTTATAATGTCTTTCGTCCAAAAGAGGCGCATTTCAATTTTCTCCCATAGACTTATAATGGGGAGGTCGCAAAATTGACCTGACCTTAGGTCATCGGTATCAAAATTCAGAGATATACATTTTGTACATACTATTGCTCTTAGCAATCGCTGAAAGTTTCAAAGCGATCGGTCACTCGGTGTAGCTATGACAGACATTGAAGCTTTTTATAAGGTGAGGTCACTTCAAGTGACCTGGTGACCTGACCTTGAATGACCTTGGTCTGAAATTTTCACAACATGTGTAGAATTGATGTATGCTAGCGCCGCCTTTTTTGAGATATTCGCGAAAAACCACAAGGGGGGTGTTCAAACACCCCCCAGCAGGGCGCGGGTTAAAGGGAGTGTGCCACCTTCCAATGATTTCCCATTTTATTTTTCCTAGGATAAGAAGCTTCTGTTTTTACCTAATATCGCAAAAAAGTCAAAAATGGGCCTGGAATAGTGTTTTTTTCGCCTAAAATTTTATCGGTTTTTCGATATGTATAACAACTATAGTGGGCTGACCTGCAAACAGGCGTCGGCAACAATCGCGAATGCGGCGCACATGTGACAATAAGCAAAGATCATTATAGAGTTACGACGTACGGGAATGAGTTATCAGCTGTCTAATCGTAGACAACACAATGTCGAACTTTAACTGTAAGCCTGTATTGGTATTGTTTATATAAATGCAATGAAAACCCTAAGCCTCATGCTAATAATTGTATTCAAAATAGGGCCAAGAAAATGAGACAACTGTTTCGTGCATAGCACATCGTCAGGTCAGGTCAGTTGCTATGCACGAAACAGTTGTCTCATTTTCTTGGCCCTATTTTGAATACAATTATTAGCATGAGGCTTAGGGTTTTCATTGCATTTATATATATAATCATGAGCCTTAAAACCGCGCTTTTTTTCAGCATTGGTATTGTTTCTTTAATTTGGCTGTCGAACCTTAATTTATGGTTTCAAATATGATTTTATGTAAAATAATTGCTATGAAACAGCCGTCTGTTAAGTTATAACCCAATCTCACCACACGAAAGTGGCAGAAATGACAATGATCAGCTGACGCATTTTTCTTGGCCGAAGTCAGAGCGCGCGGCCCGACGCACCACCACAACTCCACAAAGTATGAGCAGAGGCCACCTAACAGGCGTGTTCTAAACCGCAGGAGATGATGATGAACGGGTTTATCGAAACTTGATTGGATGAGCCTATCGGTAATAGCGATTTTAGTGTGTGCATTTATTGTTCATAGTGGTGTGAAATGCGGTTGGGGTACGACGACAACCCGTCGGGGTGAATTTCGCACTGAGGTACTCAAAATTTGAAGAATTTAAGACGTTTTCATGAGTTTTGAAGGTATGGATAAGTTCTAAAAATCCGGTTCTCCTTATCCGGGTCATTAACTCCATATGGTCCAGGAAAGCTGGCACACTACCTTTAATAGCCGTGTCGCCCCCTGACACCGAGATGAATTATGGATTCCACGCAGACACCTTCGTATGTATACTGAGTGCGTAGTCTTTCTTGAAAGTATCCCTTCTCTTCAAGTATCGCCGTCGCTCCCTGGTTTCAGAGTGGAGATGTCAATCGGATACCAACTTTTTGGTATACCCATACCAAACCGATACTGTAGGGGTGCTCAACATCCTAGACCACGTGCTAATGTGCACGAGTCTTTTCGTTAGAAAATTGATGTGTCTTTTTTGGTCGGGATTAAAAAATATACTGTTTGGGAGGATTTTATATCAATGAGGCTCGAGCGTGAGCTGCTCGAGAAATGAAAAAAAAAATACTTGAAATACAGGAGTCAACATGAAGTGTTAAGAGTGTTAAAACCGTTATTAAGTACTTAACAATTTAAGCTGGTTTATTTATTAAGTATCACATTTATTTAAGATTTAAGATTACAAAACACAACGCGAGGATAGCAAAACTATAATAACATCTGGTGCATGTGACTCCGGATATGGGAAAATCGCGCAAAGCCGGCAATTCAAGCGCTGGCGTAGCCGTTGAAGAAATCATGGAGAGCCAGATTGTGGAAAGTAAAATGAAGAAGAAGCAAAGAATACTGAAGGAGATTCGAATGAATGAATCCAAGTTAAGTTCGCTGATTTGCGACCAAGAATCCTCACTCTCAGAGCTCCAAAAGATAACAGGTGAGCTAGGAGAGCAGGCGAGTGAGCTATTAGATGTAGTAGAGGCCATCTGGGAAGAGAAGAACAGCGGTGAAGTAGAATCAGGACCACTATGGGACATGTTTCATGGAGTAGAAGCCAGCATTCAAGATTCCGTCAGCATGGCAAACAAGTATATCCGCAAGAAACTGTCAGGAAACCTGTATTGTGAGGAAACAAGTGCGAGCAGTGAAGCGAGTGAACAGCCGAGCACGCAAAAAGAAAATGAAGCAAAGGACAAGGAAAACACGAACCGATCCCAAGATGCGACGGATTCGTCCATCAAGGGTATAAAGCCGCCAGAACTGCCTATATTCGATGGCAGAAAGGGTTACAGTGACTGGAGGGCGGTATTCGATGCTTTCGTCGGCAACTCGAACGCGTCGGCTGAGCTCAAGATGGTCTACCTCAAGAACAGTTTGACCGGCGAGCCCCTACAAATGGTAGAACGATATGGGTTGTCGAAAGCTGGTTATGAGAAAGCTAGAGAAGAGTTGGAAAGAAAGTATGGTGGTCATGCCAGGCGAGTGCGAGCAGAGATAGCCAGCATTCGCAACTTCCCCAAGATAGGTGAAAACGATACAAAGAAGCTTGAAGAGTACTCAGATAAGGTGACAAGTCTCGTCACCAGTCTGAAGGAAAATGGATCAGACGGAGATCTTTCGGAAGTATCAGCATTTTATATGCTTGTGTCTGAAAAAGTTCACCACTCCTACATCAAGAACTATCAAAGGTGGCTAAGCACGACGAGTCAACAAGACAGATTCGAAACATTTTCAAAATGGCTAGCTGAAGAAGTCATGCTGGAAAAAAGAGCCAAGGAAGCAACAGCAGCCAGTAGCGAGCAGGATGAGCCAAGGCCGAGAATGCGTAGCCACGGAACAAAGAAGACGTACGCTGCCACAAGGCAGGCCAGCCGGCATGTCTTCAGTCGGCTGAAATGTGCAGTGTGTCACGCAGAACACGCGACTGAAGATTGCGCTGAACTACAGAACTGGGATGTTGCTAGAAGATATGCATTCTGCAAAACCGAAGGATTGTGCTTTAGATGTCTGCGTGGCAAGCACAGGGGAACTAACTGCCGCAAGTTTCCCGGCTGTGCTGTTGAGGGCTGTGGTGGCACTCATCACAGCCTCCTGCATGCCAGTGGAGGTGGAAACTCTCGAAACTCACCTGAAGTAGCCCGACCGTCTTACAGGACTCCGACACTCAGCAGCCAGGCCAAGGAATTCATTCCGAGAACGGTCGAGGGCCGCGCTTGTGCTAAAGAAGATAGTGCTCCAACAAGCAGTGCACAGGTGTCCGCGGCTCCTGGTGCAAGTTTTAATACCGCTGCCCAGAGACAAGAGAAGCGAAGTGGAAAAGTCGCGTTTCAGACGGCCCCGGTATTAGTGCACTGTCAGGATCGATTTCTGAAGCTGAACGCACTCTTAGATCCCTGCTCTGACGCCAGTTACATAAGTAAAGCTGCTGCAGACGAGCTCGGACTACAAGGAGAAGAAGTCAAATTTGAGCTTGGGACGGTCAATGGCAAGACGGATGTGAAAATGACGTCAGGAGCTGTCCGGATAGCCTCTACCCAGAGTAGGTTTGAAACGTCCTTAGATGTTCACGTCATTCCCAGTCTGGAAGGAGCCTCCGTATGTACGAGCTGGCAGGATGTGAAGCAGCGTTGGCCACACATGGTAGACATCCCCTTTCCAAAGATGGCTGGAAGGGAAGTGGACCTACTGATCGGTCTTAGCCCTGAGACAATGCCCATCTTTGTGCCTCTGAAGACTGTCTCCGGCGAGAGTTCGAGCCCAGTCGCTGTCCTAACGCCACTTGGATGGACAGCATTCGGCTGCGTTCAAGACAATGAAGATCCTTCTAACCTACAAAAGCTGAAGAGCATGACAAACGTCGCAAGAACCTTGAGAACTTGCCTGACAGATAAGTCACTAAACGAAGAAATTCAAGCAATGAGAGCGATGACAGATCTGGAGGTGCTGGACGTCAAGACCACCGAGACCAATCTTCTGTCAGCTGAAGAAAAAGTGGCTATGAAGAAAGCTGCAAGTTCATTGAAGAAACAAGGAAGTAGATATCAAGTTGCAGTACCATGGCGAGAAAACGAACCGCAGCTGAAAAGCAACTACGAATCTGCGCTGATTCGCCTAGTGAAGCTGGAAAATTCTCTTCATCGTCGGGGAGCTCATCTTGCTGCAAAGTATAACGACATTCTTGAAGAGTACGTGAAGAAAGGTTATATGACCAAAACTCCCACGGCGCAGAGATCAAACAGTGGAGAGGATGAGTGGTTCCTTCCACACTTTCCCGTCATTCGAGAGGACAAGGCGTCATCCAAGATCCGAATCGTGTACGACGCAGCGGCCAAAAGTGAGGGAATCAGTCTCAACTCACAGCTCCTTCCGGGACCATCGCTTTACAGCGACCTGATTGAAACGCTAGTCGGATTCAGACAACATCCTATCGCCTTAGTCGGAGATGTAAAGGAGATGTTCCTTCAAGTCAAGCTGGCGCCAAAAGATCAGAAGTTCCACCGCGTCCTATGGCGCAACATGAAGCAAGATGAAGAACCAACAGTTTTTGAAGCCAAGAGATGGATCTTCGGAAACGCTGCAGCACCGTTCGTCGCGCAGTTTGTTCTGAAGGAGCATGCGCGACTCAACGCAGAGAAGTACCCTGTTGCGTCTGAAGTAATCAGCAAGCACGTTTACATGGACGACGAGATCGCATCATTTAAGGATGCGGAATCCGCCATCGGAGCAAGGAGGCAAGTTAGTGAGCTGCTGGAAGATGCTGGCATGAAGATGACGAAGTGGAAATCAAACAGTCAAGAAGTGATGGAAACAGTACCAGAAGAAGACAGAGCCGTCACCTCAAAACATTTCATTGAAGACAAAGGATCAGAATCAACCAAAGCTCTCGGCGTGGTGTGGTCGACAGAAGACGACATTCTATCACTGGATGTGTCCAAGCGGCCGCTGGTGACAGGAAGATGGACCAAGAGAGCTGTCCTGAAGGAGATGGCTGCCATCTTCGACCCGTTGTGCCTATTCGCACCATTCACACTCCGTGCCAAGATGTTATTTCAGCAAACCTGGGACTGCACGATCAACTGGGACGACATCCTACCTGAGGATCAGCAGAAACAGTGGAACGCGTGGTTCTCCGAACTCGCAGAACTGGAGACCATAGCTGTGCCAAGATGTATTCACCGCTTCAAGGGTGAACCTGACCAAGAGCTCCATGTCTTCAGTGATGCCTCTGAGCAGGCATATGCCGCTGCTGTATATGTCGTATCCGAAAGCATGGGTGAGAGGTGCTCCAATCTCGTCCTGGCACGTGCCAGAGTGGCACCGAAAGCAAAGAAGAAGACGATCGCCAGACTGGAGCTCATGGGGGCGCTCTTGGGACTGCGTCTAGTCAAGAAAGTGTGTAGCGCTCTTGGGAAGGAGCTATGTGAGGTCCATTTCTGGTCAGACTCAATGGATGTCCTCTGCTGGATCAGAAACGAAGTTTCTAGGTTTCAAGCATTTGTGGCCCACCGAGTGTCAGAAATCCGTGAGTGTACGGTGCCGGAGCAATGGCAGCACGTACCAGGCAAGGAAAACCCAGCCGACGCGCCGACAAGAGGACTGAGTCTCGAGGCGCTTCGAGGTCACAGGCTGTGGTGGCATGGGCCGGAGTTCCTGGTGGATGAAGACCGTACATGGCCGACAAAAAGACACTTCAGTGATGAAGATTTTGACAGAACCGAACTGGTCAGACGAGAGCAAAGAAACACGTTCGCCATAAGAGCTCCAGCCTCAAGCGCGGAGTTACGACTCCTCCCGGAAAAGTTCTCTAGCTGGACTAGGTTCATTCGAATCACAGCCTGGGTGATGCGATTCATCAAAGCACTGAAAGAAAAACTGAGAAAACGCCCAGCCAGATGTACTGAACCAGAGGGGCTAGGTCCAACTGAAGTCGATGAAGCGGAACAGTTCTGGATTAAACGAGCTCAGGAAGAGTCATTTTCTGAAGAAATGAAGAAGCTGAAGACAAGTGAAGGATCCGGTGTCAAAAGATGTCGTCAAAGCTCAGTGAAGAAGCTGTGTCCATTCATGGACGAGGACGGCATACTCAGAGTTGGAGGCAGGCTACAGCGCTCCGACTTGAGCTACAGCGCCAAGCATCCTGTTCTGCTTCCAAAGGGACACCCAATCAGCAGACTGATAATTCGTCAGCTGCACGAGGACACTGAACATGGCTTAGGTGTAGAGCACACCTTGGCCAGCTTACGAACGCGCTTCTGGGTGCCTGCTGCGCGGGAGATGATCAAGAAATGCATTCACCAGTGCGTAAAGTGTCAGAAGCTCCGAAAGTCAGCCGAGACACAAGTGATGGCGCCCAAGCAAAGCAACCAAGTGAGAACGCGCTTCCGCGCCTTTGACAAGACGGCAGTTGACTTTGCAGGACCATTCCTGACAAAACAAGGTCGTGGAAAGGTCAGGCAAAAACGGTACCTATGTATGTTCACCTGCCTCCAGGTCAGAGCCGTTCATCTGGAGATGACGTACGGGCTAGATACATCCAGTTTCATTCGGGCTCTGATGAGATTCATTTCCAGAAAAGGCGAGCCCTCAGAGATCATATCTGACAACGGAAGAAACTTCACACGGGCTTCAAAGGAACTGCAGCAGTCCTTTCACGGATTGGACAACAGTCAGATCCAGCGTGAACTTCTGAAGTCACGCACGAAGTGGACGTTCATTCCTCCTGGTGCTCCACACTTCAATGGAGCGTGTGAAGCAATGGTAAAGATCGCGAAGAGAGCGTTGATGAAGACTCTCGAGCATGCTGACCTCTCTGATGAAGAGCTGCAGACAGCGTTCTGTAAAGTAGAGGCGCTGATGAACACAAGGCCACTGACGGTGTTATCCAACGACCCAACTGATGACCAGCCGCTCACGCCAGCCAACTTCCTCGTGGGTCACACAGCAATCGAGATGACAGTATCATCAGATTCCAATGAGGCGGGGGTAAGGCAGCGCTGGAAACGTATACAACAGCTGTCAACAGAGTACTGGAGGCGATGGCTCAGAGAATATCTACCGTCGCTACAGCGGAGACAGAAGTGGCTTGATCCGAAACCCGACATAGCACCTGGTGACGTGGTGTTGGTGGTCGACCCGTCTTCTCCACGAGGAAAGTGGCCGATGGGACGCATAGACCAAGTGATGAGAGGTGACGATGGTCACGTCAGAGTGGCGTCTGTGAGGATGCGAGACAAGATCGTCACAAGACCAGTCACAAAGATGGTCCGACTGGATGTCAGCGGCCTGCTGGTGTAGTTGTTGGATTGGGAACAATCCAAAGTGAGGGGAAGATGTTTGGGAGGATTTTATATCAATGAGGCTCGAGCGTGAGCTGCTCGAGAAATGAAAAAAAAATTACTTGAAATACAGGAGTCAACATGAAGTGTTAAGAGTGTTAAAACCGTTATTAAGTACTTAACAATTTAAGCTGGTTTATTTATTAAGTATCACATTTATTTAAGATTTAAGATTACAAAACACAACGCGAGGATAGCAAAACTATAATAACAATACTTTTGCTCGCTCTCGTATACGTTACGATATCTCCCTTACATGGCGCGGTCGTATTAATTAAAGTAAAAGTGTCAATATGGCGAGTGATGACCCCAGTGCCCTGCTACAACTAGCCACAGCGGCTGAAGAGTTTGAGGGGGCCAGCGGCGACATCAATACGCCAGCAGATGACACCACATCAGCTGCAGAGACCTCACCGCTCTTGCTCCTGCAGCAACAGCTAACGGACCTGCGAGCATCGCTCCTCGAATCCCAGGCGCGCGAGGCCCAGCGAGATTCCCTAATGGAGCAGCTGACTCATATCGTGGCTGCCCAAGCGCCGAACACAAGCGCTCCTGATCAGTCATCCTCAAACCGCTCAGTATAGCGAGAAGTCAAAAATGTCAGGCCACCGACCGGCACGTACGAGATGTCCTCCGTGGAATACCGCACGTTCTGCCGTGACTGGCGTGACTACCAGCGTCTTACACAGGACTGTAATTCAGCCACCGTGACGCACATACGTCTGATGTGTGACGCACAGCTACGGCAGGCCATCGATACTATTCATGGCGATAAATGGCAGAGCTACAGCGTCGACCAGGCACTGCAGGAAATCGGCAACATCACCAAACACAGTAGCAACCCAGCTGTGGCTCGCAAACGTTTCCACGCGCTAGCACAGACGCCAACTGAACCAATCAGAGAGTTCGTCGTCCGGTGTAAGCAAACTGCCGCCGACTGCCGCTTCACGTGTCCATCCTGCAACAGCGACCTTACCGACTGGATGCTGACTGACCAGATCACCTGCGGCGTCCAGAGCGAGGCGCTACAGCAGGAGCTTCTACTGAAGCACAGCAGCTTCTCCAGCTTCGAGGCGCTGCGTTCGTACTGTGAAGCGCATGAGTCAGCATATAGAGACAAACATGAGCTGTCGATGGCTTCCGCCACTTCTGTAGCTGCGGCCGTAGCTCCAGTCGACACCGCTGAGGACATCGAACAGCCGGATCCAGATCAAGCACCCGAGCTTGCCGCCAGGATGTCCGCTCACACCCGGCAGAAGCAGGGCAAATCCCACCAGCCGGCAGCCCCATGCTCCTTCTGTGGGCGCGCTGCACACACCAAGGGTCGACAAGGCTGTCCGGCGCACGACAAATTCTGCACCCAGTGCGGTAAGAAAGGCCACTTCAGCACTGTGTGTCGAAGCAAGACAACGCTCAGCTCGGTGCGCGTTGAGCCTAACGTCGTAGCTGGTGTCGGGCGCGGACTTCCTCGCCTGCAGCTCACTGTGATTCACCCCGGCAGCCGCAAGTCGCGTGTTCTCAGCGCCATCGCCGACACCGGTGCTGAAGTCTCCGTCATGGGTCGCTCACATCTAACACAGCTGGGACTCAGCCCCAAACACTTAAAGAAGACGCCAAGACGTCTGCAGCATGCAGCCGGTGGTGGTCTGCAAGTGCTTGGCACCATCCGGATGCGGCTTTGCCTTCAAGACAGGCAAATCACAGAAGACATATTTGTGGTAGCGGGCGTCAGTGACATGTTCCTCTCGCTATCAGCATGTAGGAATCTGAGCATCGTACATGCCCACTTTCCGTGTCACCAGATCGGCGCCATCTCTGGCGCTGATCATCCTCCTGAAGGCGCCGACATGACCACAGACAGGCCCCACCACCTGCCTGATCGTCCAAACCAGCTCCCATTTCCACCCACGGAGGGAAACATACCAAAGCTGGAGGCCTGGCTGAAGGAGCACTTCTCGGACAGCACCTTCAACACCACGTGTCAGCCGCTCCCGGCCATGTCGGGGCCGCCACACCACATCCACCTGAAGGATGGAGCTGAGCCGTTCGTCGCTCACACACCCATTCCAATTCCACATCACTGGAAGAAAGAGGTCAAGCGTCAGCTGGATGACGATGTCGCCAGGGGTATCCTGAGACCAGTTCCTGCCGGAGAGCCATCGGAGTGGTGCTTCAGGATGGTCACTGTACCGAAAAAGGACGGCAAACCGAGGAGAACGGTGGATTTCCAGCCCGGTAACAAAGCATGTCTCCGCGAGACTCACCATACCCCTCCACCATTCGACATGGTAAGCAGCATCCCCCCAAAAAGCTACAAGACGGTTCTAGACGCCTTTAATGGGTATCACCAAGTGATGCTAGACGAGGAAAGTCGCAAACTGACAACCTTCATCACTGAGTACGGCCGATATCAGTATCTGCGTACACCGCAGGGTCACTGTTCAGCTGGTGACGCCTACACAAAAAGATATGATGACATAGTCGCTGGTGTGGAAAGACAGTGTAAATGCATCGACGACACTCTGCTGTACGATGCAGATATCAAACAAGCGTTCTTCCACACATTCGACTACCTCACGCTGTGTGGCAGAAACGGTGTGACATTGAACCCCGACAAGTTCAAGTTCTGTCGTCGTGATGTCGAGTTCGTCGGCTATTTCCTAGGATGGGAAGACTACAAGTCAACAGGCGACAAGCTGTCAGCCATAAAGAACTTCCCTATGCCGGAGCAGCCATCCATCACAGACATCAGATCCTGGTTTGGGCTGGTGAACCAGCTCGCGCCGTTCATGGCCGTCTCACCCCTGATGGAACCATTCAGAGACCTTCTGAAGCCTGGAGCCTCCAAGAAAGTCTACTGGGATCAGAATCTCCAGACGATCTTGAACAAAACCAAAGAAGCCATATGCAGTATGGCGGCAAATGGACTCGCCTACTTCGACCGGTCCCGGCCAACCGCCGTGGTGACCGACTGGTCCAGAAATGGAATTGGCTTCGTGATCCTCCAGCAGCACTGCAGCTGTGCCAAACATCAAGCGCCGTTCTGCTGTACAGGGGGCTGGAAGCTGGCCCTCTGTGGTAGCCGCCATCTGTCTTCGGCGGAATCAAACTACTCAGCGGTGGAAGGCGAGGCACTGGCCGTGGCGTGGTGCTTCAAGAAGGCCAGGCTGTTCCTCCTCGGTAATCCGGGCTTCCTTCTTCTCGTGGACCACCGGCCGCTGGTGAAAATCCTTGGCAACAGAGCCCTCGGTGACACATCAAACCCAAGGCTGCTTCGTCTCAAGGAGAAGACGCTGCTGTTCGACTATCGGATCAAGCACTTGCCTGGGAAGCAGAATCTGGCCGCAGACACGCTCTCGAGGTACCCAGTCGGCGCTCTAGAACCAGACAAGGATGACACGGACGTTAGTGAGGATCTGGAGGCCCTGGGCGCCATTGTGTCAGCATTAACGGCCACCTCAGAAGACGTCATAGCCATGGATCCCCAACATGTCAAAGACGCTGCGCAGTCTGACGAGCAGTATCAGCTGCTGTCTCAGAAGGTATCGTCAGACAGTTTCGCCAATACTCGGGCCCAAGAAGACCCACTAGTGCGAGACTTCTACAATGTCCGAGACCGTCTGTGCATAGCCGACGACCTTTTGATGTACGGCGTAGACGAAAAGGACCTGAGACTGGTTATTCCCAGGAACCTCCGCCGTCAGATCATCAAAAACCTGCACTCTGCGCATCAAGGCTCATCTTCCATGCTGGCACGAGCTAGACAGGTTGTTTACTGGCCCGGCATGGAACATGACGTCCAAGACCATGCCCGGCACTGTGAGCAGTGCCGTCGCCACGCGCCGTCTCAGCAAAGAGAACCACTGCTTCCCTCCCCAGCCCCAGACTACCCGTTCCAGCAAGTGGTCGCCGACATGTTTGAGCTCAACGGAAACATGTACCTGAGCTACGCTGACCGGCTGACAGGCTGGCTGGAAGTTCACCATTTTCGCTCAGCTGTGACGTCAGAAGCGCTCTGCGGCGTATTCCGCCAGCTGTTCCACAGATGGGGCGCACCTCAAGAGCTGTCGTCTGATGGCGGACCCAACCTGTCAGGGCGGCCCTTCCAGCTGTTCCTGCGCAGGTGGGGCGTCCGGTGGCGCCTCTCGTCAGCCCACTTCCCTCAGTCGAACGGCCGAGCTGAGGCCGCCGTTAAGACAGCCAAGCGCATCATACGCGAACACACAGGAAGAGGAGGTCATGTCAACACGGATGAGGCAGCACAGGCGCTGCTGATGTACAGAAATACGCCGCTACGAGACGGCGGTCGGTCCCCGGCACAGCTGGCGCTGGGCAGGCACCTCCGCGACAGCATCCCGTCACCGTCACAGCAGTACAAGCTGAGCCCCGAGTGGTGCCGGGATCTCCGCCGACGGGAGCTCTCCATGGTCACCCGCGGCGAGAAAAGCAAGGCCGCTTATGATGTCGGCACGAAGGAGCTCTCCGAAATGTCGGTCGGCGACAGCGTCCTCTGTCAGGACGCCAGAACCAAAGCCTGGGACCGCCGAGGTGTCATCGTAGAAAAGTCTCCGTTCCGAAAGTACTTGGTCAAGATGCAGGGCACTGGCCGCGTGACGATCCGTAATCGGCGTCACCTGAAACTAGACTTACAGAAGTGATGTGCTCGTGAAGTCGGCGTGACTATCCGACTTGGAGGGGGGTTGTAGGGGTGCTCAACATCCTAGACCACGTGCTAATGTGCACGAGTCTTTTCGTTAGAAAATTGATGTGTCTTTTTTGGTCGGGATTAAAAAATATACTTTTGCTCGCTCTCGTATACGTTACGATATCTCCCTTACAGATACCAACTTGGTATTTGGTATTTCAATCCTAATGTACTTGGTATTTTGTTGGTAAAATGTGCCCTCACTTACGTATAAGAAGGCTGAGAAATTGGTAAAAAGTCGGTATTTCCCTCATGTTCTGAAGTTGGTTCGGTATCGGTATATCCTTACGGTTTATGTTGGGATTTGGTTTGGTATCGGTATTCAGATGTTCTGTAACTGACATCACTATTTCAGAGCCCCTGGCTCTTTAGGGTTGACCGCCTGGCCGGCTCTCAAAAGCCAGTGGCTCTCAAGCCAGGGAGCGATAGCGATTCTTGAAGATTAACAATATTTCAAGAGAGACTTCACGTGCACTGTGCAGGGCTCATTTTTTTGCGTTCGCTTATTTTTATTTTACTGGTTTAGTCTTAGTTGAAAATGTCGCCCGTTCTTCTGCTGACCGGCGGCTATCTGGTCGCCCAGGCGCGCCGGTGGACGCTTACGGTGAGCTGCACCAGTTCCCCTGGTTTCATGGTACGCTGGCGCGCTCCGATGCCGCCCAGCTGGTCCTGCAAGAGCGCCAGCGCGGACACGGCACCTTCCTAGTGCGACAGTCGGAAACGCGCGTTGGAGATTACGTGCTGACCTTCAACTACCAGGGACGACCCAAGGTGGGCCGCTGCAGTGGGCGTCGGTGGGAGTGGTCGGCGGCGGGTTTGGAAGAAACTAGAAATGGTAAAAAGAAATGGTTAATAGGGGTGCTGTGCTTGGTAGAGATGGTCAGTGGCGGGGCTGGTGAAGATACGGCTGGTGGAATATTCAGATATACGGGGCTGGTGCTGTTTTAGTCAGTATTTATTTGTCACGTATCATGGTCACAATCGGTTGTTCAGAAGGTTTTCAAACGAATACAACACCGCTCTTGCAAATCTAACAATTGTTTTCGTTCAATCTAATCAACAATGCATTCAATCAAATAATGCAACGATTATCATTCCTAAGCAAACTACATGTTTTTTTTTCATTTTGCGTTGTGCAAATCACAGCATATACTTAACATGGCATTGCAGTTTTGTTTCACTTTGAAGCAAACGTGTTGCTCATGATATAGTTATTCATTATTTTGTCGAAAAAGGATGGGAAAATGGCACGTGCGAGCGAGGTTTAAGTGAATAGTGACTAAGGGCAACAAATCTTTTAGAAAATTACGTTGCTCGCCTAATCGATCATGACAAGATCATTAGCCCTCAGTTGTTCGGTTAGTTCGCCACCGACCACTTGTCGGGAAAGGGGGGGGGGGGTAAATGTCCCCAGCCAATAACTCGAAAACTCATAAGCGCAGCCATAGATAACATGAACTACCTGGATTGGACACTCGTTTTTGGCGCGAAAAATAAGAGGCCACTTTGGCCTCTTATTTTTAATGACGGATTTTTAATCGGTATTTTTAGAGGCTGATACCTCAGCAACTGCTGGGTCGATTCGCCTGCGGTCTTTTTTGTTGGGTAGCTCCATCCTTTCTGCCCCGCAATTCACTTATCGTGATGCATTCAGGTGACCGTCGTGGCACGTGGCACGTGAAAAGTCGGGGTGTTCAAGTCGTTCTGCTAAGGTAACAATTTTGAGAGGCCTATATCTCAGTAACCACTGGGGCGATTGACTTGCGGTAACTTTTGTAGAGTAGCTGTATCCCTTCTAACAAACATTGGATACTCTTGGTGCACGTGAGTGACCCCCGCTGCACGTGCAATGTGCAAAAAACAGAACAGTTGTTAAATTTGTTCCCATTACAATAACTCAGCAACTACTGGGGCGATTTCGCTGAGACTTGGCATTCATGTAGGCAGTAGGCACCCACCGGGCAATGCATATCCGTATGTCATGGTTGGGGTGCTATTGCAAGTGCGCACGTGCAGGGGTCGCTTCCAGATCTCGAGAACGGCTGGACCGATTGCGCTCAAATTTGGTACACTATTAGAGACCGGCGAGAAGGGTGCCGTTCAAAAGTCAGCTGGGACCCATATTGCACGCGCGCACGTGCAGGGTGCGGCTTCCAGTTCTCGAGAACGGCTGGGCCGATTGCGCTCAAATTTGGCACCTCGCAAGAGACCAGTAAATAGAGTGCCGTGCACCGGGGAGGTTGTAGCTCTGCGCGTGCTCACGTGCTCACGTGCACACCCCTCTGTCATATCTCAGAAACGGACTGACCGATTGCAATGAAATTTGGTGTGTGATTGGATGCTGAATGTGTATGAGTTTTTCTAAGTCGATGAAGGTGAGGCAATGCACGTGCGCACGTGCAGGGGTCGCCTCCAGATCTCGAGAACGGCTGGACCGATTGCGCTCAAATTTGTCACACGATTAGAGACCGGCGAGAATGTTGCCTTACCAAAGTCAGTTGGGACCCATATTGCACGTGCGCACGTGCAAGGTGCCGCTCCCACATCTGAAGAACGACTGTGTCAATTGCAATCATATTTGGTACATCGCAAGAGACCAGTTGGTAGGGTGCCGTGCACCGAGGAGCCTGTAGCTCTGCGCGTGCTCACGTGCGCACGTGCACACCCATCCGTCATATCTCAGGAACGGACGGACCGATTACAATGAAATTTTGTGTGTGATTGGATGCTGACCGTGTATGAGTTTTTCTAAGTCGACGAAGGTGTGATAATGCACGTGCGCACGTGGGCACGTGCACATCGCACACCCCATATTTACAGCTAAAAACGAACAAGCCGATCTCAGTAAAAGCTGGTGTGCGATTCGGAAATAACAAAGTGCATTAATTGTGTGCTCCAGCACTGAATATGCATGTGCCGGTGCGCAAGTGCACACCCAACATAAACAGCTTAAAAACTGGAAGGCCGATTTCGATCAAATTTGCCGTGCGATTAGGGGATAAGATAACAAAGTGCATTGACTGTGAGCATCATAATGGGTGTGAGTATGCAAATATGAAGGTGCACAACCCATTTTTTAGAGCTGAAAAACGGGCAGAGGCTGGTGGTGATCAGATTCGGGTCATAATCGATAGCGTAACTCGCTCAGATTGGGGATTTCGGTCAGGTCAGGTATATACCTGACCTGACCGTACCCAGCCTGAGTGAGCTACGCTATCGATTATGAACCGGATCTTATCACCACCAGCGTGCTCGTTTTTCAGCTCTAAAAATTGGGTTGTGCATATTCACACTTATTCTGATGCACACAGTCAATGCAATTTGTTGTCTTAGGTATCCCCTAATCGCCCGGCAAATTTGATCGAAATCGGCCTTCCAGTTTTTAAGCTGCTAATGTTGGGTGTGCTCGTGCACGTGCGCACGTGCATTAGCACACCTTCGCGACCTAGAAAAACATAGGCGTAGGAACAGAGGGGGGGGCAGGTGGGCAAGTGCCCACCCACTTTTCGAGGTGGGGGGGGGGCAACCATGTGTTTTGGCCCACCCACTTTTTACTCGAGGCCCCTCGTCTCGATTTGAGAGGACGTCGTCACCTTCCAGAATAAACAAACTCGGTAAAAATAAGTTCCACGAATCCCCACGCACGGACTCTAAGGGGCCGTGATGGATCCAAGGAGGCCCTCTGTTCATACTTGTCAGTCGAAGCCCCTGAGACTGATGGCCTGAGAGGCCCTAGTGGATCTGAGGAGGCCCCAATATCCACACTGGTCTGGGGAGGCCCCTGACACTGGCGGTCTGGGAGGCCCCTCTATCCACACTAGTTAGAGGTCTGAGACTAGTGGTCTGGGAGGCCCCTCCATCCACACTAGTCAGAATAGGCCCCTGACACTGGTGGTCTAGCCGAGGCCCCTACCCTCACTAGTCATAGGAGGCCCCTCTATCCTCAATAGTCAGAAGAGGCCCCTGAGACTGATGGTCTGGGATGCCTATCCATCTACACTGTAGTCAGAGGAGGCCCCTGAGACTGATGACCTGAGAGGCCCTTATAATCACCAGGCAGAAGAGGCCCATGAGACTGATGGACTGAGAGGCCCTTCTATTCATTCTGGCCACAGGAGACCCCCAAAACTTTCGGTCTGGGAGGTCCCTCAATCCGGCACCAGTCAGAAGAGTCCCCTGAGACTGATGGCCTGGGAAGCCCTTATATTCACACTAGGCAGAGGAGGCCCCTGAGACTGATGGTATGAGAGGCCCTCATATTCACACCAGTCAGAAGAAGCCCCCGAGGCTGATGGCTGTGAGGCCCTTCTGTTCATATAACTGGCCACTGGAGGCCCCTGAAACCAGTGGTCTGGGAGGGCCCTCTATCCACACTAGTCAGAAGAGGTCCCTGAGACCGATGGTCTGAGAGGCTCTTATATTCATACTGGCCACAAGAGGCCCCTGAGACTGATGGTCAGAGAGGTCCACTTCTAATGAATCTGAGGGGGCCCTCTATCCACATTTACACTTTTCTAGGGAGGCCCGCGAGACTGATGGTCTGAGAGGCCCTTTTATTTATACTGTCCACAGGAGCCCCCTGAGATTAATGGTCTGAGAGGCTCTTCTATTTATACTAACCAGAGGAGGCCCCTAGGATTGATGGTCTAACAGGCCCTTCTATTCATACTAGCCAGAGGAGGCCCATGAGACTGATGGTCTGAGAGGCCCTTCTATTCAAACTATATATAGTGTCTCTTAGGGCCCTATATCGGTGGCTCTGCGGGCCCCACACCGGCGCCTCTGTGGGCCACCACACCTATGCATCTCAAGGCTCTATAGGTATATGTTGCAGGCACTTTGGAAAATCAGTCATTTTGTAAAATGCCTAGGCATTTTGCAAAATGCCTGATTTTCCAGGCTTTTTGCAAAAAGCCTAGGCATTTTACAAAATGACTGACTCTCCAGTCATTTTGCAAAATGCCTAGGCATTTTACAAAATACCTAGCCATTTTACAAAATGACTGAGCAGCATGTTGTAGATACGAGTACCTAATTATATATGTTTTGGTAGCGTGTAGGTGGACCGAGGAGTCCAGCATTATGTCCAGCAGTGGGAAGTCCATACCTACCTCTATTTTGAGAAGTGCAGGCCCGCGACATTTCCAACCCCCACGTCAGCGACGCTGCTGGATTTAAAACGATCGATCTGGAGCGTCAACAAACGACTTCAAATTCGAACGTGTTTTTAATGTCCAAATACATAATGCAGTTTTGTCCGTAATGGCACAATCAAACAAAGACTACACTCATTCGTTTACATGTAATTGTCCATCAACCGGGCCTGCCTATTGACTAGGCTGCCTATTGACTAGGGCCGGTCTCCGTTTGGTTTTGTTAGGTCTAGTTTCAGGCAGAACATGAACGGCGTTGATGTACTTGGGAGTTTTTACAGCGTTAACTAAACAATGCTTTATGCTACAGCCGAGTCTGCAACTCATCCTGGTCGTTACTCAGCATTGTCGTCATCACAGAACTTCAAATCGATCAGCTACAGGCTGAACACGTACAGTGGGTCTATTTAAGATCTCCAGAGCCACCACGTGGCGCTACGGTCGGGGTAGGGCGAGTCCAAATCCCGAGGGAAGTGAGGTCACCGGTCATTGTGGGGGAAGGAGGGAGGGGGAGTGACGCGGTATCACGGCGCATGGGGCGTGCGTAGCGCCGGGAGTGGGCCGTCCAGTGCCGCCCGCCACTGCGCCAAGGCTGAGGGGAGGGGATGATGGTTGCGGGTGCGTTCACTCCGGTATGGTGGTATCCTGTTCATGTGGAACCGGCAAGAATGCGACTGAAGGGAATCATTATATCAAACAAACGGGCAAGCCAGAGACAGCGTCAGTTCTACCCAAAATGTTGAACAATCAGAGCTGGGCGCGTTCCTCGATTTTCGGTAGTGCGTTAGCGTTCCTGCGTTCCTCCGGCCGCGGTTAGTGCGTTCCTGGAATAGCGTTCCTCAATTTTTTTCGCTCGGTGCGTTAGCGTTCCTGCGTCCCAAACTATTAACCCGTATTGTATTCTGGCTCTACCAAGCAGCAAATCATACCAAAATCAGTGCAACGCAACACTGTAGCGGACAAAGTAGGCAAATCGCGCCAGTCCAACACTTCAGGCGTGTTCTTCACAACCGAAGTCGTGGACAAAGAAATACCGCCGAACCACGCGGCGCGGGCCCAACCAAACACGGGGCGAATCGATCACAGAATATCCAGAATGGCGACGCGGGGCCGAAAAGCAACTCGACATCTCTTTTCCGAATCGAATATCTGAAATACGTTTTACCAATATCATCCGTAGGGTTTTCAACAAAAATACGACCTGCTTAAAATGAAAGATGTAGGTATCTAAGTAAAAGTTATCATATTTACTTTACACATTTAATGCCTGAAACCGAATCGAATAGTGAACATCACCACTAAATCTAAACAAGCCTTCCTCGATTCGACCGACAAGTGGCGCCTCTACCGGCGAACACACGTACCTACTTGAGATTCAAACATTTGACACAGAGGTCATTGGCAGCAATATGATTTTTCGGGTGGTTCAGCAAGAACGCAGGAACGCTTCAAAATTTCGGGTGGTGCGTTCCTCTTACTTGCGTTCCTTTGAAAAACTTTGCGTTCCTGCGTTCTTGCGTTCCTAAAAAGGGCGGTGCGTACGTACGGAAGAGCGCAGGAACGCACTAAAGGAACGCACTTGCCCAGCTCTGTGAACAATGATAATTGAAATCTAAGACGTATTCATAGCATGCAACTCTTCAGTCGATAATTGGATGATGCTTTCCATGATGCATGATGAGGCTTTTCTAAACTGTTATTTGAGTTAGATATATTTCATTTGGCACGCTCAGTTTTGATGGGTTTTATCGGGTCGAAAACAAGCAGAAAAGAAAAATAGAGTTGAAATGGCTCCAGACAAATGACCAAAAATATTTTCTTTAAAAAAAATGAAACTTAGCTAAACATTTATTAGCGATAATTTTGACTTTTGGAGAGGATGTTGGGAAAAGATATTGGGGAAAGATGTCATCGTGCTTATCTGTGTTGCAGTAAAAGGAAGGGTTTTGGTTCGTGTCTAGATAAAACCAGACCCGGGAGTGGGGCTCGAACTCACGACATCGCATTCAGCTCACAGGTAACCTCAACGCTACGAGCACCTATCGGCCCGCGCAGCTGGCTCAATGTTTCGGCTAAAGTTCGGCCAAAGTGTCTGACGTCTGTCAATGTCACGAGGCGAAACCCCAAGGCAAATGTCCGTTCCGGTAGCTCGGTCAGTAGAGCGCTGGACTCCATGTGCCATGTGGTGAGAGCGCACGTCCCGGGTGCAAAAGTCCGGGTTCGAAACGGGACGTGTGCTTGACGTTTTTGAGCGGCTCCTGACGGGTATGGTTGTGGTTGGTGGCAGACCGCTACCAGGCGAAGTCAGTGAGGGGACCGGCCGTGCGCGGTTATGTGCGCACGCACGTTAAAATTTGGACTCTTAATTCTGCCATAGACCAGGAATTGCTTGATCGGAGGGTAGAGAGCAGGGTCAACGCAACAAGTTCAGCTTAGCGGGGACTTTGACCTTGTGATTCCTTTCTTTCAAAAGGTTCGGGCCAAAATAATCTTAATCCTTATAGCTACTGGGCGCCCGGAGCATTCGCTAGCATTTCATTGCCAGCTGCATTACCAACGTCACATTTGCATTACTTTGGGTTCACCATAGCATAGTTGACAGTAGATGAGCCGGCCACAGCAAACCCATGCCTCATTATCCTTTCCTTCCAAGCAGCCAACTGCCAAGCTAACCGGCCGCTCGGCCCACCACCGCGATATGGAACAACGCTGGGGTGCGCCATTTGCCTGCGGCAGTGTCCCACCGCGCCGGGGCTGTTTGACAGGTCACCCGCACCGTGACCTCGCCACCCGCCCCCCTCCCCCCGCCCACCTCCCCATCGGGCCCAGCTCGGTAGTGACCTCTCCTTGAATATCACATGGACTCGACTAAGGCTCAACGCCATCTAGTTGCGTCTGGAGATCCTTACTAGATCCACTGTACCTATAGGGTATAGGGAGACGTCCAAAAACTGTTGGCCATAGTACTCTACGTTCCATGCTGGTCAGGCATTTTGCAAAATGCCTAGTCATTTTGTAAAATGGCTAGCCATTTTGAAAAAAAGCCTGGTTGCGTTCAGTCATTTTTCAAACAGCCGTCTTTTTGTAAAATGCCTTTACAAAATGACTGATTTTCTAAAGTGCCTGCAACATGTACATCTGAAGGACCCACACCGACACCTTTCAGGGCCCCACACCAGTATCTCGGAGGCCGGAGCTCTGAAGGCCCCACACCGGTGACTCTGACGACTCACCGGCTCCTGAGAGCACCATGTTGATGTCTAACGGCTCCACAAGGCCACTGAAGGCACCACACACGCTCTCACTGAGCTCTAATGTCCATGTACCGGCCTCTGAGGGATTTAAGCCAGCGCATTCATGCAATTTGTTGTCTTATCCCCTAATCGCCCGGCAAATTTGATCGAAATCGGCCTTCCAGTTTTTAAGCTGTTAATGTTGGGTGTGCTCGTGCACGTGCGCACGTGCATTAGCACACCTTCGCGACCTAGAAAAACATAGGTGTAGGAACAGCTCTTTGAAATCCACTCACTCAATTTCCTTCACAAAATACGCTGCACTGGGGAGCCGGAGACTATATCCTCTCAAATCCTGACCAACTCTTCCCTGCGCTCACGCTCGACAAGGCGGGACACTGATCTGGCTCTCCCGCGCGTGAGGACCGAAGCAGGGAGGCGCCGTCTGCTCTACAGCATCGCCCAGTTATATAATCGCCTGCCCCATGATTTTAGGAGCCTCTCTATGGGAAGTTTTAAACGCTCTGTTTCCGAGTGGGTTTTACGTATTTAGGGATGAGTGAATGGTTCGATATGTTTACTGAGTGCTGTGATTTGGGTGCATTTTAACTCGTTTTCCCCTTTTAACTCAGACGCGACACTCAGAATAGCCATTTTAATATGGAGAGTGTTTTAATTGTCAATACAATACAATACAATAGGGGGGCAGGTGGGCAAGTGCCCACCCACTTTTCGAGGTGGGGGGGGGGGGGCAACCATGTGTTTTGGCCCACCCACTTTTTACTCGAGGCCCCTCGTCTCGATTTGAGAGGACGTCGTCACCTTCCAGAATAAACAAACTCGGTAAAAATAAGTTCCACGAATCCCCACGCACGGACTCTAAGGGGCCGTGATGGATCCAAGGAGATCCCAGCTGTTCCTAGCGACTTTATTTGGAAGCAATAGTTTGGCAGCTGAAAGTGCGGCACTTGTTGCGCGCAAAGCAGCATATACCACCGCGTGCTACAAAACGTTTTAGTCAAACATTTAAAAATCGTTAGATATCTGCGCTGACGTCACACATTCAGAGGGGTATTCCTATGCATTAGCCCCTCTGAATCAAAATGCTGCAATTTTGAAATTCAAGATTTCTGATTTAAGGCATTTCTCGATGTTGTGAGTGCCGAAACCGGTAATTGTGAGCCAGGGACCCCATTTTGGCTATCTCAACTCAAATCTATTGTTAAGGTGGGAGGGTCCCTTTAACTCCTTGCAAGGGCTTATGTAGGCATGCGTTGCTCATCAGGCTTCAGGCCCAAATGAGGCCAGATACACAACCACTTAACCTATGATGCTTCATGAGCTTGAGAACCTTAAGCCCATTGCAATGTGCTTTTGGCTATATGTTTAAACTAAAAACAACTTATTATATACTATTTGGTTGCATTTCATTGAAAATATCCACGGCCGGCTGACGGCTGGCTGCCCATAGTTTGCCACAGCTGTGGGCGGCTGTGGCTGTGGAGCCACGGCTGCGGGGCGGCTAGGCTGTGGAAAATTGCAGCCGTGCAGAACTCTACTTGACAGGGTGGCCCACCCACTTTTCATGACGTTTCTACGCCCGTGTAGAAAAACTCAGAAAAACTCATACACGGTCAGCATCCAATCACACACAAAATTTCATTGTAATCGGCCCGTCCGTTCCTGAGATATGACGGATGCGTGTGCACGTGCGCACGTGAGCACGCGCAGAGCTACAGGCTCCTCGGTGCACGGCACCCTACCAACTGTTTTTTTTGATTTTGACTTTATGTCCTGTTCACTTTTATCTTTCGACTTTTGTCCTTTTTACTTTTTGACAATTTGACTTTTTGCCGTTTTTACTTTTTGTCTTTTGACCTTATGTCCATTTGACTTTTTGACTTTTGACTTCTATGCTAGTTGACTTTTTGTTCATTGACTTTTTGGCAATTTCACTTTTTATCTTTTGACGTTTTATCCTTTTTGACTTTTTGCCTTTTGACTTTCCTCTTTGTTGACCTTTTACCTGTTGACTTATAAGATTTTTGACTTCTTGCTTTTGACGTAATGTCTGTTGGCTAACCTTCCTTTTACCTTTTATCATTTGACTTTTTGTCCGGAACCCCAGCCGAACGGTCTCGCCTGGTCACACGGACCGCTCAGCCAATCAGAAGCCAGGGCCAAGGCCGCCCGGCCGGCGTGGGACTGGGCGGCGCGCGCGCGGGCCACTTCAGTTGGTGACATACCAGGGAAATAAGCTAAAATTAGAGCGCTCTATTTATTGCTCCTGCCCCATGTTGAAGAGATACCCATAAAAGCGTGATCTTTTATCGGCCCTTACGCAGCAAGGCATACTTCTCAGACCGGTGAATGGTATCAATAGAAAGAGAATGCGTCAAATATTAGCATGATTTAATTAAAATAAAATTAAAATGTTAATTAAGCGTGGAAATTAGTCTCAAACATAAGCTAATTACTGCTCCTACCTCGGCGGCGGCGCTCCCCGCAGTCGGCGGAGAAGCTAAAATAAGAGCCACCATCCTCCTCCATAAGTCAATTTTAGAGCGGCCGAGTGGGCCAATGCGGGGCCACCACACTGAGATAAGACGTGGCTAGCAATTTCAAACCGCCATAGAAATCAACAACTTAAGACGTACAATATGGGATGATTACTCTGAAGCCGGAGTTCGCCATCAGACCGCAATGCATGTTGCTAGGCTGCTGCAATTACAACGAACATACGAATACTGCCTTCATTTGTAGACGTTTGTTTTAAGGCGGTCTTTGACGTACAAGGGGGCATACCTGTCGACAACTTGAGTTTCTCCGAATTTCAAAAACTCCCAGAATTTCAATTCCTTATGCACTGTTGTAGGTACAGCTATGTTCACAAGTTTTCGTTTCCTCCTGTTCTAAAAAGGATGATATTTGTCGATTTCGTGTGTCGCTGATAGGAGGGGGCGTTTAATAATCAGGCCCAATGCTTTCTGCATCCGTAAGTACCTTCAAAAGGGAACAACAGTTTCCATTTATTACACTATGGGACATGTCACAAAATGACCACTGGAACATGCATGAAACGGAGCTCATATTCCTAAAAATGTCTACAACCAGTAAAACGTCTTTTGGGCGAAGAACGAGCGAGCGAGATAGTGAGCCCTGCACATGCGGAAGGGGGAGAGGGTAGTTCCAACGGGATTGTGCAAAGCACCCTTCTAACCGGTCGCTAGCGGTGTGCAAAATTTGAACGCAATCGGCCCAGCCATTCCTGAGATCTGGAAGCGGCATTCTGCACGTGCGCACGTGCAAACGGGGTCCAAAATGACTTTTGGACGGCATCCTACTAACCGGTCTCCAGCCGTGTACCAAATGTGAGCGCAATCGGCCCAGCCGTTCTCGAGATCTGGAAACGCCCCCTGCACGTGCGCACGTGCAGTAGCACCCTAACCGCAACACATGGGAATGCATTGCCTGGTGGGTGCCTACCTGTATGCCAAGTTTCAGCGAAATCGCCCCAGTAATTACCGAGTTACTGAAATGGGAACAAATTTGGCACCTCTTCTTTTTGCATTTTGCACGTGCAGTGGGGGTCCCTCACATAGATCAAGAATATCCGACCTTTGGTAGAAGGGATGCAGCTACGCAACAAAAATTACCGCAAGACAATCGCCCAAGCGGCTGCTGAGATATGGGCCCCTCAAAATCACTACTTTTGCAAAACAGCTTGAACACCCTTGACTTTTCACGTGGCACGTGCCACGACGGTCACTGAGATGTGTCAAAAGTAGTCAATTACGGGGTAGAAGGAATGGGGCTACCCAGCAAAAAAGACCGCAGGCCAATCGGTCCAGCGGTTGCTGAGATATAAGCCTCTCAAAAGCTTTACAGGCGGGGCCGGGCCGGGCCGGGCCGCTCATACTGAGATTTTTTCGTTATATTGAAAAGACTCACTTCTTTTCTGACACTATCAGCAAATACTGTCTCAAGTTAGGTGGTTGACAGACAGTCGATGGAGATCTGGGGAGATTGAGTGATGCCAATTCACCACTTAACTGATAATGAGGGCCGAGGGGAGAGAAACATGCAACATGCACAACTGACAAGTTGACAAGTGACAAAACACTACCACTATTGCGCAGTGCACAACAAATTACAGCGGCCAGCCCAAAAATGCTTTTGGTGGCTAATTGCAAAACAAGTCACTAATAAATGTCTTAGGTGCAGCTGAACACTGCACAATGATCACACTGTTCACGCATTGAGTGAGATGCCACAGGTGGTTTGAATCACACTTTGGTACAACTGCAAATTTGAAGTGGTGTCATGAGGTTCATGCCTCCATGATCACAGCACTTTGGTTGTGGTTGGCATAACACTTGTATTCTGCAGAGTTCCACATGAACTGCAGACACCTCATCTGGTGGTCTTCATGTTGCTCAACTTCTTCAGGAGGCAAACGTCGACCACCCAGCGGAAGCATGGTCCTGCAGAAGAAAAGGTAATGCATAAGGTAGAAACATTATCTGCTGAAACAGCCCCTTCTGTTGGCTGTTATTAAACTTTTATAATTACATTTGTTGGAGTAAAATACTGCCGGCTGTTCCAAAACCAGAAAATGAAATTATATTGTGGCATAATTCACATACTCAGCTATCAGTGTCAAATAATGAATCTATTTAAAATGTGGCATATTCTATAAAACACACTCACAGAATATTCTACTTCACGTCACAAGGACTCACAATCTTTCTGCTGGGTGTTTGATTGACGCATTAACTTAAGTTTATCTTAGGTTTTATTATTGCAAAAAATTCATATTGCATTTATTGTATTAAAATACTGCCAGCGATAACAAAACAAGAACATGAAACGTCAATGAACAAGCCGCCTTTCCTAAAAATGGGTTGTTTTGAAAAAAAAAATAGTTTCTTTTCAGGAAAAGGAGAAATAATTATCAGGTAATTATCAGAAAACCACCCAGCAAGTGGCTGGGTGGTTTCACAGCAAACATAAAGCCAAAACATATACTTATATTTATCTAACAATTGAGCCATTTGACTACTACAAGGATATTTCAGCAAAATAAGAATCCAATTATCCAATGTTGACTTCCTTGCAAAGTTTATGCCTTATTTTATGAAAATGTGTTACTAGAATATGATACTTATCATCGAATATTGTTTAATTTACGATTTATTTCGATCGAAATGCACATCGAGTCCCGCGCCATTTTCGTCGACGATGAATATGATCGCGTCTCATGAAGAGATAACGGGTTTCAATGGTCTTTCAAAGCAATAATTTGATGCAAAAATTGGTAGGAAATAATATAAAGCTGGTTCCAATGGCCATCGACCATTTAAAACACCACAAATACTCACAATTCCGCCCCCACGACCACCCAGCACCGCGCACGCCACACTACTGGCACAATGCCAAAACTGCTGTCACAGCAGAAATTGTTTTTTTCTCGATTGCATTTGTGGAATTATTTATTAAACAGAAGATGATCTTTCCGAAAAACCGACTGATTTCATATACAGATGCATGGAAAATAAAAAAAAAATCCCGGTAAGTTTATTTGTATTGTTTTGTCGATTTTGACATGCTCCTAGTTTGCAGCCATATTTCGATATGTTCTACAGGGAGTTCAGAATTATTTCAGGACCAATCTTTTCCTCGTTCATTTTCCCGTCGACCATGAATTTTTTAGAGCGGAGCAATTAGTTTCCAGGCGGTCCGAGCGGTTTTCGTGAGAAGGGTACAAAAATCGGCGTCGTTTTTAGAGCCTCGACACCAGCTCAACACAGGACCCTATGGGAGGCGGTGAAGAAGCGGGAGCAGTAAATAGAGCGCTCTAATTTTAGCTTATTTCTCTGGTGTGTCACCGACTGACTTGGTCGGCGAACGGCGACAATTTTTCAACTTTTTATTTTTGACATAAAAATGCATTTTTTCTAGACCAGCTTTGTCCCAGGAATCTAGTGGAGCCATTTGTTTTCACATGCGATGTTCAGAAGTGCCTCTAATTCACGAAAATGCTCATGACGTCACTATGCCCTATGCATGTTGGAGCTATTTTTTGCAATCTGGGGATCAAAAATTAAGATAGAAAGTTGAAATTTGGAACATCTAATGTTCTAATAGAGCTCTATAACATATATTTCGTTTTTTTTTTTGGAAATTCTCAAAATTTTGGATTTTATAAGCTGTTAAAAAAAAATAGATTTTTGAATTTTTAGGGGTAAAAAAACGCATTTTATGGAAAATCCGAGATAGCCATTTTAAAGAACTCGTTGAGCTGCGTCTATTCATATCCTTAATTTGCAATTTGCTTTAAACCTTGATTTTTGGCGGCTTTTTAAACATTTACCACTTTTTGACTGAAAACGTCATGTAGTTACATCACTAACATCGATATATCTCAAAATATTTTTGGAAAATTTAACTTAAAAATTACACAGGGGACGTCAAATTGATGGGGGAGAAGGTATGCCAAGTTTCAAGTTGATAGCGTAAGCGGTTCATGGATTATTCAAGAAAAACGGAGGGGGGGGGGCGAATTCGACCCCCCAGGCGGTCGCGGGTTAAGCTGTGCAAAATCGTTTTTTCTTTTAAAGCTTGTTAAAAATGTTAGTTTTTAACATGGAATGTCAATGGGAGCGTCTTTGTTGCTTTATAACTTTTTACGTTGCAGATATATAAAAGTGAAAAGTTAATAGAATATACAACTTGCAATGCTCTTTCCAACGATGTATAGAACGTCACTGCACGATGTGCGGTTTTTAAGAAAGGTTGTAAAAAGCAGGGCTCGACTGCGACTTGAACCCAACCACATTAGAGTATACGAACAGGTGACGGGGATACCTCCCGTGTGCGGACGCGACGCTGATAATCGCTGAATATTAGCAGTCGGCCACCGTGGGGGCGCCTTTGCAAAGCTTATATCTCCACAACCGCTTGACCGATTCACTCGCGGTCTTTTGTGTGGGATAGCCTCTTCCTTTTTTTTTTCCTTTTTTTTCACGTTTATTGACAAATCGTACAAATATGACACAAGTACATCTATAATAATCGAAGGCTCTCCAGCCCAACAAGGACAATCTCTGTCAGGGTTTCTGACGCCGATTTTCCGTCTATGCTAAACGAGCGCCCCAGATTGAGGCGTTTAAACTCGCAAACGCCTGATATGCACCGACACAATAGGGCTTTCAAAACCCCCACAACGTGCGAGTAATATTTGGCAAGCGTACACGCTGGCATATACATACAGTGTTGGCAATATACACACAAACGGAAGCCACATTTCAGCTGCATTTTGACTGGGCGGCGGCCGAGCTATAAAAATACCTATAGCTCGCCGCCACCACCACGCGACGTGGTGTGGCCCGCCTGGCCAAGCCGGGGCGTTGTCCCATCATGGACTAAAGAAAACGCCCCGGCCCCGGGGAGATCTGGGGGATACCTCCCCAGCCGGGGAGAGCTGTGGGTTACCTCCCCGGCGCTCCAGGCGGGCCATCAGCCACCGCCCGCGCCGCCCGGCGAAGGGGTATCGCGGGCGGCGCCCCCTATCCACCGGCCGGGCATGCGAGCCGTCGACTGGTAGGGCCGGCGCCTCGCACGCCCGGCCGGCCGACCGGCCCCAGTCAAAGAGGCCGGTCCCGGGTTGGCCCGGATGGGTCATGGGAGCGGTGGCTGATTTTTTGCAGTTTTTTCCATACAGTTCTTATACAATCACCGTGAACTAGAGGTCTGCACCGGCCGGCTGCAGCCGCGGCTGGCTGCAGCCCCACGGCTGTGGGCCGGGGCGGCTGCAAATATCTCCAAGAACACGGCTACGGCTGTGGCCACGGCTGTGAGATTTCAAGCTCAATCTTAAGTACTCAAATATAAAATTTTAAATCCTTAATCTCACATTCTGATAAGCAGTCTAGCCTGTAAAAATCATGCAAAGGATGCCCAGCAACATTGAAAGTGGTAAAGCCTTTGAAAACCTGTAATGGTTTTACCATTTGTTGTAGGGGAGTTTGCACTCTGGTACAGAATACTAATTATAGGTACCAATTGTTCCTTCATCATCAAGAGCTTGACAGTTTCAGAAAATGCAGCATGTTGCATTGTCACATCCCTCTCAAATCAATCTCACCTGGTCATTAGGAGAGCACCTTACAGCTATTGAAGACGAGCGTTAAATAATTCTTTCAGGTAATAGAAAAAGAAATCACGCCTAGGTAAAGGCAGGTAAAGGCTTCATAAAATATTATCTAAAATAACTCTTAGATGTATTTCTGGATTTTCGGCAAGTCCAATTACATAATATAAAACTGGCGCTTTATGTTCTAACTGGTGTGTGAGTGACCGCTAACAGAAAATGCTGATCAACGAAGCCAATGGAATTATATTATAGTGAACATGAACCTTACTTACGGTTAATTCACATGATGGTGAAAACCCTGAACACAAAATTCACATGACGGTGAAAACCCTGAACACAATATTTCTTACGCGAGCTGTTGACTTTACTAATAAAATGACGCCTTCTTCTGAAAATGTAAAAATTTGATACTTACTCTTTATTTGAGAGCAATTTTTTGACTGTATAGCATTATTATTTCTTAATTTTAATTTTTATGGCTGTTTATAGTGAAACAAAACAATTTATTGCCACTTCATTGCTATTGACGTCATTAAAAACTCAAGTAAAATTTTTGATTAAAAGAGGTAATTGTCGCACGTCCTTGGGGATTTGAGCGAAGATCATTATTTGGAAAATCAAAATAGAAGAATGTTTTTCTTTCTTGGATGCTCACTAGTGTTTTGATGCCTTGCATATCAAATTAGTTTGAGACTTGCCCAGAAGGCTGCTTCAAGTCTGGCATATCACACCCCAGAAAATATGCAAGGTAAGAAAGAAGCAAGAGTTTTTACTAGACAATCGGAGTTCTATAGCCTTGAGACAATCACTGTTTGACAGTCCATCAACTTGAGTTTCATTTTCCATACCTAACATTGATAATGAAAAGCATCAGGGTCTGTTGTTCTGTCCTACAACCATGCTTCAGGATTTGGCATTAGATGTCCACACTGCTAGTGCTTCTATTCTGGTTCGTTGTTTATGTTTTCTGTTGATGTAGGTACCTACCCATCTTTCTTAACCCCTTGCAAGGGCTTGTGTAGGCATGCGTTGCGCATCAGGCTTCAGGCCTTCGGCCTAAAGCCAGATACACAACCACTTAACCTATGATGCTTCATGAGCTTGAGAATCTATAGCCCATTGCAATGTGCTTTTGGCTATATGTTTCAACTAAAAACAACCTATTATATACTATTTGGTTGCATTTCATTGAAAGTATCCACGGCCGGCTGACGGCTGGCTGCCCACAGTTTGCCACGGCTGTGGGCGGCTGTGGCTGTGGAGCCACGGCTGCGGGGCGGCTAGGCTGTGGAAAATTGCAGCCGTGCAGAACTCTACCGTGAACCACACACACACACCATCATATATTTGCGGTATGCTCTGTGGGCCGAGGCGAGCCAAGGAGCCAGTTGGTTTCGCCCCTTCTCTGACCTATTCTTGTCGACCACTTAGCATTAAAAGAGTTCATTTTATTGTTCACCTTTGCCCAATACATCTCACTTGTCTGATCTATCGTAAGTATGGTTATAAGTGTGTCTACCGAAAGTCTCCTCCCAGAGTAAATCATGTACACGCCTACACTAACAATATGGTTTATAATCGCATTTTCTGTGCCGCCTAGAATTACCTCCTTCACCCTGGTTATCCTTTCTGGTGTGCTTATCTGAATTCTGGTCAACCACGCTTCAACATTGTCCCAGAAAGCCTTAATCCTCGAACAATACCAGAATTTATGTTCTATATTTTCACGCTCCGTACAATAACTGCATGAATCGGTTCCCATTAATCCAATTTTGTTGAGAAAGCTGTTTGTTCCTACTGTTCTTGTAATGATTTTATACCTAACTGCTCTATACTGCTGTGGAGTGCCCCTGAGACTTCTGTATATTTGCTGCCAATCGATTTGACCCAGCCTTCTCTCCCAGGACATTTCCCATATGTTTCTGACATCTCTCACTCTTTCCTGTCTGAAGACATTTTTTAAATGTGATGTACCCGTGTTTCTAGAAATAATCAAGCTTATTAATGGATCTATACTTGGTCCAAATAACTTCACCTTTTCTCCCGATTCCTTCCATTCTCTAGGTAAGCTACTTATTAGTGTTGCATAATCCAGAAAAGTGGTTGTAATGTTGTAGGTCCGTTTTAATTCCTCAAAACCTAGTAAAGATCCATCTGTTTTTAATAAGTCATTCAACGATCTGATGCCTTTGACATACCATTCTTCAATCCATGAAGTTTTGAACTTAGTAGTATCAGAAAAAAAGATAGCTGTGGAGTTTAGCTCCTCGACACCTAGCTTCTGTGAGCATATTTCCCTGAAATTTGCTAATGCTATCATCACATCTCTCCAGAATAGATTCTTAGTACGAGATGCCTTTCTTTTCAAAGCTGTTTGACCCATTTGCCAGAAATATATATTTTTACCCGTACTTTTCTGTGCAACTGCGTTCCATATTCCTTGCTTTACAATGCACCTCCTAATCCAAGATAGCTTCAAGGCTCTCATATAACTTGTTAAATCAACCATGTCCACTCCTCCGTTGAGATGGTTTTTCATCAAAGACTCCCGTTTGATTTTTTCTCCTTTTCCATGCCACAGAAAGCTGAAAAGAGTCTTGTTAAGATCTTTGATAATTTTTTTTGATGGGTCAGGGAGCGTTGTGAGCAGGTGACTAATCTTGGAGATCAGCATCGATTTTATTATTACCACTTTTCCTTCCAGTGATACGTTTCTGAACTTCCATTTCGTTATTTCTCTTTTGATTTCCTTTACCTTCTCTGTGTACAGTTCTGTTACTTTTTGCAGTTCATTATCGAAAGTGACCCCTAGGACTTTAATCGTTTCACTCCACTTTACAGCTAAATTTCTCTGAAGAAAACGATTTTCTCTGCATGTCTTCCCTATCCACATAGCTTGAGTCTTATCGAGGTTTGGACTTAGTCCCGAATACTTCGCGAACCATCCTATCTCTTGGAAGAGTTCCATCATGCTTGTTTTCTCTGGTTCGAGTAAACAAATCGTATCGTCTGCATACATGAGCACTTTGTGTTCCTCATTGTCTATTTTAATTCCTTTGATAGCTGCATTTCCTCGAATCTTTTTCGCTAAAACGTCCATCACAAGAATAAACAAGTAACAACTTAGCGCATCCCCCTGTCTACAAGACCTTGTTAGCATTATTTTACTCGACAAATGACCATTATACAAAATTCTGGAAAAAGCTCCAGCATACAGTGTGTTGAACCAATGTGTAATACTATGCGGAAAGTTTTTCTGCTCCAGGACTTTTTTAATGAAAGTCCAACTGACTGAATCAAAAGCTGCTTCTATATCCAGACTTACTAAGACCCCGTTCTTTTGTTCTTGATTCAAGAGTTGGATAACGTCGTAAATCATCCTGATATTGTCCCCAATAAATCTCCCTTTTAAATAGGCAGACTGGCAATCCTCGATTATGTCTCCTAGCACGAGTTTTAATCGATTTGCAATAGCACCTGAAATGATTTTGTAGCTAGTATTTAGGAGTGTTATTGGTCTATATGACTTGATCAAATCTCTGGGTCTATTTGGCTTAGGTAACAACACGATTATTCCTTCTTTTAAAGTTAGAGGAACTGTACCCTTTGTGGCACTCTCAACTACCATAGCATGAAAAAAGTGTTTTATGTCTGCCCAGAAGAATTTATAAAACTCTACGGAAAAACCGTCACTACCTGGAGACGTTCCATTTTTCATCCTCTGTAGCGTTGATCCTAATTCTTGCATGTTCAACGGCTTATCTAGATTGAGCTTGTCATGGTCATTTACTTTTTTGATATCCATGTTTGATAGATATTCATCGTAATTAACTCCCTCTAAAAACTCATCCTCACTTTTGAACCTTTTTTGATAAAATCTACGGAATAGATCAAGAAATTCTATTTGATTCCTTGTGCAGCCTGCTGACGATCTGATGCATGGTATCCTCTTACTTTCGTACCTCCTTTTTTCTAATGTAAGAAAATACTTTGTTGGTTTTTCCGCATTTTCCCTCCATACAGCTCTCGCCCTAACCAAACTCCCTTCCAACTTGATCCTCCTTACGTCTTCCAATTCTTTTTTCTTGTTTTGTATCTGATCGTACAATGAGTGAGTACCTAAAGCGTCAAGCTCTTTCTCTAAAAGAAGTATATCTCTTTCCAATTGGTTTTCTCGCCTTCGTTCCTCCCTTCTCTTCCTAATGCCGAAAGAGACTGTTTCTCTTCTTAACGTCAGCATCAGAGTTTCAAAAAACAAAGATGAATCAATTGTCATTTCTATCTTTGTTGAGGTCTCCAAAATGTAGTCATGTGCGTATACGGGAAGAGCGTATTCTACTACCGTACTCTTAATCGTATCTTTTATCATTTTGACGTAATTTTTGTCTCTTAACAATGATGCATTGAATTTAAAGAGTCCTCTTCCCCTCGGCTGCTTTGAGAAGTCCACCGTCAATGTAATAATAGAGTGATCCGATCTATAACCTGGTTGAATGTCCGCCTCATCAACATAACTTTCCAGAGCAGCACTAGTAAGAAACATATCCAGTCTCGCCTGCTTTACTATTGGGTTTCCAACCCGCCAAGTATATCTTCGGTTTTCAGGATTTTTTTCTCTGTATATGTCTATCAATTCATTTTGTACCATCATTGCTTTTACTGCTTCTCTAGCTCGAGTGTTGTTTTCTCTTCTATAGTTAAAGTTATCTAACTGTTGATTTAGAGTTACATTAAAGTCACCCCCGATAACGACTGGTGTATCTGCGTCCTCTATGGTTGCATTAATGCTCTCGCTCAAAAGTTCGAAGAAATTGGGCTCGTCTGTATTCGGGCCGTAAATTGCTACCAGACATAATTCGAATTCTTTCTGGATTTTTGCCTTTGTAATGATGAAGTTTCCTCCTTCATCAATCATTGTCTCTCCGAATTCTACGTCTAAGTTTTTCGTAAGTATTGCGACTCCTCTTGCATTGTGCGTGTATGGTGCTACTATGACTGATGATCCCCAAGCGTTCCTAAAATAAGGCACCCCTAAGGCCTCTTCCTTTCTTACACGTAGTGTGCTATTCTCGATGCGTATGGGTGACCCCTAATGCTTGTGCCACGTGCAAAACGAAGAGGTGTCAGTTCGGTAACAAGTCTAATAACTCTGTGGTTAGTTTGACGATTTGTGGTTGATACTTGGCATCTGTGTAGGCACCCGCCGGGCAATGCATTTCGAGGTGTCACGGTTGGGGTGCCGCTGCACGTGCGCACGGGCAAGGTGACGCTTCCAGATCTCGAGAACGGCTGGACCGATTGTAATCAAAGCTGGCACACCGTTAGGGATCAGCGAGTAGGGTGCCGTGCACAGGTCAGATGGGACCCATTTGGCACGTGCGCACGTGCAGGCTGACGCTTCCAGATCTCAAGAGCTGCTGGACCTAGTTACTGTGCTCAAATTTGGCATACCGCTAGAGACTGGTTATTAGGGTGCCTTGCACCAGTCAGTTAGTATGTATTTCCATGTGCCACGTTTGGAATGCAGCTGCACGTGCGCACGTGCAGGGTTCGCTTCCAGATCTTGAAATTGGCTGGGTCCATTGAGCTCAAATTTGGTACACCTCTAGAGACCGGCGAATAGGGTGCCGTGCACAAGTCAATTGGGACCCAGGTTGCACCAGCGCGCGTGCAGGGTGCCGCTTCCAGATCTCGAAAACGGCCGGACCGATTGCACTCAAATTTGGCACACCGCTAGAGAGCGGTTAGTAGAGTGCGTGCACGTCAGTTCGTAGCACATCCACTCCGGTCTGCACGTGCAAGGCTCATCCTCTCGTTTGGCGGCGAGCGTTCCCTAGCAAAAAAGTCCTATACAATCCTATAGGACAGTCCTATAGAAATTGTGTAGGACTTTCCGGAATAGTCCTATAGGTATCCTATAGGTATCCTATAGGATACCTATAGGATATCTATAGGATACCTATAGGATACCTATAGGATACCTATAAGACGCATTGTCCTATAGGACTTTTAATATGAATCCTATAGGACTTTGTTGTTGTCCTATAGCCATCCTATAGGACTTTGTGGTTGTCCTATAGCCATCCTATAGGACTTTGTGGTTGTCCTATAGGTATCCTATAGGACTTTGTGGTTGCCCTATAGGCATCCTATAGGACTTTGTGGTTGTCCTATAGGTATCCTATAGGACTTTGTGGTTGTCCTATAGGCATCCTATAGGACTTTGTGGTTGTCCTATAGGTATCCTATAGGACTTTGTGGTTGTCCTATAGGCATCCTATAAGACTTTGTGGTTGTCCTATAGGCATCCTATAGGACTTTGTGGTTGTCCTATAGGTATCCTATAGGACTTTGTGGTTGTCCTATAGGCATTCTATAGGACTTTGTGGTTGTCCTATAGGTATCCTATAGGACTTTGTGGTTGTCCTATAGGTATCCTATAGGACTTTGTGGTTGTCCTATAGGCATACTATAGGACTTTATGACTGTCCTATAGGATTCTTATAGGACTTTGTCGGTGTCCTATAGGATTTTAATCCTGATCAGGAGTCCTATAGAACTCCTGAATATTCCTATAGAAATATCATGTACGAGTCCTATAGGAGACCGGCAAAATCCTATAGGCCCTATAGGATTTTGCCGGTCTCCTATAGTATAGGACACCGACAAAGTCCTTAAAGAATCCTATAGGACAGTCATAAAATGCAGGCGTGCTTCAACAGCCCTGTATACTAGAAACGCTATCACAACCCTAGACTTAATTGTGATTTAAGAAATACATAAAGGCATGTAGAAACGTCCTTTACAGGTGCAACCCGGTCAAATCATTAGGGCTGCAAAAAGTTAATGTTGTATACCTATGTAGTCATATAGATTCACGCAAAAAGTCGTTCATTCGTTTGATCTTACTGCATATCGTTGGATTTCCGGCGGATCACGCCTGAAAATCCCTGAAAATATGCATAGCAATGACCCATAAGGAATAACAAATGCGGTTGCTTGAACGTCTGATTGCAAAGATAAGGGTAACCAATGACAATCTGTATTTTGTATAAAGCTCATGTAAGCTAAAGCTCATGCTCATGTCATGTAAACCCCATTTTCAAGGCACTAGATGTCAGTGTCCACACACTGGCTGGATCAGCTAGCGGGGCTGTTGCAGCGAGACTGGCGTTTCAGAAGAACCTGAAAAGAAATGGAAAATTACTAACGATGATATTCCATTTCTCATGCACCTGACACACCACCACTGTTTAAACAAGCGAACCTTTTGAGCCCTGCGTTTGATGTTATTGATCGATAAAATTTAGCCCTTGCACCTTTTGTTGTGGCTGAAGATTTAAACGGGCTAAAACAATTTATCAGTGATCAATTACGTACCCTTAAAGAGCGCCCTGACGAGTAGAGCCGGCTCGGCTCCGCACCTTGGCGCAGTTATTACAGACCGCTGTAACCTGCTTCTGCACTTCGCCAGTACTCATGCCCAGCTTACGCTTACAAGCATCTGAAAGGCAAAATGAGGCGTTAAGAATTCGAACAGAAAGTCGTGGAGAGATGGTGCGAATGCAGAGGAGAGGACGGCCGCCCTGGACGTCCTAGCAACCCTTTCACAATGCGCGGCCTAGACGTGGAGAGACTGGTCCGTGAAGAGCGGCACCTGGTCCTAATCTACCCAGAAAAGTGGTCATCGTCTAGACGGACGGGGGCCCAACCAGGCGTGTTTTGCTTTAGCTACCACGCGGAGATGTTCACACTGGTTACGGGCCTAGGGAACCCAACAACACGCACTAAAGATAGCGACCGGAGCACAATGAAACGTAAATAGCATGTCATTGTTCCTGCAAAAGTACACTTACGGATCACGTCGTCCAGCTTCACTCTGTCTAGAGGCCTCTTCGCTGGCTTATTCAGCGACATCGCGTTTGATGGCTTGCCCGTCATCGATGACTTAGCAAGAACCTCCATCCCGAAAACTGACACTAATATCTCCCTCACGGTCTTGTTCTTATTGGGGTGTTTCCACGGAATCGACCGATACGTGGCCAAGGACAGCCTTGTGCCCCCTGGACCAAGTTCCTGAAAAACATCACGTCTTTACTTACGACTCACATTCAGTGTTCAATAGCAGGGTAATCTAGAAATAGGTACAATTAATTGTACCTAGAAACTTAGAAAATAGTGCATGTAGCCAATTAACATGTTGCCAAACGGCTTGCATTGATGCTACGACGCTTCAAGCCGAAACAGTCCTAGATCGAAAACCATACTTACGATGCTCTCGCTGTCCCGGATTCCCGGCCTTGCGTCCGCACTTCTGGGCTGAAAATCAGTCACATTCGGTGTCACCCAACAATGCGAGGAGCACGGCATCGAAATCATTACAACATATATGAGCTTAAAGGTAGTGTGCCAGCTTTCTTGGACCATATGGAGTTAATGACCCGGATAAGGAGAACCGGATTTTTAGAACTTATCCATACCTTCAAAACTTATGGAAACGTCTTAAATTCTTCAAATTTTGAGTACCCCAGTGCGAAATTCGCCACGACGGGTTGTCGGTCGTACCCCAACCACATTTCACACCACTATGAACAATAAATGCACACACTTAAATCGCTATTACCGATAGGCTCATCCAATCAAGTTTCGATAAACCCGTTCATCATCATCTCCTGCGGTTTCGAACACGCCTGTTAGGTGGCTTCTGATGCTCGTCGAGGTCGGAATTTCCAAATACGCGTGGTGCGTCGGGCCGCGCGCTCTGACTTCGGCCAAGAAAAATGCGTCAGCTGATCATTGTCATTTCTGCCACTTGCGTGTGGTGTAATGGGGTCATAACTTAAGAGACGGCTGTTTCATATCAATTATTTTACATAAAATCATATTTCAAACCACAAATTAATGTTCGACAGCCAAATTTAAGAAACAATACCAATACAGGCTTACAGTTTAAGGCTCGACATTGTGTTGTCTACGATTAGACAGCTGATAACTCATTCCCGTACGTCGTATGGTCGTAACACTATAATGACCTCTGCTTATTGTCACAAGTGCGCCGCATTCGCGATTGTTGCCCGACGCCTGTTTGCAGGTGAGCCCACTACAGTTGTTATACATATCTAAAAACCGATAAACTTTTAGGCGAAAAAGGCACTATTCCAGGCCCATTTTTGATTTTTTTTTTGCGATATTAGGGGCATTCCACGATAGATCGACCAAGGCCTAACACCCGACCATTTTTGATTTTGATGAAATCTTGTCTATAGGGTTCTCTTATGCCCTGAAGTCAATGGTGACAACGCCAGGCCCCTACGGTCAGCGGTTTAGGAGATGTAGCCCCGGGCATTTTGACGAGGTCACTCTGCAGAGTGATTTTTGAGGTGCTATATCTCCTAAAGTAATGAAGGAAATGCATTAAACCTTTGCATCGTTGTGATCGTGGTGAAATGGGCAATTAATTGGCCATCTCGGATTTTCAAAAAAATGATTTTGATTTTTAGCTGTGACGTCATCAATTTTTAAACTTTCTGGCTACCCCCCTAGTACATTAAAATTTGCCATTATTTTTGCTCAGAAATAAAGTTCCGTCAATTTCCTTTCGACTGGGAAAAAAACAAAAATGGTAATCTTTCTACAAATATTTTATTTTATTTTTTGAAAATCGCACTACAAACTCTGATTTACAGAATCGGGTTATTAAGCAATATAAGACACATCTGCGAGGACCAGTTACTTCCAAAAAGAGGTTATCTGGGTTTCGGCATATAATATTCTTCTCTTTAACCCGCGCGGGGCTGGGGGGGGTAAATTTTACCCCCCCCCCTCGCGAATTTTTGCGATATCTCAAAAACGGCGGCGCGCAGCGCCGCCAAACTTTCAGTACCTTTTCTTACATCAATTTGACACGTTCCCTGAAAATTTGAGCGAAATCCGTCGGAAAATTTTTGAGAAATTGACGTTTTAGTGACGTCATGTTCGCCATTTTCGCCTCAAAAACGGCAAAAGTTCAAACGCCGCTAACATCTTCATTTTTAAAGGAATCAAGACGTAACAAAAAAGGTTATACGTAATTTTACTTTGTCTATCAAATGGCTATCTCGGTTTTTTAAAAACTTTGGATTTTGGCCTAAATTTTTTCAAAAAACTGATTTTTTGGGAAAATCATATAAAATCCAAAATTTTGAGTCTATCGAAAAAACCGGAATATATGTTAGAGAAGTGGTCTATGTGCACCTACATACCAAATTTTAGAAGAATCGGTTCAAAAATGTGGGAGTTATTCAAAATTTTATGACGTCACGACACACAAATTTTTTGAAAAATGACTTTTTTGGAAGTTCTAGACCTCGCACGGAAACAAAAGTAGCACCATTCGATTCACCGTGAAAAACTGCATCAGATAGACACCTTTTTAGGCCTTAACAACCAACTTCAAAATTTGACCTCACTTGACCTGACCTTGGCCTGACCTCGACCTGAAATTCATCCAGAGGTGGTCCATATCACTTATTGAGTGTGCCTATTGAATTCTATGAGTAAAATGACCAATAAAACATGTGTCGCACATGCCCTTTTCTATATTTTGTTTTTTGGTGACCTGACCTGACCTGACCTGACCTGACCTTGACCTTGACCTCTGAATGATATTGTATGCAACGAATATTGTCTTGGTAGCCTAAGAACACGTTTTGGGCGATCAGTCTCAGTTCATGACTCCATTCTTCGGCAACTACGGTGCAAGGCCGATACTGTAGAAACTTGCAATTTGTACCCTTGACCTGACCTTGACCTTGACCTCAAACTTTAAATTAAGTACATGTTTTTAGTAGTTCGTGATGAGAGCTTTCGATTGGGGTTTGAATTTTCCAAATCGGACCATTAGTTCGGGAGATAACAGGGGGTAAAATTTACCCCCCCCAGCCCCGCGCGTTCGGCTGGAGACCCCAGCCCCGCGCGGGTTAACTTCACTTTTGATAACAAAAAAAGAACTTTAATATTACTTGCACAGGAGTCAATACATATAATGGCAAAATTATACATACTTTTGAGCTGCCACAGCTGCCTTGTTTATCAACGTAGCTCAAATAAGTAAAAAGTGTGTTTGTGTGGCCGTGATCTCGTTCCTGTCTTGGTGCTTTGCCGTCTGTTATTGCAACTGCAATAGAAATGCACTCCGTTGTTTATGGCTTTTATTGCATCCAGCGTTGAAAATGATGATTCGCTGATGAAATACCTAGTCACATTACACCACCTTTTGCCTTCCTGAAACTACCAATTATTTTGTTCGTTTATAATTAGTCGGTTCGTAAATATGCTTTGCAAATCGACTGTCGGTTGGTCATTTGAGCTACGTTGATAAACAAGGCAGCTGTGGCAGCTCAAAAGTATGTATAATTTTGCCATTATATTGACTCCTGTGCAAGTAATATTAAAGTTCTTTTTTTTGTTATCAAAAGTGAAGTTAAAGAGAAGAATATTATATGCCGAAACCCAGATAACCTCTTTTTGGAAGTAACTGGTCCTCGCAGATGTGTCTCATATTGCTTAATAACCCGATTCTGTAAATCAGAGCTTGTAGTGCGATTTTCAAAAAATAAAATAAAATATTTGTAGAAAGATTACCATTTTTGTTTTTTCCCAGTCGAAAGGAAATTGACGGAACTTTATTTCTGAGCAAAAATAATGGCAGATTTTAATGTACTAGGGGGGTAGCCAGAAAGTTTAAAAATTGATGACGTAAATCATTTTTTTTTAAATCCGAGATGGCCAATTAATTGCCCATTTCACCACGATCACAACGATGCAAAGGTTTAATGCATTTCCTTCATTCCTTTAGGAGATATAGCACTTCAAAAATCACTCTGCAGAGTGACCTCGTCAAAATGCCCGGGGCTATATCTCCTAAACCGCTGACCGTAGGGGTCTGGCGTTGTCACCATTGACTTCAGGGCATAAGAGAACCCTGTAGACAAGATTTCATCAAAATCAAAAATGGTCGGGTGTAAATCTGATAAAATTTTGGTCGATCTATCGTGGAATGCCCCATTAGGTAAAAACAGAAGCTTCTTATCCTAGGAAAAATAAAACGGGAAATCTTTCAAAGGTGGCACACTACCTTTAAACATTGTCAAAAACGGTATGTAACAAGACATACTGTGCTTTCGAATCCTGTTTCTGGAAGCTGGGGCATTCCACGATAGATCGTACCACTTTTTTCCAATTTGACACCCTCATCTCTCGGAATTTGACGAGAATTGGTCTCAGGGGTGATCAGGGGCTCTGAATCCACCTATAACAATTTCAGGCTTATCAGATAAGTATTTTTTAGTTATGGTGTATAACATTTTTTGGATCTTGCTTTGCAGCGCTAAGTTTGGCGGGCTGTAACTCTAAGACGGATTATGCAAATGCCAAATGTCATATAACATTGAACTTGCAATGAAACAGAGATTAATATGTATTTTTGAAATTTCGAAAAATACTCTATTTTTTATATATGACATATCGAGTTTTCTTTCATTTGTATTTTTTGGACTTTGGGACCAAATTTTTTTGAATTTTTATTTCTTTAAAAAAATATTTGGCTCATTGTTAAGAAGTATGCAAAACATTAGGAAGGTGTTCTTTCTATAAATGTATTTATTTTACGTCACGATAACGGTTTCGAATAGTGATTTCGGGAGGGGAGCTTACAAATGGCGTGGTAAAGCTGCCTAGTGACATCACGGGTTACTGAAATTTCAATTCAAGTCTGAGTCATCTGAAAAAAGTGAAAAGAGGGTTCATTCAACCCTCTTTCCTATAAGCGCAAGGGTGAAAAAGGCTGTTTGGTTCTGACATTGTTTTGGACGCCAATGACCATAGCTGTCCGAGATGAAAGTTACAGGACGCATACATGGTGTCCTCCAGAGGTCTCACAACTTGTATATCTGGGAATTTTTCAAGGTTACATGAGGTCAGGTCGGTCACGTGACATCACTGTTATAAATCAATGGGGAAATATAAAAACTGTTATTTTGGCGCCGAGAATGATCTAAAACTATCCCACGTACATGGTATCGTGATTTCATGCACTCCTTGCAAAGTCCAATGCTTTACTTTTGCATTGTTAACCTTGCGTGACGTCATTTATGACGTCACTAGGGTCGTACGAGTTTTTCGTCAATAACTCCCGATCAAATGGAGCTAGAGAGTCGGGAAAGCCACCAATGGACTCGGGAAGACCTTCCGAATCGAATGATATGCCATATGATACCCTTTGCCCAGCTTCGTGACCTGAGGGGCTCTGACCTGACCTTGACCCGAGGTCAACTACTTAAGTTGACCGCACCCTAGCAAAAAGTATACCATTCGATGCACCTGAGCTAGGCGAAAACAATGATGCCAAAATCGCGGCTCTGCGGCCATTTTTTACGAAGTAATTTACTAAAAACCGAACCCGTAACTTCAGTCACGTGACCTGACCTCAGACGCTACCGGTTAAGCTGAGACCTTAAAATCGGGTACCAATCGCTGCGACTGTAGGGGGGCCTCTCTCCTCAGTCGCCCTGGGCTGTGGTGCTGTGTGGTTGAGTGCGGGTCGGCTTTGTGCGGACTTTGTTCTCTGCCGTCCGCCCTCGGTGAGGAGTGCATTTAGCGAGGCCATTTAGAGGCAAGTCAATCTTTGGCGAACACACAGGCACTGCATCATTGGGTTTCACCGCCACCAAAAAAACACAGGGGGGCAGTTAAGCGTTTGTTCTGGACCCCTCGGGCATGGTCCATCCCTGAGGATAATAAAAGGGTGCTAGGTGGTCGAACTGATTAACTTAAGCGCAATTGCTCCCGCAGACACTCATCCAGTCTCACACACTTTCACTCATCTGACTCAAACTTGTCCGTATTGCCAAACTGCGACGTCTCGCTTCCCTCCCCCTTTTCCTATCCCTGCAGTCGATCCCACGTCCTAAATTACCTCGGCTCTGGAGTACCCTTGGAACCTTTGAACTTCCACTCTGCCTATCGGAGTTAATCGAAACACATCAATTAATTCTACACGTTCCGCCTAATGGGCCCTTTCTACTCATCGATGGTCTACATTTGGGATCACAAAGCACGTCTTACTACGTATTATCTCGCGTCTTACTGCATCTCCCGACGACTTACGGCGTATAACTCGCGTCTTACAGCGTCCTTGCCCTATAACGACTAAGTGACGACTTACAGCGTATAATTCGCGTCTTACGGTATCGTCCCCCGATAACCGGCGTATAATCGCGACTTACGGTATCTCTATCCGATCACCTGCGGTTATTCGCGTCTTACCGCGTCCTTGCCCTATGATGACGACGTGACGACTTACAGCGTATATTTCGCGCCTTATTACGGCTGGCACCGCTTTATTGCGTATTCGCGACTTACGGCGCGTACCGTCCTGGAACCGGGACTAGCGTCTTACGGCGTAACTTTCCGAGGCACCTCGTATTAAACTGCCGTCGCAGCCTACCTAAATAAACAAATGCACAATGTCCCCCAAATTACCCGACTCACCGCGATGTGGATCCGTTCATCGACTAACTGCGGTCACTGGGTTACCATTGTATCGCATATAACGTTCTCTGCCGCTCTGCCGATGGCATCCACCCTGCCAGTGATGGATACGTCCGAGCTTGACGCAGGCCCTTCCTATTTTTAAATTTTTACCCGAACTCTACTGGAGTTATTCCCGAACCTATCGAGGTGTAAGTACCAGTGAGGGACCTATGTTCGCGACTTACGGTGTCTCCCCGATCACCTGCGTATCGCGTCTTACGGTGTCTCCCCGACCACCAGCGTATCGCGTCTTACGGCGTCTCCCCGACCGCCAGCGTATATCGCGCCTTACGGTGTCTCCCCGACCACCAGCGTATCGTGTCTTACGGTGTCTCCCCGACTACCAGCGTATATCGCGTCTTACAGTGCCGCCCTCCGGTCACAAGCGTATGTTCGCGCTTTACTGCGTGCTCCTAGGTGTCTTAGTGTCCCGTTTCCGTTTGCTCCCATGTAACTAGACTTGGACGTTTTTCAGGTCCCTTCTCCCCAATGATGCGTCCTTACCGGCAGAACTTAACGCGCAGGGGCGTGGTCGCATGCTCCTTCCTCTCTTCCGCCCGGGCTAAACACGTCCTATTATGTCGTACGTTCCATTCCTGTCAGGGGTCTCGTTTCTAATCCTAGGTTCCTGGTTATATGTGCGAGAATATCATGCCTACGCGGTGGGCGAATCGTGAATCATCCAGCCTCCGAAACTTGTCTCCCGTTCCCGCCTGAGTGACTGTACGTACGTGTAGCTGCGTGTTCATCGTAAGGGTAAGAGAAAGAGAGAGAGAGAGAGAGAGAGAGAGAGAGAGAGAGAGAGAGAGAGAGAGAGAGAGAGAGAGAGAGAGAGAGAGACAGATAGAGAAAAGAGAGAGAAAAGGGAGAAAGAGAGAGGAAGCGAGAGATAACGAAGGAGGAAGAGAGAGAGAGATAACGAAGGGGAGAGAGAGAGAGAGGGAGAGAGAGAGAGAGAGAGAGAGAGAAAGAGAGAGAGAGAGAGGGAGAGTGTAGAGGATCAAATCAGAACACTATTGGCAGCGGAGGAATAATCAGCGTCAGCGGTGCTTTACCGTGCACGGCCCCTCCTGGTGAACGTCACGAGTAAAGGCCCTTTGTTACGAATGGAACGGCCTCCAGCCCGATAGATATCTATTATGTTGTTCACTACGAAACCATTTCCGTCACACTACGAAACCATAATTATCATGCCGATACCGAATGAAATGCCTAATCACGAAATTACCGAAGCCACATAAAACAAGGATCACCAACCTTATGCCGAAATTGCTGCTAATTGACTTTAATGAGTTGCAATTACATCCCCAATATTCATCGTAGCAAAATCCTAACGATCGAGGGAACGCTGATTCAAAAGATAGAACCGTAGCGGGGCTTATAAAGTCCCTCCGCTAAAGGCTTTGGCCTGGAAAATAGTGATAATTGCAAGCGTTTGCACTTAACAATGGATAAGCACCTTTGCCTACTACGTTGATTTCAATTTCACTGGACTTCACTTTTATGGCAACTCCGGTACGCAAAGTTTAACAATAAACCTGAATACAAGAAAACTGGTTTTATTCAATCAATAGCACATTATCGAGTTTGCATATTTTTCCCAATTTACGTCTCGTTTTCATATCGACGATTTCCCAAAAAAAAAACTTAATTAATGACGCTCTAGCAATGTTACATAGCTGGTAGGTCTCGCCGGGAGATTAGCCCGCAAAACGATTCACGGCCGAGAACTGTCGAATGCCTTAAGGTGCCGGGTGATAAATCATGAAAAACTATCCTTGTTTACTGTGAAACTCAAATTTATGCACGGAGGTTTCGCGAAACCCGAATATAAGTTGATGGCCAGTCTTTCCCTTAGACTCGAGCTAATTCTCGTAATTGCAAACTCTAAGTGTTAGCGAAACCGGCTTCTGTTTCAATGACTTTCCATCATCACGTTACCCTGAGGCCATCGGTCATCTACACAAGCCGGGTTGACGGTGATCAGTTCTAAACAAGTGTTCTATTACTGAGATCCTTGTGGCCAAGAGCGGTCTAATTAGTTGTTGATCGGGTCGGGCTCAATTGAAGATATCACCAATTATTAGCTATGCAAAACCTGTCCGTATCTTTAATGTCCTAGATGGGAATTTATTGCCGGCTGCGAAATCAAGACTTAAATTCAGCATCCCCTTGTCTAAATGATTCTCTATATGATACCTTCTGCCTATCATGGAGCGAAACCGGGAATAGAAGACTCTGTAAGTTATGTTACTTGACTATTAACCCTGTCGGCTTGTCTTAACGTTGATCAGGCATCTCACATACATATTCTCTACCTGTCAGTGTCTGAGCGTAATCGTGGTCGGCTCGGCCCCCTTGAAAGTGTCGTGTGTGTCCTGCAGACGGCACTACGGTCGCGTGTCACGCCGGTAACCGAGGAGGGCTCGGCTTATCGTTTCTGATTCACTCCCTAGATGGCATAAGCGTTCACTCGCATGACAGGGCGGCGGGCCGCCCAAGCGTTCCTCCCCGGGTAATTGCGCCGCTCGGCCCCACCGGCCGGGCTACCGGGCGGAGTCCCCGCCCCCAATTTAAGTCATTGACCCGTACGGACCAGGCGGAGCGGCAGGCATTCCTTGTGCTGAGATTATTATGGGCTGGAAAATGTGGACGGATGATAACCCGGTCAGTGTTGACCAGGCGACAATCGAACAGCGCCCGTGCGAGCGCTGCGTTGTCTAAGACAGGATAATAACCCGGTCCGTTCTGACCGGACGACAATCAAACAGCTCCCGTTCGAGCGCTTCATTGTCTTAAGGCAGGACCATAACCCGGTCCGTTCTGACCGGACGACAATCAAACAGCTCCCGTTCGAGCGCTGTAGTGTCTTAAGGCAGGATAATAACCCGGTCCGTTCTGACCGGGCGACAATCAAACAGCTCCCGTTCGAGCGCTGCAGTGTCTTAAGGCAGGATAACAACCCGGTCCGTTCTGACCGGACGACAATCAAACAGCTCCCGTCCGAGCGCTGCAGTGTCTTAAGGCAGGATAATAACCCGGTCCGTTCTGACCGGGCGACAATCAAACAGCTCCCGTTCGAGCGCTGCAGTGTCTTAAGGCAGGATAATAACCCGGTCCGTTCTGACCGGACGACAACAAACAGCTCCCGTTCGAGCGCTGCAGTGTCTTAAGGCAGGATAATAACCCGGTCCGTTCTGACCGGGCGACAATCAAACAGCTCCCGTTCGAGCGCTGCAGTGTCTTAAGGCAGGATAATAACCCGGTCCGTTCTGACCGGGCGACAATCAAACAGCTCCCGTTCGAGCGCTGCAGTGTCTTAAGGCAGGATAATAACCCGGTCCGTTCTGACCGGACGACAACAAACAGCTCCCGTTCGAGCGCTGCAGTGTCTTAAGGCAGGATAATAACCCGGTCCGTTCTGACCGGGCGACAATCAAACAGCTCCCGTTCGAGCGCTGCATTGTCTTAAGGCAGGATATTAACTCGGCCGCGAGTTGGCCAGACGACGAGGATGTGGAATCAGTTCAGGTGCTTCGGGGTCAGCCTGGTCACTACCGCGCTCTCCGAGATTAGTGTAGCTGGGCACGTCCCTTACGCGGTACCTCTCCCCCCGAAAAAAAACTGCGCCAATCACCGACGGCCGTGCCGGCTGACTCCGCCCATGTTAAGCGAGAGTGGACCCTACCTATCCTTGTACATTCGGAAGAGAACGCGATCAGACATAGATTTTAATGTACTTACGATAACTTACAAAAAAAATACGCTAAATCGAGGTAACTGTGACTCATCATTATCAAGTTTAAAAGTAACACCGAGGCAAATATCTATTTCACTCTCATTATTACGAGTTAGAGCTTTAACGACGGTCACTAGGACAACAACGACTCGGCGTGATACTGCGTGCGTTTTCCCAGTGTTTGTGTTCCGCGAAGAAACGGCATGCTCACGGGTGAGAGCAGTGTGAAGGGTGATGTTTCGCTTGGTTTTCCAAGTATCGACGGCCAAAACGCTCTCGCTGGGTCTGCTCGTTCACCATTCCCTCCCTAATATCCTCAACAGATATGGGTACTTTTCCAAGATATATTCAATCAAACAAGAAGATATGAAACTCGCAATACAAAAGCAAATGATTCAAAAAAAGGAACGGAAAAAAATACTAAATCGACCGGTAACCTAACAAGTTAATCACACAGTTTGGGGGGGGGGCGGAGCGAGCCCCCAAGCGGCTACAAAATCTTTCCTGCACTCAAACTCATTGACCCCTTGTATCGGATGAAACCGCTTAGGCTTAAAATCTACCCCTCCCCACTAACTGAAAAAAACCGGAGTAGGCACACTTTAGATGCTGGATGCATAATTGATGCCCCCCCCCCCCAAAATGTAATCCTGAAGCGCAAATCCAATGCCCACATATCCTGCCGGGCCTGAAAAGCCGGGCGGGCTCACCTCGCCCGCGGAAAAAAAACATTTGACCCAACGTATTTACAATCTCGGATCGACGTATAGTTCATCGAACATCGCCATTATCGCGCCACGGTATGATCTATAGACCGGGTGGGCGATGTTGACTAAATAAACGTACTCCCTCCCCCGACCGGTAAATGTCTACTAAGGGTTGGACCATACCCGGGGTGGCACCCGCACAAACGGAACAACCAGCAGATATCATAATTGCAACTGGCGGCTAGGGGTGGATATGAGGCGTGGTTACATGGTGAAAGGGGATGCGTTCTGATGTGTCCGCTTCAAACTCACTTGCAACCGATGGTCGCCGATGAGGCTGCTGCGAGGCGTAGCGTTGACTGGATCACGGCTGCCGTGGTGACGCCCGGAGGAGCACTGTTCGGAGTGCCGTCCGGAGGAGCAGTGTGTGGAGGGACGTCCGGAGTAACAGTGAGAGCGAGCGCCGTCTCTCCTCCCCTTTTTATGCTTTCCGTCCTTTCTCTCGATCTTTCGCCTTTCACCGACGCCATTTTGCTGGCTTCTCGCGATTTCGAGGGGCCTTGTGCTCAGATATTCTGTTCTTTCGAATTTCCTTCGCTTGATTCTGGCCTTAGTTATACAAATTTCTTGTTCCATTTCACGAAAGTTGCAATTGCAAATCCTTTTCTGGAGGCGTTTGCTTGGTTTTGTAGGCGGATGACCTGATAGTATTGCTGTATCTGTGGTCTTCCCATTCTTTATCGGGTTTTTCTTGTGCTGTAATCCGTTAATTTTACTTCAGCTCGCATTGATTTTAAATTTGTCTTCACTTCTCATTTTTGCTTGTTTTGGCCTTCTCTTCAGAAACCGCTCCAGATTCCCTGATGAGAAAATTGCTGTTCTTTCGTGTCTCGGCATGGCGAAATCCAATATTTGCCTCATCTTCAATTTGACGCATAGTCAAGCTCCCTGGATGTTCATCTCTCACAGATGTTTTATCTTTGCTGGTTTAAACGGAAAACTGTTAGCGTGGCTATTCGTTCCGGCTTCTGAAGTGGATGATTTCGAGAAGTCCGGAATGCGGCCACTCGCTGGGTTTTACGTTCATCTTCTGGTAACTTGATCCATTCGGTAAACAGCAGGTCCTTGCAATTTACAAGTGACATGTTGCAGCACTGGGGTTGGGTGATTTTCTGCCGCGCAACGATTTCATCTCCAGTTCTCGATCCATTCCGTGAAAAGCCGGCCCTTCTGAATTTGTTTCAGCTGTGTAAAAAGATATCTTCCACGTTTATCTTCTGGTGACCTGACCCGCTCTTTATATTCGGCGGATCGTTCCAATGTGCAATTAACCGATTCCCTTTTTGCGGGTTGAGTGAATTTCTGCAGCGTCTTGGTTTCATTTCCGGTTAACTTTTCTTCAGATTCGGTGAGCTTTTGTGAGGACTCAACTTTTGCGAATTCCTTCTCTGTTGATTTAGCTGTTTTGAGCTACACGGGCGATTTCTCTTCTTTAGTGGTTCTTGATTGTGAATTCGCTATTTTGCATGTAATTTACTAAGCCGCTCATCAACTCAGACAATTTTGTTCCGTTCATACTACCACTCTTCCGGCGATGTTTTGCGTATTTTCTGTGTACTGCCGAGCCGGTATCATGAAACATCTTTTTTTTCAGCCTGTTTGCCGGCGGTCGTGCAACCGGGTCAACTGTACATTGGGTCAACTGTACATTCATCTGTTCTTCCTTGCCGGTTGTCTTCCTTCCGTTGAGTTTATAAACATCCTGAACCAGAGAATAGTATACCGTTCTCATTTAGCTTCGGAGCTTTGGTTTGCAGCACCGACAATTTCCCCGCATTGCTTTATGTCTTGCAATGATCCCTGTCTCCTCCTGATGGCTTTTCTATGCAAGGGTTGGATTTGATTGTGGGTTGTCGGGTATCTACGGATTCACCTTCGATTGGTGGTTTCAGTCGTGCAATTGTCGTTGTTGATTTGGCCCGCTGATTGCTGTTGCAATGTGTTTGCTGCTCACTCTTCCCTTGTTTTCCCGTTTGGCATGCCACCTGCCTCCTTAATTACTGAAGCCGGAGGTGGGCCGCGCCATTTGTTGGCGTCCTCTTTCTAGTACGTGACTTCGGGAAGGTTTGGCCGATCCGCCTCTGCTACTGGGAGCATCCTGAATGGCCGTTAGTCTGGTCATAGACACTCGTTACAATCGTTTCTGCCGCGCCGATCGCCTCCAATCAGTCGGCGGCGGCATGTGTGCCTGCTCCATTCGCTGCGTCATTTTGGGGCGGAATGCCTCGCTGTTTTCGCGCGTAGCGTGGGAGAGGGAAAGGAAGGTCGGGACAGGAACACCTGCTGCTGAGGAATGTGCACCAGTGAACTCAGCCTGCGTTCAAAATTTTTATGCATAGTCTGGTGAAAAAAATGTAATCTCATTACATTTTCAGGCTGACTTTTCTAAGATCGCGACCCCGCGATCAAGACTGATTACTTTGGTTGAACGAGTGCCATCCCGTAGGCCCCCCTTTGGTAGCCATTTTACATGTTGGTCAACGAGCGTGCATGCACAATCCTATTCTAAACATGGCAACACCTACTCCCCATACACCATTCCCAACACCCTTACCCAGCGGCTGTCAGTTTCTCCTGCTGCCTGGTCCGTCGCTCCGGCTCCCTGTCGTCGGGGTCGTCCGCGAAGACCTGCGGTATTCCGCGGCGTGGGCGTCGCCGAACGTCTGCTCCCTCGCCTTGCCCCTGGTCTCGTCCTCCGGGTGGTGGCGCTGATAGATGACCGGTTTCGGTCCTGTCGTTCATCTGCTCACAGAAGGCATGCGAGTGTGTCGCATTTCTTCTTAAGATCTTGCGGTTCCCTCTCCTGGTCTTTCAGTTCCCTCATCTTCCGCTGCATTTCTCGAACCGTTATCTCCAGGCGGAAGATACGGCTCCGGAGTGCCATGGTGGAGGGATCTGGTTTGCCCGGAGTGCGTGTGGCTGGTATTGGGTCAGAGGTGGTGAGCGAGGATGTGCGATCGTAACCGGACATTCGTTCTTGGCGCCTTCGTGGGCAGGCTAGGATGGTGAGGCCTATGGCGCCCAGGGTGGCAATCGCTCCCAGGATTAGGGCGGTGTGGTCGACGACGATCTCCGCTCAGGTGGTCGACTCTTCCTGCGTTCTCCAGTCCTTCACCTGTTGCTGTAGTTCGGACAACGTCGGGCTTCTTTCCACGATAGACGTTTGCTTAATGATTTCTTGTAGATTTGTCTTGTTCGTTGCGTTTAGTGTTGGAAGTTCAGTGAAATTGGCAGTTGAATTGGAGAATATCTGCAGGGGAATCGTGTCAGGTTCACTTCTTTTCCGGCAGTAGCAGGCTGGCACTGCGTAGCGGTCCCCCATGGCCGCGCATCCTACTGCCAAGGAGAACACGCCGGTCCCTTGGAGTCGGGAGCCTTTTGGCGGTTAGGCTGTTCCCGTGTAGCGCAGAGAGAACGTTTCTTCGCCGGGTAGAACTTGCAGGCACTTGTGGTAGTCGATCGCGTAAATGGAAGATTTCGACGGCTGCAGCACCCTCTCGCAAGCTGTGCTGACTTCGTTGTGGTCATCTCGGAAGGGTACTACAAACAGCGTGGTTCGAGTTGATTCTGCTTCAGGTGGAGGGTTTTCTTGGCTGTTTCTGTCGATACTGCGCTAGGGAGCTCCGTCCCAGTGGCTGCCGTCATCCGCCCGGTGTGATCGCGGGGTGTCCTCCCTTGGCATTCTCCTCGCTGCTTCGGCTTGCCCACCACCCGAGTTTCCAGCTTCGGAGGGGATTTCGGTAGCGCGTTGGTCTGCTAGCGATGTTGATGGGACTAGCCATTGTTTTTTTTCTTCGAGCCGATTTTCCTCCTGGATTGTCGCGATTTCGTCAGTGGTGGTGGTGTGCTGACTCTCCTGACTGGTTCCGATCCTGCTGTTGCCGCCTCTCTCTGCTTGTTGGTCCGTGAAGTGGCCGGCCAGGCAATGGCGGGTAGCGGCTCGCTCGGCTTGGTTGAGACTTGAGTGTTGACTGATTGGTTCGGATTCCTGCGGGGGCACTACCGGCCTCCCGGTGACTGAGGGCCTGGGCGATGGAGATGGTGCAGTGCAACAGAGTTGTCGTGCGTTTCGCTGTTTCTTGTCCTGGCCGTCGGTCCGAGCTGCCGTCCGTTGGTGTTCCGCTGAGATCGGTTGCTGAGAACTGAGGTCGTCGCTCCTATGTTCCTGAAGATCTGTCTCTCTGCGTCTTCTCTCCGTTCCGTTGTCTCTTGTTCTTGCTGGTCTGGGCTACCGTCCGTTGGTAGTTCAACAGGGCCGGCCCTTGAGGTCAGGGCTCCTGCGTTCGGTTCAAGCTGGATATCCTCGTCTCCCTCCGTTGTAGAGCGAGCTCTCTCCGTCTTCCCATCGCTCCGTTGGCTCTTGTTTCTGGAGTTGGTCTGAACTGCCGTCCAGTTGTAGTTAGATGAAGTCTATTGCTGAGGTCGGTGCTCCTTTGTTTGTGTAGAGCGAGCTCTCTCCGTCTCCCTGCCGTTCTGTTGGCTTTTTTTTCGGTGTTGATCTGGTCTCCTCCATTCCTGGCGGTCATTGTTGGAAGCGACGACGTTAACAGGCTTTTCTGCGATCAGTCGTCCCTGCTCGTCTGTTGGAGTCGAAAAGTTTTTGCTTTCTTCGCCTGCTGGCGCTGACGTCTTCGTTGGGTGTGGTTCAGATTTCTTGATCGTTGTCCGTTCCTTCCCTTCCTCTTCTTGGTCGCGCTGCCCCGGTTTCTTGCTGCTCCTTTCAGTCGCCCGCGGGTACCATTCTCTCTCCTCGCTCGATCCCAGATGGTTTCCCGTGTGATTTTCAGGCTGGTTCCTGTTCACACACCAGCCAGACATTCCTCAACCACTTGATCTGCATTTTCCAAGGAAATTTTTCTAGGATCCTGGCAGCTGGACGAGTTGTCTCACCGCGTTGATCGTCATCCCGTGTTGTTTACTGTAGTCAAAGCCAATGGTAGCGTCTTGAAGGATGTCTCGGCTTACGAGAGCTGGATGTTTCATCGTGATTTTTTTTCCAAATGTGAGGCTGAGGGTGACTTCGTAAGCGATCGGTATTTGATGTCCTGAAGTGGATTTTAAGATGACGTTGGTGGCCTCGCCTGGGGTCTTGCGAGGCCGTACTTGAACTCCAGTAGCTAGGCATTTACGATTGTGACCATGGACCCTGTGTCGAGTAGCACGGAAGCATCTGCGCCTCGCTTTGAATGCGGCATGTACACGTCCTCAGTCGTCTTGTTCCGGTCCCTTCGAGCGTACCCGGTGTCTGGTTTGGCTTAGCGCGTACTTGGCTTACTTCGGTTTGTCTCCTGGTTTCGATCTGGATAAGACGTACCGTTAAGCGTAGCTTCCCTCATAGCTATTTTGCTGGACTTTGTACGGGCGTCGAAGCATCAGATGCGCCGACTGCCGCTTCAGCGCAGTCGGTGGCTCTCGTTTCCCGATTGCCGTTCTCGTACGTGGGGACTAAACCTCTTGATATGTCCAGCTTCATTGCAGTAACAGAAGCAGATCACTCGTGAGTCATAGTCCCGTGGCCGTGCTCCGTTTCCGGCACTTCGGTCGCTCCTCTCACAGCGAATCCACTGGCCGGCTGGTGTCGCTCTGCGGTTGTACGGGGGCAGCGGTAGTTGGTTGTTGTACGTAGTTGGTTGTGCACATGTTGTTGGTGTTGGTAGCCTTCCGCCGTCCTATCTCGTCCGCTCCGCCGAGATCCTGTACTTTCTTGTTGCTATCCCCTTCGGCATGGTCGTCTCTCTTATTCCTCGTCCTCCTCTTCATCATCGTCCTCCTCTTCATCCTCGTCCTCCTCTTCATCCTCATCCTCCTCTTCATCTTCGTCCTCCTCTTCATCCTCGTCCTCCTCTTCGTCCTCGTCCTTCTCTTTGTCCTCGTCCTCCTCTTCATCCTTGTCCTCCTCTTCATCCTCGTCCTCCTCTTCATCCTCGTCCTCCTCTTCATCCTCGTCCTCCTCTTCGTCCTCGTCCTCCTCTTCATCCTCGTCCTCCTCTTCATCCTCGTCCTCCTCTTCATCCTCGTCCTCCTCTCCATCCTCGTCCTCCTCTCCATCCTCGTCCTCCTCTCCATCCTCGTCCTCCTCTTCATCCTCGTCCTCCTCTTCCTCCTCTTCAACCCCGTCCTCCTCTTCATCCTCGTCCTCCTCTTCATACTCGTCCTCCTCTCCATCCTCGTCCTCCTCTTCATCCTCGTCCTCCTCTTCCTCCTCTTCATCCTCGTCCTCCTCTTCATCTTCGTCCTCCTCCTTCTAGTCCCTCTCGATCGGTCAGCGCTGGTTGCGAGGTAGTGGTTTCTATAGTCTGTTTTTTTTTCCTGCTTCTGTCTGTATAGTCTTCTTCATGTGGTTTTGATAGTTTATTCGTTGGTGTCCTCCTTTCCCATGGCGTCGTGAATTTCCAGGGTAGACACTAGCTGTTCCATTAGCCCTTGGGTCGCGAAGCGTGGGTTATAGCATTTGTAACAGCTTAGGATTCCTTCCTCTCGATGCCTCCTGGTCATCTAGGTTTTCACCGTCACTTGTTTTGCAATCATTCTTCTCTGGGTTCGTGAACATGCGCCTTTCTGCCGGGTTTATGTGACGCCATCGACTTGACTTGGCCCCACGTTGGGCGCCAGTCTGTAGGGGGGCCTCTCTCCTCAGTCGCCCTGGGCTGTGGTGCTGTGTGGTTGAGTGCGGGTCGGCTTTGTGCGGACTTTGTTCTCTGCCGTCCGCCCTCGGTGAGGAGTGCATTTAGCGAGGCCATTTAGAGGCAAGTCAATCTTTGGCGAACACACAGGCACTGCATCATTGGGTTTCACCGCCACCAAAAAAACACAGGGGGGCAGTTAAGCGTTTGTTCTGGACCCCTCGGGCATGGTCCATCCCTGAGGATAATAAAAGGGTGCTAGGTGGTCGAACTGATTAACTTAAGCGCAATTGCTCCCGCAGACACTCATCCAGTCTCACACACTTTCACTCATCTGACTCAAACTTGTCCGTATTGCCAAACTGCGACGTCTCGCTTCCCTCCCCCTTTTCCTATCCCTGCAGTCGATCCCACGTCCTAAATTACCTCGGCTCTGGAGTACCCTTGGAACCTTTGAACTTCCACTCTGCCTATCGGAGTTAATCGAAACACATCAATTAATTCTACACGTTCCGCCTAATGGGCCCTTTCTACTCATCGATGGTCTACATTTGGGATCACAAAGCACGTCTTACTACGTATTATCTCGCGTCTTACTGCATCTCCCGACGACTTACGGCGTATAACTCGCGTCTTACAGCGTCCTTGCCCTATAACGACTAAGTGACGACTTACAGCGTATAATTCGCGTCTTACGGTATCGTCCCCCGATAACCGGCGTATAATCGCGACTTACGGTATCTCTATCCGATCACCTGCGGTTATTCGCGTCTTACCGCGTCCTTGCCCTATGATGACGACGTGACGACTTACAGCGTATATTTCGCGCCTTATTACGGCTGGCACCGCTTTATTGCGTATTCGCGACTTACGGCGCGTACCGTCCTGGAACCGGGACTAGCGTCTTACGGCGTAACTTTCCGAGGCACCTCGTATTAAACTGCCGTCGCAGCCTACCTAAATAAACAAATGCACAATGTCCCCCAAATTACCCGACTCACCGCGATGTGGATCCGTTCATCGACTAACTGCGGTCACTGGGTTACCATTGTATCGCATATAACGTTCTCTGCCGCTCTGCCGATGGCATCCACCCTGCCAGTGATGGATACGTCCGAGCTTGACGCAGGCCCTTCCTATTTTTAAATTTTTACCCGAACTCTACTGGAGTTATTCCCGAACCTATCGAGGTGTAAGTACCAGTGAGGGACCTATGTTCGCGACTTACGGTGTCTCCCCGATCACCTGCGTATCGCGTCTTACGGTGTCTCCCCGACCACCAGCGTATCGCGTCTTACGGCGTCTCCCCGACCGCCAGCGTATATCGCGCCTTACGGTGTCTCCCCGACCACCAGCGTATCGCGTCTTACGGTGTCTCCCCGACTACCAGCGTATATCGCGTCTTACAGTGCCGCCCTCCGGTCACAAGCGTATGTTCGCGCTTTACTGCGTGCTCCTAGGTGTCTTAGTGTCCCGTTTCCGTTTGCTCCCATGTAACTAGACTTGGACGTTTTTCAGGTCCCTTCTCCCCAATGATGCGTCCTTACCGGCAGAACTTAACGCGCAGGGGCGTGGTCGCATGCTCCTTCCTCTCTTCCGCCCGGGCTAAACACGTCCTATTATGTCGTACGTTCCATTCCTGTCAGGGGTCTCGTTTCTAATCCTAGGTTCCTGGTTATATGTGCGAGAATATCATGCCTACGCGGTGGGCGAATCGTGAATCATCCAGCCTCCGAAACTTGTCTCCCGTTCCCGCCTGAGTGACTGTACGTACGTGTAGCTGCGTGTTCATCGTAAGGGTAAGAGAAAGAGAGAGAGAGAGAGAGAGAGAGAGAGAGAGAGAGAGAGAGAGAGAGAGAGAGAGAGAGAGAGAGAGATAGAGAGAGAGAGAGACAGATAGAGAAAAGAGAGAGAAAAGGGAGAAAGAGAGAGGAAGCGAGAGATAACGAAGGAGGAAGAGAGAGAGAGATAACGAAGGGGAGAGAGAGAGAGAGGGAGAGAGAGAGAGAGAGAGAGAGAAAGAGAGAGAGAGAGAGGGAGAGTGTAGAGGATCAAATCAGAACACTATTGGCAGCGGAGGAATAATCAGCGTCAGCGGTGCTTTACCGTGCACGGCCCCTCCTGGTGAACGTCACGAGTAAAGGCCCTTTGTTACGAATGGAACGGCCTCCAGCCCGATAGATATCTATTATGTTGTTCACTACGAAACCATTTCCGTCACACTACGAAACCATAATTATCATGCCGATACCGAATGAAATGCCTAATCACGAAATTACCGAAGCCACATAAAACAAGGATCACCAACCTTATGCCGAAATTGCTGCTAATTGACTTTAATGAGTTGCAATTACATCCCCAATATTCATCGTAGCAAAATCCTAACGATCGAGGGAACGCTGATTCAAAAGATAGAACCGTAGCGGGGCTTATAAAGTCCCTCCGCTAAAGGCTTTGGCCTGGAAAATAGTGATAATTGCAAGCGTTTGCACTTAACAATGGATAAGCACCTTTGCCTACTACGTTGATTTCAATTTCACTGGACTTCACTTTTATGGCAACTCCGGTACGCAAAGTTTAACAATAAACCTGAATACAAGAAAACTGGTTTTATTCAATCAATAGCACATTATCGAGTTTGCATATTTTTCCCAATTTACGTCTCGTTTTCATATCGACGATTTCCCAAAAAAAAAACTTAATTAATGACGCTCTAGCAATGTTACATAGCTGGTAGGTCTCGCCGGGAGATTAGCCCGCAAAACGATTCACGGCCGAGAACTGTCGAATGCCTTAAGGTGCCGGGTGATAAATCATGAAAAACTATCCTTGTTTACTGTGAAACTCAAATTTATGCACGGAGGTTTCGCGAAACCCGAATATAAGTTGATGGCCAGTCTTTCCCTTAGACTCGAGCTAATTCTCGTAATTGCAAACTCTAAGTGTTAGCGAAACCGGCTTCTGTTTCAATGACTTTCCATCATCACGTTACCCTGAGGCCATCGGTCATCTACACAAGCCGGGTTGACGGTGATCAGTTCTAAACAAGTGTTCTATTACTGAGATCCTTGTGGCCAAGAGCGGTCTAATTAGTTGTTGATCGGGTCGGGCTCAATTGAAGATATCACCAATTATTAGCTATGCAAAACCTGTCCGTATCTTTAATGTCCTAGATGGGAATTTATTGCCGGCTGCGAAATCAAGACTTAAATTCAGCATCCCCTTGTCTAAATGATTCTCTATATGATACCTTCTGCCTATCATGGAGCGAAACCGGGAATAGAAGACTCTGTAAGTTATGTTACTTGACTATTAACCCTGTCGGCTTGTCTTAACGTTGATCAGGCATCTCACATACATATTCTCTACCTGTCAGTGTCTGAGCGTAATCGTGGTCGGCTCGGCCCCCTTGAAAGTGTCGTGTGTGTCCTGCAGACGGCACTACGGTCGCGTGTCACGCCGGTAACCGAGGAGGGCTCGGCTTATCGTTTCTGATTCACTCCCTAGATGGCATAAGCGTTCACTCGCATGACAGGGCGGCGGGCCGCCCAAGCGTTCCTCCCCGGGTAATTGCGCCGCTCGGCCCCACCGGCCGGGCTACCGGGCGGAGTCCCCGCCCCCAATTTAAGTCATTGACCCGTACGGACCAGGCGGAGCGGCAGGCATTCCTTGTGCTGAGATTATTATGGGCTGGAAAATGTGGACGGATGATAACCCGGTCAGTGTTGACCAGGCGACAATCGAACAGCGCCCGTGCGAGCGCTGCGTTGTCTAAGACAGGATAATAACCCGGTCCGTTCTGACCGGACGACAATCAAACAGCTCCCGTTCGAGCGCTTCATTGTCTTAAGGCAGGACCATAACCCGGTCCGTTCTGACCGGACGACAATCAAACAGCTCCCGTTCGAGCGCTGTAGTGTCTTAAGGCAGGATAATAACCCGGTCCGTTCTGACCGGGCGACAATCAAACAGCTCCCGTTCGAGCGCTGCAGTGTCTTAAGGCAGGATAACAACCCGGTCCGTTCTGACCGGACGACAATCAAACAGCTCCCGTCCGAGCGCTGCAGTGTCTTAAGGCAGGATAATAACCCGGTCCGTTCTGACCGGGCGACAATCAAACAGCTCCCGTTCGAGCGCTGCAGTGTCTTAAGGCAGGATAATAACCCGGTCCGTTCTGACCGGACGACAACAAACAGCTCCCGTTCGAGCGCTGCAGTGTCTTAAGGCAGGATAATAACCCGGTCCGTTCTGACCGGGCGACAATCAAACAGCTCCCGTTCGAGCGCTGCAGTGTCTTAAGGCAGGATAATAACCCGGTCCGTTCTGACCGGGCGACAATCAAACAGCTCCCGTTCGAGCGCTGCAGTGTCTTAAGGCAGGATAATAACCCGGTCCGTTCTGACCGGACGACAACAAACAGCTCCCGTTCGAGCGCTGCAGTGTCTTAAGGCAGGATAATAACCCGGTCCGTTCTGACCGGGCGACAATCAAACAGCTCCCGTTCGAGCGCTGCATTGTCTTAAGGCAGGATATTAACTCGGCCGCGAGTTGGCCAGACGACGAGGATGTGGAATCAGTTCAGGTGCTTCGGGGTCAGCCTGGTCACTACCGCGCTCTCCGAGATTAGTGTAGCTGGGCACGTCCCTTACGCGGTACCTCTCCCCCCGAAAAAAAAAACTGCGCCAATCACCGACGGCCGTGCCGGCTGACTCCGCCCATGTTAAGCGAGAGTGGACCCTACCTATCCTTGTACATTCGGAAGAGAACGCGATCAGACATAGATTTTAATGTACTTACGATAACTTACAAAAAAAATACGCTAAATCGAGGTAACTGTGACTCATCATTATCAAGTTTAAAAGTAACACCGAGGCAAATATCTATTTCACTCTCATTATTACGAGTTAGAGCTTTAACGACGGTCACTAGGACAACAACGACTCGGCGTGATACTGCGTGCGTTTTCCCAGTGTTTGTGTTCCGCGAAGAAACGGCATGCTCACGGGTGAGAGCAGTGTGAAGGGTGATGTTTCGCTTGGTTTTCCAAGTATCGACGGCCAAAACGCTCTCGCTGGGTCTGCTCGTTCACCATTCCCTCCCTAATATCCTCAACAGATATGGGTACTTTTCCAAGATATATTCAATCAAACAAGAAGATATGAAACTCGCAATACAAAAGCAAATGATTCAAAAAAAGGAACGGAAAAAAATACTAAATCGACCGGTAACCTAACAAGTTAATCACACAGTTTGGGGGGGGCGGAGCGAGCCCCCAAGCGGCTACAAAATCTTTCCTGCACTCAAACTCATTGACCCCTTGTATCGGATGAAACCGCTTAGGCTTAAAATCTACCCCTCCCCACTAACTGAAAAAAACCGGAGTAGGCACACTTTAGATGCCGGATGCATAATTGATGCCCCCCCCCCCCCAAAATGTAATCCTGAAGCGCAAATCCAATGCCCACATATCCTGCCGGGCCTGAAAAGCCGGGCGGGCTCACCTCGCCCGCGGAAAAAAAACATTTGACCCAACGTATTTACAATCTCGGATCGACGTATAGTTCATCGAACATCGCCATTATCGCGCCACGGTATGATCTATAGACCGGGTGGGCGATGTTGACTAAATAAACGTACTCCCTCCCCCGACCGGTAAATGTCTACTAAGGGTTGGACCATACCCGGGGTGGCACCCGCACAAACGGAACAACCAGCAGATATCATAATTGCAACTGGCGGCTAGGGGTGGATATGAGGCGTGGTTACATGGTGAAAGGGGATGCGTTCTGATGTGTCCGCTTCAAACTCACTTGCAACCGATGGTCGCCGATGAGGCTGCTGCGAGGCGTAGCGTTGACTGGATCACGGCTGCCGTGGTGACGCCCGGAGGAGCACTGTTCGGAGTGCCGTCCGGAGGAGCAGTGTGTGGAGGGACGTCCGGAGTAACAGTGAGAGCGAGCGCCGTCTCTCCTCCCCTTTTTATGCTTTCCGTCCTTTCTCTCGATCTTTCGCCTTTCACCGACGCCATTTTGCTGGCTTCTCGCGATTTCGAGGGGCCTTGTGCTCAGATATTCTGTTCTTTCGAATTTCCTTCGCTTGATTCTGGCCTTAGTTATACAAATTTCTTGTTCCATTTCACGAAAGTTGCAATTGCAAATCCTTTTCTGGAGGCGTTTGCTTGGTTTTGTAGGCGGATGACCTGATAGTATTGCTGTATCTGTGGTCTTCCCATTCTTTATCGGGTTTTTCTTGTGCTGTAATCCGTTAATTTTACTTCAGCTCGCATTGATTTTAAATTTGTCTTCACTTCTCATTTTTGCTTGTTTTGGCCTTCTCTTCAGAAACCGCTCCAGATTCCCTGATGAGAAAATTGCTGTTCTTTCGTGTCTCGGCATGGCGAAATCCAATATTTGCCTCATCTTCAATTTGACGCATAGTCAAGCTCCCTGGATGTTCATCTCTCACAGATGTTTTATCTTTGCTGGTTTAAACGGAAAACTGTTAGCGTGGCTATTCGTTCCGGCTTCTGAAGTGGATGATTTCGAGAAGTCCGGAATGCGGCCACTCGCTGGGTTTTACGTTCATCTTCTGGTAACTTGATCCATTCGGTAAACAGCAGGTCCTTGCAATTTACAAGTGACATGTTGCAGCACTGGGGTTGGGTGATTTTCTGCCGCGCAACGATTTCATCTCCAGTTCTCGATCCATTCCGTGAAAAGCCGGCCCTTCTGAATTTGTTTCAGCTGTGTAAAAAGATATCTTCCACGTTTATCTTCTGGTGACCTGACCCGCTCTTTATATTCGGCGGATCGTTCCAATGTGCAATTAACCGATTCCCTTTTTGCGGGTTGAGTGAATTTCTGCAGCGTCTTGGTTTCATTTCCGGTTAACTTTTCTTCAGATTCGGTGAGCTTTTGTGAGGACTCAACTTTTGCGAATTCCTTCTCTGTTGATTTAGCTGTTTTGAGCTACACGGGCGATTTCTCTTCTTTAGTGGTTCTTGATTGTGAATTCGCTATTTTGCATGTAATTTACTAAGCCGCTCATCAACTCAGACAATTTTGTTCCGTTCATACTACCACTCTTCCGGCGATGTTTTGCGTATTTTCTGTGTACTGCCGAGCCGGTATCATGAAACATCTTTTTTTCAGCCTGTTTGCCGGCGGTCGTGCAACCGGGTCAACTGTACATTGGGTCAACTGTACATTCATCTGTTCTTCCTTGCCGGTTGTCTTCCTTCCGTTGAGTTTATAAACATCCTGAACCAGAGAATAGTATACCGTTCTCATTTAGCTTCGGAGCTTTGGTTTGCAGCACCGACAATTTCCCCGCATTGCTTTATGTCTTGCAATGATCCCTGTCTCCTCCTGATGGCTTTTCTATGCAAGGGTTGGATTTGATTGTGGGTTGTCGGGTATCTACGGATTCACCTTCGATTGGTGGTTTCAGTCGTGCAATTGTCGTTGTTGATTTGGCCCGCTGATTGCTGTTGCAATGTGTTTGCTGCTCACTCTTCCCTTGTTTTCCCGTTTGGCATGCCACCTGCCTCCTTAATTACTGAAGCCGGAGGTGGGCCGCGCCATTTGTTGGCGTCCTCTTTCTAGTACGTGACTTCGGGAAGGTTTGGCCGATCCGCCTCTGCTACTGGGAGCATCCTGAATGGCCGTTAGTCTGGTCATAGACACTCGTTACAATCGTTTCTGCCGCGCCGATCGCCTCCAATCAGTCGGCGGCGGCATGTGTGCCTGCTCCATTCGCTGCGTCATTTTGGGGCGGAATGCCTCGCTGTTTTCGCGCGTAGCGTGGGAGAGGGAAAGGAAGGTCGGGACAGGAACACCTGCTGCTGAGGAATGTGCACCAGTGAACTCAGCCTGCGTTCAAAATTTTTATGCATAGTCTGGTGAAAAAAATGTAATCTCATTACACGACTTGTAACGGCACACACGCTCGTTTTTTCCGCGAGGCTCTAGCTCTATTAGAAGCGAAACGGCGCGCTGGGGTCGTATCAACCCCTCCGAAACCCATTTTGTTTGCGGGAAAATGTGGAACTTATAGAAAGAACACCTTTCTAATTTTTTGCATATCGATTTGCAATGACATGAAGATTATTTTGAAAAAATAAAAATGTGAAAAATTTTGGTCCCAAAAGTCATTAGAGGCAAATGAAAAAAGATTAAGGTTTTTGCTCAACAATGAAATTTTTTCTTTGGAATTTTTATATAGTAATATTAATTTTTGATTCTTCGCAAGCTTAGTGTTGTTTACTTTTTGTTGGCTGCTTAACCCGTTCTTGAGTTAAAGGCCATCAAACTCACCGTTACATACCGAAGTTAAAAAAATGTAATGCAATATAACTCAAAAAGTTTTGATCTGAGAAGTCTGATATTTTGCCAGGCGTCTTTGGGGCCTATGATTACCCCTAGGACCGATTTTCATTAAAATCTGAGGGATGAGGGTGACGGGCCTGGTACGATCTATCGTGGAATGCCCCAGCTCTCCGTCGTCCTGCGAGAGCATCTGATCGTCCTGCGTCACCGCGGGTACTGGCGACACGCGGGGGGATCCAGTGCCGGTCGAGGGTCGCTGTCTCTCCGACCCGATGGAGACCGTGACCGATCCCGGTCGTGGAGAGGATTGGCCGGAGGCCATGTCTCGTAGATCCTTCACAGGAACGATTTAACATGAGAACAAAAAAAAAAATGAAAATAATTAGGTAAAATCCAGATATTGCATTTGTACACCTGATGGCAGCACTGTAGTTTTTATCATTGCTGTACGGTCAGCCCAGAGGACGGGCGGCAATGGAAGTCGAGCACGGGTCCTACTGCCTCATTAACATACGGCTTACAACCTGCGCCACATACAGGGCCGCGATACTGCGCTAGTCAGCTTGTACCCAGGACAAACAGCAGGGAATCGTAAAATGAATTAGCAATTCGACGGAAAGATCTTGGATGAAACATCACATGCCCCCTTCCCAATTACAATGTAGCATTTACCTTAGATGCCTTCAGTTCCGCTAGCCACACAACCGTGGTCTCGAACCTCTCCATCAGCTGAGGGAGATCTGGGAACGAGGATAATAGTTCGTGATCATTCTATAAAAATACGAAAATGAAAAACAATTGTGGCATTTAGGGGAAGCCGGGGGAAGCCCGGGCGCGGGGGAAGCCCGGCCACCCCGTTTCCGGCTATATTATTCACATTAAAATGCTCAACTGTTTTTCCTTTCAGCGTGGCAGCTAAGGTAACACCAGCAAAAAAGTTAAGGCTAACAAAAATTGTATATTGTTAAAGTTATAGAGCAAAAATGATATTTTAAAGGTTTTTAGCTAAAAAGTGAGATATGTTGCACTGTTAATGTTATACCATACAGTACTAATATTTATACGAATGTTATGCAAGGATCGTTTAAGTGTTTGTAGTGAGGGGTGACGAGGCAGGCTGGCTTAAGTATGATATTTTTTTTTCGAACATCGCTGTTCTAAAATAAAAATTAGCACATTGGGGTAACCCCGGGCGAGTGGCCAAGCTTACCCCCAACCGAGAGCAATGCCACTAAACCACTGTTTTCCATGAGATAATAGGTACTGAGCAGGTTTGGTTTACACCTAGATCAAAGATAAATTTCGAAAATAAACATGTTATCATAGACAAAGCCAGTCATGTCACTTAAGGTCAACTAGGGTCAAACTACGTTTTTGCAGATAACGCGACAGCCAATGAAGCTAGAGCTTCAAAAATGGTGTCGTTGTATTCTTCTTCATAAGCAAGTCGAATAATATGCAATATGATGCATTAAGGTAAAAATAAAAATAAATTTTAAGGAATTTTGAAATACACATTTTTTGTCAATTTTGCATCAAGATTTTCATCGACCTGTACTGTATATGTGGTAGACGCTAGCTAAAATACCATTAGTGACATAAACTCTAAGACGTCCAGAGCTAATCCGTAACTTAATATTTCACTTTCCGTTAATATTTGGAAGACACATAATGGTTTCATCAACTCGTTGTAAAGCGCTGGGGAGGTGGCCGGCGTTACCCCTATCATCATCATCATCATCATTTATTTCGTTTGGAACTCCGTATTCACGGCTATTCTGTCCAAGTGTCAATACATAAATACATATACGCTGAATGGTAAAGATGTTAAAGGAAAAAAAGTACAGCACGTATGACGTGGTATCACACATTAAAACCAGACTATGCCGGGCTTACCCCAGAAAAATCAACACTTTTTTAAAACTCGATTTTCTCAACCTTATACTTATTCCACGAAACCGAATTTTTGGGAAGACACGGCCAATGAACTTAGCTAGCTAACAGGATATCAACATTTTATATAGCACGTATGGTATGTAATAAAAAAGAAAAAGAGCTTACTATGCCGGGCTTCCCCCGGCTTCCCCTACTCGAACCATGTCACGTCACGGGAAAATGCAGCCAAAAAAACAAAAAAACTTCTGAAAAAGATGTGATATTTACTCGAGCAATACCATGCCACGTCATAATGCGACCAAAGAAATACTTCAAAGTTAAAAAATAAGACACTGGACCATTGACAAGACTTGCCAGTCTGATCAGTGTTTCAAGTACTCGTGATACACCTATTTTAGTAGGTATACTCGAGGGCAGATTGATGTTCCACCACTCCCTACCCATCGGGCTCCCATGGCTCAGCACTGGCTGCTGCCGGTGTTGCCTGCCCTCAGCACTGCTCAGCACTGTCTGCCAGTGCCAGTGCTGCCAGTGCTGCCACTGGCAGCAGCCAGTGCTGAACCATGGGAGCCCGATGGGTAGGGAGTGGCGGAACATCAATCTGCCCCCGAGTGTACAAGGCTATCATCCACGTATGTTGGGCTGGTATCGGCGGTAAAAGTGGTTTACCATGTGTAATCGGGCCGTGTTTTAACCGCATGAGATTCCACGCCGAAAAATTTGAAAACCGGCTGAGGAATTTCTCACGAAATCCCATTGCCGGCCGCAAAGGCCTTTTCGGACCGAAAACGACCCCCACCAGGAAAAAATCAGGAATGAAGTTAAGAAGCACTTACCTCCCACTGCCAGCATTCCAGCTTTAAGGGCCTTCACCTGACCTTCTAAACTACCTATGCGCAGCTTCAGTGCAGTGCATTCCTCGTCCATCGCGCATTTTTCTTTTCGTAGAACAGCACAGTCTACACAGTCCTGACGAAAATGTAAGCAATGTTCAACTGATATTGCCTCATTTCCACAGTTGCATGGGTTATGTTGTTGTTCACCATCAGGCTTATACTCTTAACTGAATAAAAAGGCAAAAAGGTACCATACCTGATCATTGTCCCGTTCAAAATCGCCGGAAAGAAGAGACTGCGACGGCCCCGAGCTGTTGGATGGCGAATCCCTCCGACGTTTCATCAACGCAAGAACTTCACGCCCCTTCGCTTGTGTGTAAGCCTGCGCACAGGAAAACGAATTGGCTTAGCAACACGTGGGTCAACATTCATTTGCATCGTATAGTTGCGTCAGTGTTCTCCAGCACCTCGCTGACAAGTTATCAGCGGCCACATGGTCTGTCCCCGCGGCACCTGGTGAAGCTCAAATACAGTGGCGGTCGCAGGGGGGGGGGCCATCAGGGCCATGGCCCCCCCCAAAGCCAAATCAGGGGGGGCCATCATATCATTTGGCCCCCCCAAACAACCGATGGGCCCCCATGGCCGTATGGGGCCCTGGCCCGTATTCGATTGTCACGAGGCTCGAGAAACCCACGCCAGCTATTAACAGCTCCCATACCAGTCTTTTAGGGTCCTACACTGACCTCTGAGGGCCCTTCAGTGGCGGTCAAGCGTCCACATTGACCGCTGAGGCCCCACATTGACCTCTGAGGGCCCTCCACTGGCCTTTGAGGGCCCCTACACCGGCCTCAAGGGCCCAACCGGCGTCTGAGAGCCTCACACCGGCCTCTGGTGGCCTCATTTCTGTCTCTCGAGTCCCCAAGACTAGACTTTAAGTGTCTCTGAGGGCCCCGCACTGGATTCTGAAGACCCGATGCCGGCCTCTAAGAGCCCGCATCGGCCTCTGGGGGCCCATCTTGGCCTTTGAGGGCCCTCCGCTGGTCTCTGGTGTACAACGCCGGCCCATGCCGGCCTTTTAGGGCCCCACACTGACCTCTGAGGGCCCCATGCTGGCTGGCCTGTAAGGACCCACATTAGCCTCTGAGGGCCCCCGCACTGGATTCTGAAGACCCAATGCCGGCCTCTAAGAGCCCGCATCGGCCTCTGGGGCCCATCTTGGCCTTTGAGGGCCCTCCGCCGCTGGTCTCTGGTGTCCAACGCCGGCCCATGCCGGCCTTTTAGGGCCCCACACTGACCTCTGAGGGCCCCATGCTGGCCTGCAAGGACCCACATTAGCCTCTGAGGGCCCCCGCACTGGGTTCTGAAGACCCAATGCCGGCCGCTCAGGGCCCGCATCAGCGTCTGAGGGCCCATCTTGGCCTTTGAGGGCCCTCCGCTGGCCTCTGGGGCTCAACGCCGGCCCATGCCGGTCTTTTAGGGCCCCACACTGACCTATGAGGGCCCCATGCTGGTCTGTAAGGACACACATTAGCCTTTGTGGGCCCCGCACTGTATTCTGAAGACCCGATGCCGGCATCTAAGGGCCCGCATCATCCTCTGAGGGCCCATCTTGGCTTTTGAGGGCCCTCTGCTGGCCTCTGGGGTCCAACACCGGCCAATGCCAGTCTTTTAGGGTCCCATTCTGACCTTTGAGGGCCCCATGCTGGCCTGCAAGGGCTCACATTAGCCTTTGAGGCCCCCTGGATTCATAAGACCCGATGCCGGCCTCTAAGGGTCAGCATCGGCTTCTTTTAGGGTCCCATTCTGACCTTTGAGGGCCCCATGCTGGCCTGCAAGGGCTCACATTAGCCTTTGAGGCCCCCTGGATTCATAAGACCCGATGCCGGCCTCTAAGGGTCAGCATCGGCTTAGGAGGGCCCATCTTGGACTTTGAGGGCCTTCTGTTGGACTCTGGGGTCCAACGCCGGCCCATGCCGGTCTTTTAGGGCCCCACACTGACCTCTGAGGGCCCGTGCTGGCCTGTAAGGACCTACCTTAGTCTCTGAGGGCCCGCACGGGCTTCTGAAGACCCGATGCCGGCCGCTCAGGGCCCGCATCGGCGTCTGAGGGCCCATCTTGGCCTTTGAGGACCCTCCGCTGGCCTCTGGGGTCCAACACCGGCCCATGCCGGTCTTTTAGGGTCCTATTCTGACCTTTGAGGGCCCCATGCTGGCCTGTAAGGGCTCACATTAGCCTCTGAGGGCCCCCACACTGGATTCTGAAGACCCGATGCCGGCCTCTAAGGGCCCACATCGGTCTCTGAGGGCCCATCTTGGCCTTTGACGGCCCTCTACTGGCCTCTGGGGTCCAACGCCGGCCCATGTCGGTCTTTTAGAGCCCCACGGTAACCTCTGAGGGCTCCATGCTGGCCTGTAAGGACCCACATTAGCCTTAGTGCCCAATTCGGTCTCGGATGGTCTCAAACTGCCCTTTGCAGGCCCTGTACTGGTCTCTGATGGCCCTAAACTGGTCCCTATGGGCCCAAACCAGCCTCTAAAGGTCCCACACCGGCCTTTGATGGCCCTATTATGTTCTGTGGGGGGGGGGGGGCTCAAGCCTTACCTTTGGGCGTCACGCACTTGCCTCTGAAGGCCCACATCAGCCTCTGGGGCCCTACCTGGGGCCTTTGAGGTCCTTCGCTGACCCTTGGCTCCAACGCCGGCCTCTGGGGGGTCTGACAACGTACTCTAAGGGCCCCATTGCAGCCTCTAGGCGATAGGTATCGCCGAAGCGCTATCGATGGGCCCATAAGTGTAGGAACCATGGGTGCAGTGGGCGCAGTTGCACCAACAATAATTCTGCAGTGGGTGCAAACAATGTATTCTGCATCCACAGTAATCTGGAACAAAACCCCCTTTTCTCAGCAACACTGCTTTCCATGCAGCACGACAAATTTAGGATATTTGGCCCACTATCCATCTTCCGAAGTATTGGCTACTGTAATGGCCTTCAAAACTTACATTTGTGCTCAAGTAAAAACAAAAAAAGATGAAACGGAACACATGTGATTGAACAGTGAACAGATACCGATGAACTGTCAAAAGTTTTAGCACGATGATCTTAGAAAATGGCAGTTAGCCGCGCCGCCTTTACTTTTGCGGTAGTCCATTCACAGTTGCATGAATTATTGACAATATCAATGTTTCAAAATGCACTTATCGGTACCTTTTCGACATGGTACGGGGACCCGCAGTTGCTACTGTACACGAACCCCAACTTTAGAGGTCTGTCCTGTCCAGTAACAACCGATAACATTGATATCTACTGCCGGTCCCTGTACAAGAGCAGCTGAGGTTTTCTGTGCGTGCCCTCTGACAGCTTATCGTTGTTCCCTGTGAGGGTGCTGGGACAATTTACTCAGGGTCGCTGTACAGTAGCAACTGCGGGTCCCCGTACACCCTCAAAGCTCGCATTTCGCAATGAGCCTCCTCTCGGGTGCCGCTCACTACCCCCCCCCCCCCCCCGCTTCACCGGCCATGGCCTGGATTTCTGCACCCGTGCACTACGTCCGTGGGCCCCTTTAAAGGGACCCTCCCACCTTAACATTAGTTTTGAGTTGAGATAGCCAAGTTTGCGGCCAGGCTCAGAAACCACCATTTATCCTGGTCGCAACCCCCGCAGCTTTATGGTGTTCAAGAAATTTCTTCCCTTTACTTGCAGGGTGGGACCAGCGTGGTCCCTATCTCTTAACCATTACGGGAATCTGATGACGTCATCAGGCTTTCGAACGTCCGTTAAATGTTTGACTAAAACGTTTTGTAGCACGCGGTGGTATATGCTGCTTTGCGCGCAACAAATGCCGCACTTTCAAATAAAGTCGCTAGGAACAGCGGAGATCCCAAAAAGTAAACAAAAGTAAAAGTCTAATATCTTGAAAACCGGTGAATATTTTTCGATGAAATTTGGTAGATATTCGTTTTTGCTCTTTCTGAACCGAGCGACATCACTTTCATGCCAATTCATTAACTTTTTTGAAGGTGGGAGGGTCCCTTTAAGCTAGCACCGGGCCCCCCGGGTCAGCGCAGGGGCCCCTTTGACAAGTTGGCCCCCCCAAACTCCAAGTCTGCGACCGCCCCTGCTCAAATAGGCCTCTGTAGCCCATCATGCCCCAAACGAGAATCCCCAGTGCCCAGTGGGTGCGTCACCGTCTCGACGGCGCAGCGCCTCTGAGCTGCTGTTGGCCCAGAACTACTTGTCGGGACGGTTAGTGACTAAGAAGAGCTCTAATAGCCGTTTTCACGACGGGCTGTCTGGTGAGTGCACCTAATTTGACCAAATATGCACCTAATCTCTCTTAATACAGCAAATATCTTTATTTTATGAATTTATTTCAGTGTTTTAACCGATGATGCTCTCTGATAATATGACAAAGGAGGTATATAAGCAATTAGTACAACCCTAGCTGATAGCTACTAAGACTAACCTGTAATGTGTCACTAACCTGTCCTGCTTCCTTGATCATTGCTGGTCCTCCGTTTCCAAAGGTAAACAGACAGACGCCATTTACACTGACTTTTCGTCCGCATTCACGTCTGTAAACCATGTCCTACTTCTACACAAACTCCGCTCATCCTTTCATATCACCGGAACTGCTCACTCCTGGCTTACATCCTACCTCAGTGATCGCATGCAGCGCGTCGTATTGAATGGCAAGCATTCAGCGTGGACTGCTGTCCAGTCCGGCGTGCCCGAAGGCAGCATTTTGGGCCCTTTGTTGTTCGCGTGCTTCGTCGCTGATATTCCGAAGTGTATGAAGACTGGCTGCCTGTTATATGCAGATGATGTGAAACTGTTCCACCGAGTGGGGTCCGATGATGATGTCGCTCTACTTCAGGCTGACTTAGACAATCTTCATAACTGGTGTAAAACATGGAAGCTAAAACTCAATCCGGTTAAATGTCAGACGATCACTTTCACTCTCAGGACATCTCCCATTCAGTCGACCTACAGTGTGAATGGTCATGAGCTCACTCGTTGTCAAGAGGTGCGTGATTTAGGGATCCTTTTGGACGCTAAGCTTACATTTGCGCAGCATGTTGACGCCACCATACGGGAATGTAATAAGATGTTAGGCCTAATAATGCGCAGTGTGCAGTTGCCTCGATGTCCCCGGCGGGTCAAATTTAATCGAACTGCGCTGCTTGCCGCCTACAAGGCTCACGTTCGCTCGATTGCTGAGTACGGCAGCGTTATTTGGAGCGGCGCAGCAAAAACCCACCTTGTGCGACTTGAGCGAATGCAGCATCGTTTTTTGATGTGGCTGGCATCGAATTCGGATGGAGATGGCTCCAGTCTCGATTACGTGCGCCTCTTGAACCGCTTTGGTCTGTGCTCGATTAAGTCCCGCTTTGTACAGGCCGACCTTTCTTTCCTACTCAACGTGTATCGCAGTAGGATCGACTGTCCCTACCTGATGGCAGTCTTTGGCCTAGCAGTCCCCAACAGACGCTCTCGACAGACAGGGCTGTTCCATGTACCGTTCGGTCGTGTGAATACTGTGAAGTCAGGGTTCACTGTCCGTATCCCTGCACTTTGTAATCGCTTCTTGCAGCATACACCCACTGCTGACATGTTGGCATCATCGGGTTCCGTTTTATCGGACATCCGTGAGTTTGCTCGCTCTCAGGGGACGTACATGTAATGTGCAGTATTCATTGTAATGTGCAATGTGCATGTGCTGTGTCACCTATTTTAATCGTGACTGCCACTGTAAATGGGCTGCAAGGCCTGTAGTCGGCTATAACAAATACAAGAAATACAAGAAATACAAGAGACACACTGAACCTAATTTGACCAAATATGCACCTAATCTACACCAGATGTGAACCAAATGTGTACCAGATGGCCGTCGTAAAAACGGCTAATATCACCTCACGGCCTCATCATTGAAAAGTCTGAATATCTAGTCCTGAATGGTCCAGATTTGGTGGGTTTTGTCGAAATCCAGCTGCATCACTTATGGATGACGGTAAGTCAGGGTTGCAGCCTGAGGTTGAGCGGCTTCAGCTTCAGGGTAAAATCTTCAGATACCGGGGGATGGCCGATTTAGATGCCGAGTGCCCTGGACCAGATGCCCTGGTGCCGGACCCGTTAAAATTACATCCATTCAGCACTCAGGAGGGACATGTAGGGACAAGACCGCGCCAACCGCGTATCAAGTTCGTGACACTCTGTATACCTATACGTTTTGCGTCAATTCTGTCGAGATGGAGCCAACGCTGAATGGACTTGAGCGACCTTCTCCGTACCTTTCGTATATGCGGAGTTGTAGCCGTGTGTATAAAAGCTGCGATGTCCAGTATTCTGCCCTGGTGGGCAGCTGTTCCGGCAGAGACAATTGATAATGTACGGCTCTCCAGTAAAAGTCTTGTTGGTTTTGCTTTTTCGGACATATCTGGTCCTATATAATGTTCAAATGCATAAGTATCAACCCGAATTGTGTGTATGCACATTTACCACGAGACTGTGAAATTGCATCGTTGTATGCCAAATACTTTCCGAGACATTCACCAAAAACCCCATTTTCTGCCGTTTGGGGTATTCTGGCCGCAATCTTCCTGGGATCGCCTATGACATCAGTAGAGCCATCTAACGAGAGGAACGCAGAAACACAGAATCATGAATGAATCGAGCGCGTAGTAAACGGTGTATGAAAGGCAGAGGCTATCCGGGTGGCCGGCGCGCGGCGCGCCCTTAGGCATCGGCCGACCCTTCGGACCGCGTGGGGTCAGAGGTCGCGCTCGGGAAGTCTCGGCTCTGGGTTTAAGCGCTGTGCAGTCAGGAAGGGAGGATAGGATAGCGCTAGCCCGACTGACTAGTGTCTCGGCTGATTCGTGTGGGGTGGAAGGGGCCACAGAACGGGATAGTGGCTAGTGGTGGATGATGGGATGGTGGTTAGGTTAGTGCGTACTGCGTAGAACGTAGCTGAACATGCATTGTTTTTTCATGGCAAACAACATGCAGCATAATGTGCGGGATTATGCCAGAACTCATACAAAAGGGTATATAATAATATTTCGGCCGAGGGAGTGGATCAGTGCCATGACAAAGCATGACGATGCTGCCAAAATCGGGATGCTTTTTTGCCCCCATTTTTTACCCCTAACATGCAGCGCTTAATCCGAACTTAGAGGTCCCCGACTGACCTTAGACCTTAAAATCGCACCTGTCCGGTGCGCCACCTTTTCTTCAGGGGCGCTCTTCTTGGTTGTATCTGTTCTTACCAATAACTAAAGCAAATCGAATGTATACCTAATAAAAAGGCATACCCACATGCGGAACTTTATATACCGTGGCGGTTGTAGCTACAACCCCAATTTTCAAAAGTACAACCCCAATGGCAAAACTACAACCCCAACATTGGAAAATTAAGAATTAACCTGAAACACATGAAAATGAACAAAATATGTATCCCTACAGAGGCAGATAATTGAGATATATCAAGAAAGTGAAGATATCAATAAATTAGGACATCTTTTTGAATTCCAGATGCTAAAAACATTGAAAGTGCTCTGTTAAGAACATATTATTCCGCTGAGACAGTGAGCAGAGCATGATATGAAAGTCAATCACTTCACACTTCTTAAGCATACTAAGTGAATCATATTGAAAGTGTTCCAAAAAATCTTAACATGTAACATGAAAGTGTGAGGCAAAAAAAAATCATAACATTCATCATACTTTTGCAGTGGCGAATCCAGCTCAGAGTTTGGGGGGGGGGGGCAGACCATAACAATTTATCGATTCTTTCCATGCCTCGTCCATAGGCGTAATATTAAAATTATGCTGTTTGGGAGGGGCAAATGCCCATTTTGCCCCCCCCCCCCCTGGATCCTGATCCGCCACTGTACTTTTGGGTTTTCTCACTAAATATTTCATACCTGTGGGCTGTGCTTATCAAAGAGATAAGCATAGATGAAAAGCTTGACACAAAACAGTAAGCTTCAGAAATAAATTAACCTAACCTAAGCCTCCACCCTATGTAGCATTCAATCACCATAATCATAATATCAAATACATTTCTTAAGTGAAATATCACTCTGTTCGCAATTTTGTCAATTGGCACAATACCACCAATCAGCACGAATATTTGGCTAAAATGACGACACTTGAACTCAACGTTGACGACCATAAAAAGTAAAAACCAATCCTGTGCGATAATTAGTGCTGATAATCTTACTGACAGGTTCGCGAACAGAATGCAAACGATGCAAACTAATTCACATGTAAGCCAGCATGACCCATTTGATACAAATGCAAGGTTTTGGCGACGTCTGTCAAATCAGCAGCAACGAATATCATCCTCACAGCAGCATATTTCGGGGTCTTTCGATTTGGCTGAAAATCGGTATCCAGGGCCTCCTCAATGCGCTGATTCCGAAAATATGCCTCTTTGGGGTGGTATTTTGCACCGTTAACGAGTTAATGACCAATTAACATTTTAACGGGAAACGGCGGGGTCTTTCGATTTAGCTGAAAATCGGTGTACAGGGCCTCCTCGATGCGCTGATTCCGAAAATGTACCTTTTTGGGGTGGTATTTTGCACCGTAACCGAGTTAACGACCAATTAACATTTTAATGGGAAACGGCGGGTTCTTTCGATTTAGCTGAAAATCGGTATACAGGGCCTCCTTGATGCGCTGATTCCGAAAATGTACCTCTTTGGGGCAGTATTTTGCACCGTTAACGAGTTAACGGCTAAATTAACATTTTAACCGGAAACAGCGGGGTCTTTCAATTTAGCTGAAAATCGGTATACAGGGCCTCCTCGATGCGCTGATTCCGAAAATGTACCTCTTTGGGGTGGTATTTTGCACCGTTAACGAGTAAACGGCCAATCAACATTTTAACGGGAAACGACGGGGTCTTTCGATTTGGCTGAAAATCGGTGTACAGGGCCTCCTCGATGCGCTTATTCTGAAAATGTACCTCTTTGGGGTGGTATTTTGCACCGTTAACGAATTAACGGCCAACTAACATTTTAACGGTAAACGGCGGGGTCTTTCGATTTAGCTGAAAATCGGTGTACGTTCAGTGTCTCAGGGGCAGACAAACAAGCCGCTATGTGTTCCTAGCCATCGTGGCTGTGAAGAGTATGCGTTTTGTTTACGATTCGCCAAACAATGCATAATACATTTGCTCGTTGAAAAAAGAAGATCATCTAGTTAATTGAAGTATTCGGTGATATGAAAAGGCTGTGGCATTTATTATTTAGTTTCCTCAGGTTGAGATAATTTAGATCCAGTGTTATGTTCCTTTGCGGCATTGTGTTCGGTATGTTGTCCTCGTTTGCAAAATATCTCATGTCTGATCAGTCACTATTCCGGTTTATACTACCCGTTTCCGTAATAGACGTATTCCAGACGGCAGTGGCATTAATATACAAGATGGACTCGTTTTAAGTTTTTTAGTCTAAAAATAACGTAGATTTCTGTTTAGGTCTTCGCTGTCAATTGCCACGAGTGGCTTAAATTGTTACTCGTAGGGAAAGAGCCCTGCTCCAATACTGAGTAATGTTTGTGTCAAATGTGGAAAGAAACAAGTATTCATAGGGACTGTGATTTTGGGCGTTTACCTACCGTTTCCGAATCGCCACGACCAGTACCTAGCGGCGGAACACCCTCAATTAAGGGGGGCATTGTCGACTTTTGATCCCATTCTTTCCATGCAACGCCCATAGGGCTAATGTTAAAATTCCAAAATCAAAGGGGGCACGGTTCCCCGGTGCCCTCCCCGTTCCGCCGCCTATGGCCACGACCATGGTGGCGACTGGCGATACCCGAGTACCTACAACCAGGCACATAGCCAATGGAGGGACGACAGGGTCAGCCGTCTCTCCCTGGAGATGGACCACTTTTATTTTATTTTATTTTATTTATTTTTTTGTTAATGAAAATGTGGGCCCCTCCCGAAAAATAGTGGGCCGAATCCGGGGACTTTTCGGGTTTTGGTGGGGGTATACCCTGGGCTCCGGCAAACTACAACCCCAATGAAAAACAAAAAGTTCCACCTCTGGGCATACCTCGAACACAGTTTTATTCACACCCGCTCGTGTGCATACTTGTTTTGACCTATACCTTGTCGCATCATAATATCACTTCAGTGCTTAACCCTCAATGGAATTTTGGGTTTTCTGCATACGAGTATACCCCGGCCGAGGTGATTGCGACCCCTCTCCGTCTTTTTGCCCCTAATTGAGCTAGCGCCTTGCGAATAAAACTGAGCGCGTGCGTCGTATGAGATGCAGCAACTGGTACCCGATTTGAATGTCTCGGGTCAACCGATAAACTCTGAGGTCAGCTCAAAGTCGCGGGATCGGTATTTGGTAAACAACTTCACCACTTAAGTGGTTACAGAGCCAACATTATGGCACCATCGAGTTTTGCATGCTCAACTTGAAGCGCGTCGAATAGTATACGCTTTTTTTTTCGTTGACGTCAATTTAAGGCATGTTCACATCAGGTCATGGTCAGGGCAGAGCCACTCAGGCCACGAAGCTGGCCCAAGGAGGTCATATATGTAGCTTCTTCGATTCGGTAGGTCCTCACAAGTCCACTGGTGGCTTCCCGACTCGCTAGCTAAATTTGATCGGGACTTTTTGGTGAAAACTCCTGTGACCATAGTGACGTCATAAATGAAGTCGCCTAACTTTAAGAATGGAAAAGTGAATGCGGGGGCTTACAAAGATTGTATAAAAGCGCGAATTAATGCGCTTGAGACAGCTTTAGATGGCTCCTGGCGCCAAAATAACAGCTTTCATATTTCCCAACTGATTGATAATCGTGAGGTTGCGTGTCCGACCCAGGGTTGTATACCAATCAAGTCGATTGAATTGATTGATTTGTTTCAACGCGTATTTTGAGTTGATTGGATTGAGTCGATTGACTTTTCGAGATGACTGGTTGACTGACTCGTCTGACTTTAGCGACTGGTTGACTGATTTGATTCCTGAAAATTAGAGTGACTCGTATGATTGAGTCGATTGAAAGGAGAGTTCAAATAACTTTTAGTTGACGAAAAATAATGACACCAATTGATGACATCAAAGATCACAAAACTACACTGAAAACTGCTTGTCATCACAACTGCAATATGGGGTAGATGGCCAAATAAAGAACAGGGCCTAAACATGAACAGCCAACTTTGACTTTCAACTGCAATAACTGCACCAATCCTGGTGATAGAACCTGGCGATGCACCTACCTACCTTTCTGCACTCAGCAGGAAACGTTTTTTTTTTCTAATCCAGATGATAAAGTGCAAGGCCCTATATACTAATAAAGTGTGATTAATTAATAATTCACATCTCCACATCTCCTCAGAAACAACCCACTGAACTCCATAAATATCTGAAACCCCTACAAAAATAACTGAAACAAAAGCGCCGTTTTCGTCTCGCTATTTACGTTTACGTGCCTAATTAATAGCTAATTTGCTGCATTGTTTAATTTGCAGCAGAACGTTTGTTGATCCTTTTCTCCTGAGAGCCTAAGCATAACATATTTAATATATTTCATTTTCCTTGAAATATTTTACCGAATATTATTAAGTGGTTTTATTTCAAATAAAATAATAACTAAAACGAAATTGGTGTTGTATAACCGATTTATTTTATGATGATCTACCATACTACATGATAATCAATGACGTCATCTTACCAAAAAATCAAAAGACGTAGAATAAGGATTTATAAAAGCTTAGCATACTTATTGGCAAAACGTTTTCATGCAGTCGCACCGTACCGTTTTCGGACGCCGGTGAAAACAGGGCGCCGGAGGGCATATTAGTCACGTGACATTTGGAAGTGCTCCCCCTTCGTGGGTCTTCTACATGCTAAACGTCACGTGTAAATTTCACCAACCTTGGTCAAATCGCCCAAGGCGCCCTGTTTTCACCGTCGTCCCCGTTTTCGCGTTTTAATTTTCCTCGTTCCCACTTCCTTTGTCCTTAACTTATACTGTGGTTCCAGAGTTCCTGTCCTCTCCATTTCCTTTTAAATATATTTTTTAACCCTCATCCCTATCCCCCAGTCCACAGTTTCAAATTGTATTGCAATAAAATTCAAACACAAATGTTTTGAATTCTTCACATAGGTACCTAACATTGACATGCCACGTCCAGAGTCGTGGACCGCTAAATGCTTCAAATCTCTTCCTTCCCAATCTGACAACATCCCACGTCTCAAATGCACATTGTGTGGAAGATTTTTCAGGCTGCCCGTCAGTCTCTGTCTAACCAAAACCGTCACATACAGGTAATATATTTATTTCTATTTCCCTATGGTTAGTATGTTATTGATGCATATAATCCATTGAAATAGACATGGTGTAGGGTAAATGGCCAAATCACGAACACTGACAAAATCCGAGCAGTCAACTTTCAACTGCAATATCTGATATTTAGTGTAAATGGAGTTGGAATATGGCCAAAATTAAATTGACAACTTTTAGGTGAAAGGTGGTGATTTGGGTTAAGGGGCAAGTCAACTACTGGGTTATTTTGCACCCATTAAATGAAACTTCTGCTCCAATTCTACCCATTGAACCTCAATATCATGATCCACCTGTCCATCACTAGGTATCCTTCCTTATTACATAGAAACTTCCCCGTTGAAAAGTCCCCTGGCACGAAGGGTGCTGCGACGTCGCGACATTTTGGGACCTTACAGAGGTTCACTTTTGACGTCATTGGTCAACGGCCTGACCTTAACCTTCGCACTTGTAGGAGGGTGTCGAACAGCCCTCCTACCCTCAGTTTTTCGCAAATAACTCGCGCAAAAAGCGGCTGATTGCGACGACACTTTCAGTACCCTCGAGTTAATCAATATTACGCCTATCCTGTAATTTATATGACCCTGACTCAAAAGACATTTGACTTGTGATTTGTTTTCCGAAACCATGTTTGGCCGGAATCGCGTTTTGGCGTATTTTGCGTAAAGCGCGTTTTAATTGTCTTTTTGTGGCTTTAAGCGATCAAACATGTGAAAGGATGTTGATCCCATGGATTCTAGTGGGTATCAAGGTCACGTGAAGGTCAGTCAGGTCACTGATCTTTGATGACCTTTGTTCACTCTTTCGAGTTCTACATGTTTCTAGGGTAGATTTTGGAGTTGATTTCGCATTTAGAAACCGTTTGAACATTTAAGAAGTAGTTTTGTTTCCCTCGTAACATGTGACCTGATGCACGAAAATATCATCTGTGATCAAAACTAACTTGAAATTCGTGATCAGCACCCCGCAAAACCCTATAACAGCTTCACTTTACGAATCTCTAACAGGTCCCGATTCCCCGACTTTTGAGTTACATTGACCTGTCAACCAATGACCTAGGACCTTGAAATTGGGTATCATCGGCCTCCTCTCGTCACGGGCAACACGCTCTTTTTCCGCGAAGCGTTAGCTCGATCAAGGACTGAACGGCAAAGGGGTCCAATGGACCCTCCTCCCCCCTTACGATAAACACCAATATGGGCGAGGGTGAAAATACAGCTGCTGTCATAAAAATTCAGCTTGAATCAAAGGTCAGGCTTGCCAAATTTCAGCTTTCGCAGCTATCAACAAAAATAAGCATGTGGAGGCGGCACCCGCCCCCCCCCTCTCCTCTCGGCCACTGCCAGCGAGGTTTTAAGCGTATCATACACGTTACAAGGCATCATATATCAAGATGACACACCCAGCAGCCATATGCACTGAACAAAAACTTATTACCCACGCTAGTCTATCGGCACCATAGCACATGGTCGAGACTGTTGTCAGCCACGGACGCGCACTCGACCAGCCCTCTGAGCCCGTTGACTGCGGGTGACCTTGACATGTCAAGCCTGATCGGCGGCCGGCCGCTGTCATGCGTCGTTACACGCGGAGGGGAGGGAGACACAAAGCTCTGCGTTATAGTTGACCTCTGACCTTTCCCTGCGCCCTGGTCACTGACCCCGCTCCATGTCGCTGGGCGGTGGCATGGCGGTGGAAACCGGTTCTAGCCTCTACACATGCCACCATTCTAACCCTCCCCTCCCCACGCTACTACGCGGCGTGGAGTACGCTCGTGCGTAACTGGGCGGAGCAAGGGGTCACGCGATACAGGGGCGGAACTGGTTGCCCTCCCGCTCGCCGAGCGACCTACGACTAATACCCTGGAGAACCGTACGACTAATACCCTGGAGAACCGTACGGTTCTCCAGGGTATTAGTCGTTGGTCGCTCGGCGAGCGGGAGGGCAACCAGTTCCGCCCCTGTATCGCGTGACCCCTTGCTCCGCCCAGTTACGCACGAGCGTACTCCACGCCGCGTAGTAGCGTGGTGAGGGGAGGGTTAGAATGGTGGCATGTGTAGAGGCTAGAACCGGTTTCCACTGCCATGCCACCGCCCAGCGACATGGAGCGGGGTCAGTGACCAGGGCGCAGGGAAAGGTCAGAGGTCAGCTTTAACGTAGAGCTTTGTGTCTCCCTCCCCTCAGTGTATAACGATCGCACGACAGCGGCCGGCCGCCGATCAGGCTTGACATGTCAAATTGTCAAGGTCACCCGCAGTCAACGGGCTCAGAGGGTTGGTCGAGTGCGAGTCCGTGGCTGACGACAGTTTCGACCATGTGCTATGGTGCCGATACACTAGCGTGGGTAATAAGTTTGTGTTCAGTGCATATGACTGCTGGGGCGTGTCCTCTTGATATGATGCTTTGTAACGTGTATGATACGCTTAAAACCTCGCTGCCAGTGGCCGAGAGGAGAGGGGGGAGGCGGTTGCCGCCTCCACATGTTTATTTTTGTTGATAGCTGCGAGAGCTGAAATTTGGCAAGCCTGACCTTTGATTCAAGCTGAATTTTTATGACAGCAGCTGTATTTTCACCCTCACCCATATTGGTGTTTTGCCAGCGTCTATCGTAAAGAGGGGGAGGAGGGTCCGTTGGACCCCTTTGCCGTTCAGCCCCTAATCGAGCTAGAGCTTCGCGGAAAAAGAGCGTGTTGCCCGTGACGAGAGGAGGCCGATGATACCCAATTTTAACCCTCGCCGGCACAGGGGGGTTGATGCAACCCCCCTTAAGGTTTTTCGCGAATAACTCGCGTAAAAAGCGGCCGATCGCGACGAAACTTTCAGTACCCTCGCATTGATCAATTTTACACCTACTCTGAAAATTTTTTGACCCTGACCCAAATGACCTTTGACCTGTGACCTCTTTTCCGAGACCATGTTTGGCCGGAATCGCGATTCGGCGTATGTCGGCTCGCATTAGCCGCGCGTTTGCAAGCTTTTCGTGGTTTCAAACGTTCAAACATGTGATTTGATGTTGCTCCCATGCATTAGGGTGGGTTTCAAGGTCAGCTGAAGGTCAGGTCAGGTCATTGAGCTTTGGTGACCTCGGGTGACCTTGGTTCATTTTTTCGAGTTTTACATGCTTCTAGGCTGGTTTTTGGAGCTGAATTCGAATTTAGCAACCATTTGAACAGTTACGAAGTAGTTTTGGTGCCTTCGTAACATGTTACGAAGCTGTCAGAGGCGGTTGACGCGTATTACGAATACCCGTCACAACCCCTACCGGTTGACCTGACCTGACCTGACCCAACCTGGTCTAAATGCTTTAAGACATCATCTCTGATCAAAACTAATACGATATTCGTGATCAGCACCCCGGAAAACCACATAGCAGCCACACTTTACGACTTTCTAACAGGTCCCGATTTTCCCGGTTTTTGGGTCATTGACCTGACCTGGAAGGTCACCCGATGACCTAGCACCTTAAAATTGGGTATCATCGGCTTCCCCTCGTGACGGGCAACACGCTCGTTTTTTTCCGCGAAGCTCTAGCTCGATCAGGGGCCAAACGCGAGGGGGGGTCGTACCAACCCCCCTTGTGCCCTCGAAGGACGCAAAATGGCCTGTGCCGGCGAGGGTTAAGGTCCTAGGTCATTGGTTGACAGGTCAATATAACTCAAAAGTCGGGGAATCGGGACCTGTTAGAGCTTCGTAAAGTGAAGCTGTTATAGGGTTTTGCGGGGTGCTGATCACGAAATTCAAGTTAGTTTTGATCACAGATTATGTTTTCGTGCATTTAGGCCAGGTCGGGTCAGGTCAGGTCAGGTCACATGTTACGAGTGAACCAAAACTACTTCTTAAATGTTCAAACGGTTTCTAAATGCGAAATCAACTCCAAAATCTACCCTAGAAACATGTAGGTAGAACTCGAAAGAGTGAACAAAGGTCATCAAAGGTCAGTGACCTGACTGATCTTCACGACTCAGACTTGTGACAGCTCAAGAAAAAAGTGAGCTCGCTCAGCTCAACTCCGTTTTATCCGCTCCCGCTCAGCTCCCGCTCAGTTTAACACGGCTCAGCTCAGCTCACGCTCCGCTCAAACCGGCTGTGCTCCGCTCACGCTCAGCTCAGCTCAGCTCAGTTTCCGCTCAGCTCAGCTCAGCTCAGTTTCCGCTCAGCTCAGCTCAGCTCAGCTTCCGCTCAGCTCAGCTCAGCTCAGTTTCCGCTCAGCTCAGCTCAGCTCAGTTTCCGCTCAGCTCAGTTTCCGCTCAGCTCAGCTCAGTTTCCGCTCAGCTCAGCTCAGTTTCCGCTCAGCTCAGCTCAGTTTCCGCTCAGCTCAGCTCAGTTCCCGTTCAGCTCAGCTCAGTTTCCGCTCAATTCAGCTTAGCTCAGTTTCCGCTCAGTTAAATTCACGCTTGGATCCTTCAGTCGTTCTTTTTAAATCGGACATGCTTAACCCTCGCCCGTATAGGGGGGGGGGTCGAACGGACCCCCCTCTGTTTTTCGCGAATAACTCGCGTAAAAAGCGGCCGATCGCGACGAAACTTTCAGTACCCTCGCGATAATCAATTTTACACCTATCCTGAAAATTTCATGACCCTGACCCTAATGACCTTTGACCTGTGACCTACTTTTCGAGACCATGTTTGGCCGGAATCGCGATTCGGCGTATGTCGGCTCGCATTAGCCGCGCGTTAGCAGTCTTTTTGTGGTTTCAAGTGTTCAAACATGGGATATGATGTTGCTCCCATGCATTAGGGTGGGTGTCAAGGTCACCGGAAGGTCAGGTCAGGTCATTGACCTTTGATGACCTCGGTTCACTTTTTCGAGTTTTACATGTTTCTAGGCTAGTTTTTGGAGCTGAATTCGAATTTAGCAACCATTTGAACATTTACGAAGCAGTTTTGGTGCCTTCGTAACATGTTACGAAGCTGTCAGAGGCTACTACGAATACCCGGCAAAATCCTTACTGGTTGACCTGACCTGACCCGACCTGGCCTCAATGCATAAAGACATCATCAGTGATCATAACTAACATGATATTCGTGATCAGCACCCCGAAAAACCCCATAGCAGCCACGTTTTACGACGTTCTAACAGGTCCCGATTTTCCCGACTTTTGGGTCATTGACCTGACCTGGAAGGTCAACCGATAACCTAGGACCTTAAAATTGGGTATCATCGGCTTCCTCTCGTCGCGGGCAGCACGCTCGTTTTTTCCGCGAAGCTCTAGCTCGATCAGGGACGAAACGGCAAGGGGGGGGTCCAACGGACCCCCGCCCCCTTATACGTTCGCGGCTGGAAAAACACCAATACGGGCGAGGGTTAAAAAACAGACCAACTCTTGGCGCATAAGTAAGTCTCCTCTAACAAGGAGCGAGGCAACTTACACAATGGGCAAAAGAGATAAGCTCATTAAGACCTTGAGACTTTGCGAGTCGTGCGTCTACTTGGACTCAGACTATAGTTACATGAAATGGACTGTTCTTGGCAGTGTTATCACATGTTATCAGAGTGTGCACCCGCGATGTTAACATAACATATAAGTTCAAAATATACGAACGAAAAAAGTCTGGACGAAAAAGTTTACAGACGAAAAAAATGTACAGACGAAAAAATGCCAGACGAAGAAAAGTCGGACGAAAATCTGCTAGACGAAAAAAACGCCATGGAATCATCTCAACTAGGCGGTGTTTCACGGCCGAGAGCTGCGCCCACGCCGCCATCCGCTCTTGGCACCCTGCCAGGAGCTGACGTTACATTTTGGGGTAGTGTTGGAACTTGGAGATAAGAGTTTGTTTATATCTCCATGGAAACCCCATTTGACACGTGTGATAGCAGCGTGCTGTTATCAGTGAAACCTTGAGTGAAACCAAACACCACCCTGATCTCAACCAAGGCAATGTCAACACAATTAGAATTCATAGTCGGCGTGTGAATAAGGGAGCTTTTCCCATATTATGGACATCAGAAGGTGAGAGTTCCAGTTAGCGCCTCTGCCCCCAGCCCCACCCCACTTTCAATAGGATATGGTTGCTTAGCCCACATTCAACCAACGAAGAGGAACATTATTTGCTAATTCCTAATTTTAAATATTTTATGCAGAGGTAAGAACCCTTATCGATAAAATTAATTTAAATAACTGCTTAAATAACAAAGTGAAGAATGCTGAATTGTACATTGCGGAGCAGAGTGTCAAGGCGAAGCATCAAAGCCTGACAGTAGGTATTCATCTTGCAGTCAGACTTGAAACTTGAGACTGGCTGTATTAGCCTGTAAATTGGCCAAGACCCTGGTCTTCCAATTTCCATGCAATATGGATGAAATAAATTAAGCTTGATTAGTGATTAATATTGATTTCTTTAGAGTTTTGATATTTTTAAGTGCGATCACGAAGGCAGTGTAATTGCTCACTCCATAGCTAGCTCATAGCTGAAGCATCAAATCCTGAGTTAATTTCCAAGCATGAACTGAAAAGAATTAGAACAAGATCAGCTCAGCTCAGCTAAATCAGCTCAGCTCAATCAGCTCAGCTCAGCTCGCTCAGCTCAGCTCAGCTCAGCTCAATCAGCTCAGCTCAGCTCAGCTCAATCAGCTCAGCTCAGCTCAGCTCAGCTCAGCTCAGCTCAGCTCAGCTCAGCTCAAGCTCATTCAGCTCAGCTCAGCTCAAGCTCATTCAGCTCAGCTCAGACAGCAGCTCAGCTCAATGCATTACTGAGCCGGCTCAGCTCACAGCTCAACAATTTGGCAAAATGTTGAGCCGGCTCATGAGCTGAGCTGATTTTTGAGCCGGCTCAACTGAGCTGATCACAAGTCTGCTTCACGTGACCTTGATACCCACTAGAATCCATGCGATCAACATCCTTTCACATGTTTGATCGCTTAAAGCCACAAAAAGACAATAAAACGCGTTCTACTCGAAATACGCCAAAACACGATTCCGGCCAAACATGGTCTCGGAAAACAGGTCACAAGTCAAAGGTCTTTTGAGTCAGGGTCATGCAAATTATGGGGTAGGCGTAATATTGAATAACTCGAGGGTACTGAAAGTTTCGCCGCAATCAGCCGCTTTTTGCGCGAGTTATTTGCGAAAAACTGAGGGTAGGAGGTCTGTTCGACGCCCTCCTACAAGTGCGAAGGTTAAGGTCAGGCCGTTGACCAATGGCGTCAAAAGTGAACCTCTGTAAGGCCCCAAAATGTCGTGACGTCGCAGCACCCTTCGTGCCAGGGAACCTCTGTAAGGCCCCAAAATGTCGTGACGTCGCAGCACCCTTCGTGCCAGGGAACTTTTCAACGGGGAATGAAGCTTATATGATCTAGTACTATCTCCCAGAGGCCTCACAACTTGTATGTAGCTATCTCGTATTTTTCTTAAGAGTCACCTGAAGTCAGGTCGGTCACGCAACCTCACGATTATTAATCAATTGGGAAAGATGAAAACTGTTATTTTGGCGCCGGGAACCATCTAAAGCTGTCTCAAGCGCATGAATTCGCGATTTTATACAATTTTTGCAGGCCCCAGCATTCACTTTTCCATTCTTAAAGCTAGGCGACTTCATTTATGACGTCACTAAGGTCACAGGAGATTTCACCAAAAAGTCCCGATCAAATTGAGCTAGCGAGTCGGGAAGCCACCAGTGGACTTGTAAGGACCTACCGCATCGAAGAAGCGATATGACCTCCTTGAGTCAGCCTCGTGGCCTGAGTGGCTCTGCCCTGACATGACCTGAGGTAAACACCTTAAGTTGACCTCAACAAAAACAAAGGCAAAGCGTAAACTATTCGACGCGTTTGAGCATGCAAAACTCTTGGCTCTGTAACCACTTAAGGTGAAGTTGTTTACCAAAAACCGATCCCGCGACTTGGAGCACTTATACTGACCTCAGAGTTTATCGGTGGACCTGAGACATTCAACTCGGGTACCAGTTGCTGCATCTCATACGACGCACGCGCTTAGTTTTATCCGCAAGGCGCTAGCTCAATTAGGGGCAAAAAGACGGAGAGGGGTCGTAATCGCCCCCCCCCCCTCGGCCGGGGTATATGCAGAAAACCCAAAATTCCGTTGAAGGTTAACCCGCGCCGGGCCGGTGCTCTGAGATTCCGCGCCGGGCCGGGGGGTGTCTGAACACCCCCCCCCCTTCTTACTCGGCTCCTGGGCCACGTAGCGACACGCGGTAAGCGGCAATCGAAAGAACGTCCAAAATAAGGACGAAAACACTTCGGTCATTTTTTTGGGTCAGGTCAAAGGTCAGGTCACCAGAGGTCACCAAATGTCAAATGTCCACTATTTCAACTTTTTGGAAACTGCCAACGGCTATCTCGGGAACCGATAGAGCTACAGCGCCGTGGAAAAGCGCATTCGATAGCCCTTTTACAGACCTTTCTGAATAATGCTCTCAGATTTGACCTCAGGTCAACGGTTTAGCCTCCAGAGGGCAAAAACTCCAAAAAATAGCCGTTTTTACGAAAAACGTTTTTTTCGGCAATAACTTTTGACTCGAAAGAGCCACGACATTACTTTCGCCCCCATCGTGTTCCCCTCGTCGAGACGCGTCGAACGAACTATAATTTGACCTTGAAAGATCAACTTGAAAATTTGACCTCAGGTCAAGGTCATGACCTGACCGGGAAAGGTCATGTTGCATATCAGTCGATCCGCAACGTCGAGCCGAACACATCTAAGGCGTTTTCAGCGCTCTAGCACGTCTCTATCAGAAGTTATTAGCGAAAAACTGTTAGATTCTGTTCGTGACCTGAGATGACCTCGGGGACATATTGAGGGGTCACAGTTGCCATTTTCCGGTTCAGTGTGTCCATTTTACCCACATCTCGATGTTTGAGAGTGTCTAGAATAGCGTTCGTGCAAAACAGACGCTTTTCAATTTTCTCCCATTGACTTATAATGGAGAGGTCGCAAAATTGACCTGACCTTAGGTCACCGATATCAAAATTCCGAGACATACATTTTATAGATAATTTGCTCTTATCAATCGCTGAAAGTTTCAAGGCAATCAATCAATCGGTGTAGCTATGACGAGCATTCTTATTTTTTCTGAGGTGAGGTCACTTGGCGTGACCTGGTGACCTGACCTAAGGTGCCCTGGGTCTGAAATTTTCACAACATGTGCGGAAAAGATGCAGGAACAGGTGTGCCAAAAACGGCGGCGCGGAGCGCCGCCGTTTTTGAGATATCTGCGAAAAAACCGCAGGGGGGTGTTCAAACACCCCCCCCCCGGCCCGGCGCGGGTTAAGCACTGAAGTGATATATTATGATGCGAGAAGGTATAGGTAAAAACAAGTATGCACAAGAGCGGATGTGAATTAAACTGTGTTTGAGGTATGCCTTTTTTATTATACATTCGATTTGCTTTAGTTATCAGATACAACCAAGAAGAGCGCCCCTGAAGAAAAGGTGGCGCAACGGACGGGTGCGATTTTAACCCGGCGGCCGCTGGGCCTCCGCGCCACCCGCCGGCCGCTGGGGGGGGGCATATAGTTGCCCCCCCCTTTACTTCCGCGGCGATATCGTCGCAACGCGAAGAGATAGAGAAGCGAAACTTTGCACACATCTTCCTGAATACCTAGCCGAGGTTGTGTCCAAATTTGGTGTCGATCCCATTTGAAATGACGTCACAGTGACGTCATAAGTCAAATTGTAGATTTGCGACTCTCAGTTTCCTCACGATACATCAGGTATATGAGACCGAATATAAAGAGCCGATTATTGGTTAGGAACTAGATGGAAGTGTACTTAGATGTTTTAGGATGACAGCAGGTGCTGTCTAGTTCATTTACAGTTGAGTTTCATGCTCAGCGTCATCAGAAACGGTCCATATCGGAAAACGACAAAACTTTATGACGTCACTGTGACGTCATCTTAGATGCTACAACCACCAAACTTTCTTCAAACATTGCCTAGGTATTCATTTGAAGCTATGCCAAGTTTCACGTTCGTAGCTCATCAGGTTTCGGAGATATTCCACAAAACGTAAAGGGGGGCAACTTTATGCCCCCCCCAGCGGCTCGTGGGTTAAGGTCCAAGGTCAGTCGGGGACCTCTAAGTTCGGATCAAGCGCTGCGTGTTAGGGTTAAAACTTGATTAAAAAAAAAAATGGGAGCAAACAAGCATCCCGATTTTGGCAGCATCGTCATGCTTTGTCACGGCACTCATCCACTCCCTCGGCCGAAATATTAGTTCCTTTTTGTATGAGTTCTGGCATAATCCCGCACATTATGCTGCATGTTGTTTGCCATGGAAAAAGCATGTTCAGCTACGTTCTACGCAGTACGCACTAACCTAACCACCATCCCATCATCCACCACTAGCCACCATCCCGTTCTGTGATCCGTTCCACCTCACACGAATCAGCCGAGATACTAGTCAGTCGGGCTAGCGCTATCCTCCCCTCCCTCCCTGACTGCACAGCGCTAAAACCCAGAGCCGAGACTTCCCGAGCGCGACCTCTGACCCCACGTGGTCCGAAGGGTCGGCCGATGCCTAAGGGCGCGCCGCCCGCCGGCCACCCGGATAGCCTCTGCCGAGTCTCCCTTCCATACACCGTTTACTACGCGCTCGATTCATTCATGATTCTGTGTTTCCGCGTCCCTCTCGCTAGGTGGCACCATGGATGTCATAGGCGATCCCAGGAAGATTGCGGCCAGAATACCCCAAACGGCAGAAAATGAGGTTTTTGGTGGATATCTCGGAAAGTATTTGGCATACAACGATGAAATTTCACAGTCTCGTGGTAAATGTGCATACACATAATCCGGGCTGATACTTATGCATTTAAACATTATATAGGACCAGATATGTCCGAAAAAGCAAAACCAACAAGACTTTTACTGGAGAGCCGTACCTAAACGTGTAACAATCAAATTTTCGTAAATTGGAAGAGTATTCTTTTCTGATCAATATCCACCCATAGTATTTCCAAAAAGCCACCAAGAGCTCTTAGAAACAGTACAATCATTGTACCGAGCGCATGTTTACCCACGAAACCACGCCCGGTGCTCGGCACCCGACGGCCGCTGGGGCTCAGTGACCTGAACTCGGCGGCGCTACCCGGAGAACGCAGTGTCCCCTCACTTGGTGCGCATTGACAGCGATTAACTTTTGTAAGCGGCAGTTACAAATGATGCTTACCTATACATCGTCGCTAGTGCGAGTTTGATGTCAGGCATTTTGCAAAATGCCTGGGAAAATATTTCAGGCAGTTTGCAAAATGCCTGGTGGGTCAGGCAGTTTGCAAACTGCCTGGGCATTTTGCAAAATGCCTGCCCGGTCAGGCATTTTGCAAATTGCCTAGGCATTTTGCAAAATGCCCGAGTTTTCACGTTGCCTGTAACATATATATATATATATATATATATATATATATATATATATATATATATATATATATATATATATATATATATATATATATATATATTATATATATATATATATATATATATATATATATATATATATATATATATATATATATATATATATATATATATATATAGTAGATCAGCAATTGGCCATTTAAATATAAATTAAAGCAACTTTACGTTTCACCATTTGTATTCATGGCTTCATCAGAAAATACAGGCCTCTCCGCTGCGCCGAATCATATATATATATATATATATACCGGGTGGCCCAGAAAAAACGTTCCGAACTTTGGAGGTCTATATATCAAATTCGAGTACAAATAACGAGCCAAAATTTTCATCAAGATTGCGTCATTTCTTTGCGCATTGGTATGCCAAATTAGTACACTATACCATCATTTTCAAGCTGGAAATCTTGAGTTGAATTAAGCAATACGTTTTTGCTTTTTTTGCCGATGTCAAACGATAGTGATGATTGGGTTATGTTATAAAAAAAGAATAAAAAATAGAGCACGTGAATGAGACCAACACGTATGTTCTTATTTTAAATATTTTTGTCTCACATATGTGCCAAATATTCAAATACTGAGCCAAAATGGTGCTCATGGATGCCATTCGTTTCAACACCAAATCATGTTTCAAGCAGGAGTGGCACGGTGCATGGATTATTGGATTACTGCTGATTACCTTTCAGTAGATCAAACAGTAAATCGACCGGATAAGGAAAACAAACTAAAGCAGACTGGTTCCTGTGCCAGACAACCACAGAATAGCTTATGAAAAACAGCATTGCCAGCAGATGACAAAAAAAAAACTGGTTGAAAAGCTACCTTTTCCCAGGAATGTCAGCCAGGAAAGCATTTGAGCCACAAGATGGTTAGAAAACTGGAAACTTCTTCCGATGCCGCTGGCACAGAGCCATCGCGGTTGTCTGAGGGAATGTGTCATCCTGAGACCCGAACCATCAATGAGACTAGCTGCCAGTAGAAGTCATGGCTCTAGGCCGCGGTGCCGCGGGGTGAAAATGACCCGTTCACTCACATTTTTTTTTTTTGTAAACATCGGAGCAAAAAAGTAATTTTTACATAGCATGCTTGAAACACGAACCGTTTGAAAAGTAATTTACCGAACACCATGAAAATCACACCATTTACTGAAAATGTGTGCCGCATTGACTATGCGAAGTTTCAATGTTGTATCTTTATCACTTCCTGAGAAATCTTGATTTAAAGTTGGGAACGTTTTTTCTGGGCCACCCGGTATATATATATATATATATATATATATACCGAGCACCATGAACACCATATATATATATATATATATATATATATATATATATATATATATATATATATATATATATATGGGCCTGTTACAGCGCCTCCAGTAGAAATTCTTAACTGGAGGCTCTACCAGAGGTTTCACTGGAGGCGCTGGAACGCAATCTGGAGATTTCTGGAGATTGGCGTCATAGATACCAAAAGAATGACAATTGTTCTCTCTTGAAATGCAAAATTTGTGTTCATTTTAGTAAAAAAGATTAACAAAATTATAGCAATGTAATTTCCTTTACATTCAAGTTGTAAATTTTTCAGTCAAAAGTTCTTTGATTATATTCGTGATTGTCACATGTGCGCCATGATTGTAGACCAGAGCCTCCAGAGAAATTTGGACCTCCCAACTCTCTGGAGGCTACTGGAGGTTTCTGGAGCTTTGGCGAGAGCTTTCTGGAGCTTTCTGGAGGCGCTGGAACGCTCTCTGGAGGATTCTAGAGCTTTCTGGAGGTTTCTGGAGGCGCTGGAACAGGCCCTATATATATGTTACAGGCAAAGTGAAAACTCGGGCATTTTGCAAAATGCCTAGGCAATTTGCAAAATGCCTGACCCGCCAGGCATTTTGCAAAATGCCCAGGCAGTTTGCAAACTGCCTGATCCACCAGGCATTTTGCAAACTGCCTAGGCATTTTACAAAATGCCTGACCCGCCAGGCATTTTGCAAAATGCCTGGGAGTGGGTTTCCATATATTCCACCGTTTTTGTTGACTACAGCCGTTGATCATAAACGTTCCACTGTGACTGACCCCACAACACATTTCACATGTGTTGTGTTCACATTGACACATTCCACGGTCACGAATACGGGTGTCACGAAATTGTTGCGGGATGTTGTACTGGTGTCCCGAAATGTATTGCATCGTAGTTGCGTTAGTGTTCTCCAGCACCTCGCTGACAAGTTATCAGCGGCCACATGGTCTGTCCTCGCGGCACCTGGTGAAGCTCAAATAGGCCTCTGTAGCCCATCATGCCCCAAACGAGAATCCCCAGTGCCCAGTGGGTGCTTCACCGTCTCGACGGTGCAGCGCCTCTGAGCTGCTGTTGGCCCAGAACTGCTTGTCGGGACGGTTAGTGACTTAGAAGAGCTCTAATAGCCGTTTTCACGACGGGCTATCCGGTGAGTGCACCTAATTTGACCAAATATGCACCTAATCTCTCTTAATACAGCAAATATCTTTATTCTATGAATTTATTTCAGTGTTTTAACCGATGATGCTCTCTGATAATATGACAAAGGAGGTATATGAGCAATTAGTACAACCCTAGCTGATAGCTACTAAGAGACACACTGAACCTAATTTGACCAAATATGCACCTAATCTACACCAGATGTGAACCAAATGTGTACCAGATGGCCGTCGTGAAAACGGCTAATATCGCCTCACGGCCTCATCATTGAAAAGTCTGAATCTCTAGTCCTGAATGGTCCAGATTTGGTGGGTTTTGTCGAAATCCAGCTGCATCACTTACGGATGACGGTAAGTCAGGGTTGCAGCCTGAGGTTGAGCGGCTTCAGCTTCAGGGTAAAATCTTCAGATACCGGGGGATGGCCGATTTAGATGCCGAGTGCCCTGGTCCAGATGCCCTGGTGCCGGACCCGTTCAAATTACATCCAATCAGCACTCAGGAGGGGCATGGAGGGACAAGACCGCGCCAACCGCGTATCAAGTTCGTGACACTCTGTATACCTATACGTTTTGCGTCAATTCTGTCGAGATGGAGCCAACGCTGAATGGACTTGAGCGACCGTCTCCGTACCTTTCGTATTTGCGGAGTTGTAGCCGTGTGTATAAAAGCTGCGATGTCCAGTATTCTGCCCTGGTGGGCAGCTGTTCCGGCAGAGACGATTGATAATGTACCTAAACGTGTAACAATCAAATTTTCGTAAATTGGAAGAGTATTCTTTTCTGATCAATATCCACCCATAGTATTTCCAAAAAGCCACCAAGAGCTCTTCGAAACAGTACAATCATTGTACCGAGCGCATGTTTACCCACGAAACCACGCCCGTTGCTCGGCACCCGACGGCGGCCGCTGGGGCTCAGTGACCTGAACTCGGCGGCGCCACCCGGAGAACGCAGTGTCCCCTCACTCGGGCGGTGTTTCACGGGATGCTACTACCACGCTGCTATCAAATTGCGCGAGCTGACGTCACACTTGTGGTAGTGTTGGAGCAATGGGCCTGTTGATGTCTCCATGGAAACCCAATTTGACAAGTCGTAAAAGCAGCGTGCTGCTATCACCGGTGAAACAGGGCCCTGGTGCGCATTGACAGCGATTAACTTTTGTAAGCGGCAGTTACAAATGATGCTTACCTATACATCGTCGCTAGTGCGAGTTTGGTGTCAGGCATTTTGCAAAATGCCTGGGAAAATATTTCAGGCAGTTTGCAAAATGCCTGGTGGGTCAGGCAGTTTGCAAACTGCCTGGGCATTTTGCAAAATGCCTGGCCGGTCAGGCATTTTGCAAATTGCCTAGGCATTTTGCAAAATGCCCGAGTTTTCACTTTGCCTGTAACATATATATATAATATGAGGTAAGGTAGATGGAAACAGTAAAGGTTAGGTAAGGCCACTTGTAAGTTAACATTGATGGATACCATTGGACGTTATGCACTTAATGATGGTTTATGCATAACTGAAGGATTGTCCTACAGGAGGTGTCACATGCCATGCTGTCACCTGCTTATAGAGACCCTTCCACCTTAAAGGAGTTCATGAATTGACATAATAGTGATGCCCCTTGATTCAGAAAGATCAAAAATGACAATTTAACTGAAAAATAGTTACTTGTATTAAAGAATATATTATCCTTTATCCTTTATTTACTTTTCGGAACCTCTGCTGTTCGTATGACGTCATTTCAAAACAATAATTTGGCATAATTAAAATTAAAAGTGCAGTAGATGCACGCACAGCAGTACATACCACCAAATCACCCCTTAATTTGAAACACATGAACCAGGCAGTAACTGGCCTGTTGCAATGCCTCCCGGAATCATATGAAGCACCAGAATTCTCCAGTCAGCATTGCAGCACCTCCAGAAAGTTCCAGAAACTCTACCCAAATCTTCAGCAACTTCACCTGTTATGAAGTCGCCATTTGCATTAAGGCTGCAGGATACAATTATGGTGCAAATGACAATTGTAAATATAAGCAGGACTTTTCGGCCCTACAAACTAGACTCAGTCACCTGGCTGGCCAGCTGATGCCATACTCATAGTGATAGTAGATCCATTAAAATTTACATATTAGGACAGAAAGTAAATAAACAAACTAGCAGTAGGTAACTAGATATAGATGTTAACTTTTCTATCCATGCACTGATGTGACAGCTCTGCTAGTATCACCACGTCACTGCAGCTGGCAAAAAAAATCCAGATATTAATCACCTTGACATTTGAGCTTATTTTAAAAATCAGATATAAAGACAATACAATGCCTACATGTTATGAAATTTTACATATTAAACATGAAAAAATGCTTTTAAAGATCAATATATCATTTTTCTACACCTGAACACAGTCACTAAAAATAAAAGTAGGTATTTGTCAAGATAAGGTTCCAATTACAATTGCAACATGGATAAATATCAACAGAAGTTTTTAGATGCAACAGTAGGGTTAGGTCAGGTTTGATTTTCATTTTCCTTAATTCGGGAAACGTTTCATTTTTGGATCAGACATCAAATTATTTAAGAATATGAAAAATTATCCTTCAGAAGTTGTTGACTTTATCTTCACATATACCAAAATATCCAGTGTTCATGAAAATTCAGTCAAACATGCGACGATGGAAATGGAATCATGAATGAAATGCAATGGGCACCTACCATTTTGTTCTGGCATGTTGCCAGAACAAGCCCATTTCAAAACACCAACACTGTAAGTGTTACCGCCTTACCTGTCCGCACAACCTGGCCCTGCTCCAGCTGCCTCCCCCACATCACTTTGACGCTCTGCCCAACCAAATCGTCCAAGTTTGAGCCCTTGGTGTATCTGAATGCGATTCCATTAACGCTTTGAACATGTCCTGGCTTAATGATAGACCACTTAGGAGGAAATTCGGCCCAGCGCACTAGGAGTAACATGTCGAAGCTAAAAAAAAATCCGCACACAGCTCCTGCTCTCAATGCCAAGGCCGTATAAGCTCAATGCCGCCACCTCCAAGGCCGTATCACAAACCGCAATGAACGGTGGCGCCGGGCGTCCTTGACCCAGTTACCGGAAGACAGCATGGCGCCGTGGCATGCGATATTTTGGGAAAATAGTTTTATTTTTATTTTTTTGTTCAGGTGCTAAGTTGATGAATTTTTCTTTTTAATTTAAAATAAATTTTGATTTAAAAATTAAGTCTTAGTTTTGCCCGTATGCCAAATAACTTAAATTTTGATATGCTACAAAATAGAAACTTTTGTTTTTCGAGAAACGCATGAAAACCAATGAGCTACGCCTTCGATTTCTCAATTCACATGAAAATCTGAACCACATTAAGAGCCAATAAAAAAAAGATTAAAAATAAAAATATTGGTAGGTATGCAGCGCTGTTCCGACGCCATCGCTGTTCCGACGCCACCGGTTTACATGCATTGGACGCCAACTATTTACGAAAACATACAATCATTTTCAACCTACCTTTAAATACGTCATAGATAATTTTTGAAGGTACTGATGACAAGGCCAGAAGAACAGCAAAAGTCAGCTTGATTGAAAGCAAATCAATCGTGGCAAAAGCATACATTCAGTTGTAGCACAGCTTACATTCTCATTGCACAACATTTACCAGTAGGCTTATGCATGAGTGAAAGTAGCGTGTGATTCTATGACGTCATTTTCTACCTGGAAATTGTCAACTTTATACGCTTTGTGTACGGATGACCATGCATGTTTCAGCGCATTGTCCTTACACTTTGACGGACGCACGAACCGAGCAGCTACTAAGCTACGCTGGTTGATCCGCTTGGTGAACGCTACCAGGTGAGAATACGCGCCCTGACCCAAAACAATAACAGTGACAATAGGTGGGAGAAGGCAAGGCCAAATAGGTTATAAATAGAATAGTTATATGACTGGCAGTATATAAGGGAGGAGGCCATTGTCTTCAGGGCTCGAAATCCTGTTCCAATTTATTTTGAGATAGGTTGCCCTGTTGTTGTGCGGAACAGTTGTGGGTATGTTTTGGTATGTTTGTAGATGAAGTACAGAGTGCCATATTTAGGCCCTGCAATAATCTTTAACTTGTTATCTATCGCTGTGTGTGCCAGGGCTAATATTACTCGCTTTTTCGTCTGGGAGAAGATAGGCCCCTCTTGCACAGAGACACAAGTCAAAATTGTTTTCACGTGGTTCTGCAGACCTGAGCGCTATTGCATAAACATAAGATTTACGCCACCGGAGTAGATCTTAACTTTTTTACGAAACGGCCATACTCTACGAAACACCGTAAAACCTGTTGCATAAAGGCCGTGACCTACTTCGTAAATATTTGGAAAATCTAGGTATGACGTCATACATGAATGAAAATAGTGCCGGATTTCAGCACGAAATGCAGAAGAATGGTGACAATAATGAAAGCGATTAAAGTTCCAGTGTACTGAAATGTGTGAATCACGTTGTCTGGATAAGTGGTTCAAATCACCTTGAATTGATAGCGACTTTAGAAAACCTTTCGTACTTTTCAATATTCATGCGCCCTCCCACATCAAGCGGCGGTCGGCTTGGTAAACAACATCGATCGTGGCATCTTGGGAGTGTGGGATATTCTAAGATCATAGATAATTTGCCCTCACTATGGGTTTCAGTCGATATTCTACATAAATTTGCATAGAACTGAGTGCACTGTATCCGTCTAGAACAGTGCCGTAGCTGCTACTGCCACCTTTCGCCAATTAAGTAAGCTGAGATTTGTACACTCGCCGTCCGGTGGTTGCTAGGTAGGACACGAAAGTAAACAACATTCCAAAGAAGAATTTCAAGACAAGTGTCCAGCTTGGCTTGCAAGATCGAACAAGATCATCATTTGGTGGCTGAAAATGAAGAATTAAGATAACCAGGGCCCAGACTAACAAGTAAGTTTTCTAGTATAGCGAATGGTTAGTGAACAATTGTCGGTTCATTGGCAGCACACTGCTCACTGCTCAGCCCTTTCAGACCAATCGTGAGCTTTTTCAATAGTTAATGGTTAAAGCTAATGCCGCTACAATTCCTGATCTATATTTTCTTTTGGTGTATTTTGAATTTGGCATCGTGTTTATTAGCCTCAGCCCTCAATTACTCGCAACATTCCAATGTTCTGTCGCTTTTTTCTTCACCATTATCTACAATTAGGTAGGTATGTTGAAATGCCATATCATATTGATATGGTGTCAGGTGTCTTATCATTAAAATCATTTCAAAATCCACAAAATTACGTTTAATTATATATTTTTTGCAAGCAACATGCTTTCGCGCGTTGAATTAGTAGGCACAAAACAGAATGCATTTAAGCTAGGTATTACAAGATGAATGCCTACCTATTCGTCTGTGGGCTTGCGTGATATTTTTCAGTTTCAAACGTAAGCATTAAGGGCATATCAGCATAGCATCTAGATACCTACTGGACTATTCTGAATCTGCCAGTGAATTGCTGATTACTTTCAATTCCCAGGCTTTAATTAAATGACATGGCTAATCAAATTTAATTAAATGGCACTGGCTAAAATTGGCTAATTAAATTTAATTAAATGCATTGGCTAAAATTGGCTTTAAAAAGTCAACTTTACCAGTATAGCAGGGCACAGTCACAGACCTTTATGCTTGCATTCAAAGAAGGCTGAGAGCGAGGAGATACATGGTGTCATAAAAAGTTCATTATTCGCTCGATTTACTTTTTCCGCCTCTGTCTATATGTATCGCCTCTTTCCTGATTCCCTCAGTCCTCTCTCCTATTTCATGCTCTGTCAGCCACTTTGCCTTCGAAAATGATCTCCTCTCAATCCATTCGTTCTAGTCTTTCTGATACTTACCGACATCTTTATTTCTGTTTCAGGAATTTCTATCCGACTTCGTGGAGCACTGGCGGTCCCAGGGGGGGGGCCACGGGGGCCATGGCCCCCCCTTTGGTGCTGAAAGGTGGGGCCATACTATCTTTTGGCCCCACCTTTCAGATCGAACAAAAGTCCTAGAAAAGCTTTTTGTATGTTTCATTTTCTTTCTTGCGCCATCAAAGGACGTAAATTTCACTCATGAGTGGGGTAAGTTTCGTATTCTGTCAATTTGGCGGTCAGCGTCGCTGGCATCGGTTCACGAGTATGGCCGCATCTTACATGAAATATCAGCGTGGGTTTACTTGAGGCTCTCGTAGGCCCAGCAATGGCTGGCATGAGACCTCTTCGGCAGTGGCGGGTGGGCCCTGCCAAAGGAGCGTGGCTCTAAGACACTAAAGTAAGACCTCATGGGTTGGTGCTGTGCACCTCAGAAGCCCGGTGGTGACGCCGTATGCCGGCTTGGTTTCTTAAGGATTAGCGTGGGATCTCCGGGGCCTGCATAGAGTTTGCATTAGCTAGTATGTAATTTCAGAGGCCTGTATGTAATGTGTACACAGTGGCGGTCGCGGGGGGCATCAGGGCCATGCCCTCCCAGTCCCAAGGCACATAAAGGGGGCCATCATATCATTTGCCCCCCCCCTCAAGCAACCGATGGGCCCCCATAGGTGTATGGGACCCTGGCCCTGATTCGATCGTCACGAGGCTAAAAAAACACGCCCACACCGGTCTTTGAGCGTCCAACACTGACCTCTGAGGGAACTTCAGTGGCGGTCAAGCGCCCACGTTGACCGCTAAGAGCCCACATCGACCTCTGAGGCCCCACATCTGACCTATGAGGACCCCTTACCGGCCTCAGGGGCCCCAACCGGCGTCTGAGGGTCTCACACCGGTCTCTAGTGGCCTTATTGCTGTCTCTGGTGTCCCAAGACGAACATTTAGGTGCCAATGAGGGCCCCGCATTGGCTGCTGAAGACCCGATGCTGGCCTCTAAGGGCCTGCATTGGCCTCTGAGGAGGGCTCATCTTGGCCTTTGAGGGCCCTCTGCTGGCCTCTGGGTTCCAACGACGGCTCATTCCGGTCTTTTAGGGCCCCACGCTGACCTCTGAGGGCCCCATGTTGGCCTGTAATGAGTAGGACCCACATAAGCCTCCGAGAGCCCAACTCGGTCTCTGATAGTCTCAAACTACTGGCCTTTGCAGTTTGCAGGCCCTGTACTGGTCTCTGAGGAGGGCCCTAAACTGGCCTCTAAGTGAAAACATACATGGGTGGGCTTCTGAAGATCACAGGGCTCACGCAGACTCCTGCACAGCCGTACGTTGGTCCTGATCGAGATTACTTTACGTCCTGATGGTCCCGCGCAGATTCCCTCATATTTCGACGTCGGGACCCCATGAGCCGGTGTTGGTCCTGGGGCTGGCAGAGACTGATGAAGTCTTTAGGGCTCAGGGCCAGTCTTTTTAGCAGTAGGACTATAAGGCAGGCTGAGTGAGCCCCAATAGAGCCGTTGCGAGGCCCCGCGCGAGCCGTGCGCGGCCCTCAGATGCCAGTTTTGAAAACCAGGAACCTGTGGGGCTGGGGGTCTCCAGAGGTCGGTGTACCTATTCTCTCCCGCCGCTAAACAGCTATATGGGTAAATGTCGTAGTCTGAAAATGATCTCTGGGTTTCACATGCTTGTTCAAAGCAAGAGGTATCCGTACTTTTCCGAATTGTTTTATTCTGGTAAGGTCATGAATCCGCGTGCCCGACCCGACCTTCCAGTATATGCTACACCGATCCGTCGCCGTGGTGCAGTGGCCCGACCGGTGGAAACACCGTGGGACGGGAAATGGAACTGGTGCCTTTGCCTTAAATGCTTAAAGATTTCACGCAAGAATGAGGTGGATGAAGCATAAGTAATGCCAACTGCGCGGCGCCTCGTGGACGTAAAAAATTAGCCGATCACCCCCCCCCCCCCCAGTGACTGATAAATGTTATGTCCCGCGAGTGTGACTTTGGCCCCCCCTTTTGCGAGCGGCTGCGACCGCCAGTGTCGTGGAGGAGTCTTCTGACCACGGCATTCGGCTGTTCTACATGAAGGTTGAAGAATCCCGCTGGGTTCAGCCGACAGAGGGCTCTGATAAATCGCCGATAGATGGCGGCTGCTACGCCAAGAGTCACTACCTTCGTTGAAATCGTCCTATCAGCAGCGTCTTATCCCGGTGTTGGCGCACTCGGGAAAAGTGAGGCTGTGCAAGCTCAGCATCATTTGTTCCCTTTTTTAAAAAGCGCTCTTCGTGTTACGATTACAGTGACATGTCAAGTTTACGTGGGTCTCTAGCTCAACTTGAATCGCGGCCGTATTGGTGCACAGACGTTCTCTGAATACGTATGGTACATACGTGCTAGAATCTGAGGCGAGTGTGTTTGGATGTTCACTAAAATCGTCAACGGAATGTGGGAACCAGAAATAAACATCGACACGGCTGATATGTTTGATGACTAATGCGTCTGCAGTTCCTCAAACGAGCTACGAGCGTGGTCTAACGTCAGTCACCACCGTTGTAGTACAATTGTCGGGTACGACTATGCTTATATCATGCTATCGCATTGGTTGAGAAATGAGAGGTGCGGTTGCAGTCTTTCTATAAATTGTTCGAGGATAAGAAAGCATCAGTGTGTTAAGGAGTTACCTTCATATGCATTCATAACTGTATAAGGACTCAAAAAGTTGGAATTCGGTGTCAAACAGCTGCAATAGCCGACTTTCGGCTAAAATCTAAGAAGCCTACCCCCTCCGTAGAATATTTTACGATTTTTACACATTTGGCGCATCTGCGACATTTTCTGCGCGTTTTGGCGAACTACTTTTTCTTAAATCTTAACTTATATGCAACAGAAGCCCCCAAAAGTTACGTCACGTGCTGGAGTAAATTCCTTGCTCTCCGTACTATTTTCAAGACCTTTGTGAAACAGATTGGCGTAGAATAAGTACGATTCTAAGACAATTCGTAAAATATCCGGTGTCGTAAGTTTTATGCAATAGCGCTCAGACCATTAATATCAAATATGAATCCCAATCTAAATACGTTGCCAAGTTTGTAGAAATATTCGTCCAATGAGACTGCGAATTTGGGGTTAGTCTCTGTGCAAGAGGGGCATATCTTCATCCGGACGATAGATTGAGTCTAATATTAACCTGAAATTGAGTTGTGTGTACCTAATTTTTGCCTCACAAGTTAAAAAGTTTTTGCTGAGTTGAAAATGAGGTATGGGAACAGCGGTGGCCCGTTAAAGGGACCCTCCCACCTTAACATTAGTTTTGAGTTGAGATAGCCAAGTTTGCGGCCAGGCTCAGAAACCACCATTTATCCTGGTCGCAACCCCCGCAGCTTTATGGTGTTCAAGAAATTTCTTCCCTTTACTTGCAGGGTGGGACCAGCGTGGTCCCTATCTCTTAACCATTACGGGAATCTGATGACGTCATCAGGCTTTCGAACGTCCGTTTAATGTTTGACTATAACGTTTTGTAGCACGCGGTGGTATATGCTGCTTTGCGCGCAACAAATGCCGCACTTTCAAATAAAGTCGCTAGGAACAGCGGAGATCCCAAAAAGTAAACAAAAGTAAAAGTCTAATATCTTGAAAACCGGTGAATATTTTTCGATGAAATTTGGTAGATATTCGTTTTTGCTCTTTCTGAACCGAGCGACATCACTTTCATGCCAATTCATTAACTTTTTTGAAGGTGGGAGGGTCCCTTTAAACAGTAAGTGCAAAAAGTGCATCAGTCATGCCACTTTTTTGCAGGGTTGTTATAAACTACTGGTGTTATGTTCCTAGCTTTTGTTGTGTGTTACATGATTGTAGCAAACATGTGCATTGATCTGAGTGATGGATCTATGATCTCAGTGGATCTTGACAGAATTTGCAGTTTATGATCTATTATCCCACCAGATCCGAAGCTAAACATGTATCCTGGATCTATGATCTCATAGGATCTGATGGTAAACTAAGAGCATTCAGATGTATGATGTGAGCAGATCCTATCATAAAACTATTTAGAACCATGTTTCCGAGGGTTTTTATGACAGTAAGTGCTAACAAACTATGCATAATTACAGGCAATCACTGAAAATCACTAAAACAGAAGGCTTGTGAATTGCAACAAGTGATTTTGTGGGATTTACATGTTGACAAAAAAATCACTGGGGATCTATGATCTCACTGGATCTGAAGTAAGAAAATAAGACTCAAATTAATGAGCCCTGTTGATCTTTCCAAAAACATAGCGGGTGAATCTATGATACCATGGGATCCAAGATCAGGAGCTGTGGGATCAGATCCCAGATCCATTTTATCATATCCATGCACATGTCTGAATTGTAGTTATGTTTTCACATTCAACTGCTTTCCCAGTATTACAGCAATCCATTTTATTCTTCCAGACTGTAATATGTCTGACGTGGAAGTGCTTGATGAGGGGCTGTCAGCTGATAGCTGTGACACATCATCCAGCTCATCATACAATCAAGCTTCTGAGTTGTCATCAGCAGCAAGTGATATTGCTGATGACAGTGACAGATCACTGTCTGATGTGGATAGCCAACAAAGCACCTCTGAGCTCTCATGTGCTGCTAGTAGCGAAGAAGTAAGTTCTCACGAAAGTTTGTTCAAAGTAACTTTTAGCTTGTATTCACCAAATTTAACAAGTTTGAAAACCAATTATTATAACATAACCCGCGCCTTGCTATAGGGAACAGAAACACCTTTGAAAGTGCTATCATATTTGCTTTTCCGCGGTGCTCTTGCTCTATTGGTTTTCATGTTAGTCGGTAGCTGTTTTAAAATTGTTGAAATAGCCGAAAGTTGACCTATGGCGACCAGGTGACCTGACCTTTTACCTGACCTAAAAAATGACTGAAGTGTTTTGTCCTGTTTTTGGGCTCGCTTTCAATTGCCACTTACCGCGTGTCGCTGCATGGCCCAGGAGTCGAGCTAGACGGGGGCAGCTGTGAAAACGTCCCTGCCCCCTGCCCCCCCCCCCCCCAGCACGACACGGAAAACGAAGGCCACCAGAACGGCCCGGATTAAGCATTAGGCCAGTTGTCTCAGCTCATATCGAGTTGAACTGAAGCTTTGTTTTTGCAATATTTGTTCAGCCTCTGTTTCTGTAGAAATGAAATCTAAGTCCTTCAGATTGTATGCTACTTTAATCTGGTATTGACACCTATATAAGTGAAGGCTTGAACCTACAATAATATTATGCCTGACTTACAGGACTTCGAAAACGTCCAGGAGTCAGTTTCACTGGACAACAACGTGCTAGCTCCAGTGGTGGATGGTACATCTTCAGAGCCTGGAGATTTAGCAGATGCTCTACCCTGTCAGGTAGGCAGTACATTGGGCTGTAGAAACAGTATTTACCTATACTCGTACTCCAGTAGAAAAGAAATGTTTGTATGTACTCAGTTTTAGTAGGTAAATAAATGTATCAAGTAATTAAGTTGAAATGATGTGGAAAAATAACTTTTTGCGCATTAAGTACTTAAGAAAACCAGAAATGAGTGAATTTGTTGTTTGCTTACCTAAGTTGTGAGCAAAAGGTTTCTTTTCTATCTTATTTCCATTATAATCATAATAAGCATAATTAAGCCTTCAGCATGAATGAAATTAAATTACAGCATGAATGACCTAATAGGCACTGTATTTGTTTGTGGAAATCAACACTGGGATCCGCGACAATGGGATCAGGCCTGCCATTTAGTAAGAGAATGATCGTTAGCTAGGGGTAAGCTAGATGTCATGTCGATATTACGTCATTCGATTCAGAAGCATCACTGTAGCCTGGTGCACATTTTTTATTCCCATCCATGCTTTCTCCGCAGGCAGACATCCCAGTTGGTCGGCCTTCCCTGAAAAGACGGGTCAATGAAGAAGTGGAAGATGATGATGGTGCATCTCAAGTCGCTTCAAACTGCTCCGGAAAGGATGCTAACTGCAGTGACGCACCACATATAAGTTCAGAGGAGCTGGTGAGCCTGGTGTTAAGTTTTGGCCTCCGACATGGTTTGTCAAATTCGGCCATGACGGATCTAGTGGAACTGATGAATGTCATATCCAGTTCGTCGTGCGAAATGCCTCCCACGAGATACCTCATGATGAAGAGTATCGCCAGCCGGCACGAGCGAAGGTCATTCCATTATTACTGTCTAAATGAGAAGTGCAGAGCATATGTTAAAGCTGACCAGGAAATGTGTGACTACTGCGGGACGCCTTTTTCGATGAAGGAGGCAAAAAAAGAAGGACATTTTTTTATTCACCTTTCACTAGCAGACCAGCTGCGCGATTTGTTGGAGACGGGATACATTTCCAAAAACCTATTGAGAAATGAAAGGCAGAGATCTCGCATATCTGATATTGTCGATGGGGAGCTATACAAGAAGCACTCTTTGCTGGGAAAGGGAGATCTTTCAGCTCTGTCCATCAGTTGGAATTTTGATGGCCTTCTAGTGCATGAAACCTCTGGTGCATCCGCGTGGCCCGTTTTGGCTACTGTTAATGAACTCAGGCCTGAGGTCAGGAAGGACCAAATGCTTATGTGTGGCATTTGGTATGGCAGGTCCAAGCCTCTCTGGTCAACCATGTGTCAGCCTTTTGTAGATGAACTGACCTCTCTTAGCACGCATGGCTTGAACTGGGTGCACCCAACGGACGGTACGAAAGTCACAAAGGTGATTCCGCTGATGACGATGTGCGACTCGCCAGCGAGATGCATGGTGCAAGCGATTCACCAATTCAACGGTGAATACGGATGCACATGGTGCCTGCAGGCCGGCACCAGGGTAGCAACTGGACATGGGTTTTGTCGTGCTTATCCGTACGAGGAAGACGTTCCCCAACGCACCAATCAAAGCCTCATCAGACATGGGCAACGAGCATTGACCTCTATGGATAAGCACTACAAAGGCGTAACTTCGGTCTCTCCGCTCCACCTACTTCCGCCTTGTGTTGAGCTGGACCTAGTCAATGGTTTTCCTGTGGACTACATGCATTGTGTCCTCTTGGGGGTGACTAGGCAGCTGTTTTGCCTATGGTTCGAGCCAAACGACCAGTCCTTCTGCATTCGTAGATCGATGAAAGAGCTGGACGACGACCTCACCAAAATTCGTCCCCCGGATGATATTTCCAGACTCCCTCGCTCTCTTTCAACGTACAAGAAGTGGACTGCAACAAAGTGGCGGAACTGGCTTCTGTATTATTCGTTGCCACTTCTTCGTGGCGTCCTTCCAGACCGCTCCTTTCGCCACTGGACATCGCTGGTCTCGGCCATGTTCATGCTTTTGAGTGGAAGCATCTCCATGCAAGATGTCGACGATGCGGACGCCAAACTCAAGGAGTTTGTGTCACAGACTGCGCGGTTATATGGAACGGAACAGATGTCGTACAACGTACATACCCTGTTGCACCTGGCAAAGGCTGTGCGCAACTGTGGTCCTTTGTGGGCGACTTCAATGTTTCCCTTCGAGGGATTCAACCGGACGTTGTTAAAATTCTGTCATGGCACCAACCACATGGCCCAGCAGATGGCAGACAATTTTATTCTGTTTCGTATGGTATCTGCGCTGCAAGAAGACCGACGGTCGGCTGGGGATGGAGACGAGAGCGTAGATCGCTTAGTGACGAGGTGGCTGCGGGGATACTCGCTGACTGATCGGGCTGAGAAATCCATTGACGATGTGTTGGGGCTTGGGGCACCAGTGCACCGCGACCTCACGCTAGTAGAGAAAGATCTTCTCGCCGTGTCGGGGTTTGCGACAGCGGACCACCGCATTCCTGTCCGTGCGTATGGTCGAGCGATTGTAAATGGCCGTGTCACTTGCACCAGAGCATATGGCTCTGCGATGAAGCGCAACAGCTTCACGGTTAACACCGCTAGAGGCGTTTGTGTTGTCAACGACATTGTGTTTATCGGACCGGCTGGGGATGCCCGCTGTCATGTGTTCTGCGCGAAGTGTGAAACGACTCCTTTTGTACCAAGTGTAGCGCACATTGTGAAAGTTCAAGAAACGAGATCTGTGCTGGCACTATCGCCAGGTGACATGCATGGAAACGCAGTGATGGTGCGCTCCTCACGAAACGGCTTGTTGTGCTGTTTACAGCCAAATCGGTACGAAAAGGACTGAAGACTGAAACAGACTCTGCAGCCATGAAATCGCATGCGAGGGCCTATTCAACTACAGTGAATCACGCTCGCGTCTTGCACCAAAACATATTGCAAGCATCATCCGCATGCGATTGATGCGAGAAGGATTCTGATTTATTTGAATAGGCTCACGCATGCGATTTCCTGACTGCGGAAGGTCTCTGTTTCAGCCTTAAGATCCGGAAAACACTGGCTCTTCGGAGGGAGAAGTGAAAGGAGGGAGGGAGATCATGCTGATGTGTTTTCTGCCACCGTATTTTTTGTTTGCTTTTGTATCGGTTTGTGGTCAGAAACTTTAACGTGCGCTTTTTTAGTTCAAGACAGATATGTATGCAAAAATGGCTGTCCTCCGCTGTTTGCTGCATTGCAAACGTGTGTATGGCATGTTGTTAGGCGCTGTGTGCGATATATTGTCGTCACTGGCTAAGTTTGTGCTCAGTGAGATTATACACATCCCGCAAAGCTTATGTTTAATGGTGGTTATGAAGAATATATTGTAAAACTGTGGCGCGATCGATTAATTTTTTCAGCCAGTGGGATTGGATGTGTATGACCGGCGGTCACACATACACACACGCACACGCACCTACACACGCACGCACATACAAGTTTCAGCATTCATTCGTCGCCTTTGCTACAAAAGACCTCATACACTTAACGCGCACATGTTGTATCTCAGGCGTTGACCGACCCCCTCTGATATTGTGCTGCGCTCGTGAATAGGAGTCCCAAGGCAAAAATGTATGACGGTGTCCCAAAGGATCCATTAGTGTCTCGAAAAATAACTGTCCAAAAGATATCCTACAGGATTACGTGCAGACTAAAGAGTTCTAACAGGGCATTATCTGATCGCAGTCCTATAGCAAAGTGTGCTATAGGAGTCCTATAGAGGTCCTATAGGACTCCCTTCAGACTAAAGAGTCCTATAGGACAATCTCTGATCGCAGTCCTATAGGAAAGTGTCCTATAGGACTCCTATAGGGGTCCTATAGCACTCCTATAAGACAATGTCCTATAGGAAAATGTCCTACAGGTTTTCTATAGAGTCCTATAAGAAAGTGTCCTATAGGACAATATCCTGCAGGAAACCTATAGGAATCCTATAGAAAAGTGTCCTATAGGACAAAATCCTATAGGAATCCTATTAGTCCTATAGGACACATCGCCAGTCCTATAGGACTTTTTTGCTAGGGTTTTTGCGGTGTTTATCAATGAGTATTGTATTGTATTGTATTGAACAATCATGAGCGATCCACATTCTGAAAGTGCGTGGCGATTACTGCTCAGAATCCGTATCCGCGGTTACTAATCTAAACATTCACAGCATTCACACATTCACTCACGTCAAAGCACGGACAGAGACACTTTCGTAGTACCACAGGTACAACTCACCCACCCACCAACCCGTTGGTCAGCGACGATCAGTTGATGCCCTGTCCACTATCGCGGCTTTAACAGATCGGGCAAAGGGGGCGGGAGACAGCTGCGACAGCTGAGTTGGGAGACTGTTGAGTAGAGCTGCGGCTCGATAGCCGAGCCGCCGCCTACCCGTTTCCAGCCGTGGTCGCGGAAGGTGAAAGAGGTGGTCTTGCCTGGAGTGTCTCTCCCGGACAGCGCTGTTTGTGACGAACATGGCTGCCAATTCCTCGGGTTCGCCGCGCTGAATGGCTTTGTGGGCGATAACAAGGGTTTGGTAATCAGCCATATGACGCGGGGACAACCACCCGAGCTTTTTTCGCAGGTCAGAGACATGGGCAAATTTACGGCGACCGAAAATGACTCTAGCAGCGAAGTTCAATTTTTTTTGGGAGACGATCGAATTTTTTTGGGACCCATTGCCATAAACTGAGAGGCAGTACTGGATGCGTGAGATAACGAGTGCTGTCACGAGCGTTCTAATGATGCCATCCGGGAGACTGTGGTGCGCATGGGAGAGACCGATCAACAGTCCCGTACACCGGCGGCTGAGTTCGGAGACGTGAGCGTCCCAGGATAGAGTACTGTCAAAAGTGACGCCCAGGTTCCCCACCTGCGCGCACGGCTGCAACGCGGCGTCACGGAACGATACCCTGAAATCTGGCAATTTGCGTAAATTTTGACGACTGCCGAAGACAATGAGCTGTGTTTTACTGGCGTTGACCTTTAGGGCGTTAGCGCAGAACCATTCGTTGAGTGACGCGAGCGAAACCTCCATGCGCGAGATGAGAACTCCAAGGTCCCTGGCAGGACCGCTAACCAATACTTGGGTGTCGTCGGCATATTGAAAGACTACTGCATCACCCGCGTACAGCGATAAGTTGTTAGAGAAGATGGTGAAAAGTAACGGCCCTAACGCAGAGCCCTGGAAGACACCCATGGTATTAGGAAGAGGCCGAGACAGCACTCTACTGCCGGACCCATTTTTCAACGACACGCTCTGGGTGTGTCCATGAAGATAGGCGGCGAACCAGGAAATTTCGATACCGTGCAGCATAAGTTTTTGCATCATAAGCTCGTGGTCTATCACGTCAAAAAAACATTTACTAAGATGGAGAAGGCATAGCATTGAGATCTCCCCCTTGTCGGTGGCGGCCAGGATGCGTTCAGTGACGGACAACAACGCGGTTTCAGTAGGGTGCCGGGGGCGGAAGCCGTGCTGTGAGAATGCCAGAAGGTGATTGTGAGAGAGGTAGATGTAGAGCTGTTGATGGACAATGCGCTCAACCACTTTCATGATTATAGGAACCAGGGAAATGGGCCGGAAGTTTGCGGGGTCTGAAGGATTGCCGGATTTGAGCAGAGGGTGAACAATGGAATGTTTCCATGAATCGGGGATATCGGATTGAATTAAGCAGGTATTGATAATATGCAGGATGACACCACCAATAGCTCGGAATCCGGCTTTCAGCATGCGAACGCAGACACTGTCGGTACCGCAAGCACCCGAGCTACGCATGCTGAAAATCGTCTGCTCAAGCTCGGCAAGTGTGATTTCCCGAAGTTGAAAACTGCATGCGCCAACAAGGGTAAGACGTACATTCAAATCGGTAGGTGCGTTTTGGGCTCGGATCTCGGCAGCGACACGAGGACCGACGGATACAAAGAAAGAATTTAAGTCATTGGCAGATAGGTCAGGCTGAACATCAGAACCATCCTTCTTACCGGCAACCACCGACCTGATACATTGCCAAACTTTGTTGGGGCCCCGTTCCTCGATTTCCCTCTGTAGTTCCACCCGCCGATCGCGACGCAAAGCCGCCCGGACAGAGCGGTTAAGGTTTTTGTACTCGCTCGAGTTGCGGCCTAAATCGCGGAGCGCAGCGCGACGTTGGGACATGAGATCTCGAGTGGCGACGGAGACGGGAGGAGCAGTTGGGTTACGGATAGACACACGCTTAATTGGGGCATGAGCATCGAAAACAGGTACGAAGAAAGACAAGAAAGCATCCCACTTATCACTGACGGTTTCGGCGGAGAATAGATAATCCCAGTCAACATCGAGTAAGTCATGATGCAGTGCAGGGTGATCTAAACGCTTAAAGGAGCGAGACGAGATAACAGTGGGCTTTTGACGCAGTTTCGGCACATTCACAACGACATCGATAAATTTGTGAGGACTGAAGTGACAATATTTAACACGGGTGTCGCCAACGAGCTCACGGTTGTTAACATTACACACATCCAGGAGCGAGCCGGAGGAAAATGTTGCAGTTGTCACTAATTGATCTAATGAGTAATTTGATAGGAAGCTGCTTAGGTGTTGACTGGCGCGGAAATTAGGCTCTTTCAATAAATGACAGTTGAAGTCGCCGCAGATGACAAGCGGAACACTAGGGTAATCGATTATAACTCGTTGCAGTTGGGCCTCGAGGTCCGTGAAGTCGGCAAGCAGAGCAGCCTCACTGCGGGGTGGCCGATACAGGGAGCAGATAATCAGCTGCCGGCCCTGTTCAAGCTTTAGCAGCGCCCACAGTGACTCCAGGCTGCTGGCAGAGCTCCCACTGCCCGGGATCTTGAGTGCGGTTGAGGTGGTTTTAGCCTTGGTGATAATTGCGACACCGCCGTAACCGCTACCATCTGGGCGGTCCACACGACAGAGCGTTTATCCTGGAATGACCAGGAGGCGGTTCGGGGTGGTCGAGCGCAGCCAGGTCCCAGCCAGAAGCATGACGTCGTAGTTGTGACGATTGAGCTCAAACGTCAGCTCCTGAATTTTGGGCTTCAGGCTTTGAATATTCAGGGAGCCGATGAGTAATTTGGGCGGGTCGGTCGGCCGGCTAGACTGGCGCTGAGTATGCCGAGCGGGCCGGCCATGTGCTCCGTCCACTGGGCTGAGGGGGCGTGGCCGATTATGACGGCGGATGACATGGGCGGGAAGACTGCGCCGGATAGTCTCGGCGACTTCCCGAGCCGTGTTGTTGTTAAGCCGGTCACGCACCTCCATCAGAAATGCCAGGTCGTATGCACAGGCAGGAGCAATTTGGTCGTCCCGTCGATGGTTGATGTCAGGTGTTTGGCACTCTACACGACGAGACCCGAGGTGTTCAAACAACCTGCGGTCCCGCGATGCGGAGCCCAGCATCGCAGATGCTGGTATCAAATGTAATGCTTGAGGAAAGGCAACGGCGCTGATTCTAATAATGACGTCACATAAGACCGTGACGTCACCAGTACGTCAATGTTGATAACTTGCGGTACGGCGATGCTCAGTATTGCCCCTTCAATTAAGATGTGCTTGGTTTGCCACGAACTTGATGATGGACACTTCGTGCTACCACAGCTCATGAACCTACCCCGTTTACCTGAACCCCGTCCTCTTACCCAAGGCCGTATAAGAGGCTCTTACCCCGCTCGTTGAGTAAAGCATGGCCACTGACGTGTGTGTTTTTTTTTTCAGCACGTGCGGCTGACCATCTCGGAGGAGCGGCAGTGTCGCGTGCAGCATTTGTGGTTCAACTCGGTGTTCACCATGCTGGAGCATTTCCGGCTGCACCCGATTCCTCTCGAGTCCGGAGGCAGCAGTGACGTGACGCTGGCAGAGTTTGTGCTGGTGCCTCGCCGCGCCGCCCAAACCAGCGAGGTGGTCGCCGAGCCACGAGCGCAGTCGGCGCCCAGCGTCCCAGACCTAACCGAGGTGGGTGGATGCAGAGAAGTCAGAAATTCGCGCAAAAGAGGCACCTTTCAATTTTCCCCCATTGGCTTAAAATGAGGATTGGGGAGGTCACAAAATTGATCTGGCCTTAGGTCACCGATATCAAAATTCTGAGATGAATTATTTTGAACATACAGTTGCTCTTATCAATCGCTGAAAGCTCAAAGAGATCGGTCACTCGGTGGCAGACATTGCAACTTTTTATTATGTGAAGTCACTTAAAGTAGCCTGGTGACATAACGTTGAGTAACCTTGGTCTGAAATTTACACATGTGCAGAAAAGATGCCGCCCCAATGGGCGCGGGTTAACCCGCGCCCATTAGGGTCTGCGTATAACGCGCCCTACTGGGGGGGGGGGCTCTTCATAGCCCCCCTCCCCCTCCTACCTCCGAAACAACTGGGCTAATCGTCAAAATTCAAACGGTGTCTGATAGCCCCGGGAAAACTGTCGGGCGAATTCTAATTGCATTGACCTCGAGGTCACCGATGACGTCACAGATCAGGTCAAAGTAAAAATTATTAGCATTCTGGCTTGTTCACATTTTGGGGTCTGGCCGCCGTCTCACATTTTGGGGTCTGGCCGCCGTCTTACAAGTCAAATCAGGCTCATTTTTGGTTTACACACTCGTGAATAGATGCTTTAGATACCCTGAGGGTACCAAACTTGTACTTTGATTTTCAGGTCAGAGTCAGGTCATCACAGGTCACGGAAATATTATTTCATGCGTCGGTCACGTGACACATGTTTTATGGTCCATTTAGGCCACAGATTTCGAATTTGATGTCGTTTGTGTCATTCGAGGTCATTTTGAGTTGAATTTAGCTTAGGTCAGGTCACCGGGGAGGTATCCCACAGCTCTCCCCGGGGCGCGTATTCGCCAAGTGTATTACACGAATCGGCCGACCAATAGCGTGCCTCTTGAGTGACGTCAGCGTGGCGTCATACGTTCGGTCCTCACCCTTGGTGGCGTCTATTGAAGCTAGGTTTTAACCCGCGAGTTGCTGGGGGGGGGGCGTTAAACGCCCCCACTTTTTTCGCCGGGCCATAGCATAAAAACGGCGCGCCGCAGGCGCGCCAAATTTTGGGTACCTGTAGGAAATTGATTGAAGTTTATTGTGACAAAGTTTCAAAAAAATCAGTCGGAAAATTTTTGAGATATCGAGGTTTTAGTGACGTCATGATTTCTGAGTTTTCGACCAAAAACGGCATATGTTCAAAAAATCATATAAAATCACAGAATAGACATATAGACATGCCGTAAATGCCATTAGACTGCCAATACCATGAAGAATCAAATGGCTATCTTCGATTATTGATTATCGTTCCGCATTTTCCAAAATCTTGAACTGAATCTTGGCAATTTCTCGTGACTACTTCACGACCATGATACATGAATATCTTAAATTGAACTTTTTTAGCCAAACACGTACACATATGATAAAATGAATGTCACCATCGTGTTCTACGCCCCAAATTACCCATAAAACATGTGTCACAGGCTGCGAATATCAGTTTTTATTTTCGGGGATATGCACCCGCCCGGTTGACCTGACCTTGACCCTGACCTATGCTTGACTGACCCCTGCATGGAGCTGACACTCTTGTAGGCCTTATATGATGGATTGTGCACCGTTTTGACAGAGTTTATGACGAGAGGCGCCCATTGCGAAGTCCTGAAGTCCATGCTACTGAAAGCCCGATTTCAGGTGTTTGACCTGACCTTGACCTGACCTGTGACCTCAAAATTCAACTTAAAAGTACTCATCTGAAGCGTCTCGTCGCGTTCTTTCGTTTGCCGCCTCGTGCGTTTCGCTGCGCCTATTGGTTCTCGAGTTATCGGCTGGGGGCGTTTAACGCCCCCCCCCCCCAGCAAACGGTGGGTGGCGAAATACCCCAGCAACTGCCGGGTTAACTTAAGGATATTTAAGCTGCCTTACATGTGTTGTCGCCGTGGCGAAGTGGTTAGAGTATCGAACTGGTGATACGGGGGTTGGTGGTTCGAATCCACTCGGTGACTTCAATTTTCGTGTCATCTGTCATTATGCGTTTTTTGGATACATTTGCAACGGTGTGCACCTAAGAAATCAGAGGTAAGTATTTTTCTAATGAACATGTTGTATAAGATAAATATTTGCAGTCCAACGGATCGGTTCGGTTTCGGTATTTTCCAATGGTTTTGGTTTGTATTCGGTTTGGTATCGGTGTTCTGATTTTCTGTGATTGACATCACTAATGCATAGTGCATACTATGCGAACGTAGCCAATGGAAAGACAAATGGTGCTGTGCGATGGCCATTGATCAATTTTTCTCACTGCCAATGAGTGATAGCACGCAGCTCCTGCTGGATATGACAGGGGCGGCGCTGACCTTCTGAAAGTAGGTGGGCACTTGACTTGACAAGGTAAAGTACCTAAAAGTAGCGAAAACTCAGGTGAAAAGTAAAAAATCGCACGCTGGTTAGCAGACTATTATAGTTCATTTTTTCAAAAGGCTCATGGCCCGAAGTATTATTTTGGAGTTGGCACATGCGAGACGCTAGAAAATAACGCAAGCTGAGATCTTGAATTTCTCGGCCATTTTTGAAAGATAAGCACAGTGCAACGGAGCAAGTTGTTCAATTTAGCTTATAAATCGTGTCATATTGCAGAATGTTAGTAAGTTCATATATTTGAGCCCATAAGCGTAGGAACCATGGGTGCAGTGGGTGCAGTTGCACGCATGATAATTTTCCAGTGGGTGCAGACAATGTAATCTGCACCCGCAATAATCTGGAACAAAAACTCCTTTTCTCAACACTACTTCCCATGCAGCACTACAAATTCAGGATATTTTGCCCACTATCCATTTTTAGAAGCATTTGCTACTGTGATAGTCTTCAAAACTTACATTTGTGCTCAGGTTAAAAAAGAAGAAATGGAGCACAAGTGATTGAATACATACCTACTGATGACCAACTGGCAAAAGTTTTATCCCGATATCTTCAAAAATGACTAAGAAATTCGCTTTTACTTTATGCGGTAGTCCAATATTGACATTATCCATGCTTCCAAATGCACTTATCTGGACCTTCTACTCTAGTTCTACACCCTCAAAGCTCGCAATGAGCCTCCGCTCGGGAGCCGCTCACTACCCCCCCCCCCCCCCCCGCTTCACCGGCCATGGCTGGATTTCTGCACCATGCACCCGCAATGTTCCAGCCGTTCCTACGCCCATGTTTGAGCCATTCTCCATTCTGTTGAATTTGCATGCTAATCTAACGTCACTCCTAGATTAACCTTGATTCCACAGCCAGGCCATCACTTGAGAAATAACAAGCGGCAAATCCTTAAATAATCAAGACAGAACAATATTTTTTTGCTACAAGGCTCTGTCGGGCGCCAGAATTCTGAACGGCAGGCTCACTCATCATGTCATTGTTAGCTGCTGAAGCTGGTGACGTTCCATATTGTTGTCTTACATTGTGTTCTCACATGCTACGTGCAAACTTCAGTAATCTTTTTATGAGTCTTTCCAGATTTAGTAGGCGCATACCCGACTTCTTCCCAATGCAGGAATCGATCGATCAGCATTGTACTAGATCGGCAGATATGCTGGCTCATGTTTCTTTTTATACTCAACAGAAATAAACGTAAAACAAAATGCCAATCCGTGTGTTACTTTTGTAGGTCTGCAAACAAGTCATCCACGTAATCATCTTAACCATTTGTTTAGTGCCTATGGCTAGATCCCGTGTGGAAGCATTTTCGATTCACAGTTCCTCATTATGAGTCGTATGTCTATACTTCTCTCAAAACTATCGTAAATCAGAGACCAGCCGACCGAGCCGACCAGTCTGATTTCGAAACGTGCCAAGCCGGTGTTCGTTGATTTCTGTCAAAGCCATCACTTTGCACGTGACAATTCTAAAATCGATTTTCGAGCCGTGCGCCTTTTGAAATAAAATGGACTATAGATAGTTTTTCGTGTAAGAATCACCATGTACAAGAAAAAAACATTTCGGCATAGCTGTTAGGCGTTAGCGTATCGCAGGACGAAATTCTCAATTTCTAGCTGTCAAAGAGCGTCATCTATAGGAGCAATGCCCTAACTATACCTTTTACATACCTGCCGCCAGGGGGATAAATCCCCTTAGTTGGAATCTATGTAGGTAGTTGAAGTCAAAAATATTTATATTAGACGTATATGAAGATAACTCGGGACTGATTGCTAACCCGCGCCCGGTTGGGGGTCCTGGATTTCCACGCCCTGCTGGGGGGTGTCTGAACACCCCCCTTCTAACTCGGCTCCTGGGCCACGTAGCGATACGCGGAAGGCGGCGTTCGAAAGAGCGCCAAAAATAATGACGAAATCACTTCGGTCAATTTTTTAGTCAGGTCAAAGGTCAGGTCACCAGAGGTCATTGAAGTCAAAATCTTGCCGATTTCCAGGTCGAATGTCGACAATTTCAAAGAAGCCAGCGCATAACTCGGGAACCAATAGAGCTACAGCGCCGCGGAAAAGCGCATTCGATAGCCCTATTAACGCCCTTTCTGAGTAATTCTCTCAGATTTGACCTAACGTCAACGGTTTTGCCTGCAGGGGGCAAAAACTGCAAAAATAGCCGATTTTTCGGAAACAGTTTTTCTGCAATAACTTTTGACCCAAGCCTTGTACGAGCTTACTTTTACCGGCATCGTGTTCCTCTCGTCAAGACGTATCGAATGAACTATAATTTGACCTTGAAAGGTCAACTTGAAAATTTGGCCTCAGGTCAAGGTCATGACCTGACCGGAAAGGGTCATGCTGCATATCAGTCGATGCTTATCGTTGAGCTGAACACATCTAAGGCATTTTCATCGCTCTAGCATGCCTCTATCAAAAGTTATTTGCGAAAAACTGTTAGATACCATTCGTGACCTAAGATGACCTCAGGGGCATAAACAGGGGTCACATACACCATTTTAATGTTCAATGTGTCTAAACCACTTGTAATTCAGTGTTTGGGAGTGTTTATAATGTCATTTGTCCAAAAGAGGCGCATTTCAATTTTCTCCCATTGACTTATAATGGGGAGGTCGCAAAATTGACCTAACCTTAGGTCATCGATATCAAAATTCTGATATATACATTTTGTACATGCTATTGCATTTAGCAATCTCTAAAAGTTTCAAAGCGATCGGTCACTCGGTGTAGCTATGGCAGACATTGAAACTTTTTATGAGGTGAAGTCACTTCAAGTGACCTGGTGACCTGACCTTGAATGACCTTGGTCTGAAATTTTCACAACATGTGTAGAATTGATGTATAATAAGGTGTACCAAAAACGGCGGCGCGGAGCGCCGATATTCGCGAAAAACCACAAGGGGGGTGTTCAAACACCCCCCAGCAGGGCGCGGGTTAAGTTGCATGCTCACGGCGGGTTGTCATCGATTTATATCTATATGAAAACCCGTGTTTACTGAAGGTGAATCGACATAATCAAAAGTGAAGAACATAACCTTGTATTTAGCTTTAGGTTACATTTTAACAGAGCCAGGAGCGCAACCTCACTCCTTGAGCTCTCGATCCAGACTCCCCGCCCACAGTCAGCCGAACACCTGCCGTGATCAGCTGAATGGGCGAAAACATAGTGCACCATGAGATGCTCCGATCGCGGCATCCGCTATATAAAACATTATACTAATTGTCAGTAAAGCCGCTAAGCATGAATAAGAGTGTTTGCCAGTCTAATAATATGTCGTACATAATAAAAACATTTAATTGCATTATCTAGGACAGCTTCGAGTTCATACCTGAAGCAACAATTGATTAGCAGACGATCACGCGCAAAACCGTTGAATTAAATTCCTGTCCAGACATCATATGGTCACCGGGCTCCTCTCGGCGGTGAAACAGTTAAACTTTAATCGGCGCAAAGCTTGCCGATTACACTTCTCCCTCCTTTGAATGAAAGGCGTGCACTTACATCTAGAAACACTCATTGACACATGCGGCATTATCAGCGCGCGCCACGCGACACCAAAACATCGTGGTCGCTAGATGATGCCTAGCAGCATCCGGCTGACGTGGACTGGCAGTCAGCAACAACGAAAAACACAAACACGTCATCGCGCACAGCATCGCTGACTTATCAACTAGCTAGCTGAACAGGTATGGCTAACCGTCAATGATGGCAGTACCCTGGGTCCCATCCCAAACACGGTTAACCAGACCATGCTATTTACATCCCATGCCATGATGCTCTGAACAGGCTGCTAGAGGGCTCCTACTCAAACTGAGTTTAATGACATTGACATGTCAACCAGAAACGTCCCCAGGGAGTGGCCGAATCTAGCTCGACGCGCACACTCTCTTTCTATAAAGAGTTGAACAATCTGTCGCACTCCGGCGCCAGGAGCCAACCGATTGTCTGCTGAGCTAGTTAAAAGGAAAATCAGGGCGACTGATTTTACGTTAATTTGAGCGCACCTCTTACCTCTTGCCTTTTGAAGCATTCATGTTAAAACAGGCTGCCTATAAGCCTGGAACAAAGCGATCAGGCGGTCGAGTCCGTCGCTCGGACCGTCTGGCGGGCACCGGCGGCGGTACCTCAGACCGCGGGGGTACCGGTGGACACTCGGGTGTCGGCACCGCCATCTGAACTGTGCCGGACGATTGCTCCTCAATCGCTGGCTCCTTACCTTGCACAGCTGTGCCGATGATGGGCAATCGTGCCCACGCTGTGGCACCAGCCGGGCCATCCGCTGACCCACTGTCCACGGAGACCGACTCTGTCTCTGCTGGCGGCGTGGTCTGAGCGCGTGTCACCGGTGACGCAGCATCAGCACCAGCCCCATCCTGACTCTCAGTGACCTCTGGCTCAGGTGGGGTAACTATCGGCTCAGTTCGCGGCTTCAAACGATTATGGTGAACCAGTAATGTTTTCCTGGAGCCCGTGACCTTGATACGATAGTTCAAGTCCCCTACCTTTGCTACAATCACCGCAGCCTTCCACGGTCTCACAAACTTGTAATATTGTCCCTTAGGAACTACAGCTTTGTGCAGAAATACCAAATCTCCCTCTTTGTAGTCAAACTCATTCATTCGTTTTTCGTAGAACCGTTTGTTTTTCCCATGTGAAGCGTCAGATACCTGTAGCGCATGCTTGTGTGCAATTCTCAAAGACTCGCGTAGCTTATCTACATATTCTGTGACGGTCTGAGATTTGCTCGCGACTGGAACCTGGAGCTCAGCCTCCACAGGCAAGCACGGCTCTTTACCGAACATGAGAAAATACGGACTGTAGCCCAGCGCACTGTGCTCGAGCGATCTGTACCCCAGCATCAACAATGGGAGGTGCTCGTCCCACTGATCATGATTCGCGTCGAGATACTTCGAAAGCATGTCGAGCAGAGTCCTCATCATCCTCTCGACCTTACCGTCACCCTCTGGATGATAGGCACTTATCTTTGTTTTCTCGATGCCGAAAAGACGACACATCTCGGCAATCACCTGGCCCGTGAAATTGGCGGCACAATCCGAATGGAGCTTCCTCGGGCATCCGTACCTGGAAAAGAATTCGCTCACCAAAGTGGACGCTACTGTGGTGGCCGTCATATCCTTCAGCGGGAACACCTCACACCAGCGAGTGAAGTGATCGATCACCACCAACAAATGCTTATGACCACTCGGCGTCACTGGTAGGTTAGTCAGAAAATCGATCGCTACCGTCTCGAACGGCTCGGAAGCCTGCAATTCACCCAGTGCGGCTCTCGGTCTCGGCACCGGCTGACTTCTGGATGAACACCGCTCACAGCGCTTGCAGAACTCCTTGACGTCTGTCAACATTCCCACCCAGAAGAAGCGTCGGGTCACTGCTGCGTGTAGCCTGTCCGGTCCGGGGTGACCGGCGGTCGGGCCGCTGTGCAGTGACGTCAGCACACCGGTCACGAGAGATCGCGGAATCACCAGCTGCAGCTGAAACTCATCTCTCGCCCTCCGACGGTACTTTCGGTACAGGACACCATCAAGAAGGGTCAGTCTGGACCACTGCCTCAGCAGGGGACGCAAGGACCTGTCGACACTGCGGCGATGTGGACGCTGTCCTGAGGAAAGATGCTTCACGATCTCTGAAATTGTTGCGTCCTTACCTTGCTCGTCTTTCATGAAACTGGTGGACCACAGACTCGCATTGATCTGATGGCACTGCGCTTCCTCAGTCTGCACGCCTGCGTCAGCTGTGCTCTCGGGGCGCCTGCTCAGACCATCAGCTGCTGTATTAGTGGCCCCCGGGCGATAAGAAATGTCAAACTGATAATTGCTCAAAACTTCAAACCACCTGGCTAGCATGCCGGTGGGGTTCTTAAAATTCAATAGCCACTGCAGGCTACTGTGATCAGTACGCAATTGAAATCTCGCTCCCTGAAGGTAGTGGTTAAAATGTTGCACAAAATGAACACACGCTAATAGCTCACGCTTCGTGGTAGAGTAATTTCTCTGTGACTTTGACAGCGTCTGGCTGCCGTAAGCGACTGGACGCTCGACACCATTCTGCACCTGCAGCAAAACGGCTCCCATACACTCTCCACTGGCGTCCGTCTCCAAAATGAATGGACCTGCCTCTGAATCAAAACGCGGAAACGCAAGCACTGGTGACTCGCATAAGGCCTTTTTCAATGAATCAAAAGCAATTTGAGCGCTGTCCGACCATTCAAACTTCTGATCTTTAAAGGAAGACTGCCACCTTCAAAAAGTTTTCTCAGATCGGCCTATGATTTATTCCCTGGACAAAACAAAATTTTAGAACTCACCTGACAAAGTATCATCACGTGAATCGCGAAAAAATTATCGATTATCATACAATTATCAATCGGTTAATGTCTAGCGACAATGTTTACACATCACTAGACTTCAAGGTCATAAGATTATTACATTTTATTTGAAAAGTAAGGTATTTTATGATTTACTAATATATGATTTCATAAGAAATTGGCCATGTTTAATTTATTTTGCATTTAACTTCGTAAAACATTTAAAAATCATGGCTTTATTTGGAATGGGTCTGGCCCATGTTAAACCCCATTTCCCACACTTTTTTGAAAAAATGAACTACTGAATATATAAGTTTAACTTTTATTTTGACACTCCAAAATTCTTCTCTGATCTCGAAACAATCAAAGTTTTGACATATATTTGCCAAAATATAAGAAAATTCATGTTTCAAAGTTATCGATAAACAGTAGAGATGTCGGTTTTCTTGGACTAAAAAAAATGGCATCAAACTGAACTTTGGTCTCCGATTTCTCGCAAACGGGTTCGAATTTCGGAAAACCGACTTCAGTCTGGGACATAGGTGGCTCAGCTCTAGTGAAAACCGTTTTGTGAAAAAAAGGTGGCAGTCTACCTTTAATGGTGAGGCGGAACAGCGGCGCTGCAATATCCGCAAAGTTCTTAATGTACCTTCTAAAGTACGAAGCTAGCCCTAGAAAACTGGACATCTCCTTGGCTGATCTGGGCACAGGCCAGTCACGCACCTTCTCTACCTTGACAGGATCAGCCTTGATACCCTCCCCTGACACTTCATGTCCCAGATAAGTGACCTTTTTCCGGAAAAACTGACACTTTTTCAAGTTCAAAGTCAACCCTGCATCCATGAGACGACTCAAAACACAATCCAGTGACTCCAGAACACTCTGAAAGGTTGACCCGTGCACAATGATGTCATCAAAGTAACTCACGCATTTTTCCGGTGCAATATCTCCAAGCACTATGTTCAGCAGACGAGCACAGCTCGCTGGCGCTCCTGCGAGACCAAAACAAACCCGTGTGTACTGCAGACACGAGAAAGGTGTCACGATCGTTGCCTTTTCTCTATCCTCCGGTGCAATTGACATCTGATGGTAAGCCGAGTTCATATCAAGGGTACAAAATAGCGACGATCCCGCCAGCGCGTCTAGCGTATCATCTATTCTGGCGATCGGATAGGCGGGGACTCGAGACACTGAGTTCAATCGGCGTAAGTCGGCTACTATCCTCGCCGACCCGTCCTTCTTGCGAACCACGCAAATTGGCGACGCCCACGTGCCCTCTGACTCCTCTAGGATCCCCTGTCTGACTAGCTCGTCTAGCTGAGCCTTCACCTCCTCTTTGAGGTGCGGCGGAATTCTACGTGGGGCCTGTCTGATCGGAGGGCTGTCACCCGTATCGATTCGGTGCTCCACCAGAGTGGTGTGGCCCGCGTGACCATCGAACATTGACTCGTACTTTTTAAGGACGCGAAACAGGGCAGCTCTCTGTGATGACGTTATATCTACTCCCTCTAAGTTCACTAATTCTTTCAAGTTCACAGACTCTTTAAGCTCAGACTCTTTTACTTTAGGCTCCTCTGAAAATCCTACCTCTAACTGAGCCAGTGTTAGGGCCAAGTAAAGCTGCATATACCACGACACTGTGTATTGTGCTTCCAGCGACCGAAGACCAAGCGCGGACACGGCGACCCGCCGACTCACTCAGTCCGGTCACGGTCGCGCCCTTATATAACCACGGCACAGAGCGCATGCGCGGTGACCGCGCGGCGGTCAGGCGGCTCGCCGGCCGGCCGGCCGAGCCGCCGGCCCGGCCCGCGCCTCGGCCCCGCACGACCGGTCCGCGGTCACAATATCCCAACACTCCTCCCCCCACAAAAGAAACGTTTCCACTTGGTCAAGTAACAAAGAAACGCGACACACTACGCGACCGGAAATACAAACTGATTCAGACACTGGTGATGCACATCGAGAGCATCCGAGGCCTAGGATTGAAAACGATCTGGGGGGAGCGACACTCTGCCAGACCTGGTCACATACGCGCCCCGCACAGATGTACCCCCATTCCCCACCTGATCTTGGGCCCGCCGGCAGAGGTAGTACAACGCCAGTGGATCCGGTCCAGTCTCCTCGGACCCCGTCTGCTTCCTGGGACGCGTTTCTGTGGCTGTGTCCGATGCGTCGTCCCTCCGGGTGCTTCCAGAGGTTTCCTGTTTGTGGGACTCCCGTTCCACAGCTGGCTTCAGCTGGTTGAAGTGCAGAGCCTTTTCCTTGCCCTTGTCGTCACGGACGAGGTACGTTACTCCTCTCTCTCCTCCGAGGCGGCCGATGATGGTGCCCGGGCCTTTGTAGTACAGTCCCAGTTTCGGCTTCCCGCCGACCGAGACCCTATTATCCCGAATCCATACCCGGTCACCAGCCTCGAACCCTTTTCCGCTCGCGCGCTGGTTGAATCGGGTCGCAGCCTCCGTAGCACTGGCCCGGGTTTTCCTGATAGTCGTCTGATAAGCCTCTGAAATGGCCTTTAGACGGTCTTCAAGGTAGCACCGGATATTTACCGCCCGATCCGGAGGGTTGATGACCGCATCGAGTGGCGTTTTCGGGTGGAATCCGTGCAGCAGAAAGAACGGGGAATATCCGGTGACGCTGTGCACAGAGGTGTTGTAAGCCATGCAGTACGCCTTGATGTCAGCGTCCCAGTCCGTTCCTTGGGGGTCAACGTATTTGGCGACCATGTCCTTGAGTGTTCTCATAAAACGCTCTACCATACCATCACTCTCGGGGTGATAGGGCGTTGTACGCGTTTTCTGGATGCCCAGTCGCTTGCACATGCACTGGAACAATGCGGACTCAAATTGGCCTCCTTGGTCCGAGTGAATCCTGTCTGGCACCCCCATGTCGTAAACCCAATCCAACAGCACCGTGACTCGTGACCTCCGTCACCAAAGGAGCCCGTTTCTTCGGTGCAGGGCGATGGCGCCGTTGGCAAAGGTCACACGTGCTGCAGTACCGACGGATGTCCGCGAACATGCCGGGCCAGAGGAAGCGCTGTCGCACTCTTTCCGTTGTTCGACTCCGTCCCAAGTGTGCGGACGTCGGATGGTCATGGGCGAGCGTCATGATTCTTGATCGCATCGAATCGGGGACCAGGGCCCGGAAGCCCCACTTCGTCCTCATGCCGAGAACGCCCTCCCGCACTTCGAGCTGCGTCCAGCTCCCACGCAGTAGCTCCCACTCGGCGAGAGGGTGATCGGGCGGTAGTTCCCGACTACCCAGACAGGCGTTCCGCATGACACTGAGGACCCCGTCCTCTTGTTGCGCCGTCTGCAACTCCGATTGTCCTGGTGCTTCAGTGATTAGGCGTCCCGCCTGGTCACCCTTCGCACTAGGTGGCGCAGTGGGCAGTGCGCAGACTTGGTCAAGTTCTGCTGCGCCTCGAGTCTTCCCCACACATTCCTCCTCTTCACCAGAAGCAGGTTCTTGGGCTCTTGTAGCTGCGGTATGCACGGGTGCTTGACCGGCTTCGGCGGGACAAGACTTGCTGCGCTTGCCCGTCCAGATATTGCCGTTGACTGGTCGCTGCCGGGACATCGCATCGGCATTGCCGTGATCACGGCCCGGCCGGACAACCACCCGGAACTGGTAAGAGCTCAGCTCGATGGCCCACCGGCCACGTCTTCCCGTCCCGTCACGTTCCACATTGATGGACTCCGGTACACCCGTGAGTGGTTTGTGATCGGTCACGACTTCGAATTCTGCTCCAACTGTGTACTGGTTGAATCGCCGGATGGCGTGAACGATGGCCCAGAGTTCTTTATCATATGTTGGCCATCTGCGCTGTTGCTTTGTCAGCACCTTACTGTCGTAGGCGATGACTCTCTCCGTGTCACCCACCCGCTCCGCGAGCACCGAACCGACTGCAGAGTCGGATGCATCCGTGTACAAGACGAATGTACCACGGAACGTAGGGAGGGCTAACACTGGAGGTGCAGTCAGCGCCTGCTTCAGACTCTCAAAAGCTGCTTCAGCTTCCGGCGTCCACGTCAGGTGGTCACCCACCACCTTGGCTTCCCTCAGCGGCTTCGTGAGATCCATGTATTGTGGGACAAAACGGCTGTAATATCCGCACAATCCGAGGAAGCTTTTCATGCCATCTTCCGTCTTCGGTGGAGCCCAGTCGAGTATCTTCTGGATGTTATGTGGGTCCGGTAGGAGTCCCTCCTTTGCGACCCGGTGACCGAGGAACGTAACTTCGCGCTTTGCGAGGCGGCACTTTTCTGGTTTGAGCTTCAGCTTCGCCGACCTCACTCGCTTGAAGACATCACGGAGCGTTGCGATGTGCTCGTCCTCGGATCTGCTTGATATGATGATGTCATCAAGATAGACTAAACAGCGTTTCGAGTCCAGACCCGCAAGCACCAGTTCCATGAGTCGCTGGAATGTGGCTCCAGCATTTTTGAGACCCATGGCCATCACCCTGAACTGATGGAGTCCTTTGCCCGTGGAGAACGCCGTCTTTTCCCGGTCCTCTGTGGCCAGCGGGACCTGCCAGTAACCGGTCGCCATGTCGAGCGTCGTGTACCACGTTGCCCCCGCTAGGGTATCCAACGCCTCGTCGACCCTCGGCAGAGGATGCGCACATCCGCGAGTTCGGCTGTTGATCGCGCGGAGATCGACGCAGAAGCGGAAACTTCCATCTTTCTTTCTGGCCAGGACGACTGGGGAGCACCAAGGACTTGTACTCTCTTCAATTATTCCATCTTTCATCATCTGCGTCTTCTGCATCTCGACTTGCTCGCGGAGTTTAACTGGTACCCGCCGTGGTCTCTGCTTCACGGGAGCCTCCTCCCCTGTGTCGATGTGGTGTTCGAGCAAATCTGTCTTGCCGATATCACCCGCATACTGACTGAAGATGTCTGCATATTCGCTGAGAATGGTTCTGAGCTTCTCCTTTCCTTCCGCTGAGAAGTCAGATCCGTCCACATCAAGTACTTCTGTCACCGTCGTATTCTGACGCCTTTCTGTTCTGCAGCTCACATCATCAACGTCATCATCATCACTGTCCTCAACGCCTCCGTCTGCAGCCAGGCACAACTTGTACTCGCAGTCCTTCTCGTTTGTAGCATCATAAAATGTCCCTAGGTCACTGCCTCTGAGAACACGGACTTCTTCAGACCCAACATTTGTCAAAATGATCGAGACGCACCCGTCGTCGTCTGCAACGACCAGAGCCCTTGGAGTCAGGAGTCCCTCCCGCTCCGCTACGGTTGATGGCTCGAATATCCCGGCTGCACCCATTTCACCCATTTCACTCTGCACGCCGTCCACTCTCTCCAGCTTACCGGCTACCACGCTCTCTGACCGTGCTGGAATGACGACGTTCGACAGTAATCGCACTCGCGCACGTCTTGGTCGAACCTGCTCCCGGCTCGGCAGGGGAACGCTCATGGTTCCAATCTTGAATGAGCCAGCGTCGTCGTCGATGACCGTGCGATGCATGCACGTGAAGTCGCGACCTAGTATCACGTCGTACACGAGGTCGTCTGCCACGGTCACTACCGGGCATCGGAAGCTGACTCCATCAATGCATAATGAGAGGTTTTCCAACTCACCAACTACCTGGAGGGAGGTACCTCCCGCTCCGATGGCATTGCGCGCGCTTGGTCTGAGCCGGATTGCTCTGAGTGCTGGGTTCCCCTCATAAAATCCTCTTCGCATCATGGTGAAGTCGGCACCAGTGTCCACCAGCGCCCATGTCGGAGCGCCGTGAATGACGACCCGAACGGCCGACGCCGTGAGTGGGGACGCTTTCGAGAGGACTGGGACCTGTCCCACGGCTCCAGTCCGGTTCAGTTTTCCTGATGCGCACCGGCGCCCCGCCGGGGATCAGCAGCTCTTGTTTCGGAGTGGCCTTCGCCAGTGCTGCCACCCTGGAAGTATTGGCACCCCGCCATCCAGTGGCCCTGCTGCCCGCAACATAAGCAGAGCGGCAGCGCGCGCCCATCCCTTGTCGACGGCAATGAAATGGGGCAGTGTCGCTTGAGGTGACCCAATTCTCCACAGCCGAAGCATCTGACGCTAGGTGAACCACGGCTACGCTCGGGGCAGTCTCGCTGAAAATGACCCGGCTGCTCGCAGCGGTAGCACCGGGGAAGTCGGCGAGACTTACTCGCATCAGTTGTCGTCTTCGGCGCCATTGTGATGGCCGATATCGACTCATGTAGCCCGCGAATATGATCTTCGATGGCTGTGAGCCGGTTGTTGTCCGTCACAGTCTTTTCTGCTTGACCCGCGGTTGCTTCACCCCCGACCGGGCGGACCGCCCCGATGACGTCGATCTCATGATTTCGCACTGCCTTGATCGTCTTCCTCGTCTCCTCGAATTCTTTACTAACGCGTACCGCGTCAGTCAGTGTGGATACGGCAGAATCGCGAGCATGAAAGCCGGTCCCCGGCTTTCATGCTCGCCGTCTGAGCTTCGAATCGGCGGAACCATTTCTGCCACACTTCCCCCGACTCTCCACTAAATTTCGAGGCTCTTGAAAGGAAAATGGTAGATAAATCCATAGTTTGTTATACTGAACTCTACTGGACAGAACCTCTCCTCACCCAAAGTCTCTACTCACCGGCTCCGTCCACCTTTTCCACCGTGAGCTTGCGTAGGCCGTCACAGAACTCTCACAGCAATCTTCTTTCTTAAAATCTCATATGCAGCCCATTTACGTTATTGGTCCTACCGACCGCGCCAAAATATGTTAGGGCCAAGTAAAGCTGCATATACCACGACACTGTGTATTGTGCTTCCAGCGACCGAAGACCAAGCACGGACACGGCGACCCGCCGACTCACTCAGTCCGGTCACGGTCGCGCCCTTATATAACCACGGCACAGAGCGCATGCGCGGTGACCGCGCGGCGGTCAGGCGGCTCGCCGGCCGGCCGGCCGAGCCGCCGGCCCGGCCCGCGCCTCGGCCCCGCACGACCGGTCCGCGGTCACAATATCCCAACACCAGCTCAGCGTGCTTGGGTATAGTAACAAAACGATCAGAGTTGTTTCGCAATACTAATGGAACGCTCGTGCCAGACACTTCCACTATGCTTCTCACAACCTCTAATCTCGGTTTATCCCAAGAAGGTTCAATCAGAGCAGAACCCCTGTAGTCACAATTGTGAGAAAATCCGCGAACCACCGTCTCACTACCGGGTGGTACAGTAATATCCTTGCCCAGAACTACGGTTCCAACAGTCACTGCCTCCGCTGAAACAGATCGAACTGCCTCCGACGGCACAAAGCTCAGGCATTTCCGCTGCAGATCTATTACACACGGTTGCACGTGCTGAAGGAAATCAATGCCAAACAGGCAGGGCACATCAATCACATCCGACACATAAAAGGGGACAGTCTTTTGCACGCGACCTATCTGAACGGAAAGGACAGTTCTCCCAAGGAAAGGCAACTGTTCCTGCGCGGCCGTCCGCGCCCGTGTCGCTGTCATGCTCAAAGTGGCGTTCGGTAAAGCATCAAACACTGCCTTATTAATGATACTTATCGTCGAGCCCGTATCCAACAAACAGTTACACTCAACCCCACAGATCCTAGCCGGGAAGGTCATATCTGGGTTGAGCTGTACGCTGTCACCAGCATCACTTACTGTTCGGGAGGTGCCGCGGGACCCGGCCTCGGGCTTTGACCTGGGCCCCGGTCGGCGTTTCCCGACGGAGCTTGGCACACGGCTGCCAGGTGTCCCTTCTTACCACACGAGTGGCAGGTGCTATCACGAAAACGGCATCGGGACCGCACGTGATCAGCGCCCCCACATGCCCAGCAGGCGCGCGCCGGCGCCTCGTTTGACCGGGACGGCTGCGACCCGCGGCGCCGTCCGGTCCGCTCGGGGCGTCCGGGGCCGTCCAGACGCCGCTCGAGCTGCTCGATGCGATCGAGTATCAGGCGCAACATCGGCGCCTGCACCTCTACCTGACGCACTGACGCGCTTCGCAGCACCTCAGCGCTGCGGATATTGCTCACCTTTTGCACGGCGGCCGGGAAATCAGAAATTCCCGCCATCACAATCTCTGAGCGATATTTCTCGGGGACGGCTGACAGAAAGTAGTTAAAAAGCAAACCATCAGTCGGCTGGTCTGGGAAGGAGCGCCTTACAAGAGACTTAAACCGCACAAGAAACTCGTCCAGAGACTCGGCGGGGTCATACTTTAACTCGGTCAGACGAATGTGCGCGTCGATTGTGGTCCCCACTGTGAACGTTTCCCGCAAACCATTGAAAACGCTGTCCAGGGATCCCTTCTGACTCGAGCTCAGAGCATCATAAGCATCCCGTGCAATGCCTTCTAGGGTCAGTGGCAGAAAAGAAAGCTGCTGTCCCTCATCCCAGCCCTGAAGCCGACCAAACGTTTGAAAGTCCTCACGGAAACGGGACAATGAGCCCTTCCCACCGAAACGGGGTGCCGGTACAATAAAAGAACTCATTTTGAATTCCTGCTCAAGTACCACATTAACTGGTTAGCCAAACCTGACCTAGCTTTACAGTGAACTCTAATATCGTCTCCATTGCGTATTCACTTTCATTTTTCGCACATTGCTCTGACACCACTACTGAATTGTTCATTGTCAAACACTCAAAACACAGTTCACCGACCCCGAAATCCCAGTTCCCCAGGCACAGTACCGTGAGTGCAGTGACGGCCAGTCCTCCCCATCCGGCGCCTTGCCTGCTGCTCCTCGAATCAGCTGACGCGGTCCAGTGCAGCGCCGACGGGCCGCAGAGCTGGGCAGATCTCCGAGCCGAGTCGCGGTGGGCGATACGGCCGGCTGGTGCCGATCACCAGCAGCGAGGAGGTCGGACGCCAATCGCTATGGCGGTGCCGACTCGTCACTCGCTCACCACTCGCGCACCAAATCACTGAACACTGCACACTGAGCTCGCAGGCCGCAGCAGCGCGACGGCTGGGCCGAGATCACCGCAGGCCACTGGGCACTGGTCGCTGTCTCTCAGCCTCCTTACGGACGTCACCTCCATCACAGCTGAGACTGCTGGTACCCGGTACCACGAAGATTGAAGAAGCAGGGAAAACAGCGCAGCCCAAGACTAGGCTCCTCTTGCTTCGGTAGCCCTTGGCTGGTCGATCTCCATGACGGCTCGTAACTGGTCCATCTTGCGATGATCTTGATGAATAAACGTGTTGTAGCAACGGCGCTCAGTCGACACTTGCAAAGCCAAGTGGACCGAGGATCAGTCGACCGTAGCACAGCTCAAGAAGCGGAGCTCAGTGCTTGCGGGAACAGACGGCACTGCTGGCCAGTCGCCGTGCAGCGGCCAACATACCGCAGTCTTCAGTCGGGACAAAAGGCGAAGTCGACCGACCTTACCGGCTAACTGACAACTCGTCAGAGTGTTGCAGAGCCGGAAAACCAACAGCAGACATCTTGAACGGGCGATAGCTGCTCCGAAGATTTCAAACAGTCAGTTGAATTCTTGAATTCTTCATCTTGACTCTTGAGGCCGCGAAAGCCGAGGACGTCGGTTCGGGCTCCAAACTTCATTTCGACTAAGTCGATCCCACCGCTGTCACCAAATGAAAACCCGTGTTTACTGAAGGTGAATCGACATAATCAAAAGTGAAGAACATAACCTTGTATTTAGCTTTAGGTTACATTTTAACAGAGCCAGGAGCGCAACCTCACTCCTTGAGCTCTCGATCCAGACTCCCCGCCCACAGTCAGCCGAACACCTGCCGTGATCAGCTGAATGGGCGAAAACATAGTGCACCATGAGATGCTCCGATCGCGGCATCCGCTATATAAAACATTATACTAATTGTCAGTAAAGCCGCTAAGCATGAATAAGAGTGTTTGCCAGTCTAATAATATGTCGTACATAATAAAAACATTTAATTGCATTATCTAGGACAGCTTCGAGTTCATACCTGAAGCAACAATTGATTAGCAGACGATCACGCGCAAAACCGTTGAATTAAATTCCTGTCCAGACATCATATGGTCACCGGGCTCCTCTCGGCGGTGAAACAGTTAAACTTTAATCGGCGCAAAGCTTGCCGATTACATATACAATATACATGTCTTATCTGATCGATGAAATAATACAGGAATCCGTTGTCATTCGAGTGTGTTTCATAATAGCTCTTCCGACTTTGACGAATATCGACAGAGCCGTAACAAAATTGGTAGTTCGGGTACAGACTGCAATCAAACTGCAGCCAGCTCTTTTGCAACTTATTCCTTAATCAGATGAATACTTGTCATAGATTTATTGGGCGTACGATATTGGCGTGCGAACGTAGGGGCCAAAAATGCGTGTCTTGTACTTGTACTTGTAGTTGTCGGCTTTTGGGCTTCCACAGAAAGGTGATTACAGCCCATTCAGAGTTGTCGTTAGGTGGGGTTTGGGATGGATGGGGGGGGGGGAACAATGGGGATCCTGGCCAGTGCCTTTGTTTGCCGTTTTTTGTGGGCTGTTGGCTTTTTTCTTTTCTTTTCTTTTCTCATTTGATCTTTTTCTTTGTTCTTTTCTTTTCTTTTCTTTTCTTTTCTTTTAAATATATTTGTAATCTCTCTTTTTCTTTTCTTTTCTTTTAAATATTTTTGTTATCTCTTTTTCTTTCTTTTTTCTTTTTTGCCTCTTTTTCCCTCGGCAATCTGACCAGGATTTACAAGATATGTATAATACCTGTTTGATGCAGGTATGTTAGGAGCAAGCTGATGACCTCTGGGTGTGAGTCACCGAGAAGTGTTTGGAGTGTCAGTGGTATGTTGTTTTGTGTGCAGTATGTTGTGATTGGCGTTCGTTGTTGTTGATAAAGTGGGCAGTTGATAAGGAGATGTTGGATTGTGATAACTGTATTGCAGTGGTTGCATTCGCTCTCGGCCGAGCCCTCAAACAAGGCTTTATGTGTGATGTACGTGTGGCCTGTTCTGAGTCGTGTAAGTGCCCTTTCATGTGCTCGTGAGTCAAGATTTGTTGTTTGCCATGGCTCGATGCGTGGGTGGATGTGTTGAAGTGCCGTGCGTGTGTTGTTCCATATTTCTTGGTAGTGTGCATGCAGTTGTTTGGTGATAACTGGGTGGTAGTCATTGTTTGATAGTGGAATTTGCAGTGTGTGTTGTTGATTGAGGGACCGTTTCGCTTCATAATCGGCCCTGGTGTTGCCCATGATGCCAGCGTGCCCGGGGAGCCAGACCAGTGTTGGTTGGTGTGGAGCGTCGAGTTGTTGGTGAATATCGAGTATGTTGTGGATGATTGGATGTGTCGGTGTCATTGTAGTGTGTTGAATTGCAGTCAAAGCAGATTTTGAGTCCGTGGCAATGATTGTGTTCTGCAGATCCCTGTCTTGAATAGTGGTGTAGACTGTAGGCCGTGTAAATTGCAAATAGTTCGGCTGTGTATATTGAAGTGTCGTCAGGTAGCCGGGCTCTGAAGGTGACTAAAGGTTGATTACGGAGCGAGCGAAGCGAGCGGAGTCTCATACTGAATTGAAGGAAAATCCTGAGTATGAGCGGCCGGCCGGACGGCCGTGGGGACGCTCTTCAAAAGCTAATATCTTAGGAACGGGACATCCGATTGACAAGCGGTCTTCTTTACTGAATGTCACTTGGACGTAAAAGTTCTGTGGTGTGATGGCCACCATGCGTTCTTCCCAACCACCGCACGTGGCGCGTGGTAAAGTTGGACATTTTTTTAAGAACCCCCAAAATTGCAACCTCAATAACGGCACAACGGTTGGGCCGATTGAATTGAAACTCGGTACACAGTTAGGTCTCCATCAGATAATTCATCTGCATGTGTTAAGGGTGGGGTGCTACAGCACGTGCGCACGGGCGGGGGGCGCTCCCAGATCTCGAGAACGGCTGGGCCGATTGCGCTCAAATTTGGTACACGGTTGGGGACCAGTTAGTAGGGTGCCGTGCAAAAGTCAGTTTGGACCCCGCTTGCACGTGCGCACGTGCAGTGTGTCGCTTCCAGATCTCGAGAACGGCTAGGCCGATTGCGCTGAAATTTGGCACATCGCTAAAGACCGGTTAGTAGGGTGCAATGCACAAGTTAGTTGGAGGTACCCCCTCGCAATTTCGCACGTGCAAGGCCCACCCTCTCGCTCGCTCCGTTAGTCGCCCCAAAAGGCGTTATACTGGTTGTTAGCTGTGCAGAGAATGGCTGCGGCGCCAGTCAGTTGGTTTTGCTTTGAGCCATCTGTGTATATTATGTGGATTGCCTGTTGTTCGTGTGTGTAGTGAAAGAATGCTTGCTGTATCTCAGTGTCGGTGAGTGTGTGCTTTGGTTGGGCGATCAGGTAATGTATTGTGGGCTTTGTTCCTGTCCAGTGTGGTGGTAGGGGTAATTTTGGGTGTGCCGTGGGGAGTTTTAGATTGAATGTGTTAGAGTGTTGTGTGAGACGCCCGCCCAGTGTGATTTTGCGTCGTGAGCGGTTTCTAGAGTTGTATCGTGGATGTGCTCTTCGGTGTATGATGTAGATGCAGGGATGGCATGGGATGTGTTGGATTCTGAAAAAATAGTGCTTCGAAATAGTGCTTCTGTCCTTCTGTAGTGTAGTGGTGGTGTGTTGTTGTATATGTACATGGAGTGCTGTGATTGGCGTTGTTCTGAAGGCTCCAGTGATTGTGCGGAGGCATTGGTTCTGTACAGTGTCGAGTCTGCGCAACTGTGAGGGAGAGGCATTCTCGAATGTGAGTGATCCATACTCAAGAATGGGCCTGATCACAGCTCATACAGCCGTGTGAGTGTGGCCCTGTCGCCTCCCCATTCTGTGCTCGTTAGTGCTCTGAGGATGTTGGCTCTCCTTAGTGCCCGAGTTGTGACGTCTGTGAAATGTTGTTTGAAACTTAATGTTTGTCAAAGGTTATGCCAAGGAACTTTGCAGTGGTCTTAAAAGGAATCGGTGTGTTATTGAGGCAGAGCGGTGTGGCGGACGAGGTGTCAAATCTGCCAAAGGCAATACATTGCGTTTTTTGAGGGGAGATGTGCAGGTTGATGCGTGTCTACGACCAGTGGCGCGGGAACCGGGGCGGCTAGCGGGGGCTGAGCCCCCCCAGCTTTTCGGCTGGGGGGCTCGTAATGTATTTGAGCCCCCCCCCCCCCAGCTGGAGGAATCGAAATAGGAAATCTACCAACATAATTTCATAGATTCATACATTGGGCGCGGGAACCGGAGGAGGGGGCAGTGGGGGAAGCTTGCCCCCACAACTCTGCGGCCGTGGGGGCGGTACCCCACAACGTTTCATGAGGCCAGGAACCGTTGGGCAGCTTGTCTTCCCCAAATAGGGGTTGTGGGTCACAAAGGAAGAAAGCATGTAAGTGAAAAATCCACCTATTTCACTGGCTCGGCAACTCATTTGGCAGATTAAAACCTTTACTCCAGGTTGCCAAAACGGTAGTTTCTTCACTCAGCTGAGACGGAATACCTCACTTTTTGAAAATATTTTCGTGATTTTTTTGTTGTTGTTGAAAAGGCCAAAGTCTGAAAAATAAGTGGCCTAAAATCGGTGAGAAAACTAGATTTGGGGGTACCCTAGGTTGATTTCTGTTATGGTTCAGCCCCCCCCCCCCCCCCCAGTCTGGAAGAAGTTCCCGCGCCACTGTCTACGACCGACTTCTTTTTAAGAGAAAAGAACCGCTAAAGCAGGAATCGATCCACCGACCTTTCGTTAACCAGACCAAGACTCTAACCACTCGGCTACGACGTCACATCGAAAAACTATTAGCCATATAGGATTAGAAAAAGTCTCAACTCAAATCTAGCCTCAATGCATGCATTGTCGCATCGGATGGCTATGACGTCGCACTAGATTTCGCTAGTTGGTAGGCCGATTCGTGTAATACACTTGGCGAATACACCGCCCGGTCGGTGGTTAGGGGGCACCGCCCGGGGTTGCTTGCCGGGCGGTGCGGGCGGGGGCTGGCGGCCCGCCTGGAGCGCCGGGGAGGTAGCCATCAGATCAATCAGTGGCGTAGCCAGAAATCAGCGAAAGGGGGGGCCATGGTGCTCGAGGGGGCGACTTTTCCCTTGAGAGGGGCGCCATTGTGAGCTAGTGACAGGGGGTCAATCTAAAATGTAACGTCATATATTCATGCATTATTTACTAGGTGTTGCAAAACACGAGTATAAGAACCAGGTTTCGCTGATTTTTCATAAAATCCAATGCAATTTGCAGCCCGGTGTTTTTTATCAAAAGCCTTGATCTTTATGCATATTTAGCACGATATTAGGATTAGGAAACGAGCTCAGGCTACGGACATGTTATTCTCAAAACACACACCCATGCGAATTCGAAACGGTAAAATATACGTGGATCGATAGGCACAATCTGTATTCTTTGCAAAAAAAAAACATACAGGTTCACTCACTGATCCAAAGTGATCTGTGGACCTGTGGGCCTCTGGTCGACCGGGGTGGCCGTGTTTAGAATCTCAGACACTCATGACTGCATGAGTGCCAGATGGGTGATGCGTGAGACTGTCCCATATAGTGGCACGAAGGATAAGAATGTCTTCGGCCGGCGTAGTATAGAAGACGACTTTTGATGATGTGAATTGCATGGTCGACTTTAACCCGCGCCCTGCTGGGGGTCCTGGATTTCCACGCCCTGCTGGGGGGGGGGGTGTTCAAACACCCCCCCCCCTTCTAACTCGGCTCCTGGGCCACGTAGCGATACGCGGAAGGCGGCGTTCGAAAGAGCGTAAAAAATAATGACGAAATCACTTCGGTCAATTTTTTGGTCAGGTCAAAGGTCAGGTCACCAGAGGTCATTGAAGGCAAAATTTCGCCGATTTCCAGGTCGAATGTCGACAATTTCCAAGAAGCCAACGCATAACTCGGGAACCAATAGAGCTACAGCGCTGCGGAAAAGCGCATTCGATAGCCCTATTAACGCTCTTTCTGAGTAATTCTCTCAGATTTGACCTAGCGTCAACGGTTTTGCCTGCAGGGGGTAAAAACTGCAAAAATAGCCGATTTTTTCGGAAACAGTTTTTCTGCAATAACTTTTGACCCAAACCTTGTACGAGCTTACTTTTACCGGCATCGTGTTCCTCTCGTCAAGACGCATCGAATGAACTATAATTTGACCTTGAAAGGTCAACTTGAAAATTTGACCTCAGGTCAAGGTCATGACCTGACCGGAAAGGGTCATGTTGCATATCAGTCGATCCGTATCGTCCAGCTGAACACATCTAAGGCGTTTTCATCGCTCTAGCATGCCTCTATCAAAAGTTATTTGCGAAAAACTGTTAGATACCATTCGTGACCTAAGATGACCTCAGGGGCATAACCAGGGGTCACGGACACCATTTTCATGTTCAGTGTGTCTAAACCACTAGTAATTCAGTGTTTGGGAGTGTTTATAATGCTTTTCGTCCAAAAGAGGCGCATTTCAATTTTCTCCCATTGACTTATAATGGGGAGGTCGCAAAATTGACCTGACCTTAGGTCATCGATATCAAAATTCTGAGAGATACATTTTGTACATGCTATTGTTCTTAGTAATCGCTGAAAGTTTCAAAGCGATCGGTCACTCGGTGTAGCTATGGCAGACATTGAAACTTTTTATGAGGTGAGGTCACTTCAAGTGACCTGGTGACCTGACCTTGAATAACCTTGGTCTGAAATTTTCACAACATGTGTAGAATTGATGTATGATAAGGTGTACCAAAAACGGCGGCGCTCCGCGCCGCCGTTTTTGAGATATCCGCGAAAAACCACAGGGGGGGGGGGGTGTTCAAACACCCCCCCCCCAGCAGGGCGCGGGTTAAATAAGCGCCATAGAAACCTGCTGATCTCACCGAACATTCGCCTTGCGTAATCCTCAGACGACCAAATATCTACATTGAGATGGCCAGGTCAATTTTGCGACCTCTCCATTATATATTAGGTAGCCCGCGCCGTGCTGGTGGCCTGTGCTTTCCGTGTCGTGCTGGGGGGGGGGGGGGCATTTTCACGTCCCCCCTCTAACTCGGCTCCTGGGCTACGTAGCGACACGCAGTAAGAGAAAATCGAAAGAGCGTCAAAAATACTGACGGAAAGACTTCGTTATAATTTTTAGGTCAGGTCAAAGGTCAGGTCACCAGAGGTCATCAAAGGTAAAATTTAGTCCATTTCAACAATTTGTAAACTGCCAACGGCTAACTCGGGAACCAATAGAGCTACAGCGCCGCGGAACGTGTTCCTCTCGTCGAGACGCGTCGAATTAACTATACGTTGACCTTGAAAGGTCATTTTAAAAATTTGACCGCACGTCAAGGTCATGACCTGACCGGAAAGGGCCATGCTGCATATCAGTCGATCCATATAGTCGAGCTGACCACATCTGACGTGTTTTCGCCGCCTCTAGCACGTCTCTATCAAAATTTATAGCCAAAAAACTGCTGTTGAACGTTCATGACCTGAGATGACCTCAAGGGCACACAAAAGGTTCACAGATGCATTTTTACGATTCAGTGTGTTATGTTTACCTATGAACCGATGTTTCAGAAGGTTTTAAACGGCATTCGTCCAAAAAGAGGCGCATTTCACATTTCTCCCACTGACTTGAGGTTCCAAAGCTGACCTGACCTTAGATCACAGAAATAAAAAGTCCGAGATGAGCATTTTATACATATTGTTAGTCTTATCAATCTCTGAAAGTTTCAAAAGTGATCGTTCAGTCGGTGTAGCTATAGCGGGCCTTTAAACTTTTTTTGAGGTAAGGTCACTTGACGTGCCATGTGGTGACCTGACCTTAAACGACCCTGATCTGAAATTTTCACAAGCTGTGTAGAAAAGATGTATGAACAGGTATACCAAAAACAGCGGCGCTGTGCGACGCAGTTTTTGAGATATTTGCGAAAAAATAACCTAAGGGGGCGTACCCCCCCCCCCCCCTCCAGCACGGCGCAGATTAATGGGAGACAATTGAAATGCTCTTATTCTGAACGAAAACAACCTCAAACATCGGGATTCAGGTAAATATGACACATTTAATCGGTAAATGTCACTCGTGATGTGACCACTTTTATGTTACTGAGGTCATCTCAGGTCATGAAAGGTCTCCAGTAGATTTTGGACAATAACTTTTGATAGAGATATGATAGACCAATGGAACACCCCATATAATTATTTTCCTTCTCGAAAATATGGATCGACTAATATGCAGTATGACCTTTCCCGGTTAGGTGATGACATTTACCTTAGGTCAAGTTCTCAAATGTCCTTTTAATGTCAAATTCTAGTTCATTTGACTCGTCTGTCTCGAAAAAAAAATGGAACACGATGCTGGATAACTTGCTTGCTTGCTCGCGCAGCGCCACGGTGCGCAGCGCTGCGGCTCTCCTTCTCCCCGACCGCCGTAACCCCGCGTGTGAGAACGAGTGAGTGAGACGAGTGCGAGAGCGAGAAGCAGTATGGGACGAGTGCGGATGAGTGATTGCCACTGAGTTGGGCGAATGTGAACCGTACGAGCGACTCGCCTGATTGTTTCATGACCCAGTCCGTGACTGTGACCTACCTGAGTGCAGCCCAGAGTGTCCGACAATCTCCAGAATCACGATGTTCGACCTCGTCTTCGCCGTCTCACTTCTGCTCAACACTCTGCAACTCCTACGAGTGGCACCGTCCGCTCCCAATCCCTGGCGCGCCCACCGCGGCCCGCCGGCACCGAGGGATGGCCGGCCGGCCGCGCTCCCTCTCACGGCTGGACTGGCGGCCCAGCCCCGCGCGATACCCGGCCTCGGTCACGTGACCGACCTGTCACACGGCCAGCAGCCAGCCGGTGGCAGCAGGGGCGCGCCCAGGCGCCGCGGCCGGAGGGGCGGAGTGCAGTGGCGGAGGCACGGAGACATCAGAGACAAGCATCTCATCATTGGCCAGCTGAATGTTCAGAGCCTTCTTCCCAAACTGCCAGACATCCGCGCCGACATCGACGAGCGGTTCTCATTCGACGTTTTTATTCTGAGTGAGACTTGGCTGAAACCGAATACCCCCGATCGATTAGTGAATGTGGCTGGCTACAAGATTGTGCGTCAAGATCGGCTGTGTCGCGGACGACTTGCCAGTGGTCATGGTGGCGTGGCAATCTGCGTTCGCGAGACCTTTGAAACCGATCGTTTGCCTACGCCAGTGACCGGTATTCCCAACTCGAATCTTGAAATCGTTTGGGCGGCAATTCGTGTGAACAAAAATCGGCGATGTATCGTCGGAGCTGCCTATAGGGTGCCAAAGAACACAGTCCAACAAGTAGCAGCCGACCTGGAGGACTTGGAGGCGCAGCTGCAGCACATCATTGCCACTCACCCCGGACTGACGATGATCATCGGAGGTGACCTGAACTGCTGCCTTCTCAAGACCGGCTCTAACACCCCTGGTGAGCGGCTCAGTGCCCTGCTGACTCAGCACGGCCTGCAGAGCTGCAACACCCGTCTGCCAACCTACAGACCGGCCGGCAGCCTGCTCGATATTCTCGCCACCAATCGAGGTGACCTCGTCACTCGAGCCGGAGTGACTCGCTGCCACTATGGCGGCCCACACGACATCACCCGCTTGGCGCTCCGAGTCACCGGGATCAAGCGACCCACCGGCACTGTGTCTCAACGGCGGTGCTTGGCGCGCGTCGACAAGACCGACTTCAACCAGCAGCTCCTGAACGCCGACTGGACGCCGGTCTACAGGTCTGCTGGGCCAGAGCTGAAGTGGTCAGCGTTCGTGCAGACCTTCAAGCCGCTGCTGGATGCCGTTGCTCCGGTGCGTCGGGTCCTGGTGCGGCCGCCAGGTGCGCCACCTGCCTCGGAGAACACCCGCCACCTGCTGGCTCGCAGGCGAACTGCTCTCTCCGCCGGTCACCGCCAGGAATACAAGAAGCTGAACCGGCAGTCCCGAGCCGCTATCCGCGCTGACTGCCGACGGCACCTTCAGGAGCAGCTGACCAAGGGAGGCCCCAGTAGCATGTGGAGAGTGCTCCGGCCTACGATTGGCTCCAACAAGAGCTCGTCTCCAATCAGCGGCATCACGGCTGACGCCTTAAACGACTACTACGTCTCGATAGCGCCAGACCTGGCCGCCGCTGTTCCTGCACCGGCCGGACCAGTCGATGTGCGTTTGCCTCGGGTCTGTGCTGACGGGCTCAGAGTCCAGCCGATAAGCATGGAGACCTTGTGGGCGATAGTGCAGGGACTGAAACCATCTGGGGCAGAGTGCAGTGACGGGCTCAGCGTCAACATGATAAAGGACTTCTTCCATGGACTTGGACATATCGTGCTGGATGTGGTGAATGCCAGCCTTGAGACTGGCAGAGTACCACAGCATCATGGAAACATGCCATCATAACCCCGATACCCAAGGGGAAGTTCACTGCATCTGACCCGTCTCGCACTCGGCCCATCTCCATTCTCCCTGCCATCACCAAGATCGCCGAGAGAGCTGTGCAGCTCCAGCTCACCGAGTACCTGGAGAGGCACCATCTGCTTAGTGAGACTCAGCATGGCTACCGCAAGCGCCACTCGTGTGAGACTGCCCTGCACGTGGTCTCAGATGATGTATTGCGCGCGATGGACAGTAGTGAGATTGCCCTCTGGGCAATGGTGGACTTGTCCAAGTGTTTTGACATGGTGCCGCACGATTTTCTGATCGACAAGCTGTCGGTGTATGGTATCGATCCCTTCTGGCTTGACGACTACCTCCGAGGTCATACACAGCAGGTCCAGGTCAGAAGTCACGAGGGCCAGCTGCACAGTGGGGATTTTTCCGATCTAGCGCCTATTAATTCAAAAAAATATTTTTTGGATTTTGGTTTATTTTTTGTGTCAGTAGGGCTAAGAAATGTCTGAATTTTTCATATATGGCATTGTTTTATCTGTATGTCCACAGCAAAACTAGGAAAAATGCGCCCAAAGTTCACACTCATGCGTGATTACTCAATGGGCTCAGCAAGGCCCGAAAGTACAGCTCAATTTCATTGTCCTGTCCTGTTGGTTTTAATCTTGCGAGGTCTTAAAGTTGCATATCGTCTGAAAGGCACCTTTATTAGGAATGGAATGGCAAACAGAAAGTATGCCACAACCTTACTAAGGTCACAAAAATGCCCTTTACAAAAAACCCTTACAGACACCATATTGAAGGAATGGTATTCTAAATAAATGTAGGAAATCAACAATGTTCTCCACACTTTTCCACTCCGAAATATATCCTATCGAATTCGCCACTTTCTTCTGCACAAGACGACACCTAGTTTGGCTGCCGAAACTTGCCTGAACACGGAATATTCACATTAGAGTATCATAACACCCCACTCGAGGAGCGCTAGGGCAAACAGCACGATATAGGTATGTTCCGGAGTCCGGACATAGGCGAATAATTTTACTTCGTGATTTATATGATGCATATCTTCTGAGACACATTCATTAGGAATAGGATGACAAGCGTAAATTATACATACCGTAACCTTATTAACCATCGCACTTGTGGGGAGGGGGAAGGGGTCGGATAAAACCCCATGGTTTTCCGCAAATTACTCGCGCAAAAAGCGGCCGATCACGCCGAAACTTTCGGTACCCTCGAGATCATCAATTTTACATCTAACCTAAAAATTTCATGACTCTGACGCAACTGACCTTTGACCTGTGGCATATTTCTCGAGACCATGTTTGGCCGGACTCGCGATTCGGCGTATGCCAGCTCACATTATCCGCGGTTTCCAGTCTTTTTGTGGTTTTAAACGTTCAAATATGTGAAATGATGTTGGTGCCATGCATAATGGTGGGTGTCAAGGTCACGTGAAGGTCAAGTCAAGGTCATTGACCTTTTGATGACCTTGGTCCACTTTTTCGAGTTTTACTTGTTTCTAGGGTAGTTTTTGGTGCTGATTTCGATTTTAGCAGCCATTTGAATATTTACGAAGTAGTTCTAGTGCCTTCGTTCCATGTTACGAAGCTATCAGTAGTAGGTGACACTTCTATGGATGGCCGGCAGGACGCCTACTAATTGATCTAACCTGACCTGACCCGACCTGGCCTAAATGCATAAGACATCGTCTGTGATCAAAACTAACATGAAATTCGTGATCAGCACCCCAAAATACCCCGTAACACCCTAACTTTGCGAAGTTTCAAGAGGTCTCGATTTCCCAACTTTAGTTGGGTCATTAAACTGACTTGGAAAGTCAGCTTATGACCTTGGACTTTGAAATTGGATATATTCGGCCTAATTTCGTCATAGGCAGCACGCTTGACTTTTCCGCGAAGCTCTAGCTTGATCAGGGGCCAAACGGCTGAGCGGGGGTCCAATTGAACCCCCTATACTATGTTGATTATGCACATTTACAGGTAAAATTCTCACCAGGACACACCAGCCAACATCTGTGCACAATCTGGCTACAATTCTACCTATGGTTTGCCCTCTACGAATAAATACGTGCTAGATCGGAAAAATCCCCACTGTGAGCTGGTGCGATCGTCCGTGAGATCGAACTCAATCGGTGTATATCAGGGCGGATCGTTAAGTTGCATACTCTGGTGTATTTTTGCGAACGACGTCTGTCTCCATGTGCCCGATTATGTAAAAATAGTTCAGTTCGCCGATGATACCCAGATTTGGACAACTGGCAAAAAGCACGACCTCTCGTTACTTATAAACCGGCTCGAGACAGCTCTCCAATCGATGTTTAACTGGTTCTGCGCACACCGTATGAAAGTGAACGAAGCAAAGACGGAACTGATGGTCATGGGAACGAAGCAGATGATGAGAGGTATTTCTCATGTGAACGTTCAGTTCAACCAGGCAACAATCAGATCATCAAACCATGTTCGTAACCTCGGTGTGATTTTCGACCGTAGCCTTGACTTCCAACCTCATGTCGATCAACTCGTTCCGAAATGTATAGGAATGCTCCTCGGCCTAAACCATGTCAAACATGTCATACCGATCGCGACCTTGAAACATCTTATCACAGCTCTAGTCTTCCCCGTGCTGCGCTATTGCATGTCAGTTTACGGCATATGTAACAAGGCGCAAGTCCACCGCATTCAGAAGGTGATTAACTTTGCCGCACGAGTGCTCAGTGGACGCCGCAAGCATGAGAGCATATCAGATGTTGTGCGATCGCTCGGGTGGCTAAATGCTGATGAACTGATCACTTACCATAGAGTCATCACCATTCACCGACTGCTTACCGATGATGTACCGAGGCCAGTAGTCGCGACTATCCGCCCTCCCGCTCGTGAGCAGCACAGCCATAGTACTCGCACTGCTGATCTCCTCACAGTGCCGCGTATTCGCACAGAAGCGGGACGCAGTCGGCTGTGCTTCAGTGCCGTGAAGTTATATAACTCTGTGCCTAGGAAGCCTGGCATGTCTATCAAAACAGCCACCAAGCAACACCTGTTTGCTTGCGTGCCGTGACGAGTGAGTCGTGGTGACGTTTTATTTTATTTTATTTTATTTTCCCATTGTTTTGAATGTATCGGTGTAAATGCTCCCTATATCCGTATGCTTGTATTATTGACGTCCGATGGTGAAAAGCCCCTGAGAGCAGTGGACCTTCGTGAATATACATTCTGATTCTGATTCTGATTCTGATAAGCTAATCTCGTGCAGGTCTGAGCCAAGAGGTATTACAGATAAACGTCCTCCGCGAAAAGTATATTTTGAGGCTAAAACGTGTACCTTAGGTCAAATCTGAGATAATCAATAAGAGAGAGCATAAAAAGAGCTATCGAATATGCGCTTTGCTGAAGCGCTGTAGGTCAATCTCTTTCTGAATCCTGACATGCGCCGCTCTGTCGAAAAATGTCAACATCGGCGAAATTTGATTTTCGGTTGTCGCTGGTGACTTGACCTTCGACCAGTGCGACCTAACCTTAAAAATGATCTAAGTAGTTTTGTAATAGTTTTTGACGCTCTTTCGAACGCCGCCTACTGCGTGTCTCGACGTGGCCCACAAGCTGAGTTAGAAGTGGGTGTTCAAACACCCCCAGCAGGTTCAATAAAAAAAAAACGCTTACGCTGGGGGCGGCACCGCACTGCTAGCCGCTGTCGGCATCGCAATAATGGGCGGCACAGCGCTGAGGGGCGCCACTTGCATTGAGGGGTGGCATTGTAGGGTGAAAGGGCAGCGTCGCATTGAGGGGCGGTATCGCAACGAGGGGTGGCACTTACGAGACAGCCTTATAAGGAACGCTTGGCACATCCTAGCCCAGCTCGGCTGCTGCATCTTGAAAAGGTCCCTTGGTCTCGATGAGAAAGCCCCATTGTCCAATACTTGCCTAGCGTCAGTGGTTTCGTGGGGGGGGGGGGCTATCAATCTTGAATGGGGCGGGGCAGTGATGCCATCCACATTTTTGCTCCATCCCAAGATCTCGACCAGAATTTCCCAAGATGCTCGTCTCGAATCCCAAGACTACCCATCGCATATCCTTATAGGAGTACCCCAAGTAAATCCATAGCTTATTTTGGACATATTAGTGTGTTTAGTATTCAACTTTCTCTTCTTCGGGTCCACCCTTGTCCTTATTGGCGTATTTACAGCAGCCAATGTACCTAGAGGCCGGGTGGAGGGGAGGGGGAGGGGTTCGATCGGACTCTTACAGCTGATCGGTTCCTGCATATAAGAGCTTCACGAAAAATTAAGATGCTGGCCTAGACAACATGAAGCCAGTGGTATCTGATATTATGGTCAGGTCATTCGTTGACCGTCAATGGTGGGTCAGGGACCCAAAACACAAAGTCCGAATCTGTTAGAACTTCTTGGAAACGAAGTCTGTGGCATTTTGGATTTATTTCGAAATTTGTCTCGTGACACATTTGGAGAAGCTAGGGTCAGGTGAGGTCAGGCTGATTTTTAGTGTTTTCCACCCCTGAGTTTTGAGATATGGGCTCCAAAACAAGCTCTTAAAAGCTTATGTGAATCCCGAAATCGAAAAGCCTATGCTGTGAATCTGCGCGTAAGCCAGTGCCCGCTGGGGCCCATGAATTTTCAAGCCGACGATGGCGAGGGGGTCTAAACGAGGACGTAGCTCGTCCCCTGGACTATATAGTTACAAGACGTCAGCAGTGTTGTGAAGGTCGCAAGGTTACGCTTTGATTATTTTTGGTCCAGCAGAGCCCAGAGGTCAGGTAACCAGGATGATCAGGTTAAGGATGTGGCACATCAGCAAATGATACTTATTCTGCATAGAAAAATATGCAACAATCTACCACATGGATTCGACCAATTGTTTAGATTTCATCCTTCACTCAGAAACATTCGTAATGTAAAACACTTCGAAGAAATATTCACTTTCAAAAAATATAAAACTCATACTTTGTCATGGACAGGTCCTAGAGTGTGGAACAATGTCATGACCTCGATCTTTCCTCACGTTCAGTCTGTGCCATTTGCCAAAAGCACAATAAAAAAGCTAGTTAAAAATCATTATATCAATCAATACTGATTAATTTAGCTTGATACATCTTATAATTCAAAGATAGGTACTTCAACCATATAGGTACCTACCAAACGCTGATATGCCTGTATGTGGCAGTTGTATGTGTAATGTGTATGTATGCTTGTGTAGGCATACATAGGTGTATGTATCCGTCCGGTATATGTGTAATATGCAGCATGTGTATTTTACTCATTTTTAGTGTTTTGCTAAATGTCACCCTGCCTGCCCGGGCACTTGGAGCGCCCGACAACAAGCCTTGCTTCGTGGGGTGCTCCGAGTGTCTGGGCTAACGGACCCACATGCATGCCTAGACCAGAGTATTATGATGATGATCTTGCCTTTGATGAGAGAACCCCCTAACCAACCTTCCCCAGCGATTATGCCTTTTTCTCGTATTGGATGCTGTGTATGAATGTTACGAATGTGAGCGAGTGAATGAGGATGGGCTTTCAGTAGAGGGCAGTCACCACTGTTTACAGTGTCGACTACTTTGCTTCTTATTCATTCATATTAACCATGGACTCTCTCTTTACTGCTTTTTTATGTTTCTTTCATTTCCTAGCTGGGAGTGCCGCGACTTGAAATTTTAAGTTATTCTGGTGTTAACGTAAGGTTCTGTGTGTCGCTGGGATAGAGGGAGGGGGCACTCCTGGTCACCTGATCATGGGTGGCGGCTTAGAAAAAAAAACAGACACTTTTCAGAGGTCAAAGACAAACTGCCCTTTGACCAAAATGCCCAAAATGACCTAAGTAGTCGGCGCGCCCTAAAGCCCCAATTAACAAACAAATTGCCCTTATTTTGGTTCGCGGTCAACGGATAAGCCTCCTTAGAGCAAAACCGTAAAATGAAACGCTTTGTGCGGGAGCCGCTTTCTGAAATATTTTTTAGGCATAATGTTTGTAAAAGCTTTTCATAGTCACCCAACATCATGCCGCCAAACCACCCATCCCCGTTGATTACGGAGCGAGCGAAGCGAGCGTAGTCTTTCCTTAGATTAACGGAAATTTCTGAGTATGAGCGGCCGGCCGGCCGGCCGGCCGGCCGTGGTCACGGTTTTGCGAGGCTTATATCTCAGCAACCACTTGACCGATTTACACGCGGTAATTTTTGTAGGGTAGCTTCATTCCTTCTACCAAGTATTGGACTATTCCCGATGCATGTGGGTGACCCCTTATGCACGTGCCACGTGCAAAACGAAGAGGTGTCACTTTTGTAATTGTTGCAATATCTCGGTAACTACTCGGCCGATTGCGCTGAAAGTTGGCATGTAGGTAGGCACCCACTAGGCAATGCATATCCATGTGCCAGAGTTGGGGTGCTGCTGCACGTGCGCACGTGCAGGGGTCGATTCCAGATCTCGAGAACGGCTGGACCGATGGCGCTCAAATTTGATGCATGGTTACGGAGTAGTTAGTAGGGTGCCGTGCACAAGTCAGTTGGGACCCATTTTGCACGTGCGCACGTGCAGGGTACCACTTCCAGATCTCGAGAACGGCCGGGCCGATTGTGCTCAAATTTGGCACATCGCTAGAGACCGGTTAGTAGGGTGCCGTGCACAAGTCAGTTGGAGGTACCCCCTCGCAATTTCGCACGTGCAAGGCCCACCCTCTCGCTCGCTCCGTTAATCGCCCCAAAAGGCGTTATACTGGTTACGGAGCGAGCGAAGCGAGCGTAGTCTTTCCTTAAATTAACGGAAATTTCTGAGTATGAGCGGCCGGCCGGCCGGCCGGCCGGCCGTGGTCACGCTTTTGCGAGGCTTATATCATGCGGTATTCAAGTAACAAGTAAAACAAGTAAAACATGCGGTATTCAAAATATAAACTAGCCTTGTTATGCAAATGAAGAAGCAACGTGCACCAATCCGGCGTCTTTTTTCTGCCACCCATACCTATTATGTACTGAGTATTGGAGCCGGAGCCGCCGGAGCCGCCGGAGCCGGACCATTTTACTCGGAGCCGGAGCCGGAGCCGGAGCCGCGCCATGGCATTTCACCCGGAGCCGGAGCCGTCTGAAATTTCCACGGCTCCGCATCCCTGGTAAAGAAAGGGTGGGGGAATTCATGGCCGGCCCGATCCCCTGCAGTCCGGTTGCTGAGCGGGGGGGGGGGGATGCGGGGGGAGAAAGTTCCTATTGCCACGCCTATGCCTATAGGTATATACCTACGTATGTATTGTTACGTATTGGTATTAGTAAAGTTAAAGCTAAAAGTTATTAAAAGAAGTAAAAAAAAAACACCGACGCGAAGCGCTGCCTTTTTTTAAAATATCCGCGAAAAAATCGTCAACTTGATGAATCGATAAAAATCACTAACATCTCAGGAGGCACACTGCTGAGTGCTGATACCAATAAATACGTATAGCATATACTTAGTATAGGCAATAGGCATGTCTTTTGTGGCATCATTTGGACCTTCCTTCCCCCCCCCGCTCAGCAACTTTGACTGCCGGGGATCGGGCCGCCCATGAGTCCCCCCCCCCCCCCCACCCTCAAACTGAAAGTCTGGATCCACCCTGGTGCCCCAGCTAATCGCTAACTAGAATCAGCGCACGATGTCGCGGTTTATATGTATATGCATAGATGTCGCAGCTATAGCGACACATGCAGTGGAAATCGTAGCAGACAGCAGTAGTTTCCCCTAGCAAAGTGGTGGTTTTCTACCACAGATGCTCGTCGAGGTCGGAATTTCCAAATACGCATTCGCCCTCATTCGCCGCTAAAATTCTGGCTTTACCCTCACTCTTATTCAAGTTATTTAACTTTTCTTAGATTCGCATGGTTAGTGACGACGCGCGTGGCGATATCCCTCTGGCGGCCACAGGTGGAACTACCGCGCACGGCGGCTCTGGCCGGCCGACTGCGCAGGTGGCAGCACCTGCCCCGACTATGCATTTACGGCGGCCCCGGCCGGCCGCCGGCTGCCGGGATCTCCGGAATGGCGGTAGCCCGCTCATCTTCGCACGCGCATTCAGCGGCGGCTTGTCGATTTTTCGAGTGTCGGCTGCCGATCTCCCGAGAGCCGGCCACCTGTCAGCCGCCGCTCGGCTCTGTGTTTATGGGGACGGCGAATTTCTCCCGGAGGGCAGCACCTCGCTCACAAAAGCACGTGAATCAGCCGCATTCCTGTGTCTGAAGCCAATGCTTAAGAGATATGTGGTTCCGCGGCTATCTCGCACGCCCTAAAAGAAGAAGCTCGCTGCAAAAACTGAGCACACCTGACCTGTGACGTCATCGGTGACCCCGAGGTCAATGAAATTTGGTTTCCTTCGACAAATTTGACCGGACTATCGAACGCCGTTTGAATTTTGCGGATCCGTCCAGTAGTTTCGGAGATACGAGGGGGGCAAAAAATAGCCCCCCCCCCCCACCTGGGCCTCGTTTCTTAAAAGGAATTACTTACGGCGTTCCGTCAATTATGCCAGATTTGGCGTATTTGATGCCAATTCGGTTTCATAAAGCCGGAGACAGGAGTAATTCACGCCATCGAAATTACGGAGCTTCATTTACGGCAAATGCTCGATTCCGGACCAATTGATGCCATTTGGGTTTCATAAAACGACGTAATTAACGCCAAATATTTTATCAAGCTCTTGATATCAGTGGTGTAAACTACGTACAAAAATGTTGCGTGAATTTGAAATAATGTGAAGATTCGAAGCTAATTTTTAATATATTTTATAATGTTGAGCCCGGTGAGGAAGAAAGAACAGCCAAAATGAGAAAAAGAAACTGCAAATCTTCTCTACCAGTCACTTTTTGTGGCCGCTATCGGAATTTTGTTTATTCGCCGCGCCGCGCCACTTTCGTAGTTAGGCACTTCTGCTTAGCTGGCTTTCTGCTGTTTTCAATATATTGATTTAATAAAGGATAGTCATCAATATCAATTTTGTTTTTTCATAAATAATTTTTTAAGATTTAAATTCAACATAATTGTTTTATAATTTCTCGTAAAAAATAAGTGTTGACATGAAATTGTAATTTGTAGGACGCTTGATAAATTACGGTAACTACGCAAATGTGCTTAGTTACGGAGGTGTAAACAATTCCAGTTGTGGCTTTGTGAAACGGGTTCATTTGCGCTCCGTAGTTTGAAAGGGTGTGAATTACGGAAAGGTGTAAGTTACGGCAGAGTTTTATGAAACGAGGCCCAGGTCGCGTTATAAACAGACCCCACCAGGGCGCGGGTTAACCCGCGCCCCGTAGGGGGAGGCGAAACCTGCCCTTTTCCCTGTCCTTTTCCGTGGATAGCTCCTAAACGTCTGCAGATATCGCCAACAAACTTTCAGGACCCTTCTGTGCATTAATTTTACACATTGTGACCAAAAAATTCCAGAGGCTATGATAGGTTGGCCGCAAATGACTTCAGAATGACGTAATGTTCTGCCATTTTCGACCGCAAAAAAAGAGCTTCGCGAGAAGAGCTGTCAGGCCTACAGCTTTGAAGATACAGAAAAATGATCATGACATAAAAGGTGTAGAATTGACAGGACTACAGAAATGCCTGCTCGGATTTTTGAAATTTTTGAATTTTGACCCCCAAAAATAAAGAAAGTAATTTTTTGGATATATTAGCCAAAAAAATCAATTCTTTGAGGCTCGAAAAACGGAATATATATGATAGTGCCTATCGTCTTCTATCTTCATACCGAATTTCAGATCGATATCTCTTTTTTGGCCGAGCTACAGCGAAAAAAAACTGTTCATCGTCAAATTTTTAAACTCATTTTTTATGGCAACTCTAGACCACGTAGGGCAAAGCAAAGACCACCATAAGACTCCCCGTGGCGAGCTGCCCATTTTATCGATACCCATTTTATGCAAAAATATCAACTTTGAAATTTGACCTAATTTGACCTGACCTTGACCTGCCCTTCACCAGAACGTAACCTTAGCTGACCCCAAAGGCTGCCTGACCCACATAATCGCATTTTTCATGTAAAATAGACCATAAAACATGTATCACACGACACTTACATATTGCGACCCCCCAGTGACCTGACCTCTGTGACCTGACCTGCCATCAGTGACCTCAGATAGCAAAGTGTGTGTTTGACGAACAATTAACCATCGAATATTTTCAATACCTTACCAATTTACTCGATTTCACAACACATTTCTTGAAATGCCTGTGACCGGTGAAAATCCGACCTTTGACCTGACCTGTGACGTCATCGGTTTGGCTAAGGTCAATGGAACTTAGTCACCAGGTAGTTCCCCGGTGGGGCTATCGAACGTTGTTTGAATTTTGAAAATCAGCCGGTAAATTTCCGAGATCTTAGGGCGGACTCCCCCCCCCCCCCCTACGGGTGGTAGGGTTGGCCGATAGCCCTAGGGGCGCAGGTTAAGTTAGCTAAATTTCATGAATTTGATCGTTAATGGCGCCTAATTACAAGTTATTTAGAATTATTCTTAGGTCAAAATATCTTTTGTTATCACTAATCATTACAAGTGCCATCCTAAAAATGTCCACCAAATCAATCTGAAAATCTGACTTCACCTAGGAGTCTTCACCCTTGGCCGTATTGGTGTTATGTCTACGTCTAACGTATATACAGGGGAGGGGTCCGTTGGACCGTCTTGCTGTTCGGTCTCTGATCAAGCTAGGGGCTTCACGGAAAAACTAACGTGTTTCCCGTAACGAGGAGAAGCCGATGACATGCAATTTTAAGGTCCTAGGTCAGTGGCTGACCTTCCAGGTCATGTCAATGACCCAAAAGCCGGGAAAATCGAGGCCTGGTAGAACTTCATTAATTGAGTTTGTTATAGGTTTTTTTCGGAGTGATGATCACGAATTTTAGATGAGTTTTGATCAACGATGATGTCTATGCGTTTAAGCCAGGTCGGGTCAGGTCAGGTCAGGTCAACCAGTGGGCGTCCTGCCAGCTATAGTAGGTGTCAATCACCACCTACAGCTTGGAAACATGTTACGAAGGCACCAAAACTACTTCGTAAGTGTTCAATGCTCTAACGACGCTTGTTATACACAATATTGAATAATGTAATATATCAATATACACAATATCTTGAATATATTGTGGTATTTTGCAATATATTCAACTTAATTATGAGGCTTAACCCTCGCCCTGGCAGGGGGGGGGGGGTTGATGCAACCCCCCCCCCCCTAAGGTTTTTCGATAATAGCGTAAAAACGGGCCGCCAAATTTGGCACAGCCTATGAGGCAACTTCTTTACATATGACCTGAAAATTTTAAGTCCGGGTGACCTTGGGTCAGGTCACCAGGTCAGAAAAACCGGTACAAGGTCATGGTTAAATTTCAATTTTCTTTTGCACGTGTCCAACCCACAGTTTTGGACTGATTTCCTTCAAACTTTCAGGATGTGCTAAGTTCACCGAGTTGTATAACATATAGTTCCGTTTTTTGAGGTCACTCACCTGAGGTCAGTTAGAGGTCATTACGTCGTAATGTAAGCCTATGGGAAAATACTAAATTCGGAAAATACTGGAGATATCCGCTTCGTTCCATCACTCTTGTGCTTTGAAACCATTGTAATTAACAGCAGGTCACTTGGTGCTTCTTTGTTTGGTGTACTTATCCATGGGTCAGGTCAAATGAGGTCAACTGAGGTCAAATGACGTTTTTGCTAATAACTTGGCAGATAATGACGCTAGAGCTTAGAAAATGGTGTCATTGTGTTCCTGGTGATCAGCTGAATGGAATGATATGCAATATGATGCAATTTGGTTAACTTGAACTTAATTTGTTAATTAAAGTTTACTTAAAAATTGAGAAAAACTTTAAGTACACTTAAGCGAACAAAAAGTATATGATTCGACGCGCCTTGACGTGCTGAGTTCACTGGTGCTTTTCGTTTTTCTCTATCTTAATTAGATCAAAAGTTATAAGCGAAAAACTTTTAGCCTGTTTTTAGCGAAATTTATACATTTATACCCCCCAAAACCCCCCTAAATATTGACCTAGAGCAACCAAATTTGCACAGGGCGAGAACTCCAGGGACCCACCTACCTACCAAATTTGGTGTTTCTAGGTGCCATAGGAGCCAATCGCGAGGGGGGTCGCATCCCCCCCCCCTGCCAGGCCGTGTTATGAAAAATGCCCTGCCAGGGCGAGGGTTAAAGCCCTCACAGGACCTACATACCTTCTGGCCGAGTGGGGTCGGTAAACGTTGGTACAGTCGTGTACAGGTTGATGGTCCACCACTCTTTATCTACCGGGTTCCTATGGCTCAGCATTGGCAGCAGCCGCCTGGTACCGGTAGGCTGTGCCGCATGACCCGAGAGTGAAACGGCACAGCCTACCCACACTGTATGACACCGGCTCGGGTCGCCTGGTAGAGCGATTTGACCGGACGCTGCGTTGCGTCACACCGGCTGGGAGGGGGGGGGGGAAGAAGTGTCAGGCCTGTCGATTTGGCTCGGCTCGGTGCAGTGGAGAGGCGGGCTGGAGTGTGGTGTGGGGAGGGGGTGATGCGGGGAAGGAGTGAGCGGACCTGGGGCTGGGCGTGTGTGGTCACTTGTCGCATAGAACCGATCGTATCCCTCCTCCAAAAATTCGTTTTAGAGATATTCACAAAACCCATGGGGGGTCAACCACCCATCTCCCAAGTGGGTTGCGGAAGGACAGGTAAGGATGCATGTACAGCCCACCGCTAAAGTAATGTAGGGGTTTACCAATCTCAACGGTTGGCTTTGACTGGCGATTGTTTAATGCGGAGTGATCGAAAAGAAGATGTCAGTAGCTAAAGTTGCAGCTGCAAGGGTGACGATACATATAAGCTACATTCAAAGTTTCATTGTAGTCTGGCTAAGCGTTCCTAAGCTTCAGAAGCAGAACATACCCATGACTGAAACCACACATTACTTCTGCTGTGGACTGTACGGTCTCTCATGAATTGCAGGAAAGAAAGAAAACAGATCAGTCACCAAATAATCTTTCTGAAAAGTGGACTAAACGCAAAGCCTCCCACCGAGAAATAAATATCCAGCACGTCAAGCGCTTCGAGCCGGGCCCTCACTACCGGTCAGTCTGACAGCCAAGCACTCCACTCCTACGCTGAGCTACACCGGATGGTGGCTACGGCCGGGGCAAAGTCTGGCCGGGCGGGCGGCGGGGCCGGGAGGTCGGCGGCAAAGTCAATTAATGTTTTGTGGGTTCGGGTGCCGGTCACTCTAGCTTGGTGGAATGATGGTGTATCATTGGAAAAAAACTTACAGCGTGGAGTCCCGGTTCGAGCCTCGTCAGGGCTCCGGCTGTTTTTCCGAGTTAGGATGGTTTGATTGCTATTGAGGATTATCAATAGACAGATGTGACAAATGTATTATAGTGCATGTATGGCCTAAACTTTTGAATTCATTTTGAATTCATTTAGATTGATTGCCATTAGTGGTTGCGAGCCATTTATACGGTTTTATACATGGCAATTGATTGTTTGATTGATTGATTGACTCATTCATTCATTTAATACGTGCCGAATTTAGCATACGAATTGACATCCAGCATCAATCCATAAACGTATTGCCTAAATATCATGCGTAGGCACAAGACCGTTGCCTCGATACCGTGCCAAATCACGTATTGCACAATGGACAAGTAAAGTAAATTATATTCGATGGGTCTTCCGTGCATTGTGCTTAGCAAAAACAGGAGTGCAATTTTTAAGCGACGCAAAATGTGCAATGCAGCAAGTGATCACACACACCCGACCAGCCCCCATGGTCCACCAACACGCCCCACACCACTCGCCAGCCCACGCCAACCACTGAGACGAGCCCCTCCCCCCCCCGCGCTGGTCTGACGCAACAGCTGGTCTACAAAGCGCTCCACCCGGCGACCCGAGCCGATGTCAAACGGCGTGGGTAGACTGTGCCGCATAACTTTCGGGTCATGCGGCACAGCCTACCGGTACCAGGCGGCTGCTGCCAATGCTGAGCCATAGGAAACCGGTGGATAAAGAGTAGAGGACCATCAACCTGTACACGACTGTGCGATCCCCCTCGCCGTTGATGGAGCTAGAACCTCGTGGGAAAAAAAAACGCACTTGGACGCCGTTACGAAATGCAGCGATTGGTACCTGATTTTAAGGTCAGGTCTCAAGGTAACTGGTGACCTCTGTGGTCAGGTCAAGTGGCCCAAGTCATGGTTTGGTTTTTTGGTAAATAGCTTCGAATAAATGATCACAGAGCCGCGATTTTGGCATCATCGTGGTCAGTGGTCACCTAGCTCAGGCGCGTCGAATGGGATATGTTTTGTTCGGATGAGGTCAACATAAGATGTTGACCTTGGGTCAAGGTCATGTCAGAGCCAGTCAGGTCACGAAGCTGTTCGAAAGATTTTTGATCGGGAGTTGATTGAGATTTTGAGTTTGGTCGGGAGTTATTGACGAAAAACTTATGACCCTAGTGACATCATAAATGACGTCACGCAAGGTCAACAATGCAAAAGTGAAGCATCGGACCTTGCAAAGAGTGCATGAAATCACGAGTCCATGTGCTTGAGATAGTTGTATATTATTCCTGGCGCCAAAATAACAGTTTCCATATTTCTGCATTGACTTATAATGGTGAGGTCACGTGATCGCCCTGACCTCATGTGATCTTTAGGAAAAATCCGAGTTAAACAGGTTTTGAGACCTCTTGAGGATACTACGTTCTGTAACTTTCATCTCCCTGTGAAAGTTCGTCTGGCACGGAGGGTGTTACGAAGTTGCGGCATCTGAGGACCGTGCAGAGATTCATTTATATCGTCGTAGCTCAGTGACCTGACCTGACCCAAAAATGCAGTTGCTGTCAAAAGATCCAGCTTGAATTAAAGGTCGTTCATGCTTTCAGCTCTCTATCCCCGGCGTGTTCGAGCTATCGCGAATATAAAAAACTGGGGCGAGGGCCAGGTTTTTAATTTTCATTTTTGTGTTATGGCTGTGTTACAGGATTTGGTGCTCATTTATATGGCGTGGGTATTGACAGGATCACGTGGGTGTTTGGACACCCCCAGCTGACAGCTGCATACAATTCTCCACGTATGCCTCAGGTTCGTACATACGGTGGCTCTGTCCGACTGCGCACCGAGTCACTGGAGCGGCTGGAGCAGCAGGCCGGCGGCCTCCAGTCGGCTCAGCGGGCCGTCGACAACGCCTACTCGTTCGTCTGAGGCGCGCCTGCCAGCACCACTGGTCAGCTGCAGTGCGTCGGTACTGCACTCGCAGCTACTCGGACAGGGACCTGCGCAAACACGTTGTACTTATACAGGTCACCGCCGATCAGTACCTAATGTGAGGATGTACGTAATCGAACAAAAGCCGGCACCATTCAGTAATAGTGAGATGTATCGTCAAAGGCGAGCATCGCACAGCTTCGTATTTCAATTAGACAACTTTCTTAAATGTGTCACAATTCTACCTGCCACAGCATACTCGCTATCATCGAACAACTGTAATATCTACCCACCTTGACGCACCCCAGAGTCTCTGTGACCGCCACTGGGCAGAGTTGTGAACCTACGCGCGTGCATGAAGAGTCATTGCTGTGCGAGTCATTGCTGTGCATTCCAGTATAGTGTAGCCATTGATGATCTGGACACAGTGGCGTAGCCAGACATCAGCGAAAGGCTGATGGCATGGTGCTCGAGGGGGCGACTTTTTCGGACGCCATTGTCAGCTAGTGACAGGGGCGTCAGTCTAAAATGTAACGTCATGCTTACCTATGCATGATTTACTAGGTGTTGCAAAATACGAGTATAAGAAAGAACCAAGTTTCGCTGTTTTTTTTCATAAAATCCAATTAGTGCCATTGCAGCCCAGTGTTTTTTCATAAAAAAAACCTTGGTCTTGATGAATATTTAGCACGATATAGGAAACGAGCTCAGGCTACAGACATTTTATTCTCAAAATACGCATCCATGCGAATTTCTTCGGCCGACGTAGCCTATAGAAGACGACCTTTGATGATGTGAGTGTGTATGATCGACTTTGAATAAGCGCCATAGAAACCTGCTGATCTCACTGAACATTCGCCTTGCGTAACCCTCAGGCAAATATCTACATTGATGGTCAGGTCAATTTTGCGACCTCTCCATTACCTATAAGTTAACCCGCGCCGTGCTGGTGGCCTGTGTTTTTCGTGTCGTGCCTGGGGGGGACGTTTTCACGCCCCCCTCTAACTCGGCTCCTGGGCCACGTAGCGACACACGGTAAGTGGCAATCAAAGGAGCGTCAAAAATAATATTGACAGAAGCATTTCGCTCATTTTTTAGATCAGGTCAAAGGTCAGGTCACCAGAGGTCATCAAAGGTGAAATTTAGTCCATTTCAGCAATTTTGGAAACTTCCAACGGCTAACTCGGGAACCAATCGAGCTACAGCGTCGCGGAAAAGCGCATTCGATAGCCCTTTTACAGACCTGAGTGTTGCTCTCAGATTGGACATCAGGTCAATGGTTTAGCCTCCAGAGAGGAAAAACTAAAAAGTAGCATTAAAAATGGAATTATTGTACTGGGACATATTGTTTATAGCAAAAAGAGTTATTCCACACCAGTAACGTTTATATACCTAAGTGGTAGCTTTCGAAGGCTACTGCCTTCTTCGTCAGCCATATAGGTATATGTTCTAACACAACAAGACAATACACATTTGAAAAATACAATCTCATTTTCACGCGGAAATAGTTAAAGTGCTCGCCTGGTTGGAATGATGCAAATACCAAGATGCCTATAAGAAACAAGTAGGTTGGATGTTTTGATTAAAACCCTGGTGACGTCACTGACATTTCTTATTTGGAGAATTTCGCCTATAAGGAAAGTACGAAAATTTACATACGAAAATTTGTATTTTATAAGCAAAAATTAAATCTTTCAATTTCATTATGAAACTTATATAATTTAATTATTACAAAACTTGAAATCCTTCGAGTGTTTGTCCCAACCCCCTGCTATACCTTTGGTCACGTGACTGAAATGATCAACTTTGCGTTTTGCAATGTTAGGACTTAAACAGAAGTAATAAATGTTAGAAGTGTATTATTTATGATGTTTTAGGCAGAAATCGTGTAAATATATCCTTAAATTATATATAATCTGTTGAAAAGAAGTCACGTGATGCTACCAGATTGTGCTCGGACAGCATCTTCTTTAACTCCGATTTTGAGTACTTTGTACCTCCATAGAGGCCTAATAACGGACGTTTTCAGTTATAAAATGAAGCACTGAATCTAATAAGGGCAAAATCTAATTATTTGTTGCCCTTCAGGCTGGGCTATCCAGGTATGAACTTTGGCCAGTTTGTGTGTAAAGCCTATGGTGAAGGGAAAACTTCACGCCCAGCTGACGTCACAGATCTCGGCTACCAAATCGTGTCCGGTGGGGGTCGGCAAACACACAATAACACTTACACATATCGTTAAACAATGATATATAAGCCTCAAAGTACGGCTCTCCAGTACAACAGTGGTTGGTTTTGCTTTTTAGGCTATATCTGGTCTTATATTAGAGGTGGCAAAATGTGGACCCGAGGACCCGGTCCAAAGAACCAGTCTGGACCCATATGGGTCCAGACCGGTTCCTGGAAATTTTCTGACGGGTCCAACCGGGTCCTACCATAAACTGTACATCTTGCACACTACACATTATTGCAAAATATGAAGTGAACGTTTCTTGGCACACAGTAGCTCATGAGTACTCCCAGTGGGAAATAGGCTGCTTTACATGTTGCTACTAATGATACCTACAAGTAGTTTGTATTAATTGACTTTTGGGGAACCGGGTCCAACTGGTTCCGATTCCAACTAAGGCCGGGTCCGACTGGTTCCAGAAATGTCCAGCCGGGTCTGGTTCGAGTCTGGTTCCCAAAATTTTCATCTTTTGCCACCTCTATCTTATATCAAGTGCATATGCATAAGTATTAACCCGATTTGTGCGTATGCACATTTGCCACGATACTGTGAAATTGCATCGTCGTAAGACAATTACTTTCTGAGATATTTAGCAAAAGCCTCATTTTCTGCCGTTTGGGGCATTCTGGCCGCAGTCTTCCTGGGATCGCCTATGACATCCGTGGTGTCACCTACCGAGACGGACGCGGAAACACAGAATCATGAATCAATCGAGCGCGTAGTAAACGGAGCATGAAAGGGAGACTCAGCAGCGGCTATCCGGGTGGCCGGCGCGTGGCGCGCCCTCAGGCACCAGCTGACCCTTCGGACCGCGTGGGGTCAGAGGTCGCGCTCGGGTAGTCTCGGCTCTGGGTCTTAGCGCTGTGAAGCCAGGAAGGGAGGGGAGGATAGCGCTAGCCCGACTGACTTGTAGCTCGGCTGATGTGTGTGGAGCGGAAGGCGAGCACAGAACGGGATGGTGGATAGTGCGTATAGCGGACCGGATGCATTACCTTCACAACCTGTGATATATGTAATATTTTAAATGTTATGACACAAAGCCCTATTTTCAGGCCAGACCAGGTCACTGGCCGACATAAGTTAGACTTAGCAAGATCTTAAAATGCCGCAGCTTTGCAAGCCTCCTATACTAGAGGATCATTTACAAGGAAATAATTCTTACAGGATTTAGTAGGTATCTAAGGTCTCAAAACCTTTAATTCTTGTATTTTCCTTAAAGGCAGAGCCTATTTTAAGGGAATTTGACTGGGGGGGGGGGCAACCTGGAAAATTGTCTTAAATAATCCATCCATTAACCCTCGCCCGTATTGGTGTTTTCCAGCTGCGAATGTATACGGGGGGTCCGTTGGACCCTCCCCCCCCCCCTTGCCGTTTGGCCCCTGACCGAGCTAGAGCTTCGCGGAAAAAAAACGACCGTGTTGCCCGTGATGAAAAGAAGCCGATGATACCCAACTTTAAGATCCTAGGTTATCGGTTGACCTTCCAGGTCAGGTCAACGACCCAAAAGTCCGGAAAATCGGGACCTGATAGCGTCGTAAAGGGTGGCTGCTATGTTTTTGTTTTTTTTTGTGCTGATCACGAATATCATGCTAGTTATGATCATAGATGATGTCTTCATGCATTTAGGCCAGGTCGGGTCAGGTCAGGTCAGGTCAACCAGCAAGGGTTTTGCCGGGTATTCCTAGTAGGTGTCAACCGCCTCTGAGGGCTGTTCACGGGCCCTGAATCAGAATCAGAATCAGAATATATTTCATAACGAATCCATCGAATATGGTTTTTCATCGTCACACGTCAAAGGTTGAAAACATGCGAGGTAAAATACATTCAGGCCAATACAATACACCGCGATACTTGATCAGGTCAGCCATACAGTTCTCTGAGTAGGTAGCGTCTCAGGGTGGATTTGAAGTGGCGAGTGTTTGTGTCGAATGGCAGCTAGTTGTACTGCTGGACAGCACCGTAGCTGAGACGCCTGCGACCCGACTCAGAGTGTATCCTCGGTAGCGTGCGCTGAGAGGAGCCTCTCGTCTGATACACGTGGTCTCTACTGGGGCCGATGCACATAGCGATGCATTCGGGACTACCGGTCGTGATGGCAGCATGGGTGAGACACAGTCGGTGATACGTGACAAGGCCACGCGCGTCTAACCAGTTCAGGTCACGGAGAACGTCCGCTACATGGTCGTGCTTACGCCGGCCGCTAACCACTCTGGCACCAAAGTTTAGGAGCTTCTGTACTCTATGTAGCTGCGTTGCATTACATGTACCGTAAACCGAGATGCAGTATCTAATGATTGATGTCACAAGAGCCTGCACGATCGTCACGACAGCACTTTTCGGAACTACATGTTTGGCATGCATCATACCAAGAAGAATACCCGTGCACTTTGATGTTACATGGTCCACATGCGACTGGAAGCTCAGATAATTGTCCATGATGACACCCAAGTTCTTCACTACTCTAGAGTCGGGTATGGTGGTTCCTAGGAAGTCTAGTGCCACTAGCGGTAAACCTCTCAGCATAGCAGGTGTACCGAGCATAAGTGCCTGGGTTTTGGACGCGTTTAGTTTCATCCCGTTTGAACAAAACCAGTCGTACACATTGACAAGGGCCTGCTCCATGCGGACAATTAAAGCAGGCAGCTCACTTTTCTTGCCGCTGACAAGCAACTGTGTGTCGTCCGCGTATTGTACCACTCGGACCCCGTCGGGCACAAACAAACTGAGCTCGTTCGTGAAGATGGTGTACAAGACACAGCTGAGCGAGCCGCCCTGGAAGACCCCGATGGAGTTGGGCTTAGCAGCGGAACACATGGGAGTGCCGTCACCACCGATCACTTGCACTTGCTGAGTGTGGCCGCGCAAATAGTCTCCGAACCACTCTGTGTCTACACCATACAGCGCCAGCTTATCGAGTAGTCTGGCGTGCGGTACCACATCGAAGCACTTCGATAGGTCAAGTAGCACGAGCACAGATATCTCGCGACAGTCCATAGCGCAGAGGACGTGTTCGGTGATGACGCTGAGAGCGGTCTCCGTGCTGTGACCCTTCCGGTATCCGTGCTGGGCGCTGGAGAGCAGCTTGTTGGTCTCCAGGTACTGAGTGAGCTGGAGCTGCACTACTCTCTCAGTAATCTTCATCACTCCCGGCAGAATCGAGATTGGGCGGGTGTTGGCTGGAGCTGAAGGTCCTTTCCCCTTCGGGATTGGCGTGACAAGCGCGTGTTTCCACGCCGCCGGCACCTGACAGGTCACCAGGCTCGTGTTGATCATGTCGAGCAGAATCTGTCCAGTACCCCAGAAGTATCTCCTGAACATGTCGACACTGATCCCGTCAAGTCCGGTTGCTCTAGACGGCTTCATGGACCACAGGACCAGACACAGCGTGTCAAGATCGATGGGCTGTGGCCGGAACCCACTTGTCACTCGTGGCAGGCGGACGGGCACCGTTGCAGCAGGTCTCGGGACGCTGGCGGCAGTGGCAGGGCCAATGCTGACATAATAGTCGTTGAGTGCATCAGGGGTAGCACTGGGCACGGCAGTTTCCTTCTTACTGCCAATGATAGGCCGCAGCACGCGCCAGACGCTGCCCGGCCCCGCCTTGTCCAGTTCGCGCTGATAGTGGGCAGTCTGGTCTCGCCGTATCGCTCCGCGGCACTGGCGGTTCAGCTCCTTGTAGCGGTCGCGCTGTCCGCCTGCCTGGAGCGCCTGTCTCCGCTCGGCTAGCAGCTGGCGGGTGTCAGCCGTCAGGGGCGGCGCGCCGGGTGGCGACAGCCGCACTCGGGTGACCGGGGCCACCCCGTCGAGCTGCGAGAGGAATATCGCGCGAAATTCCTCCCACTTGTCGGCACGTCGCTCGCGCAAGAGCACAGGACTCCAGTCCGCTTCGGAGAGCTGCAGATTAAGCTGCTCAGAGTCGACTTTCTGCAGGCATCTCCGCTGGACAGTCGGTCGGGACGGTCGCCCCGCTCCACCGCAGCGCAGCACCAGCCGTGTGAAGTCGTGCGGGGTGCCGTACTGGCAGCGGGTCACCCCAGCACGTGTCACCAGGTCGGGCCGGCTGGTTGCGATGACGTCAAGTAGTGAGTTGGCTGGTCGGTAAGTCGGGTGCTCGGTGTTGGCGATCCGCAGGCCGTACGTGGTCAGCAGGCGAGTCAGCCGGTGGCCGGGCGAGTCAGCAGCAGGCTTCAGCAGGCAGCAGTTCAGGTCACCGGCTAACACCAGTGTAGCGCCGGGGTGACTCGCAACCATATGCTGCACCTGACCTTCTAAGTCCTCTAGGTCTGACGTCACTTGGGCTGCTGAATTCCGCGGCACACGGTACACGCTTGCGAACAAAATACCACGGTGGTTTCCTACGAACACTTTGGCCCACAGTATCTCGATATTAGAGTTCGGCACTCCGGTCACTGGCGTAGGTAAAACCTCCACTCGGTGCGTTTCACGGACCAACAGAGCTACACCACCGCGGCCGCTGGCTAGACCGCGACCGTCCTGTCGGTCACTCCTATACAGCCGGTAGCCACTGACCGTCAGGAGACGGTTCGGAACGTTAGGGGACAGCCAGGTTTCACATAGGACAAGCACATCAAAACCATACACGTCACATATGTCAGTGCGCAAGTCGGGCAGCTTAGGTTTAAGTGATTGAACGTTGAGCTGCCCCACCATCACAGAGCTTGCGATGTAGTCACCGTGTCGGTGCCAGGTCACTCCTCCCCTCCTCCGCCGCGGTCGAGTCCTCTTCTGTCCTCCCCTCCGACCCCGCCTCCGCGCCCGTGCTGGGACGGGAGTGGCAGCCGGGCAGTACGTAGGTGAGCCGGGCGCACCTGTGTGCGGTCGGACCGCACACAGCCTCCAAGCTCCGCCCACTGCGTCCCTACGTCAGCCTTCCGTCACCGCACACAGCGATCGCTGTGGCCGGTCGGGACTGGCCACAGCGGACCGTCCACCGCACGCAGCCGTGACGTCAGAGCCGCCTACCCATCCCCTACCCCCACGCCTGCTGGACGCACCGCACACACCGCACGCAGCAGTGTGCGGTGCCCGTGAACACCCCTCTGACAGCTTCGTAACATGTTACGAAGGCACCAAAGCTACTTCGTAAACGGTCAAATGGTTACTAAATTCGAATTCTGCTCCAAAAGCTTGCCTAGAAACATATAAAACTTGAAAATGTGAACCGAGGTCATGAAAGATAAATGACCTGACCTGACCTTCCGGTGACCTTGACACCCACCCTAATGCATGGGAGCAACATCATATCCCATGTTTGAACGTTTGAAACCACGAAAAGACTGCAAACGCGCGGCTAATGCGAGGCGACATACGCCGAATCGCGATCCCGGCCAAGCTGATGGTGCCATGGTGCTAGGCCGCCGGTGCATCTGAAAGAACTGTGGTGGCCCTGACAAGCCTGAAGTTCCAACGAGAGGCCCGTGGTGCCCCTGACAGGCCCATGATGCTCTTGCGAGGCCGGTGGTGTCCCTGCTAGGCCGGTGGTGCCTCTGCTAGGCCGCTGGTGCCCCTGGGCCCTGACAGGACTGTGGTGCTCCTGACAAGCCTGGAGTGTCCCCGACAGGCACGTGGTGCCACTAACAGGCCCAAGGTGTCCCCGCGAGGCCGATGGTGCCCCTGCCAGGCATGTGGTGTCCCTGCTAGGCCTCTGGTGCCCCTGACAGGCCTGCGGTGCCCCTGAAAGGACTGTGGTGTCCCTTGGCCCTGACAAGCCTGAGGTGCCCCCCGACAGGCCCGTGGTGTCGCTGACAGGTCCGTGGTGCCCTTGCTAGGCCTATGGTGCCTCTGGCAGGCCTGTGGTGCCCCTGGCGGGCCTGTGGTGGTACACTCGGGGGCAGATTGATGTTCCACAACTCTTTATCCACTGGGTTCCTATGGCTCAGCATTGGCAGCAGCCGCCTGGTACCGGTAGACTGTGCCGCTTCACTTACTTGTCAAGCGGCACAGCCTACCAACACCGTGTGCCACCGGTCTGGGTCGGTGGCTGGAAGGCGATGTGGGCCGCCTGTGACGTCAGCGCAGCGGTGAGGGCCGAGCCCGGAGGCATGGCTCGGGTCGGCGCGGCGCGGCGGCTGGCGAGGGCTGGGGAGTGAGGTGGGGTGGGAGCACGGACCATCGCGCGGCTGAGCGAGTGTAGTTAACTTTCGTGTCTCAAGGCGTCAATTATTCTACCTAACAATTGTGCTAAAGCAGTTGTTAAAATGTCCTAACCCCAAGACAGTGCCTATCATCATACTTGCCATGCACATTACGACACACTTAAACGTGGCATTGGGACAGCCGATAGAATTTATATCACACGTGCATCGAGTTGCGGAGCTACATTGTTTTTAACAGATAAGTGTTAAGGCCTTGATTGAGCTCATTGGTGTCTATTATTTCGCACAGCAATCGTCCAGAGACGTGGGAACTGGGGTTTTTGGATAGCGCGGCGTCCCAACTTTAAGCAACTCTTACTGTTCCTCTAATGTGTGGTCGCAGCCACCAATAGCAAACCGTTCCATCTAGGAACAAATAAGTCGCGCACCTGGGACGGTTCGAACCGGGTTTCTCCAACCGGTCACCCCACGACGCTAGCGTGTATCCACTGAGCTGCCGCAACCAGCGAGCACCCGCTGCGGTCAAACGCGATCAAATGTCACAATACTGTCATTGGCGGTCAGCGGGTGAATGTCATTTTGTTTTGTGCGGACGACGACCATTCTCGGTAGCTCAGTGGATGAACGCTCGTGTCGTGAATTGGCCGGTGGGAGAAGCCCGGTTCGAGCCCCCCTGGGTGGCAGACTTTTTGGCTCCTAGTTGGAACGGTTTGCTATTGGAGGCTGCGACCACATATTAGAGCAACAGTAATAATCGCTTTAAATATGAGCGTTGACTGCGGCACTACTCATAACCCCCAGTTCCCACGGCTCTGGACGATTGCCGTGCGAAACAATAGACACCAATGTGCTCAATGAAAACCTTAATACTAATATGTTATACAAAATATAGCTCCGCACCTCGATGCACGAGTGACATAAGTTCTATCGGCTGTCCCATTGCCACGCTTAAGTGTGTCGTAATGTGCATTGCAAGTATGATGATAGGCGCTGTCTTGGAGATAGGACATTCTAACAACTGCTTTAGCACAATTGTTAGGTAGAATAATTGGCGCCTTGAGACGCGAAAGTTAACTACACTCGCTCAGCCGCGCGATGTCCGTGCTCCCACCCCACCTCACTCCCCAGCCCTCGCCAGCCGCCGCGCCGCGCCGACCCGAGCCATGCCTCCGGGCTCGGCCCTCACCGCTGCGCTGACGTCACGGGCGGCCCACATCGCCTTCCAGCCACCGACCCAGACCGGTGGCATACGGTGTGGGTAGGCTGTGCCGCTTGACAAGTAAGTGAAGCGGCACAGTCTACCGGTACCAGGCGGCTGCTGCCAATGCTGAGCCATAGGAACCCGGTGGATAAAGAGTTGTGGAACATCAATCTGCCCCCGAGTGTACCACTGACAGGCTCAAGATGGTGCCCCTGCGAGGCCGGTGGGGCCCCTGGCAGGTCTGTGGTGCCCCTGGCAGACCTATGGTGCTCTTGCTAGGCCGATGGTGCTCCTGACAGGCCTGTGGTGCCCCTGACAAACTTGTGGTGCCCCCCTCCCACAGGCCCGTGGTGCCCCTGACAGGCCCAAGGTGCCCCTGCGAGGTCAGTGGGGCCCCTGGCAGACCTATGGTGCTCTTGCTAGGTCGATGGTGCTCCCAACAGGCCTGTGGTGCCCCTGGCAGGCCTGTGGTATCCCCGGGCCCCAAGGGGGCGGGGGTTCATGACCCATATGACCCACCCTTGGATCCACCACTGGTCATTACTTGCAGACTGACTCATTTGACATCCATTGCAAAACAAGTCACAGTAGTATGTCTGGTCTCAGGAAGTAATACCGAATATCAGTCGATTCGGTAGATCTTTTGAAGTCCACTGGTGGCTTACCGACTGGAGACTCGCTAGCTCAAATTGACCGGGAGTTATTGGTGGAAGCCTCTTATGACGTTAGTGACGTCGTAAAAGACGTCACACATGGTAAACGATGCAAAAGTGAATATAGGACTTTACAATTATTGTAAAATATCACGACCCAATGCGTTTGAGGTAGTTTTATATTACCTATTCCCGGCGTCAAAGAAACCGTTCCTATATCCCCTTACCCGTTGACTTCAAATCGTTATGTCGCGTGACCGACCTGACGTCAGACGACCCTTAGAAACAAATCGGAGATATATACAAGCTATATACATATGATTACAAGCTTTTACGACTAGACATCTTAATTCAAGGTAGGTGCGTTTTTCGGCTACTAGTCGTTTATTGTTTTCGTTTCGAATTTTCGACCTTCGCATCGAGGTCGTTGTCAAGAAACATTTAACAATGACAATGACATGCATCGTGAACACGTTTGAAAAATAGTACGGTCATCATATCTAAAAACGTATTTTTTAAAAACGTATTTTTCAAACGTGTTCACGATGCATGTCATTGTCATTGTTATATGTTTCTTGACAACGACCTCGATGCAAAGGTTGAAAATTCGAAACGAAAACAATAAACGACTAGTAGCCGAAAAACGTACCTACCTTGAATATATACAAGCAGTTAGGCCTCTGGAAGATGCGAAGTCCTGTGAGTTTTACTCTCCTGTGAAAACTCATCTGGCACCGAGAGCAGTTGTGACATTTTATGACCCTGCAGAGATTCACTTTTGGAGTCAAAGGTCAGTAACCTGACATGATGAAAATGCAGTTGGTGTCATAAGATACGGCTTGAATTAACCCGCGCCCCGTTGGGGCCTGCCGAGCAACGCGCCTTGTTGGGGGGGGGGGGGGAATTTGCCCCCCCCCCCTAAGATCTCGAGAACCACGCAACATAGCGACAAGCCGCAAACGGTGTCGGATAGTCCCAACAAGGAACTACCTTGTGACCCTGTGGTGGTGTGATGCCGCCATGAGTTTGCATCCCTACTGGCGGTCCACTATGCCCCGGGCTATATGTGTGCGCCGGCCGCCGGTCAGCCGCTGACGGGGCGCGTGAGTCGGAGCCGGACAGAGGTCGCGTGCGTTTGGCTGGTGTCCAATACAGACGATCACCGACTGCCTGGCGTCTCAACATGGCGCAGCCGGCAGGGTCGTGAAAACCTGGCCATAACACGAGTGTACAGTCCACAGCAGAAGTAATGTGGGGTTTCAGTCATGGGTATGTTCTGCTTCTGAAGCTTAGGAACGATTACTATTGTAGCCAGACTACAATGAAACTTTGAATGTAGCTTATATGTATCGTCACCCTTGCAGCTGCAACTTTAGCTATTGGCATCTTCTTTTCGATCACTCCGCATTAAACAATCGCCAGTCAAAGCCAACCGTTGAAATTGGTAAAACCCTACATTACTTTAGCGGTGGGCTGTACAAGAAGCAAGAATGACGGAGCGGGAAGACGGCGTCGTTAGCGCGCCGGTCGTGCCGCGCAGTGCTCCGGCGCCCTGGGCTGGCCGAGCTCGAGCACCTGACAGTTTGGACCTCTCAACAGACCGCGGTGAGTCGTTCCATGTGTGGAGAGAGGCCTGGGATGATTACGTTCTTCTGACGGGCCTCATAGACGCACCGTCTAACATTCAGCTCGCGGCATTGAAAAACTCTATGACGCCGGAGAGCAGACGCGTGCTGAGGAACCTCGAGCTAACTGACGCCCAACGAGCGGACCCAGGAGCCGTCCTGACCGCTCTGGAGCGTTTCGCGGTCGGACAAGTGAACGAGGTCATCGAGAGAAAGAAATTCAACGAAAGGTTTCAGGCTGAAGGGGAGGTCTTTGATGATTTTCTCACTTCCCTTCGCGAATTATCCCGTGCTTGTAATTTTTGCCATGCGTGTAACGATTCGCTGATAAGGGATAGAATTGTCATGGGTCGGAGATCCGCAGAGACTGTCAAGTGTCTCTGTTCCGTCCAGGGCTTGTCTCTGGCTCATGCAATCGCTGTTTGCAGGGCGGACGAGGCGGCTTCCCGAGACGCGGCGGAGCTGCGCTCCAGCGGGGGCGCCCAGGCTTCCGCGCACCGCGTGGATGCCGCCGAGCGCGGCCGCAGCGCCTCGCGGCGGTGCCGCAACAACAGCTGGTGTGGTGCATGCGGCCGGCGGCGCCACCCGGCGGGACGGACGTGCCCCGCGCGGGGCCAGCGCTGTCGTAACTGCCAACAGCTGGACCACTTCTCCGCCGTGTGCACCAGCCCGGCCGGACAACGACGCGAGCGCGCGTACTACCTGGACCGGCGTCGACAATGGGACTCATCCCCACGACGAGACTGTGAGTCGGAGGGGAACCAGTCGCCGCCTCGGTCTCCGTCGCCGTCGGGACTCGGGACCTCACCACCCGGCCCGTCGGTCCCCGCGCAGCCCGCGAGTCCGCTTCCGTTCCCCTGAGGGCAGGGTTGACCGAAGCCCGGACCGTGGCGCGCGGCGACCGTGTGCATCGACCATCATCGCGGTCGCTTCAGTGCAGAGCGCTCCTAGGATTCGCCTGAACGTCACGGCACAGCGGAACGTTTCTGTTCTCGCGCTCCCCGACACCGGGGCCGACATCTGCGTTGGAGGGCTCGACTTCTTGGAAGAGATGGACGAATATCCAGAGAACCTGCTACCGCCCGAGCAACACCCGCGCACTGCAAATGGCGAGACCGTCACGTCGCTCGGAATCCTGCCAGTATCCCTATCTCTCGGACGGGTCTCTACAGATGAAGTTGTCCACATCCTCAAAGGCGTCAACGGTCTGCTGCTCTCCTGGAAGGCCGTCAGGAACCTCCACATCGTCCCGGACGACTACCCGCAGCAGATCAGTGAAGCACAGTGAGTGGAGCGGCGGCACCACTCCCGCTCTGCAGCATCTGACGGAGTGCAGACGTCTACTGATGCGTCTTCTTCTGATGGGCTCCACCACTCCCGAACGTCTGATGTCCTGATAGCGGACCCCGATGCTACGTCTGGTGACCGTGACAGTGACAGCACGGACCGAGTCGCCTATGTGACCTCTGCGCGGTCTGGAGGCTCCTCGTTGGCATCGGGCGGCGAGTTCACATCTGGAGGACCGAACCCGCCGTCGGGTGGTGACTCCGCCCCGCCTGGGGACCGGACCCGCCGTTCCCGGACATCCCATCGGAGTTTCCCACCGTGTTCGACGGCCACATCCGAGTGATGCCGGGGGAACAGTTCAAGATCCACCTCAAGAAGGATACCGGCCGGACCCGCAGATGACCTCCGCCATCTCGTCGTTTCCGACGCCGCAAAACATCTCCGAGCTGAGGAGCTTCTTTGGCCTTGTGAACCAGGTCGCCCCGTTTGTGGACAGCCTGTCGGAGCTTCTCGCGCCACTTCGACCACTCCTGAGCCCCAGGAACGAATTCATCTGGAACGAGCAGCATGAGCGGGCGTTCGCGTCTGCCAGGGCGGCGCTGACGTCAATCCCGACTCTGGCGTACTTCGACCCCCGTCGGCCGACTTCGCTCTCGACCGACGCTAGCCGCCTCAAAGGGATCGGGTTCGTTCTCCGGCAACAGCAGCAGGACGGCAACTGGCGTGTCATTCAGGCGGGGTCACGGTTCTTATCAACGACAGAATCCCGATACGCCACCATCGAGTTGGAAGCCACCGCTGTTGTGTGGGCCTTGAAGAAATGTCGCATCTTTCTCGCTGGGCTTCCGAGCTTCCAGATCCTCACCGACCATAAGCCGCTGATACCCATCATCAACGGCAAAACGTTGGACGAGATTGAGAACCCGAGACTTCAGCGCCTGAAGATGAAGATGGGAGAGGTGGGGCCGTTCGTTGCCAGCTGGGTGCCTGGTTCACGGCACAAGGCAGCGGACGCACTCTCCAGGAGTCCGATTCAACCAGCCACAACAGACGATGAATGCGGAGAAGACGCCGACGTCCATGCTGCGCGGACCGTCCTGGTTGCTGAACTCCAGGCGAGCCACACGGATCTCCTACTAGACCGCGTGAGGAGTGCTACTGCAGAGGATCCAGAACTGCAAATGCTCAAGGACGCTGTCTTTGCTGGATTCCCGTCCTCAAAGGCAGACCTCGCCGAGCCGTTGCGAAAGTACTGGCCGGTGCACGACCGGCTGTCGGTGGACGACGGCCTCATCCTGTGCGGCACGCGCGTCGTCGTTCCAGCATCGCTGCGCCGATCGACGATGACGTCACTCCACGCGGGTCACCTCGGCAAGGAAAAAACAAAAGAACGCGCTCGCCGTGTGGTCTTCTGGCCAGGAATGGATGCCAGCATCGAGGCTGTCATCAAAGGATGCAGCCGGTATCAGCGCGAGCTTCCCTCGCACCCCAGGGAGACCATGCTGCAACACGAACCTGCTGACCGCCCGTTCCAGATCCTGGACATTGATTTCGCGGACCACGCAGGAGGCAAGTACCTCATTGTTGTAGACGGTTACTCGGGGTGGAAATTTGTACAATGCACGGGCACCCGTATGGACACCAATGCCGTCGTCAATGCCTTATTGAGGATCTTCAGGGATGTTGGTGTGCCACAGTTACTCAGATCTGACGGCGCCCTCTCTTTTACGTCTCGTCAGTTCAGCGAGTTTTTGGCTACGTGGGGTGTTAAACACGTAACATCGTCCCCGCACTATCCACGATCAAACGGCCTTGCCGAGTCCGCCGTTAAGTCCGTCAAAAAAAAACTCCTCAGGCGATGCTGGGACGACAGCAGAGGACGACTGAACGAGGAGGAGTGGACAAGAGGACTGATCCAGCAGCGGAACACACCAGGCGTCAGCGGAAAGTCACCGGCAGAAATCGTCTACGGCCGGCCGCTGAGGGACGACCTGCCAACGCACCCGTCGCACTTCAAGCCGACTCACCACCCCCGACCTACAGACGACGCCGGGGAACAGAGTCAGACTCCCGTCCATGGCGACCACCGTGACGACGACCGCCGCGACTCTCGCCGTCGAGCTGCGAAGCGGTGGTTTGACCGGCACGCACGGGACTTGCCGGAGTTCCCTGTCGGAACGCGCGTGCGGGTACAGGATGTGAGGACCAAAAGGTGGGACCGGTGTGGTAGCATCATATCTGCCGGCCCCTATCGACGTTATCGCGTGCGCTTCGAGGATGGGGGGGAGGTGGACAGGAATAGATGTCACCTGCGCCGGCGTTATGCGCTGTCCCCGTGCCCTCGACCGAGTCGCCGGTGACACGGTGCGCCAAGCCACACCAGAGCGACGATCGCGGTACGAGCCGTGTGGTGCCGCGCTCAGACTCTGCGCCGACCGTCCGTCGCTCTACCCGTGTGCGGAGGCCGGTCCGTAGGCTGATCGAGGAAATGTGAATGACGTTTGTCCAGTCGTGTGTCATCGTTTGTCATTGCTGTAGTGGGCCAGGTGGGACGTAAGGGGGGAGATGTGGTGGTGTGATGCCGCCATGAGTTTGCATCCCTACTGGCGGCCCACTATGCCCCGGGCTATATGTGTGCGCCGGCCGCCCCGGTTAGCCGCTGGCGGGGCGCGTGAGTTGGAGCCGGACAGAGGTCGCGTGCGTTTGGCTGGTGTCCAATACAGACGATCACCGACTGCCTGGCGTCTCAACAGACCCAATTTCATTGACCTAGGTCAAGCTGATGACGTCACAGGTCAGGTTAAATATCGAATTTTCACCGTTTACAGGCATTGCAAGAAATGCGTTGCAAAATCTAGTAAAATGCATTTCAATGAAAATCATCGATGGGGAATTGTTTGTCAAACACATAGTTTGATATTTGAGGTCACTGATACCTACCAGGTTAGGTCACAGAGGTCACGTCACTGAGGGTCACAATATGAAAATATCATGTGATGCATGTTTTATGGTCCATTTTATATGCCAAATGCGATTATGTGGATCAGGCAGCCTTTGGGGCCAGTTTAGATTATGTTCTGGTGAAGACCAGGTCAAGGTCAGGTCAAATTATGTCAAATTTCAAAGTTGATATATTTGTATAAAATGGGTATCGATTCGATGCAGCTCGTCAAGGGGAGTTCAATGGTGCTCTTTGTTGTGCGCTACGTGGTCTAAAATTTATAAAAATTTTGTTCATAAACTTGACGTCATAAATTTTGAACAGTTTTTTTTTTTCGCTCTAACTTGGCCAAAAAAGGAGGTGTCGATCTAAAATTTGGTAGGTATGTAGATAGAAGAGCGCAGGGACTATCACATGTATTCCGTTTTTTCGAAATTCGAAAAACTTTTGGGATTTTTTGCGTTTTTCTAAAAAAGTCAAGCTTTTTAAATTTTTAAGGTCAAAATCCCAAAATTTTGAAAATCCGAGATAGCACTTTTGTAGCGCCGTCTTTTTTCGACATGACCATATAAAGAACTTTGAAATTGTTTGGTAACTGTAACTGCTTATGTGAGCGTTTCAAATTTCATCTTTTTTGCTTATTTTTGCTCGAACATGACCTCAGTTTGACCTCAAGAACTCCTGACCTTAAGTGACCTGAGACATGAAATTTTGTGTGAATGTGTCAAATTAATGTCCGGGAAGGTGCTGAAAATTTGGCGGCGCTGCGTGCTGCCGTTTTCTTGCTATTCAGGAAAAACCACAAGGGGGCCAAATTGCCCCCCCCCCCCCAGCGCGGGGGCGAGGGTAAAATATTTATAGGTGTGCCAACTGTCAGCTCTCTATCGCCAGCATGTTCCGAGCTAGCGCGAAAAAGAAAAAAACGTATTGGGGCGGTACCCACCTCTCCAGCTCGGCCGGCGAGGTTCTAATGCTGCATAATTACGCATGATGCACATTATACAGCTATAACAGACGATGCAAACGAGCAACCACATGAATTGAACAAAAACCCACGCTCGTCTCTCGGCATCATAGCACGTGGTCGAGACTGCTGTCAGCCACGGGTGCGCACTCGACCAACCCTCTGAGCCCGATGACTGAGGGTGACCTTGACCTGTCAAGCCTGATCGGCCGCCGGCCGCTGCCGTGCGGTCGTGACACGCAGAGGGCAGGGAGGCACAACACTTCACGCTGTATCTGACCTCTGACCTTTCCTCGTGCCCTGGTCACCGACCCCACTGACCCCGCTCCATGTCGCTGGGCGTTGGAGTAGCGGTGGAAACCGGTTCTAGCCTCTACACATGCCACCACTCTAACCCTCCCCTCCCCACGCTACTACGCGGCGTGGAATACGCTCGTGTTCCTAATGTGTTCCTAATTTAACGTAGATTGTTTTGATATAATTTGTGAAGTTAGTTGAATAGAATTAATGAAGATATAGACATTCCAAAAAGTATAAAATTTCGAAAATATTCGTAAAATTAGGTTAGCTGAGTAGTTCGGTGCCCACTTCAATTTCGCTTCGAACTGTCTGAAGTCTCGTGATTAGAAGATCTGAAGCCGCGAAGTCTAGATGTCGTACTACGGCTAACTACGGCGCTGTGCTAACATAGTTAGTTGACTCTTGTGTATGACAGCAGCTGATCAATGCATTTTGAAATAATTAAATTGAAATATCTTTAAACTGAAACATAATATTACAATGATTGACTTGCAAACATACCGCTTGAGAATAGGAATGTTTTGTAGAAGGTTTAAAGCCAAGCCGAAGCTGAACTTTTTTAAATGTCACCACGATGCTAATGCCATGGGCATTGCGCTTATTTGTACGTTGCTGGTGATTGGAGGTCTTGAGTTAAACCCTGGCCCGTCCACGTCAACGGATGAAAGTCAACCAGCCGCGGGTCCGTCGTTCGTCAACGCCACTCTAATGGACGTCATGCAAGCCATTCACCTCACGCAGATTCAGATAGATCAGCTGTCCCGGCAGGTCCATGATCTTACCAAGGTTGTGAAGGGGTTAGCCGGAACTCAGCAAGCAACTCAGTGCCAAAGTGAACGTAAGGAACTACCGAACGACATGCGTATCAGCCAGAGTGATCGTGATCAGGGCGTTGTAAATGTTAGGTACAATCACATGGTGAATGACAGGAAGTTAAGCGCTGACAGGAAGGCAGGAAGGACGGGAGAAGAAAAGATCGCAGGCAGAAAGACTGAAACGACCACAAAGATACAGTCGCGGAAAAGTGGGGCAATTATGATAGGGTCAGAGAATGTGAAGAGGATTGGAGCAGCGATGAAAACAAAAGTTATGCTAGACTCAAACGTGTCTTTCGTTGTGGTCAAAAGTGAGAACGCCATGAAGACTATCTCAACCGCCATGACCAAGTCAAAAGCGCAGGAAATTGACATTGTACTGCATACAGGGGCTGACCAATTAAGAGGAAAAACTGCCGATTTTATCCTGGAAAACATAGCGAATCAGATCACCCACGTCAAGCAAAAGCGCAAAACCAGTCAGGTGTTCGTGTGTTCGGTTGAACAAAGACAAGACGCTGGCGTACTAGCTTTTGAAACGGCCAAAACAGTGAACCAAGAACTCGTCAATCTTCGCTTAGAATGTGGTGCCAAGTACCTTGACCTTCGCCCAAGAATGTCAGAATGCAGGTTCTCTGGTATGAATAAAACGGGACGGCTGTATACATTCGAGGCAACAAGAAACATCTCTGATGAGATCCTAAGTGAAGTCCCCGGTTTTTTAGATTAAACAGTTGTAGCCATAAAGCCGCTGAAGGTGAAATGGTTTTTCTTACTACGAACACGAATGGTATTTGTACAAACACGAAGCTGGACGAGCTCCACGTTACTCTGCAAATGCATAACGTGGACGTCGCGGTAATAAGCGAAACGCACTTGATGCCGAGCGTGGACGATAAGCGCATCTCTTTACCAGGGTATCGCGCTCTGCGTAGAGATAGGAATTTCTCGGTTGTCGGTAAGACTAAAGGTGGAGGTATCGTTGTATACATAAAGAAAGGAGTGACGTATACATTGCCTCAGATAGAAGTTCCACGTGAATTAGAAATAATGTTGTGCATTCTTTGGCCCTCTCGACCACAGAGTATTGTTGTAGCGGGGATCTACCTACCACCGGACGCTTCTGTATCGACACGGCAACTATTCGCTGAGCATATCATAGAAACGGTGGACCATCTCCGATCAACCAGACCCAGATCAAAAACCGTCCTTTTGGGCGATTTTAACAAAGTGTTCAATACTAAGGCATTGGAAGTACCGCTAGGCATAATGAATGTCGTTCATGAACCGACGAGAGGTACTGCCTTGCTGGACAAGATTCTCACGGATATTGCATCGCCCGATGTTCCGGCAATCACCTCTGCCCTGGGGACATCTGACCACAAAGCGGTGCTGTGGAAGACGTACAGTGAGCGGAGCCGGAGCAAATGTTTAACGTTTCGTTCTGTCCGACCACTAAGGGATTCAAGTATCAGGGCGTTTGGAAGTTGGATATGTGAGCAGGACTGGCAGGACATTATCACCCTCAGTAGCATCGATAATGCTGCTGAAGAGTTTGAGAATAAGCTGTGGAAAGCCTACACAAAGTTTTTCCCGGAAATCAAGTACAAATGTAAGGCAGACGAGCCTCCTTGGATGTCACAGCATATAAAAAATATCATGAAGCAGAGAGATCGTGCCCAAAGTCGTAGCCAAGTTGATAAGTTAGAAATTTTGAGAAAGAAAGTGAGGGAAGAGATAACTGCTGCTAAAGCTCGATGGTACAAGAAGCGTGTGACGTCAATGACTGAATATGGTGACGGGTCCTGGTTCCGTCAGGTCGCAGCCCTTACAAACCGTCAGCGCAAACCATGGAAACTTGAAGTCCCAGAATCTGACATTTCCAAGGCAGATATGGTTAATGACTACTTTACAGACATATGCACCACGTATGGACCACTGGAAACTTCTCAGCTGCCAGCATACCTACCTGCAAACACAATTCCGTTTGACATACAGCCCTGGCAAGTGGCACACCGTCCGGCACATCTCCGGGAAAGTATGGCGGTAGCTCCAAATCAACTACCAGTGCGACTCATTAAGGAGTTTTCCATTGAGCTGGCAACTCCCCTGGCTCATATCTATAACCGCTCCATACAAGAGGGTCATGTCCCATTGGTGTGGAGAAGCGCCACCATCACGCCCGTGCCGAAAAAGCCATCACCTGAGACGCCCGGGGATCTGAGGCCGATCAGCCTCACGCCCACATTTAGTAAAGTCTTAGAACAATTTGTGATTCCATTGATAATAGCAGATATAAGGCCTACCTTGGATTCTTACCAGTACGGTAACATCAAAGGGTCCTCTACAACACACTACCTGATCCGCCTGACCCACAGCCTGTTGACGGAAATGGAGAAACCTGGAAAACTTTTCACTATGATAATGTTCGACTTCAAGAAAGGTTTTGACCTTGTCGACCATACGATATTGATTCAGAAAATGATTCATATAGGACTGAGTGCAAAATACACTAAATGGGTCTCTTCATTCCTGCAAAACAGACAGCAGCGTGTCAAAATGCCGGATGGCTCTCTTAGTGAATGGCGAAAAATCACATGTGGCACTCCTCAAGGTACGTTGCTCGGGCCCATTGCGTTCTTAGCAATGATCAATGATGCAGCTAGAAGCACAGAAAACAGGCTGAAATATGTCGATGACCTGACAGTGTATCAGTCATGCCCAGTTGACAGTGTAAATGACACAAGCACACTTGCTGACTTGGCAAATGATATACATGAATGGGCGAACAGAAACAAGATGGTAATTAACGCCAGCAAAAGTCAAGTGATGCATTTTCAGACAGCGAAAAAGTCTTTAGTGTTGCCGGATATCACTATCGACGGTAAAAGTATCCCAGTGGTTACCTCAAGTAAGCTTCTGGGCGTAAAAATATCAAACAACTTCACGTGGCAGGAACATGTCAACGACGTAGTAGCAAGAAGTTCTAGAGCTTTATACTTGCTTTATGTGCTGAGAAGATTCAACCCTCCCCAAGGACAGCTACTAAAAGTGTATGTTACTTACATTAGACCACTGCTGGAATACTGCGCGCCAGTCTTCCATGCTGGCCTCACCGCCAATCAGGCTCAGCAGATTGAGCGAGTGCAAAAGCGGGCGTTAAAAGTGATCGCTGGGTATGATAACACCTATCAAGATTTGTTACATAAATTTGAACTTGAAAGCCTCGTTGATAGACGGGAGAAGATGTGTCTTAATCTTGGAAAGCAAATGTTAAAAAATGCGACACACAGGAAAATATTACCGCCAACAAGAGAATCAATCAGCGGAAGAAACACCCGCAACATGAAGACGCTGCAACCTTTCTGCTGCAGTGTGCGACTGCGGAAATCTGCAGTTCCGCATATGACGTCGTTGCTCAACGCGGATAAACGCCTGCAGTGATTTCGCTGCTTACTTTCAAAGTGCTACTGGTGTCTGAGCACTGCATTGCATATCCCATGTGCTGTGTGAGTTAACACTCAAAACCATGTCTATGAAATATACCGCATCTCTCTCTCTCTCTCTCTCTCTCTCTCTCTCTCTCTCTCTCTCTCTCTCTCTCTCTCTCTCTCTCTCTCTCTCTCTCTCTCTCTCTCTCTCTCTCTCTCTCTCTCTCTCTCTCGTGCGTAACTGGGCGGGGCAAAGGGTCACCGATACAGGGGCGGAACTGGTTGCCCTCCCGCTCGCCGAGCGACCAACCACTAAATCACTGGAGAGCTGTACATACACTCGCCCACCTATACGCCGCAATATACATGAGGCTAAAAAGCAGTGCCTAAATAAGTAAATGCAATCAAAAGAAATTCGTTCGTAAACGTTAGCGCTCGAAGATCGTTTGCAATCGTAAAGGCGTTAAGATCGTGGCCGCAAGGTTCACATTTTCGAACAACAGTCGACGATTGAAATACGCTTTCACATCATGAGCTACTTCACTTGTGCACGACTATCACCTAATGTATGCAGTGCCCCATACGCGCTGGTACCTCCCACCCTGGCAAGATGTTGAGGCTTCTCTGTTTGTCCACCCTTAAAATATAAAAACCCTCCTTGACCTTTCGTTTGCTCCAATTTCTTTCATAATCCAGAATTTGACGTCGTCCCACATGATGTCATGCCCCGTTTCCACCACATGTTTTGAGATATAGAGGATTCTTAATGGCTCCGAGTGGAAGATAAGGATATCTTTTCCAAGCGGGTTACTGAAAAACCGAGCGACGAAGGAGCGAGGTTTTACGCGAGGAAAACATATCCGATCTTCCACGAGTGAGCCATGAGGTATCTATATCTTATATCTTTCTATGTTGAGGTTTATTCTATATTAATAAAATATCATATTTAAATGCATTCATCTCTGTAAAAATAGATTCAGAGTAGTTTGTTTTTATTTCATAAGCTTCATCTATAAACAACCATTAAAAATGTCGTTCGGTTATTGACCCATCATGACATGAACTCTTGATTTTTCGCTATGAACCCTCGAGACCTTATCTTTGCATCTCAGAGGGATGCAGATATAACAAATTCTTATCTTTGCATCTCAGAGGAGTGCGAGATAGAAATATCCCTGCACTGTAGACCCAATGGCAAATAAACCTCAACTAGAAAGATACCCGAATGATCCCCGTTCCCCTGAGCTATAGCCCGCCTATGCTCTGCCTCCCTTGTCTTCAGCTTCCTCCCTGTCTCCCCCACATATCCTTCCTCCCTGTCTCCCCCACATAAAGCTTCCCACACTGACACTGATACTGGTAAACTACCCCCGACTTATCCTTAAACCCTAGCCTGTCTTTCGGTTTAACTAGCCTTGCTTTCAGATTTGCAGCCGGTCTCGTACTAACTTTTGCATATGGGCGTAGGATGCGTGTCACCTGCTCACTAACCCCCTGGACATACGGAATGCTAATAAACGTGCGTCTGTCCTCCTCCGACGCTCTACTCTCCCGCCCTGACCCATCTTCCCTACCTGCCTTAAAGGGACTATCCCACCTTTAACATGGGGTTTGAGTTGAGATAGCCAAGTTTGCGGCGAGGTTCAGAAACCACTATCTGTCTAGGTTGCAACCCCCGCGGCCTCTTGGTGTTGAAGAAATTCGTTCCCTTCATTTGAAAATGGGCCTTGTACAAGGCCCTATCTTCAACATGGAGCGACCGTTAGTGTGACGTCACCTCGTTTAGTCATTCTGATTTAAATGGGTTTGTTCGTTGAAAAATCGCTTAAAACTTGGTCTGAACTTTGTTGTGGTGCCTACAGAGTAAAAAGAATCAGCTTTATGACCGTAATGTGGCCTGGGGAAGGAGGTAATTTTGGGCTGTGACGTCACATATTTGAAAGTTTGTGTTTGGAATATGGAAGCCTAAGATGTTTAATGAAAAATAAATGCCAGAACCGTGTTCCTGGTCATCCAATCTATAAAGTCGGGCACAATTTAACTGGTTTTAACAACATTTTAGAAGGTGGGATAGTCCGCCGCTCCCTATTCTTGACCTGATTGTAAATCCGACGCACCATTCGTTTTGGGTAGTTGGTTTTCGCTAGTGTTCATGTTCTCACACTTCTCGTCTTCCTGTGCCGTCGTGAAGCGTGAGGCACGTGTGAATAGTGTTTGTGGGACCGATGTCTTGTGTTGTGTGCTGTGGTGCGATTCAAAGTGAAGATATTTGTCAGTGTGTGTTGGCTTCCTAAACACTTCTGTTTTTATAGTGCCCCCTTCCTGTTTGCATACTCTCACATCCAAAAAAGGCAGTGACCCGTCCCTTTCTGTCTCTACAGTGAACTCGATCCTTCCGTGCTGGGAATTTAGATGAGCAAGCAACTCCTGTACATGATCTTTCTTTAGAATGACAAAAGTGTCATCTACGTAACGCTTCCACAACTTGATAGGGTGTGACACAGATAACAGTAGTACTACTGTTATCTGTGGGTGTGAGAATGACTGAAGGGCATCTGCCTCGAATGCTTCCATGAACAAGTTGGCTACGACCACACTTACCGGACTTCCCATAGCGGTACCCCATTTTTGCCTGAAAAACTTCCCATTGACCCTAAAGTAAGTGGTGTCCAAACAGAATCGCAGTAGCCTCTCCATGTCTGTGACATCAAGTGCCGTCTCCGCCCTTAACCTACTGTCGGCATCCACAAACCTTCTCTAACCTCTTCGCCTAACCCGTAAGCCGCCTCAGTGGAACTGAGGTGAAGAGCGACTTCACATCGAAAGATACCATTACTTCATCGTCATCCACCGTAACACCGCGTAAGCTTTCAATGAAATCCGCTGTATCTTTGACGTGGTGCGCCGACTGCCCACAAGGGGAGAATGAGACCAGCCAAATGCTCGACAGCGCGTATGTTGCGCTGCCTATGCTGGAAAACCATTGGTCTTAGTGGAAGTCCTGCTTATGTGAACGGGTGGTGTGCTCCCAACTTGTGACCGACTTACTAGAGAACCACGTACTGTGTCAACAACAGTACGGATTCCGACCGGACTTAAACTGAACAGGCATACTAGGCGCATCCGCACAATCACGCACGAGATAGATGACGGTCGAGTTGCCTCTCTGTGACGGCCGATACTTCTAAAGTGTTTGATAGTATG